>NC_059125.1:149556111-150173611 GCF_020740685.1 Jaculus jaculus
AGATGTTTGTGCCCCATTGTGCATGTTTTTTGTGGGTAATGGGAACCGAACTCAGACCTGCAGGCTTTGCAAGCAAGCATCTTTTATTTTATTTTATTATTAGCTGTGGACATACTCAGTATATCAGCAGCACATGTTGGCAAGCAAGGACCTTTAACTGCTGAGCCATCTCCCAGGTTCTCTTTTACTTTTCCTCCTGCCCCGGCTTTGCTTTCCAGACTTCAAGGTTGATGGTGTTGGCAAAAGCACAGATAAACCTTCTATCTCGAGGTTCATTTTTTTTTTTTTTCGAGGTAGGGTCTCACTCTAGCCCAGGCTGACCTGGAATTCACTATGCAGTCTCAGGGTGGCCTCGAACTCACAGTAATCCTCCTACCTCTGCCTCCCGAGTGCTGCGATTAAAGGCGTGCGCCACCACACCCGGCTCATTTTGTATTTTCCACCTTACACCAAAAGAATACGGAGTCTGTCTCAAAAGAGAGATCACAGGAGCTAAGCTGTCATTTGCGTTTGCTCCTGTTCAGGTTGCTAATGAAACACTAGCCCCAGGGGCTTGGCATTCCGTGCCACAGTCGTCTCCCACACAAGCTGGCAGTCGTGTACAGTGGCAGACATCCCAGATGGGTGGAGAGAAGGCTCTCTGCAGCCTCTCTATCCCCGGTGACTGCCGTCCTGAGACCACGGCAGAGCCACCTCCTATACGGCTTCCCTACTGCCAACGTGTCCCTTTCGAATGTTTAATTCTGTAACATGGCTGCCGTACAAATGCTTACATCTCCATCTCTCCGATTAAGTAATTAAACCATAGAAATGCAGTTGGGGCCCCATCTGCTCACCCCTGATTGCACGCTCCTGGCTGGATCCCAAAGTTGTCACTACGCTTTCGCCTGTCTTTCTGCACTCATTGGCTCAATATTTACGCATCCATACCTACGTAATACTGCTCTCATGGTTTGAAGCCTCACGAAATGGTGTTACAACATAAATACTCTCTGAATCCTGCTTTATTCACTCCTTAGCTAGTCTTCAGATACCTCCAGGTCGACCTGTCTACTTTTGGTTCATGTATTTACTACATAGCATTCCATTGCAGGAATTGACTACAATGTACTTGTTCTTTCACCTTTTTTTAAATTTATTTTCGTTTATTTATTTGAGAGTGACAGAGAGGAGGAGGAGGAGAGAGAGAGAGAGAGAGAGAGAGAATGGGCGCGCCAGGGCCTCCAGCCACTGCAAACGAACTCCAGATGCGTGCGCCCCCTTGTGCATCTGGCTAACGTGGGACCTGGAGAACCGAGCCTCGATCCGGGGTCCTTAGGCTTCACAGGCAAGCGCTTAACTGCTAAGCCATCTCTCCAGCCCTCTTTCACCTTTTGATGGATATTTTAAATGTTTATTCTATTTGCATGTTTGCTGGGTGCACGCGTGCATGCAGGAGCGAGAGCACGTGTGTGCATGCATGCATGTTGCCATTGCAAATGAATGACCATCCAGCTTTACATGGGTGGCTGAGGAATTGAACCAGGGCTGAAAGGCTGTGCAAACAAGTACCTTTAACCACTTAGCAATCTCTGCAGTTCCCTGATAAAAATTTTAGGTGTATATCCATTTTTTTTTCCTGATTTTAAAAACATGTATTGCTTTTTTGTTTTGTTTTGTTTTGTTTTTTTTGGTTTTTCAAGGTAGGATCTCACTCTGGTCCAGGCTGACCTGGAATTAACTATGTAGTCTCAGGGAGGCCTCGAACTCATGACGATCCTCCTACCTCTGCCTCCCTAGTGCTGGGATTAAAGGCATGCGCCACCACACCCAGCTGACTTTTAATATTTTTTAAAAGTATTTTTGTTTGTTTGTTTGTTTGTTTATTTTTTGAAGTAGGGTCTCGCTCTAGCCAAGGCTGACCTGGAATTCACTATGTAGTCTCTGGCTGGCCTCAAACTCATGGTGATCCCTCCTACCTTGGCCTCCCACGTGCTGGGATTAAAGACGTTCGCCACCATGCCTGGCTTAAAAGTTTTTTAAAGATAGTTTTGTTAATTTATTTGTAAGCAAAGAGAGATAGAAGAAAGATAGAGAATGGGCATGCCAGGGCCTCTAGGCACTGCAAACAAACTCCAGGTGCATGTACCACTTTGTGCATCTGACTTTACATGGGTACTAGGGAATCAGATCAGGGTCCTTAGATTTGCAGCCAAGTGCCTGGACCACTGAGCCATCTATCCAGCCTGCTTTTAACATTTAAAAAAAAATTATTTTTTTTTAAATTATGTATTTATTTGAGAGTGACAGACAGAGAGAGAAAGAGGCAGATAGAGAGAGAGGGAGAATGGGCACACCAGGGCCTCCAGCCACTGCAAATGAACTCCAGACGCATGCGTCCCCTTGTGCATCTGGCTAACGTGGGACCTGGGGAACCGAGTCTCGAACCAGGGTCCTTAGGCTTCACAGGCAAGCGCTTAACCGCTAAGCCATCTCCCCAGCCCTTAACATTTTTTTATATGTATCCTGCTGCAATGATTTCTCTAGGGCCCACTTTTCTCACTTTTTGACAATGAAAATAATTTTGACTTAGCATCCTCTAATATTCATGTCAAATAATCACAGTACAATAATAAAAATCCCCAAAAGCTAACACTGACACAATACTGTTGCTCAGTTACATATTTTATTAGAATTTAAGCAGTTAGAACAGTGATTTTTAAACTTCTAGGTTGTAACTCATTAGTATGGTGAGTCTCCGTGTTGGCTACACATTAGCCTCACCCAAGGACTTTCAAACCTACTGAGGCTTAGGGTCCGCCCCACACACATATTCCAACTTCATTTGGGCAGTGGCCTGGCTAATGGAAATTTAAAAGCACACCAGGTGATTGTACTATGCAGTGAAAGTTGACAAACATTACATTAGTAGATCATGAAATCAATTTCGTTGGTGGTGTTGAAGTATTTAAAAATGAAACAAAATAGGAACTATCAAAGGGCTTTAAGTGCAGGATAAAAATTCCTGTAGAAGCTGTGTGGGTAAATTATTTGCTGCAAAAAAATGTGAGGACTGGAGTTTGGATCCCTAGAGCCCCTTTATATGGTGGGTGTGGTGGCCATGCCTGTAATCTCAGCCCTCAGCAGGCAGAGACAGGGGATAACTGGGGTCAACTGGCCAGTTAGACTGACTGCTCTAATCTGTGAGCTCTGAGTTCAAGTGAGACTCTGTGTCAGGAAATAAACTTGAGAGTAATTGACGAAGGGTCTTGACATGAACTTTTGGCTTCCACACTCAGGCACACATGTACATGCGTACTAACACAGATATCATCACACGTCCAGAACACACACATACACATGGAAAAAAAAATAAAAGAATCCTTGTAGAAATCTTTTGTTTCAGTTATAAATGTATATAGGGGTTACAATTGTCGACCCAAAAGACACAGCTCTCACCTCAAAGGGGAGAAGAGATAGCTTATTCTGGAGGCAAATATGAGTGACCATGGCCCGGGAACCCAGATTTAGGTTACCCCAAATTCCATGTTGCAGTGTGTTAACGATTTCATGAGGGTTTTATAGTTACAGAACACAAGAAAATCATAAATCAAGGCACTTTTCAAATACCTTGGTTGACCCTCAGGTATGTGGGATGGAGGAAGCTGGGGTCTGTTCTTGCAATTCAAAGAGGATTGCACCTGATCAACTCATAGTCACCAGGATGCTACTTCAGACTCAAAGATGGACAATAAATGACTATGAAGGGGCTAAAGGCAGCCCAAGGTAATTTGGCTCTGACTTGCAAGATTCCATCTCCCCCTGGTCACCTGAGCTCAGTCAGTCCTCTCAGCCTTGCTGGAAGTAAGAGCAGCAGACAGAGCTGCTTTCTGGGAACCTTAGTTCACACAATGAAAAATGGGTTTCGGGGACTGGAGAGGTGGCTTAGTGGTTAAGTGCTTGCCTGTGAAGCCTAAGGACCCCGGTTCAAGACTCGATTCCCCAGGACCCACGTTAGCCAGATGCACAAGGGGGTGCATGCGCCTGGAGTTCATTTGCAGTGTCTGGAGGCCTTGGTGTGCCCATTCTCTCTCTCTATCTGCCTCTTTCTCTCTCTGTCTGTGGCTCTCAAATAAGTAAATAAATAAAAATAAACAAAAGAAATTTTAAAAATGGGGTTCATACAATGACTCACAGACCGAAAAGATTATAAGCTTGTATTTAAGTTATAGATAAAGGAGAGAAATTATGGGGTCAGTTTCTCCATTACAGATGCAATTTACTGATCTTATTCCTATTGTCCCAATTTTCTTTGTGCTATGGTGAATGGGTGTTGGGAGCTATGAACCAAACCTCGGCCACGTTAACAGAGACTGCCATATAGCAAGTTAAGTTTTTACTTTCTCACCTAATACTCAATTACCACAGACAAAGACTGCCATATAACAAATTAAGTTTCTACTTCCTCACCTAATATTCAACTACCAGAAACAATGGGATCATACACCTGGCCAAACACTCCCCCATCCTGCCTATAGCTAATGAAGAAACAAAGGCATTGCGGTTTAACCAGTAACTCTGTGATCTTTGCCCTGACCACGTCCCCTTCCCCCTACAACCCTATATAAACCTACATGTAAGAATAAACTCTGGAGGCTGTGAGAAACACCTAGCATGGTCTCCTTCTTGTGTCTGTTTGCCTTCTTTCACGCAGGTTAGCTTCTCCTTGAGTCCTTGTTCAACTCCCCACTGGCCGGGGCAAGTGGCGCCCAATGTGGGGCTCGAACCCACAACCCTGAGATTAGGAGTCTCATGCTCTACCGACTGAGCTAGCCGGGCTCCACGTACAATTCTATCACCTGGGTGGGTAGCCCGCAGAGAAGACACACTGCGCGCTCACCACCATGGGCTTCCTCGGCTGTCCTTTATGAGCGCACCCTTCTCCTCCCCCCAGAGTCACACTAGGGTCCTCTCCACAGTGACTGGGAAGCACTCATCTGCTCTCCATCCTGAGATGCTGTCCTTTCAAGAATATTACCTAACGGGAATGGCAGAGCATGTAACTTTCCGGGATTGGCATTTTACTCAGTTTCCCACTCTGCGGGTCCCATGCAGGCTGTGTGGCGTGTTGTTAGCTCATTCTCTGTGATTGGTGAGCACAGTCCACTGCTTACTTACTCCGTCACCCACTGAGGGACACCTGGGCTGCTTCCAGGTTGGGGTTATTACAAATAAAGCTTTCATCAGCACTCACACACAAGGCTCTCTGGGGCTACATGCTGTTAAGGAGGCAGTTGCTGGATCACGTGACAGTTGCATGTTTACTTTCACAGGAAACAGTCAAACTGTTTTCCATACTGGCTGTAATGCTCACATTCCCACCGGTGAGGAGCAACCTAACCAGTTTCTCTGCATACTCCCCAGCATTTGCTTTTTATTTTATTTTATTTTATTTTATTTGTTTTTGTTTTTTAAGGCAGGGTCTCACTCTAGCCCAGACTGACCTGGAATTCACTATGGAGTCTCAGGGTGGCCTCGAACTCATGGCAATCCTCCTACCTCTGCCTCCTGAGTGCTGGGAATAAAGGCGTGCGCCACCACACCCGGCTTTTTTGCACTTTTTCTCTTAATCTTTTTCATGCAGGTTTTGTAGAGCAAAAGTTTTAAATTGCTGATCAGCTTAAATCCATTGATTTTTCTCATTTAAATATTATATTTCTTGTGCCGACCCTATAAATTGTTTGCTTACTCCCAAATTTCAAAGAGTCTATCCAATTGTTCTACAAGTTTTATAGTTTGATGACTTACCTTCAAATTTACCATTCTTCATTCCGAGCTGATTTTTTTTTTTTTATTTGAGAGCGACAGACACAGAGAGAAAGACAGATAGAGGGAGAGAGAGAGAATGGGCGCGCCAGGGCTTCCAGCCTCTGCAAACGAACTCCAGACGCGTGCGCCCCCTTGTGCATCTGGCTAACGTGGGACCTGGGGAACCGAGCCTCGAACCGGGGTCCTTAGGCTTCATAGGCAAGCGCTTAACCGCTAAGCCATTTCTCCAGCCCCCGAGCTGATTTTTGCATAAGGTATAAGGTTTCATTTGAAGAGGGTGTTTTGTTCTAACACAATTTGTTGAAAAAGCTATCCTTTTCTCGTTGACTTCATTTTCTTACCTTTGCCAAATATCCCCTCGGAATATTTATATGAAGCTCTTTGGATTTTTTAAAAATATATTTTTATTCATTTTTATTTATTTATTTGAAAGAGAGAGAGAAAGAGAGAGAGAATAGGCGTGCCAGGGCCTCCAGCCGCTGCAGACGAACTTCAGATGTGTGTGCCCCCTTGTGCATCTGGCTAACGTGGGTCCTGGGGAACCGAGCCTCAAACCAGGGTCCTTAGGCTTCATAGGCAAGCGCTTAACTGCTAAGCCATCTCTCCAGCCTGCTCTTTGGATTTTTAACCTGTTCATGGCTTTGTCTGGCTGCTGGCCACCATATATATTGTCTTAATTTCCTATGAGATATAGAAAGTGAATCATTTTGTATTGCTTACTGACTTTGGAATTAACAAGGATTTTGCAACAATACCTAATTAAACACTGGTCATGTAATGTGAATTTAGCTTGATTACTCTTGGTCTCTTTCAAACTCCTCAGGGGGCTAATTCTAACAATTAAATTAGTCTGAAGCCATAGAGAATTGGGAGGTGAATTAGAACTTAGATGTGTACTAATATCATATTTGCCTTGCAACAACTAAGAAAGAAAACTTGTCAGGCGTGGTGGTGGCTCACGACTTCAATCCCAGCACTTGGGAGGCAGAGGTAGGAGGATTGGCATGAGTTCGAGGCCACCCTGAGAATATATAGTGAATTCCATGTCAGCCTGGACCAGAGTGAGACCCTACCTCGAAAAACCAAATGGCATGTGTCACCCCGGCCTGTGGTGGATAGCAAAAGCACTTTCTAGATTGGGAGACAGCAGACCTGGGGTGGAGGCTCAGCCGTGTTTCCAACTTGTGCAACCCTAGATAACAACTCAGCAGTGAGGTCTGTGGATGTTTTCATCCCCGTCAATGCCGCTAAAACTTCACAGACTCTTCGTGGTCCCTGTGCATCCAAGAGCCAGGTGGACAGGAGCTAACCTAGAGCCAGGCGGACAGGAGCTAAACACACTTGTAACTAACTTTCTGGCTTATAAGTGAAGGACTCAGGAACCAGATGGACGCCATGACAGGCTTCAGAGTCCTCAGTAGGCCTAAGTTTCTGCTTCCCAGCAAAGTCTAAGTTTTTATTTGCTGGTAAGGGTGGGTTTAACACTTACTGGAAACTGATCACTCCATACATTCCTGTAGTCATAGATAAGTTCAATTTCCCTAGCCCCAGCCCGCCAACTTTGCCCGCCAAAATCCTAAGCCAATCAGAAGAGTAGACTGTTTAAATCAACCAATCATGTAGCCATCCCCTTCTTCTGTGTTCAAATCCCTATAAAAACCCTGCCCTCCCAGTAATCGGGGCTCTTGTACAGATCCACTGCGCTGGTGAAGTCAAGAGTCCGAGCTTAAGCCCGAAATAAAGCTCCTTGCCTTTGCATACGTGTTTGGTTCTCCTTGGTGGTCACTGGGGGCGCCGAGAACTGGGCGTAACAATAAGAAGTACCTCCAATTGACCGAGCACCTCTTTCTTTACATGTCTTGTTTCCTTTAACCCTCACAGTAGTGTGAGAAAGGAGCCAATATTCCCATGTTACAGATATGGACATGAAGCTTTCCAAATGAGCTCACTATGATGATGGCTTCATAATGAGGCAGGATCTTCATCTTAGAGACCTGAAGGTAGACTTTTGAGAAGAGGAAGGCAACAGGTGCTTTCTCTCTCTCCTCTCTCCTTTAGACCCTCATTGTTTCCTGTTGCGTTCATTTTTCTTGTACATGGCGCTGGATGCACTCTATTACATTTTAGTGATTTTACTACTTTTTGGTGTGTGTACCTATACGTGCAGATGCATGTTCCCCTCAACAGTCTGCACCCAGCTTTTTCCATGGATTCTGGGGATCGAATTTAGGTGCTCAAACTTGCATGGCAAAGGCTCCTACTCGCTGAGGACTTATATTTCTGTTCATGGGTGATATTGGCCCATAGTGAAAATTTCTTGTCCTGTTTTTGTTTGTTTTGTTTGTTTGTTTATTTTTTTGAGGTAGGGTCTCACTCTAACCCAGGCTGACCTGGAATTCACTATGTAGTCTCAAGTTGGCCTCGAACTCACGGTGATCCACCTACCTCTGCCTCCCAAGTGCTGGGATTAAAGATGTGTGCCCCCATGCATGGCTCTTGTCCTGTTTTTGTATCTCAGGGTAAAAGTGGCTTCATAAAGTGAATCAGAATGTGGTCTCCCTCTTTTATCTTGAAGAGATTTTGTAGAATCAGTGTTAGGATTGCTAGAATTTTCCAATGAAACTGCCTAGGTCTGGGGATTTCTTTTACATATGTTTCAAAATTATAGATTCCAAAAGTTAAGGATTTAACCAAACGTGGTGACACACATCTTTAATCCCAGCACTTGAGAGGCAGAGATAGAAGGATCACCGTGAGTTCGAAGCCAGTCTGGAACTACAGAGTGAATTCCAGATTAGCCTGGGCTAAAGTCACATGCTGCCTTGAAAACAAAAATAAATAAAATACAAACGAAACATTATAAATTTAACTTAAGAGTCTTAACATTAGATGAGTCATGGCAGTTTGTGGGTTTTTATTTTAATTTTATGTTTATTTATTTATTAGAGAGAGAGAGGGAGAGAGTGTGTGATAATGAGCACGCCAGGGCCACTGGCCACTGCTTAGGCTTTGCAGGCAAGTTCCTTAACTGCTGAGCCATATCTGCAGCACCATCATAGTCTTTTATTTATTTATTTTTTCCTGAGGCAGGATCTCATATAGTCCAGGCTGCCCTTGAACTCACTGTATAACCAAGGCTTTAACTCCTAATCCTCCTGCCTCTACCTCTTGAGTGCTGCCTGTTTTTATGTGGTGCTGAAGATCAAGCCCAGGGCTTCATGCGTACTAAGCAAGCGCTCTAATAACCGAGCTACATCTTGATTATGGTCGCTATGTTGTGATTTTTGAAACTGAGACATGTGGGTCCTTTAACTTTGCTCTTCTGTTTCATTTATTTTTTTATATTCATTTACTCTCTTGCACTTCCATATGAACTTAGGCTCAGCTGATTAGCTCTACAAACAATGTGGATGGAATTGTACTAGGGATTGCATTAAATATTTATCAATTTTGGGAATATTGCCATCTTAAAATTATTGTCAGACTTTGATTCTTTGAACATGAGGTAGCTTTTGTTACTTTTTTTTTTTTTTTAAAGAAAAAGTCTCAGCCAGGCATGGTGGCGCACGCCTTTAATCCCAGCACTCGGGAGGCAGAGGTAGGAGGATCACTGTGAGTTTGAGGCCACCCTGAGACTACAGAGTGAATTCCAGGTCAACCTGGGCTAGAGTGAGACCCTACTTCGAAAAACCAAAAAGAAAAAAAAAGAAAGAAAGAAAAGAAAAAGTCTCAATATGGAGCCTTGGCTGGCCTTGACATTGATTCTCCTGCCTCGGCCTCCCAAGTGCAGGCATTCCCAGGCATGAACCACCACCTCTGGCTTATTTAGGTCCTAATTCCTTTCAGTCACTCCCTGTACTTTTCTTTACTACTCTCATTTCTAAGTGTTTGTGCTGCTGTTCGTGGGAGTGTTTCACTGTCACAGATGCACTGAGGAGTCACCCAATAGTATCTTCATCAGCATTGCGTTCCCCTTGTATCACCGCCCTTAGCTCACCTCTCATTATGTATGGGCATTCAATGATACCTTTGAACACCAATCAATTATTTGGGCTTTTTTGGGGGGGGGATTTTTGAGGTAGGGTCTCACTCTAGCCCAGGCTGACCTGGAATTAACTATGTAGTCTCAGAGTGACCTCGAACTCACTGCGATCCTTCTAACTCTGCCTCCCAGTGCTAGGATTAAAGGTGTGCATTACCACCTCTGGCCTCATTTTGGCTTTGTTTATCTGTTTTTAAAAAATATTTTATTTTATTTTTATTTTTTATTTATTTATTTGAGAGCGACAGACACAGAGAGAAAGACAGATAGAGGGAGAGAGAATGGGTGTGCCAGGGCCTCCAGCCACTGCAAACAAACTCTAGACGCGTGCGCCCCCTTGTGCATCTGGCTAGCGTGGGTCCTGGGGAACTGAGCCTCGAACCAGGGTCCTTAGGCTTCACAGGCAAGCGCTTAACCGCTAAGCTGTCTCTCCAGCCCTAGTCTGGGGGGATCTTAAACATAAGGGCAGTTAGACCCAGTTTGCCTTCCCCCCCCCCCTTTTTTTTTTCTTTTTTTGGTATTTGGAGGTAAGCATTAACTTGACATGGAATAGAAATTTGACTTTTTTTCCAACCTCACAAGACCTGGATGACCCTAAGAGCTTTAAATTTTCATAATTTTATTTATTTATTTGTGTTGGGGGGGCACACCAGGGTCGCTTGCTACTGCAAGTGAATGCCTGTCTGGTTTTATGTGGATGACTGGGAATAGAAACTGGTCCAGCAGGCTTTGCAAACAAAATACTTTAACCACTGGGCTAGCCCCCTAAATTTTATTTATTTATTTATTTATTTATTTATTTTGAGGTAGGATCTCACTCTAGCCCAGGCTGACCTGGACTTCACTCTGTATTCTCAGGGTGGCCTTGAACTCACAGTGATCCTCCTACCTCTGCCTCCTGAGTGCTGGGATTAAAAGGCATGCGCCACCACGCCTGGCCCCCTAAGTTACTTTTAAAGTTTTGTTTATGCATGTGTGGTATGTGCAGTGCGTGTGCTTGCATGTGGCTCATGTATGTACATGTGCAGATGTGTGCATCCCATTGCACATGTTGCAGAGGCAAGAGGAAGACATTGGATGTCATGACATGTCATTTTTCCACCTTTTATTCCCAAACCTGGTACTTTTCTATTTTTAAGTTATGGTGGCTGACCAGGGAGCCACAGTCATCTGCCCATCTCTGTCCCCCTCAGTGCTGTGGTTACAGGCATGCCCAAGTGCGCTTGCCTTTTTACGTGAGTGCTCGGACCCCACAGAAGCCGTCAGGCCTGCCTAACCGTACTCTAACCCACGGAGCTGTCTCCCTAGCAACAGTTATCCCTTGGAGTGGAGAAGGCAGATCCGACTTGGGCTTCTTCACCATCCATACTGGAGGATCAATATTTTAAAATTTCCAATATTCCCAGATTAAAAGTTTTCTAAAAGACAATAAACAGAAATCTCTAGAAAAGAAAGCATAAATGCATACAAAATATTAGCATATAATTTTATTTATAAAATATATGTGTTCAACGTGCTCCTTTCAGACCCCAATGGCCTGGATATCCATGACCTCACAGTGCCTGCCACTACCTACACAAGACCATCATAAGAAGAGGAAAAGAGGGGCTGGAGAGATGGCTTAGCGGTTAAGCGCTTGCCTGTGAAGCCTAAGGACCCCGGTTCGAGGCTCGGTTCCCCAGGTCCCACGTTAGCCAGATGCACAAGGGGGCGCACGCGTCTGGAGTTCATTTGCGGAGGCTGGAAGCCCTGGCGCGCCCATTCTCTCTCTCTCTCCCTCTCTCTGTCTTTCTCTCTGTGTCTGTCGCTCTCAAATAAATAAATAATTTAAAAAAAAAAAAAGAAGAGGAAAAGATCATGATATCAAAATAAAAGAGATACTGATTGAGAGGGGGAGGGGATAAGATGGAGAATGGAGTTTGAAAGGGGAAAGTGGGGGGAGGGAGGGTATTACCATGGGGTATTTTTTATAATCATGGAAATTGTTAGTAAAAATTTGGAAAAAAAAATAACTACAAGCTGGCCTCGAACTCACAGCCATCCTCCTACTTCTGCCTCCCAAGTGCTGGGATTAAAGGCGTGTGCCACCACACTCTGCTTGGAGCTTGACTTTTCATTAGAATACTCAAAAGATATAAAAGTATTAGATAAAATTGTTATAAAATGTATAAGCAAATTTTCTCCCTTGGAAATGTGAACTAAAGTTCCAGAAAGCAGCTCTGTCTGCTGCACCTACTTCCAGCAAGGCTGAGGGGACTGACTGAGCTCCTGTGACCACAGGGAGAAGGAATGTTGCAAGTCAGAGCCAAATTACCTTGGGCCGCCTTTAGCCCCTTAATAGCCATTTATTGCCCACCTCTGTGTCTGAAGGAACATCCTGGTGACTATCAGTTGATCAGGTGTAATCATTTTTGAGATGCAAGAACAGACCCCAGCTTCCTGCAGCCCAATGGGCCAGGAATGTCATCGGACAGGATCTGAGACCTAAGGCAGAGATTTCCCCGGCTTTGCTCTGTTGTAACCCGCCTACCTGAGGGCCAGCCAAGGTATTTGAAAAGTGCCTTCATTTATGACTTTCTTGTGTTCCTTAACTATAAAACCTTCATGAAATGGTTAACACATTGGAACATGGAGTTTAGGGTAACCTAAATCTGTGTTCCCAAGTCATGGTCACTCATATTTGGCTCCAAAATAAACTACCTCTTGTCCCCTTTGAGGTGAGAGCTGTGTCTTTTCTGACACCATAAGCTAGGTTCTCTTGCTACCACAAATGAAGGCTCATCTGAGTCTACATGGCTGGCTGGGGAATTGAACCCTGGCTGGCAGGCTTTGCAAGCAAGCACTTTTAACTGCTAAACCATTTCCCCAGCCATATCATACTGCAAGGAAAACATCGTCGTACTGGGAGTGGTCTGTGAAGTCCATTTTGAGTAACCTCTGGGGTCTGCAGTATGGATTTCTTGCTCACAGGCAGTTTAGAACATGCACTTGGGTAACTGAAAGTATAACCAAACCACCACCACCATAACGAGGCCACCTAGCCGCAATGAAGAGAGTAAGAGGAGGTTGTCTTGAACACATTTCCCTTGAATAGAAAATTTGCAGGTTCAAAATAGGCCCAAATGTTAAGCCTTACTTACTGGGGCATCTGGGAGGGAACTCGAACGCACATAGACATTTTTGGCTAGAACATACACATTTACAATATGCTGTTTATTTATTTTTTTTCAGACAAGGTATCACTCTGCACACAGAGTGACATGAAATGTATTAGGTAACCCAGTTCGGTCAGTAGCTTGTGAGAATTCCCTTGCGCCAGTCTCCTGAGCTCTTGGTTTATGGGTGTGAGTCACTCCATCTACCTTTGCACTTTTGCTTACAATAAGACATCAAGTGCATCACAACTTAATATTGTGTGATGCTCCATAGAACTAAAATTGAACCAGAATACTCTCTATTTCACAGTAAAATCATTTACTTACCGTGTCTTGACCTCACTTTTTGTACATTTCCTTCATTAAGTAAAATACTTCAAGATCATTCAATGTTATATTATTATTTTCTGGGATACATTTCTTCCTTGGTTGTTTTTTTTTTTTCCTTCCTGGTTGATGAATATTCAGAGCTTTATTGTGGAATATGCTTGCAGGCTCACGTCCATGTCACTTATAGAACTAGATGCAATCATAAACACCAAGAGGCCTTTTAAAATGTAGTCAGACAAAAAGCTAGGTGTTTTTACTCCTGGGTGCACCATAGTCCCTTCTCAATCATGTGAAGAAGAGAGAAGTGCACCCAGTTTAAGAGAAGGTACATGTATCCCGGGACATCCACTTTGCTCTGGGATGAAGACAAGCAGTTTCTTAGAACCAAAACTAGTTTTCCATTTCACTTCTGGGCCACAAATTTGTAAAATGCCAAGAAATGCATTCATAAACTAAGAAGTGATATTTTGTAAAGGAAAAGGAAATTGATTGGAAACTACAATCTCGATTTGAGACAACCCAAAAGGGAGTATTACTGAACTGTGTGGGCTGAACTGTGTCCCTGTGAATTCATATCTTGAAATACTAAACCCAGTACTTCCAAGTGTGAGATAAGGTCTTTATAGAGGTAATAAAAGTCAAGTACATGAGTGTAGTAGACAGCCTCAGGTCCCTGGGATGAACTTCCAAACCAGGCACAGTTATAGAGGAAGGGATTTATTGAAGCTCACAGGTGGAGGGGAAGTTCTATAAAGGCAGAAGAAGAAGGCCCACTTTCACAGGTCCATGGAGAGAGAGGGAGAGAGAGAGAGAGAGAGAGAGGTGCCACCACCATCAAACAAGCAAGCACACTCCAGGAACTCCACGCAAAACGCAAGTGCTTGGCATATCTTTAGACTGGAATTCCCCAAATATGCTTTCGGATTGGATTCTAGTATCCATCACAATGACACCTCCTTCAGCCAGGTGGCTGGAGATCTAAGTTACAAGCTTTAGTAAACTGAATGTATTGGGGGACATCCACTCAAACTACCAAGTGATGTTCTTGGAGTGTACTCTACACCATTGGCTTTTGAGTTCTGATACAAAGAGAAGATAGTTGACATAAAAAAAAAAAATCCAGGCGCCGGGCGTAATGGCGCATGCCTTTAATCCCAGCACTCGGGAGGCAGAGGTTGGAGGATCGCCGTGAGTTCGAGGCCACCCTGAGACTCCATAGTGAATTCCAGGTCAGCCTGGGCTAGAGTGAGACCCTACCTCGAAAAAAAAAAGAATCCAGGAACAGGCCTGGAGAGATGGCTCAGTGGTTAAGGTGTTTGCCTGCAAAGTCTAATGCCCCAGGTTTGAGTTCCTAGTACCCATGTAAAGCCAGATGCACAAAGTGGCACATGCATCTGGAATTTGTTTGCAGTGACTAAAGACCCTGGCACACAGTTCCCCTCTGTCTCTATTTCTCTCTCTCTGCTTGTAATTAAATAAATAAAATATTAAAAAAAAATCGGGGGCTGAAGAGATGGCTTAGCAGTCATGGCACTTGCCTATGAAGCCTAAAGACCCATATTTGACTCTCCAGATCCCATGTAAGCCAAACACACAAGGCAATGAAAGCACTCGGGTCATACGTGAGCACAAGATGGTACATGCATCTGGAGTTGGATTGCAGTGGCTGGAGGCCCTGGGGCACCAATTCTTTCTCCCATAAAAAAAAATAATAATAATTACACACAAAATCCCCCTCAGGAACAACACAGCCATCTACAAGCCTGGGGTTCATTGGGAGAAAGGGAAATCACCAGTGAAGAGACTCAACAGTGGACACCTCAAGCCTTATAATTGGCCAGCCAGGCCAAATGAGCCAGTGGGTGCAATAGTGGCACGTCTGTCATGGTGGAAACCAACTGCCCTCTGATTGGACTGGAGGCCCCTTCCATGGGAGGGAATACATCCCTCATACTGAAAACTTAAAACAGGGGTAGTCATGAGCCCGAGGGGTGTACGTCTGCTGCGGTCTGGCTAAATGTATATACTATGCTTATCAAACTGCCCAGCAAGCACTTCTCTTAATGTTCATACCCTTATATTATTGCTACTTTCACTTTTGGTAGAGAATTTTCTCTTTTCAGAAGGCAGTGACCTTGAGATGACTCAGAAGGCATCATGGTGCTGGAAAGAAGTGTCAGGAGTACTCAGCACTGCAAGATCTCTATCACACGTGTATTGCGGAAAAGGTGGCGGAAAGAATGTAAGAGCCAAAGGAAGGGGAGGACTCCTTACAACGTGCACCTCCAGACACAAAATGGCCTGGATATCCATGACCTCATAGTGCCTGACACTACCTACACCAGACCATCATAAGAGGAAGAAAAGATCATGACATCAAAATAAAAGAGAGACTGATTGAGATGGGGAGGGGATATGATGGAGAATGGAGTTTCAAAGGGGAAGTGGGGTGAGGGAGGGTATCACCATGGGGTATTTTTTACAATCATGGAAGTTGTTAATAAAAATTTTGAAAAAAAGTCCCAGGGGGTTCAGGCCATCATGTTGGGGAAAGCATGGTGGAAGGAGAGAGAATGTGAGGGCAGCTGCTCACCTTCAATTCATCCAGAAAGCAGAGAACTGAATGCTGGAATGCATGTTACTTTTTCCTGTTGATTCAATCTGGGGCTCCTGTCCACGGACTGCTGGGGTATTGTCCATATTCAAAGTGGTCTTTTCACCTCAGTTTAACGTCTCCTGAATCACCCTCACAGACATACCCAGAGCTTTGTCTGCTAGATAATACAGACAAATGCAGTCGAGTTGACAAAGATTAACCATCCCAAATTATAAGGGGCATTTGTTTGGCTTAGCTGATCACACTGCATTCTGTAGAGGAATCTGTGGGCCTACGGTATTTAATTCTCATTCTCAAGGGGACATCAGCTAGAATAACATCTATCACCTTGCACTTTGTAAAGCAGTTGGGGCACCTACTAGTTTGTGAACACACACAATAATCCGCTGAAGGCCACTCAAGGCAAAATATATGCAAAAATATATAGCAAAATATTTAGGGCCAAAACTATGAACTATAATATTTTATCGATATATATATATATATATATATAATCAGCACAATCATGATAAAAATCAAATTATTATATTATTACTACTATTATTTATTTATGTATTTTTTTGCTTTTTTCAAGGTAGGGTCTCACTCTGGCCCAGGCTGACCTGGAATTCACTATGGAGTCTCAGGGTGGCCTCGAACTCATGGTGATCCTCCTACCTGTACCTCTCAAGTGCTGGGATTAAAGGCGTGCGCCACCATGCCCAGCTTTTGTTTTTCTTTTGTGTTTTGTGTTTTGACACTGTGTCTCACTCTGCAGCCCTGGCTGTCCTCACACTCTTGCCAATCCTGCTACCCAAGATCAAAGGCATTAGTCACCACACACAGATTAAGGAATATCTTTTTTAAAATTTTATTCAGGGGCTGGAGAGATGGCTTAGCGGTTAAGCGCTTGCCTGTGAAGCCTAAGGACCCCGGTTTGAGGCTTGATTCCCCAGGACCCACGTTAGCCAGATGCATAAGGGGGCGCACGCGTGTGGAGTTTGCTTGCAGTGGCTGGAGGCCCTGGCGTGCCCATTCTCTCTCTCTCTCTCTCTCTCTCTCTACCAAATAAATATTTTTTTTAAAAAATATTTTTTTAAAAAAATTTATTTGAGAGTGACAGAGGGAGAGAGAGAGAGAGAGAGAATGGGTGCGCCAGGGCCTCCAGCCACTGCAAACAAACTCCAGATGCATGCGCCTCCTTGTGCATCTAGCTTATGTGGGTCCTGCGAAATCAAACAGAAATCCTTCGGCTTTGCAGGCAAATGCCTTAACCGTTAAGCCATCTCTCCAGCCCAGGAATATCTTTTTTAAAGAAACAGACAAACTAATAGTAAAATTTATATGAAAAGGACAAAAGTTTGAACAAAAACTTGTCAAGAATTTTTTGAGGAAACTAATGTGGAACCACACTAAGTAGCTTTGATATTTACAAATGAAGCTGCTTTTATCAGGATAGCATAGTATTAGTAGTGCATTAGTGGTGCATGCGTCTGGAGTTTGTTTGCAGTGGCTGGAGACCCTGGTGTGCCCATTCTCTCTCTCTCAAACAAATAAATAAATATGAACAATTTTAAAACAAACCTATGATAGTGGCTTTTTGTTTGTCTGTCTATTTATTTATAAAGAATCCAATTCTCAGTGTGAAAGGGATGCAGGTTGAATGGAACGCTCCTATTTTCTTAGCGGGAGAGTTAAACAGAGCAGCCAGGGTGGCAAAGCCTTCACGTCTCTGCCAACCCAGCAATCCTCTCCTGGGTACTTTCTCAAGAGAAGTGAAAATGCATGTTCAGGCAAAAGCCTGCATGTGAATGTCTGTGAAGACTTTCCTCATAAGTCTTGAGCGTGGAAACAACATAAATAACCTTAACAGATGACTTAACAGAGGTACTTTCTTCCAATGGCATGCTATAAAGAATTACGAAGGAATGAACTACTGGCACATATGACAAGGAAAAGTCTCCTGCATTGTGCTAAGTGACAGAAGTCATACGGAGATGACTACATATCTTTTTTAAAAAAAATTTTATTTATTTATTTATTTGAGAGCAACAGACACAGAAAGAAAGACAGATAGAGGGAGAGAGAGAGAGTGGGCGTGCCAGGGCTTCCAGCCTCTGCAAATGAACTCCAGACGCGTGCGCCCCCTTGTGCATCTGGCTAACATGGGACCTGGGGAACCGAGCCTCGAACCGGGGTCCTTAGGCTTCACAGGCAAGCGCTTAACCGCTAAGCCATCTCTCCAGGCCTACATATCGTTTTATTCCATTTATATAACACTCTAAATAAAGCATTTTTTGTTTATTTTTATTTATTTATTTGAGAGTGATACACACAGAGAGAAAGAGGCAGATAGAGAGAATGGGCCCGCGAGGGCTTCCAACAACTGCAAATGAACTCCAGACACATGCGCCACCTTGTGCATCTGGCTAAAGTGGGTTCTAGGGAATGGAGCCTCGAACCGGGGTCCTTAGGCTTCACAGGCAAGCACTCAACCGCTAAGCCATCTCTCCAGCCCTAAAAATATTTTATTTTTATTTATTTACTCATTTTGAGAGAGAGAAAGACACAGAGCGAAAGAGGGAAGGAGAGAGAGAATGGGCATGCCAGGGTCTCCAGCCACTGCAAACAAACTCCAGACATATGTGCCACCTTGTGTATCTGGCTTACATGGGTCCTGGGGAATCGCACCAAGATCCTTTGGCTTTGTAGGCAAGGGCCTTAACTGCTAAGCCATCTCCCCAGCCCTTCTCCATCTTCTGGTTGAGACAGGGTTTCATGTAGTCCACACCTGTCTTGAAGTTGCCATATGTAGACAAGGAGGACTTTGAATTTCTGGTCCACCTGCCTCTGCCTTCCCAGTACTGGAATTACAGACATGTACCACTGTAACGTTAGAAGAGTTCGAACTCAAAGCTCCGTGCATGCGAGGCAAGCTCTTTACAAACTGAACTATAGAATCAATACACTATCTTGTTGTAGTGGTTCCCCAGCTCTATGAATGGCTCCAGTCTCCTAGCATGGTGCAGCTCCAGGGTAGACTCCTTGCCTAGTATGTGATAGGTCCTGGGTTCTGTCCCCAACACTGCTAAGAGAAGAAAAGGCTGAGTTTTATAGTATGTAATTATATACTTCAATAAACCTGTTAAAATTTGACACATCTCATTCTTTGGACTGAGGGGAAAATAAATGAAGCTGATGAACATGAGGTAGTGTTTGTAGTACAAAAAAAATGGTTTGTTAAAAATCAAGTTTCACCAGGCATGGTAGCACACGCCTTTATTCCCATCACTCAGGAGGCAGAGGTAGGAGGATGGCCATGAGTTCAAGGCCACCCTGAGACTCCATAGTGAATTCCAGGTCAGCCTGGGCTACAGTGAGACCCTACCTCCAAAAAAAAAAAAAAAAAAAGCAAAACAAAATCAAGTTTCGGTTCTTAGGTCTCTTTGGGAGCAATAAGATCCCTTGAATTTGATTCCAAGTGTTAGTACCCAAAAGTGGTGACACATCCTGACTACTGTCGCACTCACAATATGAATGCACAGACTGATGGTCCTTGGGAAAGGGCCCTGAGGAATGTTCCTTGAGTCTCTTCTTCCTTTTGTGGCTTCCTTGCTCTGCTCCATGGGTGGCAGAGGCTGTCTTTGACCTGTGACCATATGAAAACCAGAAACTTCTGGCAAGATTTTTTAAAAAATATTTTATTTATTTATTTGCAATGAGAGGGAAGGTGGAGAGAATGGGCATGCCTGGGCCTCGAGCCACTGCCTACAAACTCCAGATGTATGTGCCACTTTGTGAATGTGGTTTTACATGGGTATAGAGAACTGAATCCCAGTCATTAGGCATTGCAGGCAAGCACCTTAACTGCTGAGCCATCTCTCCAGCCCAAGATTTTTTAAATATATATTTTATTTATTTATTTTCAAGCACAGAAAGAGAGAGAGAGAGGAGACAGACAGACAGACAGGGCCTACAGCCACTGCAAACGAACTCCAGATACACATGTCACTTTGTGCATATGGCTTTAAGTGGGTACTGGGTAACTGAACTACAGTCATTAGCCTTTGCAGGTAAGTGCCTTAACTGCTAAGCCATCTCTTCAGCCCCCAAGATTATTTTTTAAAGTGTGTATTGGACAAAGGTGACCAGTAACCACCTTGTCTTTTCGTGATTTCTCTTATTCTTTTGTTCTTGCTTGCCTCTGTGCAGGAATTGTTTGGATCATAGCTTTGGCGAGTTATATTTTCTAAGGTCCCACCTCCAGATTCTATCTTTGCACATTCCTAAATCAGTCACTTACTGCTATTTTAGAAGGTGCAGCTTGCAGATTCCCTTCCGGCATCTAATGATCCGGACACAGGGCTTCCCTGTGCCCAAGAGCCTCCAAAGAATGGTACCAAGTGATGCCTTCAGTCCCCAGTCTTCTCTGCCCACTTAACCACTAGCCCTGCTTTTTATAGTCTCCCGCACTGCAGGGCGTGGCAAGGCACACCTCCAATCCCAGCACTCAGGAGGCAGAGGTGGGAGGATCACAGTGAGTTCGAGGCCACCCTGAGACTACATAGTGAATTCCAGGTCAGCCTGGGCTAGGGTGATACCTTACCTTGAAAATGCAAAAATAAATAGTTTTTTCCCAATTATTTATTTATTTATTTATTTCTAAGCAGAGACAGATAGCAAGGAGAGAGAGAGAGAGAGAGAGAGAGAGAGAGAGAGAGAGAGAGAGAGAGAGAGAGAATGGGTATGCCAGGGCCTCTAGCTACTGCAAATGAACTCCAGATGCATGCACCACTTTGTACATCTGGCTCTACATGGGTACTATGAAATCAAACCTGGGTCATCAGGATTTGCAGGCAAACACCTTAACTGCTGAGGCATCTCCCCATCTCTGTAGCATTTAAACATTTTTTTTTGTTTATTTTTATTTATTTATTTGAGAGTGACAGACAGAGAGAGAAAGAGGCAGTTAGAGAGAGAGAGAGAGAGAGAGAGAGAGAGAGAGAGGGAGAGAATGGGCACGCCAGGGCATCCAGCCACTGCAAACGAACTCCAGATATGCGCGCCCCCTTGTGCATTTGGCTAATGTGGGTCCTGGGGAATTGAGCCTCAAACTGGGGTCCTTAGGCTTCACAGACAAGTGCTTAACCGCTAAGCCATCTCTCCAGCCCGCTGTAGCATTTTTTATCATTCTGCTTTTTGTTTGTTTGTTTTTCAAGGTTGGGTCTCACTCTAGCTCAGACTGATGTGGAATTCACTATGTAGTCTCAGGGTGGCCTCGAACTCACAGTGATCCTCCTACCTCTGCCTCCTGAGTGCTGGGATTAAAGGCATGCACCATTGGCCCTCCTGAATGATACAAATACTCCTATAGTAAAGTGCTTTCTAGACCATAGGTGACAGGGAGAGATCGGTAAGGTCTAAAGCCATCCCTGTCCATCTAACCCACCTCGTCCCCTCCTCCACTCCCAGCTCCACTTTGCATCCTCTCAGGCTGTGTTACAGTGACCTCCTCCGAATGGGCAATCAGAAATGCCTGCCGACTCACAAGCCAGAACAAACAAATGAAATTCTGCTGCCGGCATTAGCCCATGGGAAATTAGGCAGGTTTTCAATGTACGTCATGTGGCATCCAAATATCTAATATTGTTTAAAAGTGTTTAGAACTTTAATATATAAGACTCCATAATAATTGAAACTTCAAAACTCTATAGACTTCTCCCACATCACATACAAATAAAAATGACTTCAGCAAACAAAAATGAATGTCTACTTGAATTTAAGAATCTTGTGGATTCTGATTGTTTAAAGAAAACTTTATGGCGCAAGGGAATTGATCAGTATGTAATTCAAAGAGTTCATTTCATTACCGATGAGACACAAAATTCCCTGTGTAAATGGCAACAAAATCCTGTGTCGTCAATGACAGAAAGTAACACAAATCTGGAATTGGAATGTATGCTTGATCTAATTTGGAGTCTGAATTATTTGCCATTGTGAGTTATATGAGATTAGATCTCTTGGCTTTAATAGTAAATCAAACTTAAAAAGAAGAGCTATGACAAATAAACAATGTCCTGTGGAATGATGATGTTTTCATTAAAAAGGAAATCAAGCTGGGCTTTTTATTGCAGACATTGATGGCGCTATACAGTTTTATGAGGCCAGCACTAAGATCCATGTCCACGTGTGGACATGGTATATGTCTGGCAAGCACCGAGCGACTGCTTGGGAGCTTCCCCATCTAGAAACAATCGACCTTGGTGTTTTTTTATTTTCCTTCATTGGACCTTGAGCCATCAAGTACAGATAAACCGTGTTATTGTTCGATATTTAGTACATTCTCAATTACACCTTAGAATTAAAAGAAAGACTCTAGCAACCTGAAAGAGTGACATAGCATCCATATTTTTTGAAAGCCCCTGGCATTTTCTCTCCTTGGATGCCTTAACCTTAACAGCATTTCAGGGAATCAATATTAAGTGAAACAAGAAAATTTCAGTCTGTTCTGTATCCTAAATTGGATTTGTTTCTATGAAGAAATGGTACTGAAAGTATTAGATTGAAACAATATTTCTGCTTTTAGGGGATACCTGCAACCCCACTGAGGAGGATCCCCAGCAGAATGGTGACAGGGACAAGGGAAAAGAGGGTACCAACACATGATGTAGCCATACAAAATATGGTGTTAATAATAGGATTGGAGAGATGGTTTAGAAGCTAAGGCACTTGCCTGCCAAGCCTAAGAACCCAGGTTCGATTCTTCAGATCCCACATAAGCCATATGCACAAGATGGCACATGCATCTGGAGTTCGTTTGTGGTGGGTAGAAGCCCTGGCACGCCCATTTTCTCTCTCTCACTCTCTCTTTGTCTCAAAAATAAATTTAGGTTGGGCTTTGTGGTGGTTTGAAATAGATGGCCCCCAATATATTCAGTTTTTTATTTGTTTGTAGTTTGCATCTACAGCCACTTGGCTGGAGGCAGTGTCACTGGGTGGATCTTAAGGTGTGGTGGTGGGTTTCAGATTTCAATCTAAAGATCTGCAAAGTGTGCCTAGCTGGAGTTCCTGAAGTGTGCTGTGGCTTTTGGTTTTTGGCTTGTGCTTCTCTCTCTGTGTCTTTGGTCCTGTGGAGGCAGGCCAGCTTCTCCTGTCATTTATAGAACTTCCCCTGGATCTGTAAGCGTCAATAAATATCCCTTCCTCCATAACTGTGCCTGATCTGGAAGTTCACCTCAGTGAACCTGAAGCTGTTTACCACAGGCGTGGTAATGCATGCCTTTAATCCCAGCACTCGAGAGGCAGATGTAGGAGGATCACAGTGAGTTAGGGACCACCCTGAGACTATGTAGTGAATTCCAAGTCAGGTTGGGCTACAGTGAGACTCTACCTTGAAAAAACAATTAATAATAATTCCCCCCAAACTAATATTGCTTCATTTCCTCTCCCCTGTTGGATGTAGGCCTGTGCCACAGTTTGGCCATAAGGAATTCAGAAGGTGCACATGTCAAATGATGGTCGGAAATGGTGTCTGGTGAACATACCAGGCCATAGGTAGACATCTGTATCTCTAGACCTATGCCTATGCAGCCTACATGTCTTGGGATCCAGCCAAGAGTGGCATGGTCCCCAGGGCTGGAAACAACATCAAGCATATAGGCAAGTTATCCAAGGCCAAGACTACCTATTTTGGGGTGCATGCTCTGTCTCATATGTCTAGATCTGATTAGGGAGGACTTATTCAGTCTGGTTGTTTGTGTCACTGGCTATTCTGAGGCAGCTTCTTTCTGCGAGGCTAAGGGTTGGATTACCTGCTAGCCAATCTTATTCAGCATGGAATCTCACTATGGACGACCTAGCGAGACATAAATCTCATGTCTTTTGAAATGAATTTCAAAAACAAAATGTGTTAGGCTGGAGAGATGGCTTAGCAGTTAAGTGCTTGGGTGTGAAGCCTAAGGACCCCAGTTCGAGGCTTGATTCCCCAGGATCCACGTCAGCCAGATGCACAAGGTGGTGCATGCATTTGGAGTTCAATTGCAGTGGCTGGAGGCCCAGGCATGCCCATTCTGTCTCTCTCTCTCTTTATCTGCCTTTTTCTCTCTCTGTCTGTCACTCTCAAATAAATAAATTAATTAAAAACAAACAAAAGAATGTGTCTGTTTATTTGAGAGAAAGAGAAGAGGGAGAGAGTGTGGGCACACCAGTGCCTCCTGCACCTGCCAACAAACTCCAGATGCATGTGCCACTTTGTGCATCTGCCTTTATGTGGGTACTAGGGAATTGAACCCACGCCATCAAACTTTGCAAGCATGTGCCCTTAACCACTGAGCCATCTTTCCAGCCCCTGAGTTAGTTTTTTTGTTGGCCTATTTTCTACCTTTCTCTCTCCTTCTTGCTCCCCATGTTGCTGATGGAACTCAGAATATGTGGTTAGGCAAGACTTTTACTGCTGAGCTATGCTCCCTCCCCACCAATGCTTCCGTGCAAGCCATTTCCCTGTACAGGATCAGTGAGATTCCCATCTGCTCTATGGAGAGAGCTGAAGGTGAAAGGATTTGCTTCTGAAAACCTGTGCTACTGCTTTGCAAAGTAGTCAAGTTTAATGGAAAATGTGAACACTGTTGTGTAAAAATGAGAATGGAAATTTTCTCAGTTCCTAGCATTATATTGACTTTGGTGATTCCATTTGTAGCAGACAGCTTCAGGTTGTTGAGATGAACTTCCAGACCAGGCCCAGTGAAGGAGGAAGGGAATTTATCTGAAGCTTACAGGCCCAGGGGGAGTTCCACAGTGACAGAAGAAGCTGGGCTGCCTTCACAGGCCCAAGCAGGGGGAGAGAGGCACAAGCCAGATTCCATAGCACACTTCAGGAACTCCAGGCACTCTGTGTATCTTTAGATTGGAATTTCAAATCCACCACCACATCTCAGAGCTGGGTCCAGCCCAGGGACACCTCCTCCAGCCAGGTGGCTGCAGACCTACATTACAAAGTGCAATAAAACACTGACTATATTGGGGACCATCTACTCAAATTGCCACACTTATAGTTACTTTTCTTAGTACTGTGTCAAAATGTCTGGGAAAAGCAGGTGTAAGGAGAAAGGATTTCTTTCAGCTTACAGTTGCATGGTGGCAGGGCAAAATCCATACAATGAGAGGTGAATGGTCATGCCCAGCTTGCTTTCTCCTCTTTATTCAGTCCCATGACTGTGCAGAGCCAATTAACCGAATCTGGAACTCCTTCACACACACCCAGCAGTTTGACTTCTAGGAACTCCTGTCTTCTGCAAGCTGACAACCTTAATCATCACAGTGATTACTGTAAAGTGGTGTGTTGCAATTTGGGCAAATGCCCCCTAATATTTCTCACAAGCATAATATGGTAAAACAACACATATTACCTTTGCGTGTGTGTGTATACATCTTTGTACACAACATACTGTGTGTGTGTGTGTGTGTGTGTGTGTGTGTGTGTGTGTGTGTGTGTTCTGAAGGTCTGAGTTCAGGTGTTCATACTGGTAAAGCAAGTGCTTTATCCATTGAGCCATAAACATATTCATATATATCCATCTCCATCCATATCCATATCCATATCTATATGTGGTGGTTTGAATAGATGCCCCCAATATGTTCAGTTTTTTATTAGTTTGTAGTTTGCATCTGCAGCCACCTGGCTGGAGGCAGTGTCACTGGGTGGATCTTAAGGTGTGGTGGTGGGTTTCAGATTTCAATCTAAAGATATGCAAAGCGTGCCTAGCTGGAGTTCCTGAAGTGTGCTGTGGCTTTTAGCTTTAGGCTTGTGCTTTTCTCTCCACTTGGACCTGTGAAGGCAGGGCAGCTTCTTCTGCCATTATGGAACTCCCCCTGGATCTGTAAACTTCAATCAATCCCTTCCTCCATAACTGTGCCTGGTCTGGAAGTTTATCTCAGCGAACATGAATCTGTCCTTTACAACATATATACATATTTTTTCAGTGATGGGCATCACGGGCCCCAAGCATGGCAGGCAAATACTTTACCACTGAGATATAGCCCCAGTAACTAAATATATACATATATTTACCATCCAAGAAAATGTTTATGAATAGTTTGACCATCACTGAAACAGGTAATTTTAAAAGTTTAAAAAAAAAGTTAAAAAAAATCTTGGGCTAGAGAGGGGGCTTAGCTGTAAGGCACTTGCCTGTGAAGCCTAAGGACCTAGGTTCAATTCTCCAGGACCCACATAAACCACATGCACATGGTGGTGCATGAGACTGGACTCTATTTGCAAGGGCTAGAGGCCCTGGCAGGCCCATTTTCTCTCCCCCGCCTCTCTTTGTGTATTTCTTTCTCTCTCTCAAAAAAATAAAAACAAAATATTTTTAAAAACATCTTCTTAAAATGCTGTTAATAAAATTGTTTAAAAATATGGCTGGGGAGTTGTCTCAGTGGTTCAAGACACTTGCTTTCAAGCCTGCTGGCCCAAATCCAATTGCTCAGCACACTTGTAAAGCTGGACACAAAGTAGTGTGTGCCTCTGTAATCCCAACAAACCTACAAGAGGGAGGCAGAGTCAGAATCCAGAAGCTTGTGGCCCAGCAAGCCTGATGCACGCACACCAGCAGAACACAGGAGAGACCCTGTTTCAGAAGAAAGGTGGAAGGAAAGATAAAGCAACTGGGTGTGGTGGTGCACACCGTTAATTCCAGTAATCGGGAGGCAGACTTGGAGGATCACCATGAGTTCGAGGCTACCTTGAGACTACATAGTGAATTCCAGGCTAGCCTGGGCTAGAGGGAGACCCTACCTCAAAAAAAAAGAAAAGAAACAAAAAAGATAAGCAGCCCAAGGTTGTCCTTCAGCCACTAACCACATGTATACTGTGGTGAGCATACAAGAACACTAACATTATACATAAACATGCACATGTACATGCATGCACACATCACACACATGTACATCATACACACATGCATGGATATAACACAGAGACGCACACTCACCTGCACATTACATACACACATCATACACATATATGCATATATCATACATATGCATAGGTGCACCATACACATAAACACAATACATACACATCATGTACATACATGCACACATATACATATACACCCTATACATATATAAACACATCATACACATATATACACACACCATGCATATACATACCACATCACACACACACATTCCATACCATATATATACACATCATATATGCATCACACACAAACATACACACATCATATAGGTGCATACACATATGCACATGGATCATTATACACATACATACACATATAAAAAATAAACAATGGGCTGGAGAGATGGCGTAGCGGTTAAGCGCTTGCCTGTGAAGCCTAAGGACCCCGGTTCGAGGCTCGGTTCCCCAGGTCTCACGTTAGCCAGATGCACAAGGGGGCGCACGCGTCTGGAGTTCGTTTGCAGAGGCTGGAAGCCCTGGCGCGCCCATTCTCTCTCTCTCCCTCTGTCTTTCTCTCTGTGTCTGTCGCTCTCAAATAAATAAATAAAAATTTAAAAAAAATAAAAATAAACAAAAAAATTTTAAGCCAGGCGTGGTGGCGCACACCTTTAATCCCAGTACTCGGGAGGCAGAGGTAGGAGGATCACCGTGAGTTCAAGGCCACCCTGAGACGACATAGTGAGTTCCAGGTCAGCCTGGGCTAGAGTGAAACCCTACCTTGAAAAAAAATGTAAATGTTGATAGAAAAGAAGTATCGATGCAATCACTAAGGAAACAAAATATTTTCGCATTCTCAGGTCATGTTGGTTACTTTTGTTGGTCCCGGTGGAATTGCTTGTGAATAAACTATTGATCTGACTATTCTTTTCAAGGACAAATCTAAAATGTTATCCCTTGTATGTCATCAACTTGTTTCAGCTCTATTCTCTTTTAAACTTTACAGCCTACTTCAAAATCAACTTCTTTTGGGCTGGAGAGATGGCTTAGCGGTTAAGCGCTTGCCTGTGAAGCCTAAGGACCCCGGTTCGAGGCTCAGTTCCCCAGGTCCCACGTTAGCCAGATGCACAAGGGGGCGCACGCGTCTGGAGTTCCTTGGCAGAGGCTGGAAGCCCTGGCGCGCCCATTCTCTCTCTCTCCCTCTGTCTGTCTTTCTCTCTGTGTCTGTTGCTCTCAAATAAATAAATAAATAATTTTTAAAAAACCTTTAAAAAAATTAACTTCTTTTTCTCTGTTGTTTTTATTTTTCCTGTGACAGGACCTTACTATTTTAACCCAGGCTGGCCGTGGACTCCTGATGTTCCTGCCTCTCCCTCCCCAGCATTGAAATTACTGGGAAGCGCTACCTTGCCTGACTTCTTGCCCATGCTAAGCCTTAGTCTATTCTTCCCTTCATTGAATGAGTCCACTTTTCTCTTATCACACCAATTGTACTTTTTCCCTTTTTCATGAATTTTTAAGTTAGTATGCAAAGTAACTTGTTTTTATGCTTAGTTCCCTTGTCCTACCTCTTTTGGTCACCTTCTTTTCCTTAAGAGTTTATACTTTTTTATATACCCTGGCTTCCATGAGATCGATTTTTTCTGTTCTTCTGGTTTCTTGTTTAGTTTCATGACTATAACATCCACTGATGTATATTTATAAAAGAGTGATATTTTTCTGAATCTGCCTTTTTTTTTTTTTTTTTTTTTTTTTTTTTTGGTTTTCGAGGTAGGGTCTCACTCTAGCCCAGGCTGACCTGGAATTCACTATGTAGTCTCAGGGTGGCCTCGAACTCACGAAGATCCTCCTACGTCTGCCTCCCGAGTGCTGGCATTAAAGGTGTGCACCATCACGCCCAGCTTGGCTTATTTTTTTAACATGACAACAATAACTTTAAGGAAATTTAATGAAAATGCAAACTATTAAGTCTTGGCATATCCTAAGGCTACCAAAAGTGAGAGCAGCATTAATATAAGGGTATGAACATTATTTGAGAGAGAGAAAGAAGCAGAGAGAGAGAGAGGGACAATAGGCGTGCCAGGGCCTCCAGGCACTGCAAACGAACTCCAAATGCATGCGCCCCCTTGTACATCTGGCTTACATGGGTCCTGGGGAATTGAACCTGGGTCTTTTGGCTTTGCAGGCAAGTGCCTTAACCACCAAGACATGTCTCCAGCCCCTGAAAATTATTTTTAAAAGTGACATATTAATTACTTTTCTCATTACTTATGACATGACAAAAAGCAATTTAGCTGGGCATGGTCGCAGACACCTTTAATCCCAACACCTGGGAGGCAGAAGTAGGAGGATTGCCATGGGTAGGAGGCAGTGAACAGTTTTGCTCAAGCAGAGAGCAAATTTGCTCCTCCTTTCCCTCCCCCCTTTTTCTTTTCGAGGTAGGATTTCACTCTAGCTCAGGCTGACCTGGAATTCACTGTTGTCTCAGAGTGGCCTCGAATTCACGGTGATCCTCCTACCTCTGCCTCCCGAGTGCTGGAGATGTGCGCCACCACGTCCAGCTCCTTTCCCTTTATGATGTGCTGTGGTCCCTTCCAACTGAACGCAGACTTTTCTGTTGACTCAAAGGCCAATCTCAGCAAGAAATACCCTCAGAGCTGCCCAAAAGTAATGTTTTACCAGACACCTGGGCATCACTTAGTCCAGGCAGAGTAATACATAAAATAAGCCTTACACAGGCTGGCACACTGGGTATATAGCAAGACAACATCTCAAGCACTTGGGAGGTCACTCTTGGTGAGATAGCAAGTTGAGTCCAGCCTAGGATATAGGAAACCCTGTCTCAAAGGAAAGTAGCAAAGAAAGAGAGGAAGGAAGGAAGGAAGGAAGGGAAGGGAGTGAGGGAAGGAGGGAGAGCAAAGGAAAGAAGAAAGACTAAATTTTAAAAAGAATCATGGAGGGGGGAAGTAACAATGAGACCCATTATTTTTTTTAAATATTTTTTGTTCATTATTTATTTATTTATTTGAGAGCGACAGACACAGAGAGAAAGACAGATAGAGGGAGAGAGAGAGAATGGGCGTGCCAGGGCTTCCAGCCTCTGCAAACGAACTCCAGACGCGTGCGCCCCCTTGTGCATCTGGCTAACATGGGTCCTGGGGAATCGAGCCTTGAACCGGGGTCCTTAGGCTTCACAGGCAAGCGCTTAACCGCTAAGCCATCTCTCCAGCCCAAGACCCATTATTTTTCAGACTTAATATACACTAATGAGAAGTAAAAAGAAAAAGAGGAGCCAGGCATAGTGATACACACCTTTAATCCCAGCACTCTCGGGAGGCAGAGGTGTTACGCCCAGTTCTCGGCGCCCCCAGTGACCACCAAGGAGAACCAAACACGCATGCAAAGGCAAGGAGCTTTATTTCGGGCTTAAGCTTGAACTCTTGACTTCACCAGCGCAGTGGATCTGTACAAGAGCCCTGAGCAGCCGGGGGCAGGTTTTTTATAGGGATTTGAACAAAGAAGTAGGGGAATGGTTCCATGATTGGTAGATTTAAGTAGTAACTGCACTTGTATTTTTCTGATAGGCTTAAGATGCTGGGGGGCAGAGCTGGTGGGCAGGGGGCTAGGGGACGTTCAAGCAGATTAGGTAACCTTCACTGTGTTTGGCTGCGTGTGTTTGAGGAACTTAAGCAACTTGTCTTATGACTATAGAAATGTATGGCATAAGCAATTTGTGATCTTTTTTCAGTAACTGTTAAATTCTTATTTAAACCTTGCTGGGAAACAGAAACTTAGGCCTACTGGTGACTCTGAAGCCTGTCATGGCGTCCCTCTGCTTCCTGAGTCCTTCAGAGGTAGGAGGATTGCTATGAGTTCGAGGCCAGCCTGGGACTACATAGTGAATCCCAAGTCAGCCTGGGCTAGGGTGAGACCCTGCCTCAAATAAATAAACAAATTAAATTAAAAATTAATAAAATGAGGAAAAACAAATAAAAAGAAAAATTAACTATGACAATAGATACTGGTTTATTTCTACATCATTGTGATTATTATAGATTATAATAGGCCAAAATCAGGCCCTGTTCATCCTGGGATGTTGTTTGTTTTCTAAAGCTATTTTGGTGCTTTGTATAGTCATTTGAATATTGGAATCTACATGACAACCTGATAGATAATGATTAGAATTGTGTTAAATTTATCAGTCAATTATTTTTATTTTTATTTAGTTATTTGAGAGAGAGAGAGAGAGAATGGGCATACCAGGGCCCCCAGCCACTGCAAAGGAACTCCAGACAGCTCCACTACCTTGTGCATCTGGCTTGCGTGGGTCCTGGGGAATCGAACCTGGGTCCTTTGGCTTTGCAGGCAAATCCCTCAACTGCTAAGCCATCTCTCCAGCCCAAATTTATCAGTCAATTTGATAAGACTTCAAATCTTTAAAAACAGTGAGCCTCCTGACCCGTAATGGGCATATCTCCATTTACTAAAGCCATAATTTTTTGTTTTTTTGTTTTTTGTTTTTGGTTTTTCGAGGTAGGGTTTCACTCTAGCTCAGGCTGACCTGGAACTCACTATGTAGTCTCAGGGTGGCTTCGAACTTATGGCAATCCTCCTACCTCTTGGTAGGGCTGTATGGATGGCTCAGTGGCTAAAGGTACTTACACGTAAAGCCTGATAGCTGGGGTCTGGGATTCGAATTCCCAGTACCCACATAAAGCCAGAAACACAAAGTGAACACCAGTTTGGAGTTTTTTGCAATGACAGGAGGCACTGGCGAGTCCATTCTCTCCCTCTCCCTCCCTTCGTCTCTCTCTCTCATAAATAAATGAAACTTTTTAATTTTTAAAATTTTGACAGTTTTATATATGTAGATCATGTATTTTCATCTTTTTCTCCCCAATTGCCCTCTCTTATCTCCCTCTTTCTTCTGCCTCATTAATCCTCATCTTACTTTCTCTTAAATGTTTTTATTTTCCCAGTTTTTATTATTTATTTTCAAGGAGAAAGAGAGACAATTAGAAAAAGAGAGAGTGAGAGACTGGGTATCCTAAGGCATCTTGCCACTATAAACAAATGCTACACGCATGTGCCATTTTGTGCATGTTGCTTTACGCAGGTACTGGGGAATTGAACCCAGATTCTCAGGTTTTGCAAGCAAGCACCTTTAACTGGGAAACCATCTCTCCAGTTTCCTTTCATGCTAGTTAAAAATGAATTGAGGGGCTGGAGAGATGACTTAGTGAAGGTGCTTGCCTGAGAAGCCTAAGGACCCAGATGAGATTGCCAGGCACCCAGGTAAGCCACCTGAACAAGGTGGCATATGAGTCTAGAGTTCGTTTGCAGTAGCTGGAGGCCCTGGAGCACCAATCTCTTCTCTCCCTGTCTCTGCCTCTCTCTCTCTCTCTCTCTCTTTCTCTCTCTCTATCTCTCTCATTCATTCACTCATAAATAAAATAATATGTAAAGAAACCACAATTAAATCAATTGAATTATATTAAGGTGCTCAAATTCAAATAATATTTGCATTGTTAAAGATATATATGTGTGTGTGTGTGGATATTAACTTTATTTTTATTTATTTGAGAGAGAGAGGGAGAAAGAGGCAGAGAGAGGGAAAGAGAGAATGGGCACGCAAGGGCCTCCAGCCAGTGGAAACGAACTCCAGACACATGCGCCCCCTTGAGCATCTGGCTTACATGGGTCCTGGAGAATTGAACCGGGATCCTTTGGCTTTTGCAGGCAAATGCCTGAACCACTAAGCCATCTCTCTAGCCCAATATTTGCATTTTTAAGACAAGGTTTCATGTAGCCTTGGCTGGCCTTGAACTCCTAATCCTCCTGTCTCTATCTCCAAACACCTGGTATTACAGGTGTGGGCCATCATGCCCAAGTGCTATTATAAAGTTTTTTTTTTTTTTTTTTTTTTTTTTTTTTTTGGTTTCTTGAGGTAGGATCTCACTCTAGCCCAGGCTGACCTGGAATTCACTATGGAGTCTCAGGGTGGGTGGCCTCGAACTCACGGCGATCCTCCTACCTCTGCCTCCTGAGTGCTGGGATTAAAGCGTGCGCCACTACGCCCGGCTATTATAAAGTTTTAATCACGATATTTGGCCATTCCTACCACATAGAGATATAATTAATTTTTTAAAATTTCTATTGTATTCTGCAGTATTACTAAATGTGGTGAGAAAGCCACGATGGAAAATTCAAAAAGAAATCCAGCCCTATCGGGGACTTTGCAGACTATGAGCTTGGCTGAGGTGGCATTCCTCATAACGCCAGACAAAACCAGGGGCTCCTTTCCCACCAAACTACCAGCCGAGGAGTAATGTGATCAATCAAATTTACCATGGCCTAGCCAGAATCAAGCCTCCAGCAGCAATCAGAGCTGTCCCCAAGAGGACGCCACAGCCCGCCGTCTTCTGCCTTACCTGTCTCTCTCCTCACTGCTCCTCATTTTCTACTCAGATTTGTCCTGAGTGAATTCCCTTACCCTCTTCCAACCCTTCCCATAATGACTCACTTAGCTGAAGTAGTGTGTCATCTGCAAATAAAGGCAAATTTTCTTTCTCCATTTCAATCTTTTCTGTTCTTGCCTAATTATCCCATTGAATAGAAATGATTAAAGTAGCCAGTTTTATCTCGCTCCCAATCTTAGGGATAAAGTGCTAATCTAACCCATCAAGCATAATGGTAGCCTTGGGGCTTTTTGGATTTTGTCATCCGTGTCTATTGAAGTGATTGGATACTTTCTTGTCTTTGCTTTTTAATCATTTGCTATGGATTTTTGTGTTTTTTCGAAATAAATTTTTACGTACTAATATTTATTAATTTGTAAGGAGAGAGATGGAGAGGGTGAGGGAGAGGGAGAAATGGGCACAACATGGCCTCATTGCTGCAAATGAACTCCACATGCATCCACTTTGTTGACTAGCCTGGAACTCATAAATCTGAGAAAGCCTCCTGCCTCAGCCTGATGGGTGCTGGAATTACAAGTGTGATCTACTATACACAACAGACTTAAAAAAAATTTTTTTTGTTGTTTATTTGAGATAGACAGAGAGAAAAAGAGGGGGAGAGAGAGAGAGAGAGAGAGAGAGAGAGAGAGAGAGAGAGAGAGGGAGAGAGAGAGAATGAGCACGCCAGGGCCTCCAGCCACTGCAAACAAACTTCAGATGCGTGCGCCCCCTTGTGCATCTGGCTTATATGGGTCCTGGAGAATCAAGCCACCACACCTAGCTAGTTACTTCTCTCGTTATTCCTTTCTCCCCTCCTTGGTCTGTCTAGAGGTTTATCAGTTTTACTCATCTTCACAGAATCCTTTATTACTTTAATTTATTTTAATCTAATTTTTCTATTTTCTATTTCATTTAAGTTGCCTTTTTCTTTGTTTCTTTTTTGTATTTTCTTTTGATTTAATGTGATCTTCTTTTCCTAGGTTCTTAGAGGAAGCTAAGGCTGCTGATTAAAGATTTATTTATTTATTTGAGGTAGGGTTTCACTCTAGCCCAGGCTGATCTGGAATTCACTATGTAGTCTCAGGGTGGCCTCAAACTTACCACAATCCCCCCTACCTCTGCTTCCTGAGTTGCTGGGATTAAAAGGTGTGTACCACCATGTTCAGCTATACTTTTTTAAAAATTTTACTTTATTATTATTATTATTATTTATTTATTTGAGAGTGACAAATGGAGAGAGAAAGAGGCAGGGAGAGAGAGGGAGAGAGAATGGGCGTGCCAGGGCCTCCAGCTACTGCAGGCAAACTCCAGACTCGTGTGCCCCCTTGTGCACCTGGTTAATGTGGTCTTGGGGAATTGAGCCTTGAACTGGAGTCCTTAGGCTTCACAGGCAAGCGCTTAACTGCTAAGCCATCTCTCCAGCCCCCTCCTTTTTTTTTTTTTTTTTTTTTTTTTTTTTTTACTTTTTTGGGTTTTTTGAGGTAGGGTCTCACTCTAGCTCTGGCTGACCTGGATTTCACTATGTAGTCTCAGGCTGGCCTCGAACTCATGGTGATCCTCCTACCTCTGCCTCCTGGGTTCTGGGATTAAAGTCATGGGCCACCACGCCCAGCCTCCCCTTCTTTTTTTGACAGGGAAAGATGGAGAGAGAGGATGGGTTCGCCAGGGCCTCCAGCCTCTGCAAACGAACTCCAGACATGTGTGCTCCCTTGTGCATCTGGCTAACGTGGGTTCTGGGGAATTGAACCTGGGTCCTTTGGCTTTGCAGACAAATGCCTTAACCACTAAGCCATCCCTCCAGCCCATGCTCAGCTTTTTTATTAAAGAATTTTCTTATCAAATGTAGGCACTTAGGGGCTGGAGAGATGGCTTAGTGGTTAAGCGCTTGCCTGGGAAGCCTAAGGACCCCGGTTTGAGGCTCGGTTCCCCAGGTCCCACGTTAGCCAGATGCACAAGGGGGCGCACGTGTCTGTAGTTCATTTGCAGAGGCTGGAAGCCCTGGCGCACCCATTCTCTCTTTCCCTCTGTCTGTCTTTCTCTCTGTGTCTGTCACTCTCAAATAAATAAATAAATAAATAAAATCTAAAAAATTTAAAAAAATAAAAAAATGTAGGCACTTATTAATATAGATTCCCATAAAATTCTATTATATTGTACTTTTATTGCATTGTATTTAAAATCTCTCCTAGCTTCTCTTTGATTTATTATTTGTCCTATAAATTATTTAGGAGCATATTGTTTTGTTTTCAGATATTTGGGGAATTTTAAGGCGAGTTTCCCTTGTTGGTTTTAAATTTCATTCTGTTCTGAACAGTGAACAAATTGTGCTAGCCACAAATCTTTCCAAATTGAGACTTTATAACCTATAATATTAGCTATCTAAATAAATATTCCACATGTACTTGAAAAAATTCTTGAATTCTGATGTTGTTGAGCTTTTTCTATAAATGTCAATTAAATCAATTTAGTTAATAATGTAGTCCTAATTTTCTATGTCTTTGCTGAAGTTTGTCTCCTCTGTTTTGTTTCCTTTACAGAATGATACTGAAATTGCTGATTATGTTTGTAGACTTTTAGTTTTATTTCATATTTTTTATTAGTTGACAACATTGCTATGAAATTAATTATTTTAAAAATCTTTATTTGAGTAGGGGGAGAGAATGGGCATTCCAGGGCCTTCAGCTGCTGCAAACAAGCTCCATCTTGTGCATCTGGTTTACATGGGTCCTAGAGAATCAAATCTGGGTCCTTTGGCTTTGAAGGCAACAACCTTAACCACTAAACCATCTCTCCAGCCCCTTCATGCTGTTTTTAAAACGTTTAACTTATTTATTTATGTGAGAGAGGGACAGAGAATGGGCATGCCAGGGCCTCTAGCCACTGCAAATAAACTCCAGGTGCACACACCACCTTGTATATCTAGCTTTATGTGGGTACTAGGGATTCACACTTGTGTCCTTTGGCTTTGCAGGCAAGCACTTTAACATCTAAGCAATCTCTCCAGCTACGCAATCAGTTCTTTACCATTGATAATGATCTTTGTTCAGACATCTGTTTTGTCTAACATTAACATAGCCACTACAAGTAGATTGCTTGCTTAGCATGTTCAAGGTCCTCAGTTCAATTCTGAGCACCACAGAATTTTATAATGTGCCCATAACTGCTTGCGTCTAATTCTATCATTTCTTTCCTTCAGAGACAAAAACCTAAGTGAGCTCTTCAATCTGGAAAGGTAAATCGACTGAAACGGATCTCAAAGTGTCTCCTCCAAGATGCTAGACAATTTTTTCTTCTTATGGTTTTCATTTTTTCGTTAGTATACAGTTTTAGTTATCATGTGGCATATTCAATTTGTTTGGCTTGTTTCTTCTCCCCACTCATGTTCTCCATGTTCCTCTTCCCTTCTCCCCCCCCTTTCTGTCCTTACAAGTCACGTGTGTCCTTTTGCTGTTCCCCTTCTTCCTTATCATCTCTTATTAACCCTTTCTAAGCTAGATGCTTTTTGTTTGTGTCGGGAGCCATTTCGGCTGGACTTGTATCCATAGCTCTGGGCTTCTGGCAGCAAGACATTAGCGAAACGATAGCAGCCCACATGTAAGCAAGATTATGTACCTTCAGTGTGGGGAAGCCGTTTGGCAGCAAGAGCTCAGCACCTACTTGTAAGCAAGGTTATGTATCTTCAGCCATTTGGCTGGTCTTTTGTACTGAGAAGTGATTGAAGTGCAAAAACTCTGTAATAGGAGGGGTTTTTTGATAGAAACTTGGGAAGCTCATAAAATCTTTGTCCATGGAAAACCTGTTTGTAAAAAGATATAAAAAGGAATGTTGTGAAATAAACCGTGTCTTCAGTCCTGGCTTGAGGCCTTGCTTCAGCCCTGGATTGGGGTCCATGCTTTCAGTCTTTCTTCTGTCTTTCCTTAATCCTCACTCCCCATCAGACTCGAACCAGTGCTGGGATTAAAGGCGTGCGCTACCATGCCTGGCTCCTGTGTGTCTTTTTTTCTTTCCTTTATTATTATTATTATTATTATTATTATTATTATTTTGGTTTTCCGAGGTAGGGTCTTACTCTAGCTCAAGCTGAACTCACGGCGATCCTCCTGCCTCTGCCTCCCGAGTGCTGGGCTTAAAGGCATGCGCCACCACGCCCGGCTCCCTGCGTGTCATTTTTTTTTAAGGTGGTAAGAACACAATATGAAACCCTATCTAATATTTTTTAACTTTTTTATGTGTCTGTGGTGTGCATGTATGTGTGGGTGGGTATACTGTGTGTGTTTGCACGTGTGTGTGTGTGTGTGTGTGCATGTGGAGGCCAGAAGTGCTTGATCCCTGGTGCCATCTCCCCAGCCCCCACCAGACCCTCTTAACCAATCTTCCTTCATTTTCAACTGATGAATCACCTGTAAGTGGGAGAGTGCTTGCTTAGCATGTTCTAGACCTGCACACTACAGAAGCTCTCGAGTACTAACTTATCTTGCAGAATTGAAATTTATTTATTTATTTATTTATTTGAGAGTGACAGACACAGAGAGAAAGACAGATAGAGGGAGAGAGAGAGAATGGGCATGCCAGGGCTTCCAGCCACTGCAATCGAACTCCAGACGCGTGTGCCCCCTTGTGCATCTGGCTAACGTGGGACCTGGGGAACCGAGCCTCGAACCAGGGTCCTTAGGCTTCACAGGCAAGCGCTTAACCGCTAAGCCATCTCTCCAGCCCCAGAATTGAAATTTTATGCCTATTAAATGCAGTGCCCAGCTTCCTCATTTTTTTCATTCTATAAGTTTGTGCATATTGATGGCTTACAAATTATATACCCAAGCTAGACAGAAGCTTTACAATAAAGGAAAATTAGCAAAGTTATGGGCTGGAGAGCTGGCTTAGTGGTTAAGTAATTGCCTGTGAAGCCTAAGGACCCTGGTTCGAGGCTTGATTCCCCAGGACCCACGTTAGCCAGATGCACAAGGAAGCGTATGCGTCTGGAGTTCGTTTGCAGTGGCTGGAAGCCCTGGTACGTCCTCTCTGTCTGTCTCTGCCTGTCTCTCTCTCTCTCTCTCTCTCTCTCTCTCTCTCTCTCTGCCTCTTTCTCCCTCTGTCTGTTGCTCTCAAATAAATAAATAAAAATAAAATAAAATTTAAAAAAATTAGCAAAGTTAGTCAAATGATATGAAAAATGTGTGCCACCAAATCTGATTTGTCATTCAGGGTTCAACTGGATAACTCTGATTTCATCACTAATGAGACCTCCTCTTAATTTTGCTTCATGTTTCCCTCTCCTCACCCTTGACTTGACCCATCATGACTTGTAACCACCTTTGTAATTTCCTATCCACCAGGCTACATGGTCTAGAAGTCTTGAGTCCTGTTTCAGTTTTTTTAAAATTATTTATTTATTTACTTATTAGAGACAGACAGAGGGAGAGGAAGAGAGAGAAAGAATGGGCACACCAAGGCCTCCAGCCATTGCAAACGAACTCCAGAGGCATGTGCCGCCTTCTGCATCTGGCTCATGTGGGTCCTGGGGAATTGAATCTGGGTCCTTTGGCTTTGCAGGCAAACACCTTAACCACCAAGCCATCTCTTCAGCCCCTGTTTCAGTTGTGTTCTCTGCTCTATCTGTATTTCTGGGAACATGCTCGAAGCTCAAACATATTTATTGATTTACTTATTTATTTTTCTTTACTGAGGTTTTTTTTTGTTTTTTTTTCGAGTTAGGGTCTCACTCTGGCCCAGGCTGACCTGGAATTCACTATGTATTCTCAGGGTGGCCTTGAATTCATGGAAATTCTCCTACCTCTGCCTCCCGAGTGCTGGGATTAAAGGCGTGTGCCACCACACCCGACTCTGCTTAGTTTTTGAGACAAATCTAATGTAGCCCAGGCTAACCTCAAACCTCCTTACATAGATGAGGCAGGCCTTGAATTCCTGATCCTCTTCCCCTCTACCTTCCAAGCTCTAGCATTACAGGCATGTGCTACCACTCTTAGCTTCAATGCTGATTGCCAGGCCAGGTAGAAGTGTCAATCCCAGAGCTATTACCCAGTTATGCTAGGCAGTTCCCTATGAGCCATCATTGTCTGAAATACCAGAATGTTCTTCTAGATCTTTTGCTTTCTAGTTTCGTGATTCTAGGCAAGCCTTTTGTTTCCCTGTACCTCTGTTTCCTTTCGTTCCAAATGGAAATACTAATTTCATCCTCCCCACCTCCCAGTACGGCTGGGCTGGGTGGGAAGAGGGCTCTCCCATGCACTTTGTAAGTAGCTCAGGCCCCAGGGTGAGTTAGTTACTTCATGCAGAGCCCAATAAGGAGCTCATAATGAAAATTCTTGCTGGGCTGGAGAGATGGCTTAGCGGTTAAGCGCTTGCCTGTGAAGCCTAAGGACCCCGGTTCGAGGCTCGATTCCCCAGGACCCACGTTAGCCAGATGCACAAGGGGGCACACGCGTCTGGAGTTCCTTTGCAGAGGCTGGAGGTCCTGGCGCACCTGTTCTCCCTCTCTCTCTATCTGCCTCTTTATCTCTCTCTGTCTGTTGCTTTCAAATAAATAAAACTTAAAAATATTCAAAAATGATATATTAGATTCACCTTAATGGAAGGACAGGAAGTACAGCACTTTGACAGATCTCTTCCCTTCTCATGGTCACCTGTGTGGTTCTGTAGTATACACACAGACACCAGTACACACAAACACTCTCTCTCTCTCTCTCTCTCTCTTTCTCACTACCAAAAAGGGCACGCTAACAGAAAGACAGGTACCCTCAGATAAAATCTGGACAGTTTTATGAGGTGAGCCCCAGTTCTTACCTTGAATGTTGCCTGATGATTTGACATTGCAAATGTTTTACTGTCAGATGCATGAAAAGTGTACAAGAGCACCAGAAGTTCTGTCTTTACTATCAGGAGTGGCTACGGAGTAACGTTTGTCCAGACTTCACGTCCCCAGGCCAGCCACTACTACCACACTTTTCTTCAATAGCAGCCGGAAAGCATGTTATATTCTGATACATGCATTTGACTCTTCTTTGAGATAGGGCTCATACAACGTGATTGGTCTCAAATTCTCTATGCTGAGGAGGCTAGGCTGGAACTCCTGATCTGTTGCCTCTATCTGCTGAGTACTGGGAACATGAACCACCACACCTGTCTATATTTGATTTCTTAAACAAAAATGTTTTATTTTTATTTATTTGGGAGAGAAAAAGTGGGAGAGAGAGAGAGATGGAATGGAGAGAGAGAAAGAGAGAGATAATGGCTGCGTCAAGGCCTCTAGCTACCGCAAACAAACCCCAGAGGCATGTATCACTTGGCTTACATGGGTCCTTGGGAATTGAACCTGGGTCCCTTGGCTTTGCAGGCAAGTGCCTTAACCACTAAGCCATGTCTCCAGCCCTATATTTGACTTTTTAATCCAGAGACAGTGTTTCACGTAGCCTAGGCTAACCTCAAACTCACCATATAGCAAGGATGACTTTGAACTCCTGATCTTGGCTCTGCCTCCAAAGTGCTGGGATTACAGGCCAAGTACCACCACGTCTGGTTTATGTAGTGCTGTGGTTCAAACCCATGGCTTTGTGCATGCTAAGCAAGCATTCTCCCAACAGAGCTACAGCCCGAGTCCTATACTTGACGTTTTCAATTGATATCGTCCTTGAATATTCTCTAAAGACAAGTGTTGGGCTGGAAAGATGTCTTAGTGTGTGAGAGTGCGTGCTGTGTAAGCAGGATGACCGGGTTCCAGACTCAGTATCCACTTCAAAAACTGGACATGCCACTCTGTCTCTCTCCTTGCCTATTTCTGTATCTCTCTCTCAAATAAATAAATAAAAACATTTTTTAAAAAAATATAGGGGCTGGAGAGATGGCTTAGCAGTTAAGGCATTTGCCTGCAAAGCCAAAGGATCCAGGTTCGACTCTCCAGGACCCCATGTAAGCCAGATGTACAAGGGGGCACATGCGTCTGGAGTTCTTTTGCAGTGGCTGGAGGCTCTGGCACGCCCATTCTCTTTCTCTCTCTCTCTCTCTTTCTCTCTGTTTCAAATAAACAATTAAAACAGGGCTGGAGAGATGGCTTAGCAGTTAAGCACTTGCCTGTGAAGCCTAAGGACCCTGGTTTGAGGCTCAATTCCCCAGGACCCACGTTAGCCAGATGCACAAGGGAGCGTGTGCATCTGGAGTTCGTTCGCAGTGGCTGGAGGCCCTGGCGTGCCCATTCTCCCTCTCTCCCTCTACCTTTTTCTCTGTCTGTCGCTCTCAAACAAACAAACAAATAAATAAATAAATGAAACCAAAAAGGAGAGCTGTGGATGTTTCATTTTTTTTTACTGATAAAATGCATTTAATAAATCTTATGAGTAACAGATGATGACTATTCAAATTGATGAAACATGCTGTCCTACATTTTCTTCTACAGCCTTCAAAAAAATCTTTGGAATCATATTGACTGTTGAAAGACCATTTGACCTACAAAAGTGCATTTATGTCAGTCTCAGCCTAAAGAGTTAATTCTTAAGAATGCACAGTAAATTTTATAACTACAAATGTCTGGTGTGACTTTGACCTTTTAACCTCCTGCCTCTGCTGTTCAAGTGCTAGGGTTACATGTAAGTGCCACTATTTTTTCTAAAATTTTTAATTATTAATTTATTAGAGATGGCGGGAGTGAGAATGGGCATGTCAGGGCCTGTAGCCACTGTAAACGAACTCCAGACACATGCGCCACCATGTGCATCTGGCTTACGTGGGACCTGGAAAATTGAACCAGAGTCCTAAGGCTTTGCAGGCATGTGCCTTAAGCACTAAGCCATCACTCCAGCCCTAGCATGCTCTTTATTTTTATTTTTTTTTTAATTTGAGACAGAGAGAGGGAAAGATAAAGAGAGAGACAGAGAGAATTGGCACGCCAGGGCCTCTAGCCACTGCAAATGGACCTCCAGACACATGTGCCACCTTGTGCATCTATCTTATGTGAGAGCTGGAGAATTGTACCTGAGTCCTTAGGCTTCGCAGGCAAGCACCTTAGCCACTAAGCCTTCTCTCCAGCACTTGAGCATGCTTTTTGATCTTTACCAAACTGGCTACAGTTTTATTTTTCCCTGAATCTCTCATTATAGTTAGCAATTATTTATACATTTTACATGTTATAATATGTAATTTTTTTTAAATTTATTTATTTATTTGAAAGTGACAGACACAGAAAGAAAGACAGATAGAGGGAGAGAGAGAGAATGGGCGCGCCAGGGCTTCCAGCCTCTGCAAACGAACTCCAGACGCGTGCGCCCCCTTGTGCATCTGGCTAACGTGGGACCTGGGGAACCGAGCCTCGAACCGGGGTCCTTAGGCTTCACAGGCAAGCGCTTAACCGCTAAGCCATCTCTCCAGCCCATAATATGTAATTTTTATTGTGGTGCTGATGCTGTCATAAATTTGACTATAAGTCATTCCTTAGATGAAATAAAAACTTAAACTGAATTTTTTCTGAAATGGTTTCTTGGAGGGGTGCTTTTTGAGATAGCTGGCCTCAAATTTCCTAGGTAGCCAAGGATGTTCTTGAGCTGCTGGCTCACCTGCCTCCACTTTTCTTATGGGTGTGCACAATGCACCCCGTTTATGTGGTTCTGGGGAAGGAGCCCAGTGCTTTGAGTGTGCTAGGCAGTCTACCACTGAGCTACAGCCCCGCCTCCTATATGTGCTGCTTTTTGTTGGCTAAAACTTTGCTTTTTATAGTATTTTATTTATTTGTTTATTTATTTGAAACAGAGAGAGAGAGAGAGAGAGAGAGAGAGAGAATGGGCACTCCAGGGCCTCCAGCCACTGCAAACGAACTCCAGACACATGCACCACTTTGTACATCTGGCCTATGTGGGTATTGAGGAATAGAACCTGGGTCTTTTGGCTTTATGGGTAAGTGCCTTAACTACTAAGCTATCTCTCCAGCCCCAGGACCTTGGCTTTTGTTTGTGTTAATTTTACCAGTAATTTTGATTTCCTATTTATAGATGAATTATTTAGGGATAACAAAAACAGAAGAACTGCATGACGTCTTTATTTACAGGTTTTTTTTTTATAAATGTACAATCAAGTGACATTAAATACATTCAGTTGTTTTTATTTTTATTTTTTGGTTTATTTTTATTTATTTATTTGAGAGTGACAGACAGAGAAAGAGGCAGAGAGAGAGAGAGAATGGGCGCGCCAGGGCTTCTAGCCACTGCAGACGATTTCCAGATGCGTGCGCCCCCTTGTGCATCTGGCTAACGTGGGTCCTGGGGAATTCAGCCTCGAACCGGTGTCCTTAGGCTTCACAGGCAAGCGCTTAGCCGCTAAGCCATCTCTCCAGCCCTTGTTTTTTTTTTTTTTTTTTTTTTGAGTAAGGTCTCAGTCTAGCTCAGGCTGACCTGGAATTCACTATGTAGTCTCAGGGTGGTCTCAAACTCACAGTGATCCTCCTACCTCTGCCTCCCAAGTGCTGGGATTAAAGGCATGAGCCACCACGCCCAGCATGAAGTCTTCATCTAAAGGCCATGGTTATGATTTGGTAACATTTAGGAAACAACAAACTCATCATTTTCTATGGCACTCCTGGGGGTTCACAACCTCAGCACTGTCCTTCAGGAGCCAAAATTCCTTAGAAAGAAACACAGGAAAGGGCAATCACCCCAAGTTTTGCCAACTCAAAAGGCTGTAACATGACTCCAAAATAAAACCACGTTAGTTCACTGTTGAAAAGATCAATTAAGCAATGCAATTGTTTCCACTGTGTACTAGAGAGACTATGGGCATCTGTGATTCAAACTGAGTTACTTTTGCTTACACGTCTTTTTCCCAAAGACTGTGTGCCACGAAACTTCTAAGTAAAAGAATGAGAAAAATACCTGTGGTCTGCAACAAAGCAAATAATTCCCTTTCAGAGAATTTCTCCCACAATTTCTTATCCTCTTTCCAAGCCCAAGTTGCAGAAACTTTGCTCCAGGCCAAAAGGCTTGTGAGATCTGGGGTTTATCTCAAGAAATGTTAGGAACTGGGCTGGAGAGATGGCTTAGCAGTTAAGTGCTTGCCTGAGAAGCCTAAGGACCCTGGTTTGAGGCTTGATTCTCCAGGACCCACGTTAGCTAGATGCACAAGGGGGCACACGCCTCCGGAGTTTGTTAGCAGTGGCTGGAAGCCCTGGTATGCCCTCTCTCTCTCTCCCCCTTTCTTTCTCTGTCATTCTCAAATAAATAAATAAAAATTAACAAAAATTATATAGGAAATGGTAGGAATAGGGAGGAGGGAAGGAAAGAAATAAAACCTACACAGAAAACTGGTTGAAGACAGTTTAGCTAGGAAAGCAAAGAAAAAGAAAAAAAAAAAAAACCGTGAGATTCAAATAGCTAAAGTAAGCAGTGAGGCAGGGAACATAACTTCTACCCTTACAGAAATGAAAAAGGTCGGGCTGGAGAGATGGCTTAGTGGTTAATTGCTTGCCTGTGAAGCCTACAGAACCTGGTTCGAGGCTCAATTCCCCAGGAACCACGTGAGCCAGATGCACAAGGGGACACACGTGTTTGGAGTTCGTTTACAGTGGCTGGAGGCCCTGGCGCGCCCATTCTTTCTGTCTCTCAATATCTGCCTCTTTCTCTCTGTGTCTGTCGCTCTCAAATAAATAAATTTTTTTTTATTTTTATTTATTTATTTATTTATTTGAGAGCGACAGACACAGAGAGAAAGACAGATAGAGGGAGAGAGAGAGAATGGGCGCGCCAGGGCTTCCAGCCTCTGCAAACGAACTCCAGACGCGTGCGCCCCCTTGTGCATCTGGCTAACGTGGGACCTGGGGAACCGAGCCTCGAACCGGGGTCCTTAGGCTTCACAGGCAAGCGCTTAACCGCTACGCCATCTCTCCAGCCCTCAAATAAATAAATTTTTAAAAAAGAAAGAAAAAGGAAAAGGTTCTGACACAGCCTGGTGGCGCATGACTGTCATCCCAGCACTGGGAAGCTGAGGCAGGAGGCTCACATTTTTGAGATCAGCCTCAGCTACAAAGTGAGTCTCTGCTTCAAAACAAAATGAAACAATTCACAACTCACAAACACCCCTAAAGGATTACGTAAGACTACTATCAGGTGCTGGGAACATGGCATAGAACTTAAAGACACTTGCTTACAAAGCATGCCAGTCTGGAGTTCAATTGCCTAGTCACCCCCATAAAGCTGAGCAGGTGTTTGGTTGCAGCAGCAAGAGACCCTGGTTGGGCATGCATGCGCACACACACCCACAAACACCTAAATAAATAAATAAAAGTTGCTTTTTAAAGGTTTTTATTTTTATTTATTCATTTGAGAGCGACAGACACGGGGGGGGGGGGGCGCCAGGGCCTCCAGCCACTGCAAACGAACTCCAGACGCGTGCGCCCCCTTGTGCATCTGGCTAACGTGGGTCCTGGGGAACCGAGCCTCGAACCGGGGTCCTTAGGCTTCACAGGCGAGCGCTTAACCACTAAGCCATCTCTCCAGCCCAAAAGTTGCTTTTTAAATAAAACACTGCTATTAGGTATTGTATAAGCACAAATGAGTTCATAAAGATGAGATAGGAAAAGAAACTACACAAAGGGCCATAACAGGACTGAGATAGGATGAATACTGTGAGTTCCAGGTTAGCCTTGGTTACAGTGAGACCATGCCTCAAAAATTTCAATAAACAAGGCTGGATGGATGGCTTAGTGGTTGAGGTGCTTGCCTGCAAAGCCAAAGGCCCGAGGTTCAATACCCCAGGACCCAAGTAAAGCCAGATACACAAGGTGGCGCATGTGTCTAGAGTTTGTTTGCAGTGGCTGGAGGCCCTGGTGCACCCATTCTCTCTCTGTCTCTCTCTCAAATAAATAAATAGTATATATATATTTTTTTTAGCCAGGCGTGGTGGAGCACGCTTTTAATCCCAGCACTTGGGAGGCAGAGGTAGGAGGATCGTTGTGAGTTCCAGGCCACTCTGAGATTACATAGTGAATTCCAGGTCAGCCTAAAGTGAAACCCTATCTCGAACCCCCCCCAAATATGTTCTTTAAAAAAATATTCAATAAGCAGCCAGGCTTGGTGGCACACACTTTAATCCCAGCACTGGGGAGGTAAAGGTAGGAGGATCGCTGTGAGTTCAGGCCACCTTGAGACTCCATAGTGAATTCCAGGTCAGCTTGGGCTAGAGTGAGACCCTACCTCAAAGAAACCAAAATAAAATAAAATAAAAATCAATGAGCAAACAAAAAGTGCCACAACTAACAGGAACCCTAAACAGCCCTATTACAAAGTAGAGTGATTAAATTTAACAATTTCAATAACCTCCCACACTGAACACACTGGGTCCACAGGCCATCACTATTGAATTCTACTCAATGTTTAAAGAATTAACACCAATACTTCTCAAACTTCCAAAAAGTAGGAGAGAACACTCCAATGCCAATATGAGGCCAGCGTTTACCTGCTATTAAAGCCAGACCAAGACATACTAAGCAAGCCACATGCCAACAGTCCTTAAAGTCATCCACCAAGGTTGGGGACATTTCAGTTTGTAGAATGCCTCCTTGATGTATGCAAGGTCCTGCCTTCCATCCACAATAAGAACAAAAGTCATCCATAAAATTATAGAAAGCAAAATCCTCCAGTAAATAGAGAGAGAGGGAGTTCTGTTGATGCTATGCTATAGTCTGTTAAATGTACAATAGCATTATGTCTAAAAATGTTTTGTGAATGATGCATCTGTAGCGTGTGAGGCCCCTCAACACCCAGAGTAGAATCTTTTTTCAAATTGAGCTTAATAAACCTCGATGCAGTGATACATTCCTGTAGTCCCAGCAACTCTAGAGGTGGCAGCGGGAAGATTTCTTGAGTCAGATCAAAGCCAGCCTGAGCAACATAGAATGATCACATCTCAGAACAAAGTAGAAAATTAAACTTCTGGGATGGTTGATTCTGCCCAAATGTGTCCTCCGCGAATATAATGGAGTTGTCATATAAGGATGTAAGCATCACGTCTTCTTATTACCTTGTTACTCAAACAGGTGCATTTGACTTCCCTGTCACTGAAGAGAGTTTTGTAAAAAAATCAGAAATGGGGGCTGGAGAGATGGCTTAGCGGTTAAGCACTTGCCTGTGAAGCCTAAGGACCCCGGTTCGAGGCTCGGTTCCCCAGGACCCACGTCAGCCAGATGCACAAGGGGGCGCATGTGTCTGGAGTTCGTTTGCAGTGGCTGGAAGCCCTGGCTTGCCCATTCTCTCTCTCTCACTCTATCTGTCTTTCTCCCTGTGTCTGTCGCTCTCAAATAAGTAAATAAATAATGAACAAAAAATATTAAAAAAAAATCAGAAATGGTTTCTTCAAAAGGCAACCAAGCTCCTATGTTGAAAACTCGGGCCTCAAACCTGCCTCTCCGAGGGTGGCTTGTGGGAATTTGTATGGGACAAAGAAACAGGGTGAGGCTGCTGCTGCAGTCCTGTTACCTAAACTGAGGCAAGAGATCAGGGGTGGCAAGCCAACCTTAGCAACAGCCTTTCTGCAAAGTCTCTATCTAACTTAAATTCTGCTTTGGCTGAGTGTTATGCCCTCAATATTAACTCACATTTAGTGTGTCATTGGCTACAATGGCCTCTTTGATTGAGCTGCTCTTTCAACTTTGAGGTGACTTCAATTACTTCATAATTAAAATACCATATGGGGAATATTTTATTTAACAGTATGTGTCATGTACAGTGTATGTAGATGACTTTTGAGATTTCTTGATTCTGCAATTATTTATTTATTTATTTGTTTTGGTTTTTCCAGGTAGGGTCTCACTCTAGCCCAGGCTGACCTGGAATTCACTCTGTAGTCTCAGGGTGACCTCGAATTCATGGCCATCCTCCTACCTCTGCTTCCTGAGTGCTGGGATTAAAGAAGTGCGCCACCACACCCAGAAATTTTGTAACTATTTTTAAATGTATCCCCTCTGAGTGTACTTGGAGAAAAGCATACACATGTAAGTTGCAGCTCAAAAGGTGACTTTTTTTTTTTCTTCGAGGTAGGGTCTCACTCTAGCCCAGGCTGACCTGGAATTCACTATGGAGTCTCAGGGTGGCCTCGAACTCACAGGAATCCTCCTACCTCTGCCTCCCGAGTGTTGGGATTAAAGGCATGAACCAGCACGCCCAGATAAAATGATCAACATTACGATTTTGGTTTTGGAACCACAAGTGGACATAAACTTTGGAAACTAAGGGTTTTTAAATTATTTTATTGTATTTTATTTTATTTAAGGGAGAGAAAATGGGTACGCCAGGGCCTCTAGCCACTAGGCCTCATGTGTTGCAGGCTGGTCTCAAACTTCCCAAGGCCAAGGGTGACTGGGACATCTGATCCTTCTGCCTCCCCCTCCTCAGCACTGGGTTTACTGATTTGTGCCACCATGGGCAGTTTATGGAGGTTGGGGATGGAAGCCAGGGTCTTGTGCGTGGTAGGCAATAACTCTACCAACTGAGAAAAATCTCCTAAGCTATGAAACCAAGCTTTTTTTTCCCCCCTGAGAATTCTCAGTCCTCATATAAGCAATAGTTCAGCGACTCTGGTGTAGTGAAGGGACAAGGCATTTCCAGGGCGCTTGCGGTTTCTGCGCCTTTGTTCTTTTGCTGCGCTTCTGAGAGCTTTTTTTTTTTTTTTAATTATTTATTTATTTATTTGAGAGCGACAGACACAGAGAGAAAGACAGATAGAGGGAGAGAGAGAGAATGGGCACGCCAGGGCTTCCAGCCTCTGCAAACGAACTCCAGATGCGTACGCCCCCTTGTGCATCTGGCTAAGCCTCGAACCGGGGTCCTTAGGCTTCACAGGCAAGCGCTTAACCGCTAAGCCATCTCTCCAGCCCTTCTGAGAGCTTTTAGGCTGAACTAACTTGGGAGTTCCCGGGGAAAGAAACCCACACAAGCGGTGTTACTTTTACATGTAAGAATTTGTTACGGCTTATCACATGTGCTTATTTGCATGCAGAGAGCTAGGCCAAGTTACGCTCAGCCTGTTATTATCAAACATGTAGGGCTTAGCGGTTGAGGCATTTGCCTGCAAAGCCAAAGGACCCCGATTTGACACTCTAGGACCGACCCATATAAGCCAGATGCACAAGGGGGCGCATGCATCTAGAGTTCGTTTGCAGTGCCTGGAGGCCCTGGCATGCCCATTCTCTTTCTCTTTCTCTCTCTCTGCCTCTTTCTCTGTCTCAAATAAATAAAATACATTAAAAAATTAACATGCATGTTTTAAAGCAATGCATTTCTCTGTTTCTCCTCTACTTTCTTTGTATGCATTACGCACAAGGAGCAGCACGCTCCGCGCGTGCACAGGAGCGCGCAGCACAACCCATCCAGGGCCAGGCGCGCTCACCCTCAACGGATCCAGGCCCGGGCGCGCTTGCGCATGGGCGCGCTCACGCCTAACGCCTACCACCTAACGCCTAACGCCAAGAAGGCCAGGCGCGCATGCGCACAGGGGCCGATCGGTTCGCGGTTCGCGCATAACATATACTGGGCCGGGCGCGCTCGCGCATAGATCATATAGACTGGGCGCGCTCACGCACAAGGCTTAGAAATGGAAGGCTCGTGCACGGTGATGGGGATCAAACCCAGGGCCTCCCACTTGGAAGGCAAGCAGGCCACTACTGAATTTCATCCACAGATCCGTCCTTTCTGGATTTGCATTCATTGTACAGTGAATCTTCTAGTTCAGTCTTGTAAGTTTCTTCTATTTTTTTTTCTATTTTCAATCCTATAGTCATTTTGTCCTACTTTCTATGACATCTCTTCAACTTTTTATTTTAATCTTCCACTTAAATTTTAATTTCTTCATATTTTTAATGTCCAAGAGACTATTTTGGTCTCTCTACAAATGCACTTTTAAAAAAAAATTATTTATTTATTTATTTGAGAGCGACAGACACAGAGAGAAAGACAGATAGAGGGAGAGAGAGAGAGAATGGGCGCACCAGGGCTTCCAGCCTCTGCAAACGAACTCCAGATGCGTGCGCCCCCTTGTGCATCTGGCTAACGTGGGTCCTGGGGAACCGAGCCTCGACCTGGGGTCCTTAGGCTTCACAGGCAAGTGCTTAACCGCTAAGCCATCTCTCGAGTCCCCCCTCCCCCCCCCCATTTTAAAATCCAGGCTTGGTGGCGCACGCCTTTAATCCCAGCACTCAGGAGGCAGAGCTAGGAGGATGGCCATGAGTTTGAGGCCGCCCTGAGACTGCATAGTGAATTCCAGGTCAGCCTGAGCTAGAGTGAGACCCTACCTCAAAAAACAAGCAAACAAACAAAAAAACAAAAAAAGGAAATAGTTTTGGTATACTATTTCTTTGGCAATGCTTTGAAGCGGTAGCTCTATGCACCAGAATGACTATCACATTCTAACAGAGGAAAGTGGAAAAAAACGTAAGAGCTTGGTAGTGGGTTATTTCTAAATTAATGAGGGTATCTCCATTTATCATGGAATTATGAGCTGGTAAAGTCATACTTAGAAGGTTTTTTTTTGTTGTTGTTGTTGTTTTGTGTTTTTTCAAGGTAGGGTTTCCTCACTCTAGCTCAGGCTGTCCTGGAATTCACTATGTGGGCTCAGGGTGGCTTCAAACTCTCAGAGATCCTCCTATCTCTGCTTCCCAAGTGCTGGGATTAAAGGCGTGTGCCACCACGCCAATATAGTGTTTTCTTTAATTACATGAATATTCTTCTAATAATGTTACCTTATGAAGTCAGCATATAGAGCTAGGAATATAGCTTAGCAGTCAAAGGTACTTGCTTGCTTGAAAAGTCTGATTACATGGGTTCGATTCCCTAGCACCCACATAAAGCCAGATGTGCAAAGTGATACATATAACTGGAGATTTTTTCTAATGTAAGAGGTCTTGGAATACCCATACTCTCTTTCTCTGCTTACAAATAAATATTTAAAAAACAATATATAAAACTGTGTGTACATTATGTTCTGAGTTATTTAACAGAAATACTAATGAAAGGAAATTATGGTCCTTTTGGCCTGATAATTTTTTTTCAAACTTTTAATTCAGTCTTTTCATTTTCTTACAACAGGTACACATTCTTTTTACAATCATGAAACGAGACAAATGTTCAATTGTTGAAACATGATTAGACTAAAGTCCTGAAATAATAATTGTGAAAAGACAGTTTTCTTTCCAATGCAATGGGGAACATTATTCCTCTCAGTACCAGTTTTAAGAACCACAATGTATACACTTCACACTGTTTTCCAAACAATACTGGGTAGGACTGGTTAAAATGCCCAGCCTGCTATCTCTAGGGGCATCTCTGTTGATTAACTGACCCTTTAGGGTCACTGCATGAAAAGATTCTCCATGTTCTCTAATTTCACACAATGAGTATCATTAAACTGTATATGTGAAATTTTCAATTCAGTTTGGAGAGGCATTACATAAATATTCTGAATATTCAATTTCAAGTTCAACATAATGGAAAACACCTATTTAAGGCCATGCTGTTCTACATGGAGACAAAGACAACATGTTGCTTTTCACAAGCTTTAATTGGCAGGGACCTTGGTGCAGAGAAAGGTTACCTTCATTTGAATCCTCTTTGTATTTCGGTGGCACTGGCTGCTTTGTTTACTGCAGAATCAGTGGATAGATCATCTGTCCCCATTTGATAGATACATAGCTAGATGCACATCAATCTGTTTTGAAATGAACAAAGGGGCAGGGGTCCTTTCAGCGAGGCTCCATGGGAGATGGAAGGAGAGGAATGCTCGGCTCCGAGGGCCCTTCACGCATCAAGTTGCTGCTCACTCATAGGCAGGAGACACACTGTTCAATAGCCTGGACGGATGCAGATAATTGCACCTTGCCCAAATCATTTTTGTCATCAAGGAGCTGTGTTGATGGTTTTTTTTTTTTTTTTTTGGTATCTTTTTTTTTGTTGTTGTTGTTTCGAGGTAGGGTCTCACTCTAGCCCAGGCTGACCTGGAATTCACTATGTAGTCTCTGGGTGGCCTCGAACTCACGGCGCTCCTCCTAGCTCTGCCTCCTGAGTGCTGGCATTAAAGGCGTGCGCCACCACGCCCTGCTGGGTTGATGCTTTATATTTTATTTTATTTTATTTTTTGCAGTGCTGGGGCTGTAGGCCAGGGCCTCCTTACACATATTAGGTATGCACCCTTAAGCCAGAAGACCAAATTAGTGGGTTGACAGTGTTGGGAGCAACAATCGGCAAGGAAGCAGCACGCTCTCTTCCTTCTGGGCTGCCATTCTCCTGGGTAACAGCAGCTCACCATCGGGCTTGCTCTGGCCCTGTTCTCAGTCCTTTTGCTTCACCAGGTCCTCACATTCCTGCCTCAGCCCCTAGGCTAGGTTTTCTTCCAACCCTCCAGCTCCCCACTACGTGACTTCTTTCCTTCTCAGTTCCCAGGACCAGCCCCTGGCCTGACTCTAGATTGACTCTGTTTTCAGTCCTTGGAAGTTGAAGCCAATTTACCCATGACCCTGACCTCCAGTCCCTTCCCGCCTCACCATAGCCCACACAGGGCCCTAACCAGAGCTGGCTTCCAACATCTGCTGAAATTAGCCTTTCACATTTCACCACTGTCCAGAGCTAAGACTGGTTCAAATAAACAAATAATTAGAGTTGGAAAGAGATATGTGGATATTCATCAACAAACTAACATGCAACATTATCCAGAGAGGCCATCTAAATTAGATCTTATTTTCCCACATCAGTAAGGAAGTATATAATTTGGAGGCATTCAGAAGAAGTAAGTTTCCCTTCAGTGCCTGACAGCGAACATTATCCAGTCCCTGGTTCAATGGTGCACATTCACCCATTTTCAAATATTAGGTGTGAAAGCGTAATGGATATATGTAAGTGAAAGACCAAATTAAATGTCCTAGAAACTGAGGCTGATTGCATCCTATCAGAAGTGACCTCGAGACATTTTAGGAAATCGGGCTGCAGAAGAGTGTGGAACATGGCTCTTTCCTGGATGCCATCTCTCTTGTAGATCAGTTGGTGTCTTAGTGCTGGGCGCGCTCACAAGTATTAAAGCATGAAGACTGAGTTTCTAATTCTCCCAGTGCCTGTGTGTGGCTAGGAAGCCAAAAACTGTTCCTGGTGGCAGTGGATATTAGCAAATTTGCTCCCTATTTTTCTCCAAGCCCCTAAACCCAGGAAGTGAATTGCTTGTTTTCCTGACAGGGTGGCCCTTGTTCTTTTGTTCTTAGTGATTGAGATAACTTGAAATTGTTTGTATTTTGCAGACCAAAGCCATCCCACTTAATGCTTTCAATATGGAAGCACTCTGGTTAAGGCATTGAGTAGAATTTCACGAAATTATTGAGTCTTCCGAATTGAAGTATAAACAGAGGGTAATTTTCAGAATTTGTAAGCCCTTCCTGGCTCTGAAATCTTTCCCTGAGAGTGACATTAGGCAGGGCTCAGTCATTTTCTTTTTAGAGGACAGGCACTCAAGAAAGCTCCCCAGGAGATTTACTTTGACTTGGCCCGTCCTCAGTTTCCTCCACAGTCAAAGATTACAAATTACTAATCGTGACATTCTCAATGTATGGAAAGTTAGTCCGCAAAATTCTGCCTTTACTAAGTAATGTATGGGAATGAGTTTGATGTTGGAGAAAGGAAAAAAAAAAAAAACATAAAACAAAGAAACAAAAAAAGGTGGTTACATACATTCAAAATTAACCCTTTCTAAGTGAGTCTCATCCCGCTGGCTGCCATTCCCCATGCTCCCTTGACACAGAGTCCTGGCAACTGTTCAGCCACCATTATCCATATTTGTAAGTATGGAAACGAGGAAAGCCTGGCATTTGAAATGCCATTTTAACTAGACTTTGGAACATTTCACAATAACTTTAAACCTCTGCTAGGACTTCTGGAACTCAACGGCTTTTGGGAGGAGGCACCAGGGCTGCAACTCAGCACCTTGCAATGCTAGGCAACAGCTCTGCTACTGAGGAACATTCCCAACCCTTACTACATTAAAAAAATTTTTTTTGTTCATTTTTATGTATTTATTTGAGTGACAGACAGAGAGAGAGAAAGAGACAGATACAGAGAGAATGGGCGCTCCAGGGCCTCCGGCACTGCAAACGAACTCCAGATGCGTGTGTGCCCCCTTGTGCATCTGGCTAACTTGGGTCCCGGGGAATGGAGCCTCGAACCAGGGTCCTTAGGCTTCACAAGCAAGCGCTTAACCGCTAAGCCATCTCTCCAGCTCCCTTGACTACATTTTTGAACAGCTACTCAGAACCTGAAGAAGTTGATATATGTTTCTATAGATTGATATTGTTTACTTACCATTTAGTGCCAGGCAGGACCAGAGCTTGCTAAGCCTCTGCCCATTTTCACTTGTGTGTCCACCCAACAGGGAGAAAGCACAGACAGCAGGTCTGGGCTTCACTATTTCCTTTCCTTTCTTTTTCTTTTTCCCTTTATTTCTGCAAAATGGCAATACGGTCATAACAGATATCCAGAGGCGTGTGACAATCAATGCTAGACGGAAAGCAATGAGTTGAGTGTGGGTTTAATCTAGGAAGTAAAACTTGAGTCGGATTAAGGGAACCAGAAATTGGACATAGGAAGAGCACAGGAAATGATACTCCCACCTACATATAAATTTTCTGCGGTCTCTGTTTCTCTTTTTATCTATCTATCTATCTATCTATCTATCTATCTATCTATTTACTTACTTACCTAATTTCAAGATTTCATGCATGCTAAGCAAACATTCCACCACTGACCATCAGCCCCAAAATAGTTTCTTTCAACTAGGAACTAGAAGACAGGAAAAAAAAAAAAAAAGGCCACATTAAAAAAAAGCCCACATTTTAAAAAGGCCACATTTGTAAACAATGTGATCCATCTTATTTGATTGTGGTGTGGATGTGAACACCCTCAAGGGAAACAGAGGAGGGGTCAGAACTCTAGACATGTCTTCCTCTCTCTCCCTTCCAACAGGTTATGCTCTGTTAAAAACCATTATATGTAGAATAGCAATTAAAATGTTAATGAAATACACATCTCTCCCTCTTTTTTTTATATTTTTTTCCCCAAGATAGGGTTTCAATCTACCACAGGCTGACCTGGAAGTAACTCTCTAGCCCCAGGCTGGCCTCAAACTCTGGATGAGGGTCCCTTTGAAGACTGCACCCAGAGGACCTCACTGAGTCAAAGGTGGCCACACATGTTTTCAGAGACTGACTATATGTCTCTCTTTTTTGTTGTTTACTTGTTTAGGTTGTTTTGTTTGTTTGTTTTTTTGTTTTTCTAGCCAGGGTCTCACTCTAGCCCAGGCTGACCTGGAATTAACTATGGAGTCTCAAGGTGGACTCAAACTTTCAGAGATCCTCCTACCTCTGCCTTCCAAGTGCTGGGACTAAATTTGTGCACCTCCACGCCTGGCTTGGCTATGTCTTTCTAGCAGAATGAGTTATCCAACCTTGAATGTAATGCAGAGAAGGCTATTCTATGCCCACCGGCAACATCCCTGCATTCATTCCTAGGGCTTCCAAGTCTCCATTCAAATGCCACAGTTTTCCTTAGCTCCCTTTGGAATGTGTCCTTCTTCCTCTAGCTAATGAAGTTACTGTTTTTTCCACTTTTTTATACTTTCCATGAAAATTAAAATATTTTCTCTTACTATCAGAATTTGGCTTTCAACAAAAAAGAAACCCTCAGTTTCATGGAGAGATGGCTTAGTGGTTAAGGCACTTGCATACGAAGCCTGAAGACCTGGTTCTATTCTCCAGCACCCATGTAAAGCCAGGTACACAAAGTGGCACATATGTCTGAAGTTTGTTTGCAGGGGCAAGAGACCCTGGTGTGCTCATTGTTTCTTTCTGACCCTTTCTTCCTCTCTCTTTCTTTGTAAATAAATAAATATATGTATATATATATATTTAAAACCTCAGTCCTGGGCTATAGAGATTGCTCGGAGGTTAAGGTGCTTGCCTGAAAAGCCTAAAGAACTGGGTTAAATTCCTCAGTGCCACAGAAAGCCAGATGCTAGTGCATGCATCTTTCTTTCCCCTTGCCAATAAATAAATAAATATTTTAAAAAACTCATTTCCAAATGCCACCTCATCTGCTCTCAATGTTCTATTCACGTTCCAACTGAATTCCATATTTAGACTTTTTCTTATTATATATTCTCTTCAATTTGGAAGTATTTTAATTTAAGAGTGTAATCTGTTTTGAATATAAAACAAATGCTGAAGTTGCTGTATCTACAATTAGGTAACCGTGTGCTCAACTGTTTGCCTGTTTCAGTAATCCCTTATAAATAAAATTGTGCACTATTGCATTTTGGCAATTAATTAAATCTTGGGTTAGATTATGAGCGATAATTGGACATGAAAGCACAGAATGCAGGCAGAGAAGATGGAACAGAAGGCTCAGGAAGAGCTCTCTGTTGAGCAGCCATCTGATACCTTTGCAGGAAACTGCTTATGCAGCCAAAGTAGGAGGTTTGCCAAGGAGAAATTCTCCTCTTGTACTTTTGAGGTAGGGTCTCACTCCAGCCGGGCTGACCTGGAATTTGCTATGTAGTGTCAGGTTGGCCTTGAACTCACAGCGATCCTCCCCCTTCTGCCTCCCGAGTGCTGGGATTAAAGACATGTGCCACCACGCCCGCTATCACTTGGGTTTTGGCTTCACATATAGCACTGGCATTTCCACGTTTGCTGAAGAGGTCAAGGCAACAGGGCACGTCCAATAAATACCCTTGAATGTGTGGCGGAAGTCTCTGGAAACGCACGTGCTGTTTTCAGACTGGATGGAGTTGGGAAGCCCATCCTGCTTTGCAGACTGGGTCTTCTCAGCTGGGACCATTCTTGCAAGATGGCTTCGGAGATGTTAACTACACTCTCCAATATTGTGAACCAGAACCTCCCTTCTTCACTGCTATTGATCTCTCTGCCTAATTTCTGAGGAAATTAACCTGCAACAATTTGAGAATGAAGGCATGAAAAAAAAAATCCTGACTTTGAATCTCACCTCTGACCACTCAGTACTAACAGCATAATGCAATTGCATTCATCTTGGGTAAATGGCATACACGATGCGAAAGGAGCGCTGGAAGACAGGACATGATTTGCTGAGTGGACAAGGAATGCGCGAGAGTCAGGGCAAGATGGCACTGCCTTTCCCTGGCCCTTATCCCCTGGCATAGCACTGTGATTTAGGGTCTTAGGAGTGTTACATAAATGCCTGTCTCACTTAAACAACTTTTGACTCTTGTCAATCCCTGCTTATTGCCAATGTCACGCTGTATTGAAGCTCTCAAACTTCACCATCAGAATTTGTCATTCCTGAAGGTCCAGTGACAACTAACTCAGAGTTCTGTTTAAAATGCACACAGCAAGTCCCATGCTGTGTTCAGCAACGAGTAAGCAGCTCGTTCTAGAATTCCAGAAGGATTGGAATTACTGTTCTGTTTTGTTTTGGTTTGGTTTTTCGAGGTAGGGTGTCACTCTAGCCCAGACTGACCTGGAATTCACTATGGAGTGTCAGCGTGGCCTCGAACTCATGGCGATCCTCCTACCTCTGCCTCCCCAGCGCTGGGATGAAAGGCGTGCGCCGCCACGCCCGGCCACCTCTTGTTTTAACATGGAAAAAACGAGCATACACCGGCCACCTCTTCTGGACGTTCAGCTTTGAAACCAGAAGGACTGGGGAGAAGTTTCAATGCCTCAAGCCCTTTCTGAGACGTGCCCTTTTTGTCACTGCCGTGAAGGCAGTTTTGTGTTCTGAAGACAAAACACGACTATTGACTTTGGTCATCCTGCACTACACGACGGTGCTGAATTTCAACTGCGGTTTCCACCTGGGAACTCTTTGGACCTTTTTAACTCATCCCAGAGTCGGGCAGCAGAGAAAACAACCGCGGGAAACTCTTCTGCACTGAGGATTCTTGACGCTGGAATGCGTGACTGGGGGTTGTGTCCGGGCTGGGGTGGAGCCCGGAGCAAAGCTTAGAGCAGCCAAGCTCTTCAACACTGGACTATACCCTCGGACCCCCTGTGATTGCTTTTTTTTTTTTTTCTTCAAGGTAGGGTTTCACTCTAGACCAGGCTGGTCTCAGGGTGGCCTCCAACTCAAGGTGATCCTCCTACCTCTGCCTCCCAAGTGCTGGAATTAAAGGCGTGCGCAACCACACCTGGCTCCCCCTGTGATTCTTTTTTAAAATATTTTATTTTTATTTATTTATATATTTGACAGAGAAAGAGAGAGTGGGGGGGGGGAGGATGGGTGCTCCAGGGCCTCCAGCCACTGCAAATGAACTCCAGACATATGCACTCCCTGGTGCATTCATCTGGCTAACGTAGGTCCTGGGGAATTGAACTTGGGTCCTTTGACTTTGCAGGCAAACACCTTAACCGCTAAGTCATCAATCTCTCCAGCCTCCCTGTGATTTTTTTTTTTTCTCTTTTTGGCTCTTCCAGGTATCACTATGTAGTGTCAGGGGGGCCTCAAACTCACGGCAATCCTCCTACCTCTGTCTCCCGAGTGCTGGGATTAAAGGCATGCACCACCATGCCTGACATTGCCTGTGATTCTTTATAAATAGACTGGAGAGGTCAAGTCATGTAACATAGGGTAACCTCGCTCTTCATGGTTCTCCATGAGTGTCTCCTGAGGAAAAGACAAGAGGGTACGTGGCAGTGGGAAGACAGCCGGCCTTGCTGGATGAGAATGCTGCGCAGTTGCTTTTCCTCTAACCTAGGAGTTTCCAGACCCCACAGGTACTCTAATCAATGGCATTTATCACATAAGAAATGTTATTTATCGAGGGCCATATTTTAGTGTTCTGAGGATGCAATGGTCCTTTAGGTCCACCTCCATGAACCTTGGAGGGAAAAAAAAAGGAAAACAAACAATCCCCAGGATTCTGAAGTGCAACTCAGCCAGTGCCTCAGGGTCCAGGAAGCGGGGAGGGACTGACTGGAAGGGAGCAAAATTGTGAGACTTTACAAGCCTGGCTAGGGCAAATTCTGTTTTTCACCACAAACTGGGAAGCTGTATTCCCCCCACCTCAACAATTAAGGACGTGTGAAGACCTTCCTCCACCTTGATTTGCATGCTGACATCTCTGAGGTCATTGTGTTGGGTAGAGACCATCAGGTTGGGGCTACTGGCTTGCTGCTTGGTTCCAGTGCAAACTTCAGATCGAGTGGGGTCCAGACTGAGCCTTGGCTGCTGCTCAGAGGTAGGAGTTGTGCCAGCCAGGGGCTCCAGCCAGCTTTCACCAGGCACTGGCATTTTCCTAAGCACCCAGGAAAGGTGGCTCGGGGCAACTCTGTGATGTCTGCGTTGGGAAGCCCTTGGATTGAGTTCACTTCACATCCAGTCAAGTCAGGTGCATTTGCATTTACTGGCTCTTTGTGGAGACTTCAGAGTTTGGAATTCATTAACAAAGGAGAAGGAACTGTGTTCTGGAGCTGGTGATGGAGGGAAAGGGTAGGTGAGGGGCCTGTTTGGCAGCTGAGGACTCTCCATGTGTTGAGGAAAAGTTTTCACTGAATCATTGAACCAGATAAGCTCTCTATAAAACTAGAGAAATCACATGATTTTCATAATTCCTATTCTCATGTAGTGATCCCTAAACTGACTTTGCTATGGGCATGCTGTGTTGCCCTATAAATCCATACTCTGCTTATAACTAATGATAGAATAATGCAAAAGTACTATATGGTCATGAACCAGGACTTTGCAGGTGGAGGTACTGAAAAGGAGTCATGGAAATGGGGGAGCAGTATGACCACTCAAGCTTCCAAGATGCGTAGATGGAGGTGCAGCCCAGGTTAGTGGATCACCTAATCGGGAAGTGGGATGAAATGGGGAAGAGGGATCCCTAGAAAAGGGTGGCTTTTGAGAATTGTGCTCTTTTCATTAAATGTTAAATGCAAAAGATTTCTCAAGTAAAATAGACTTGCTGTAGTATCTGGGAGGAACAGGAGAGAAAAGTTACCTTGCCAGCTCAGCCTGGGCTCAAATGAGACTCTACCTCAAAAACAACAAGGAAAAAAACACCAAAAAAAAAAAAAAAACCCTTCCCATGGAAAAGTCAGAAAAATGTCTCCTACAATTTTCTCCTAGAACTATTTTAAGAGTATATTACATATACATATCTATTTTTTGACCCCAAACTTGAAGGAAACCAAGAATATTTTGTTTAATTTGTATTTATTTGCATGTAATCATGTGCATGTGTGTATATGGGCTTGCTAGGGTCTCTTGTCTTTGCAAACAAATGCCAGATGCTTAACTTTTTTGCATCTGGCTTTTCATGGGTACTGGAGAATTGAACTAGGTTTGGCAGGCTTTGCAAATAGGCAGGTTTAACCACTTAGTCATCTGCCCAGCCCACATCTTTTTTTTCTATTTGTTTATTTTTTGGTTTGTCAAGGTATGGTCTCACTCTAGTCCAGGCTGACCTGGAATTCACTATGTAGTCTCAGGGTGGCCTCGAACTCTTGGAGATCCGCCTACCTCTGCTTCTGGAGTGCTGGGATTAAAGGTGTATGCCCCCCACGCCCGGCTTTTTCTATTGATTTTATTTGTTTTGATTTTCTTTTTTTTTGTTTGTTTTTGTTTTTGTTTTTTGAGGTAGGGTCTCACTGTGGCTCAGGCTGACCTGGAATTCACTATGTAGTCTCAGGGTGGCCTCGAACTCTCGGTGATCCTCCTACCTCTGCCTCCCGAGTGCTGGGATTAAAGGCGTGCGCCACCACGCCCGGCTCCTGTTTTGATTTTCTTAAGGCAGGGTCTTGCTCCAGCCTAGGCTGGAATTCACTGTGTAGTCTCAGGCTGGCCCTCAACTCACAACAATCCCCCCACGTTGGCCTCCTAAATGCTGGGATTAAAGGCATATGCCACCCTGCCTGATTATTTTTCCTCATGTTTAATGAATCACATAACCGAGTCCCACAGCAGACGGGAAGTTACAAATGGCACTTGCATTGTGAAGGATGGCCACTTTCCAGGAAGGTGTTCCTTTCATTCCCATTTGCACAGCACAAGCAGCCACCTATGTGCTCCTAAGTGCCCCCAGGCTGCATACAAGGAAGCATTCCACAGTCAAGCAGAGCCTCTTGAATTTTGCAAGAAGGCATTAGTACTACTTGAGGGGTCCCTTGTCTTCCCTCCCTGTGAAGAGAATGGCCACCAGCATGGGGAACCCTTACAAACCCACAAGGCCATCACACTGGAGGGAGTCTACGTTGTGCTGGGTCCTGGGTGATATCACAGGGGATGGAGTAAACTGGTTATGACAGAGGATGAAGTGGCTAATTTACTTGGATTTGTGAGGATCTTGTTGTCATCTTGTCTTGAGATACGGAGTCACTGGGTAGCCTAGGCTGAACTTGAACTTACGACCTATCTGCCTTTACCTGTTACATGTGTAGGTTTAACGTGTGTGTCACCGTGCTCAGTTCAATTGGGATGACCCTAGAAAGAGAAGGCGGGGGAAGGGCATGGCGGAACTTACCTGGCGACGTGAAGAGTGCAGGATTCCGATCTCCGCAGGCTTTGGAAGAGAAGGGCCAGGGAGACCGCATCTAGCAGATGCACCAGTTTGAAGACTCGCTGGGAGTGGATCTCAGGGTTTCACGCGCGCGTGCTAGGCAAGCAATCTGGCAATGAGCTTCGTTTCTAGCCTCAGTTGTTCACTGATTGGAGACAGGGTCTTTATGTAACCCATGGTGCCCTTGAACTTCTGCATCCAAAGTGTTGAGCTTGTTGCTGAGCCCCAATATAATACCCAGCCGTAGCTGTTAATCCAGAAATGCCAAGTAGTCCCTCTCCCAATTTATTCAAGAGGGAGAACCTTTAAATTTCCCTTCATTCCTTGATCCAAACCTTAAAATCCCCTTTGAATTTTTTTTTTTTTTGAGACAGGGTCTTGCCCTAGCTCAGACTGAACTGGAATTCACTATGTTGTCTCAGGGTAGTCTTGAACTCATGGCAATCCTCCTCCCTCTGCCTCCCAAGTGCTGGGATTAAAGGCGTGCCCCACCACACCCAGCCCCCTTTGAATTTTTTTTTCATACCCTCATAACTTCTAAAGCTTTTTCTAAGTGCCACATAAACATGAAAATGACTACCACTGTTGTTTACAAGAAACAGAACAGCATTCTTGTTCTTTAGCATGCATTTATGGGGGTGTATGTGTTCTCACTTGATTCTCCTTAATATCCCAGGAGGGAATATGCTTCAAAGGATGATGAGTTTCTCCTCTGTTCTTAATAATTAAGCCCATTGTTTAAGTAACAGGTTGTTCTTTGATTAAGTGTTCATGACCACCAATGAATGTCCCCCTTATTTAGATACAGAAGGTGGACCCTTGGGGAGATGGGGCATTAAGAGCCAGCAACTCTGTCACGAGGTAGTAATACCTGAAATCAAGACACACTAGATATTACTCAATCAAGCTAATATTTAGCTTTGGAAATTAAAGCATAAATCCATGCCTTTGATTAGCGATCTATTTAGCCATAATATATGTATGCACAACATGTTCCAAAAGCTCCCCGTTGGCTTGTATTTTCTGAGAATCTATCCTTATGTTGACTTCATTTGGTTTTCATAAGAAAGCAAACCAAGGGATGTTCAACTGCCAGTGTCTTCCCTAAGCCACGTCTCCTTTCTAAGGCATGCTTTAAATTCAAGGCTCAGGTGAGTGTTGGCATTTGAGGCTCCTAGAAATTTGTTGGTGTGTAATGACCCTTATTAGTAAGGTGAACTTCTCCACTCTTTCTAGTGTCTGATCCTTCCTTATGGAGTAAGGGCTGTTTCACAACTATTCACTTCAATACCAACCGACTCGCGGAAGCCAGGTGTGGCCCACGTCTTTCTTCCCAGCACAGAGAGGCTGAGATGGGGGCATAACTGTGATTTCTGTTCTAGGCTGGGATATATACAGAGAGTTCCAGATCAGCATAGCCTAGAGTAAGACCTTGCCCCCCCCCCAAATAAAGTAAAATAGAATAAATACAATGACTTGTTTAAAGTCAGCTAGTGCATAGATTGATTGCATACTAAGACTTGACTTCAAGGATGATATCCACGATTAGAATAAAGCAAGGATATTGTCCTTTATTTTTACTTCAGGTTTTCCAGATGGGAGAATGTAGGAAACAATAAATTCATTTCTTCCTTTAAAAAAATAAAAATATTTTTATATATTTATTTTAGGCAAAGTTCCTATTATCAACATTAGGTAGAACTAGGGTCACAGCTATCAGTAATGTTTCCCCAAAGGTCTTAGCATACTAACCACCTAGCTCTTGAAAACGCTTAGTTTTTTGTTGTTGTTGTTTTTCGAGGTAGGGTTTCACTCTAGCGCAGGCTGACCTGGAACTCACTATGTAATCTCAAGGTGGCCTCGAACTCATAGTGATCCTCCTATCTCTGCCTCCCAAGTGCTGGGATTAACGGAGTGCCCCACCACGCCCAGCTGCAAATGCTTAATTTTATGATGAATGAAAGCCCCAAATTTGACTGCATAATTAGGATATAATTTGCACAACCAGACAAGTGTTTGAAAGTTCTAATCTATGTACTCTGGGAATTGTACCAATACTGCATTAATGTTTAACAAAAATAAAATAACCCCTTGCCAAATATGAGACCCAAGATTTGGGAATTCTTTTTTAGTACTTTATTTTATTTGTACTTATTTAAGAGAGAGAGAGTGGTGGGAGAGAGTAGGCACGCCAGGGCCTCCAGCTCTTGCAAACGAACTCCAGATGCCTGTGCCTCTTTGGGCATCTGGCTTACCTGGGTTCTGGGGAATTGTACCTGAGTCCTTTGATTTTGCAGGCAAATGCTATAACCACTAAGCCATCTTTCCAGCCCAAGATTTGGGGCCTCTAACTAGTTCAACCTAACCGAAAATTTATGCCCCAGCCTTTTTCATCACAAATTCAGCTACCCCCCCCAAAGCAAAACAAAAATTAAGTTTACAAGTTAGCTAGAAGTTAGCTAGTAATTGTATCAAGCACAAACACTGTGTTGAGAACAAAGTGTCATATAGCCCTACATCCATGTCTGAAATGAAGTTGAATTTAAAACATTAAGATAAACACAATGCTATTTTTTTTTTTTGAGGTAGGGTCTCACTCTGGCCCAGGCTGACCTGGAATTAACTATGTTGTCTCAGGGTGGCCTCGAACCCTCGGTGATCCTCCTACCTCTGCCTCCCGAGGGCTGGGATTAATGGCGTGTGCCACCATGCCCAGCTTATTATAATATATATATATTTAAATTCAGCTCTCTAAAAATCCCAAAACCTACTACTCATGAATTTCTGTCAAGTTTACTGTTCTACCATACACAAGAAATTAAAGAAATCATTAAATATTTCGGGTCATTTGACATCAAAAGCTTAAAAAGTGTAACTGTGTGTAGTAGCCCTTCAAAGAGCTACAACTTGGGCTGGAGAGATGGCTTAGTGGTTAAGGCTTTTGCCTGCGAAGGCTAAGGACCACAGTTCAATTCTCAGGCTGTGCCTGGGAGAAAATCTAGGGTTAGACTCAACTGCATTTCCCGAATGCCTTGACTATAGCGCAGACCCTAGTGCTGACCGTCCGTGTTTCACGCAGAAAGAAAATGGGGTACAGAGGTTTCAGTGTGCAGTCTAGTGGCAGTGCATGTGCCTCCCACACTTCAAGGTCCTGTCTTGTTACCTAGCATTAGTCTTATTTTCTACAATGCCATCTCTTGCCCATCGTCCAGTTTCTTCAGTGACCTTTGTAACCCACTGGAACTGAGCAAGAAAGCGGCATGCTTCTCCCAATACTGGCTGTCCTGCCTATCATCCAGGCACTTTGATGTTCCATAGTCATCACAGTTATGTCTAACAGCCTTCTGCAAGTGTTTCTTCAAACTCACAAAAATCCTAGCTATGCTTGCGAAACGTCTGTAAACATGTCAGTGTCTTTCAGTGAAAACACTAGGAATTTGGTTTCTATCATGGTGGCTCCAGACACAAGATTTGAATATCTGAGGGTCTCTGGTATATAGCAAAGCATGACAGTCCCTTGCACATCAGTCAAGATTCTAGACGGCGTGGCGGCTGGAGTGCGGCAATACGGTGAGCTGTGGGGGTGTAAGACTTTGGAAGAACGTAACATCGTTGCTTTCCCTCTTGCACTGTGTTCAAGCCTCTACCCAACCCAGAGTTCTCCAAAGAGCCCCTGAGGGTATTCGTTGCTGTTGTTATTGGAGTAAACCATGGCTTCAGTGGACACAATATCTTGTGTCCGAATGCCTCATAGAATCAGATGCTTTCACAGAGAAACGTCAGTTTCTCATCATAGCTCCATCCTATTCAGCTGCTCATGGCTCGAGTGTAAAGCAGGGCTTACCAAGCTTTGTACTCATTGTCTCTCTTTGCAGCCTCATCTGAATGGCTACTTTCCTCCTTCTCCACCATGCTCTTCTCCTCTCTTCTTGCTCATCATTTAGGCCTCAGGTCCCAGTATCTAACCCTCCCTAAAAGAAACCGGTCCGAAGCTGGGCATGGTGGCTCACGCCTTGAATCCCAGCACTTGGGAGGCAGAGGTAGGAGGATCGCCGTGAGTTCGAGGATCGCCATGAGTTCGAGGCCACCCTGAGACTCCATAGTGAATTCCAGGTCAGCCTGGGCTAGAGTGAGACCCTACCTCGAAAACCAAAAAAAAAAAAAAAAAAGCAAAAAAGAAACTGGCCTGAGAATTTACCAAAAAGTAAGGATGAGAAACTCAACAGGCTCTTGTAAAATGTGGAGATTAGACAGGCAGTGACGGCGCACACCTTTTAATCCCAGCACTCGGGAGGCACAGGTTGGAAAATCGTTGTAAGTTCGAGGCCACCCTGGGACTCCATAGTGAATTCCAGGTCAGCCTGGGCTACAGCGAGCTGTTACCTTGTAAAACCAAGTTTACCATCATGCAGGCACTTTCTCAACTGAACACTAGGGCAGGTTCTGAGGAATAAAGAAATGAAATGAATTTGTACTGTTTTGTTTCTTTCGATGGCAAAAAAAAATCACAGAACTCAAAGTAAATAAAAATAAACAATAAAATCCACATAGTGGTATGTAAAGCCAAAGGAAGGAATGTCGCCTTCTCTGCCTGCGCATCAAGGGAGCACACGCAGGGCTGGGGATCGAACCCAGGGCCTTTCAGCAGCCAAGCCCACAGCGGAACTTTTACATGAATGTGACCCCTAGCTGGTAGAAAGCTCAGGCTATTAGTTTTGGAATCACTGAGAAAAGAAAGTTAGACCTTCACAGGCTTAAAGGAAACAAGCCATTATCAAAGAAAAACTTTTTTTTTTTTTTGAGGTACAGTCTCACTGTAGCCCAGGCTGACCTGGACTTCATAATGGAGTCTCAGGGTGGCCTCGAACTCTCAGTGATTCTCCTGAGTGCTGGGATGAAAGACACGCACCACCATGCCTGGCAGAAAAACTATTTTTGATACATTGTTTTACAGCAGAAGTTTCTCTTTCAACACCTTGAGGAAAGTCAACACGTGTAGTTTTTTCCAAAGACAAAGTATATAACATGTCTTTCTTGTCTGCATGCGTCTACATTAGACTTCCAATCTTCACTTTCTCCAAAGGAGTTTTGTTTGGTTGGGTTTGGTTTTTCGAGGTAGGGTCTCACTCTAGTCCAGGCTGACCTGGAATTCACTATGGAGTCTCAGGGTGGCCTCAAACTCATGGTGATCCTCCTACCTCTGCTTCCCGAGTGCTGGGATTAAAGGAGTACACCACTATGCCTGGCTCCAAGGACTTTTACTGAATGAAGCAATGAACAAATGAATGAGGTAATCCATGTTTAATATTTATCAAACCACCAGGGTTTGTGACTGAGTCCTTTAAAACTGAGAAGTGTATTATGATCATCCCTCCATCTCTTCCAGTGTTTATGTCAGTGCACTGCTTGCCAGAAAAGCTACAGCTTTGGGTTTCTTTTCTTTTTTCAAGTATTTTTTATTTATTTTTTTTTTCATTAAAAAAATTTTATTAGCATTTTCCATGATTATAAAAAAATATCCCATGGTAATTCCCTCCCTCCCCCCCCTCCCACTTTCCCCTTTGAAATTCCATTCTCCATCATATTACCTCCCCATCTCAATCATTGTACTTACATATATACAATAAGCTTTGGGTTTCTTAAGGAGTCATACTCTTGTCTTTGGGGCCTACAGGTCTGCCCACCACTTTAAAGGCACCCATTACTTCTCATGTAGGCGTAAAACTTAACGAGGTCACCACTTCAGTTTATTCGACTTTGTAGAAGCTAGGGTTACTCTCGTCACACATCTAATTCAAACAATTTACCAAAACTGATGCCAAACACCACAGCCAGGTGAGTGAGAGGTTTATGTTAAATCTGAAATTATCCCTGTGGGCTGTATTTTATGTGAACTCTAAACAGACACAGGGTTTCAAAACCTAACAGAACTACAGTCATGTTCTTTGAAATGTGTGCGAACTAATTCAAAGTTCTGCAGGTCAGGGAAAATGATGCTTTATAGCTTCCCTCAAGAGAAGTAGATCCTTACAAAAACCATGAAAATAGGAGGAAGAGGGGAACCAGGTGGGGGGGGGGTAGAGAGAGGAGAGAGATGGGAGCAAAGATGAGAGGTGAATGGAATGAATATGTTCAAACTATATTTCAGGTATGAAAAGCCTTAATGAACCTTATTTTTCCAGCAAATATGTGCTAATAAAAATTACCAGAAGAAAGCCGGGTGTGGCGGTGCATGCCTTTAATCCCAGCACTCAGGAGGCAGAGGTAGGAGGATCACTGTGAGTTCAAGGCCACCAAGGGACTACAGAGTGAATCCCAGGTCAGCCTGAGCTAGAGTGAGATCCTACCTCGAAAAAACAAAACAAAACAAAACAAATTATCAAAAAATGGAATTTCATTAACTATAGGAAAACTCAGTTTTCTACAATGAAAAATGGTGTGTATAAAGGTATAAGAATAACCAAGTTAGAAAATTAATGTAGTCAGATCAGGCTGGGTTCTTTTTTTTTTTTTTTTTTTTTTTTGTTAATGGCTTTTCAAGGTAGGGTCTCACTCTAGCCCAGGCTGACCTGGAATTCACAATGGAGTATCAGGGTGGCCTCGAACTCACGGCGATCCTCCTACCTCTGCCTCCCGAGTGCTGGGATTAAAGGCCTGTGCCACCACATCCAGCCAGGCTGGGTTCTCTTGATTGAAGATATGAGCATTTTTTTTTTAACTTTGCAAGCTAGATGGACCCTGCAAGTTGCTGAGTCCCAGAGAGAATTACCTGGGGTTGGGGGGAGAAGAAGCTCCACCAAAAATGTGGGTGACATTGTCCCATAGGCTAGTTCCCTCTGTCTGTTGCTTCCTGACTGCCGTGATCAAACCTTCCGAGGCATAGGAGCCTAAGCGAGCTGGACGATGCAAGAAAGAATGGATTCCAGCCATGCTGTGAAGGCGGCTGGCTAACTGAGGCAGGCTTGCTCCCTCGAAAAAGGGAAACCGAGTGTCACAGAGGGGTGGGGGGAAATCCAACAGCTTTGCCATCTTTCTCAAGGTAGGAATTAAGGGAAGGCAGGAATATCCACACCAGGGCTCGAAGTACAGCCCAGTGAGAGAATGGGCACTGAAGACGCACCGAGGGATGGAAATAAAGCAAACAAGGAAAGTGCAGCCTCTGTTTGACAAAAATCACCCCTTGGGCTGTGTAGATGAGAGCTGAATAGATGACTGCTAAATTTTGCCCATGATTCTATGGCTAGGTTCACAGAGATTCTTGGAAATTAGAATAACGGTGGGAGGTGCCCAGTGGTTAAAGCACTTGCTGGCCAAGCCTGAAGGCCCAGGTTTGATTCCCCAGTATCCATGTAAACCCAGACACACATCATGTGCTCATTGCTAGTAGTAATAGGCCTTGGTACACCCATTCTCTGTCTTTCTCTTTCCCCAACTAAATAAAAAATCTTTAAAGGAGCCAGGCACGGGCCTGGAGAGATGGCTTAGCGGTTAAGCACTTGCCTGTAAAGCCTAAAGAACCCAGTTTGAGGCTCAGTTCCCCAGGACCCATATTAGCCAGATGCACAAGGGGGCGCATGCATCTGGAGTTCGTTTGCAGTGGCTGGAGGCCCTGGTGCGCCCATTCTCTCTCTCTCTCTCTCTCTCTCTCTGCCTTTCTGTCTGTCGCTCTCAAATAAATAAATAAAAAAATTTTAAAAATTAAAAAAATGAATTCCTCTTAAAAAAAAAAAAGAGCCAAGCATGGTGGTGCATGCCTTTATTCCCAATACTTAGGATGCAGAGGTAGGAAGATCACTGTGAGTTCAAGGCCACCCTGAGACTACAAAGTGAATTTCAGGCCAGCCTGGGCTAGAGTGAAACCCTACCCCCCAAAACAAAACAACAGAAAATCTTTAAAAGAAGGTGCAGCAGAGCATGGTGACACATGTCTTTAATCTGAGAACTTGGGAGGCAGAGGTAGGAGGGTCACTGTGTGAGTTCGAGGTCATCCTAGGCTAGAATGAGACCATACCTGGAAAAAAAAAATACTTGAAGCATGTAAGAAGAGAAGAGGCAAGGGCACCAGGGGAGAAGAATATGGGGCGTGGGGGGAGCTCAGGATCAGAGAGGACACTGAATGAGTCATAAACACATAAAGATGGAATGTTATTTTACATAATGTCAAGAAGCAATCTCACTACCCAAGAATGTTATTTATCTTGATCCATTGCTTCTGAGGGAGATACTTTGTTCTTCCTAAATTATATTTTAGCCAGAAATATTACCAGTGTTCAATTTACCAGTGATGATGCTTACAAAACAATCTCAATACCCTTTTTCTTTTACTGACAATAAAGCATAAGAAAATTTATTTAAAAACAATTCTTTGGTGTACATGTAATTTTACCACCTCTTCAAGATAAATGCAATTTCACCTACTATGGGTCTAGCAATATATTCAACATTTTTCAGAGTTGATTAATATTTTGATTTTATAATCAATAATGCTGGAATTCCACTTCACATAAACACGTAGTACAAAGTGGCACAAGCATTTTTGGGACCTTTCAGAAATTGTTGGAAAATTCTGTCCTTATCCAAAGCTAAAATACATTTTACGAGTTTAGTTTTTCTTTCTTTCTTTCTTTTTTGTTAAGTAGGAACTTTGTATGGGCAAATTATATGTTAATACCATCATTTCCCTCCTTCCTGCCTCTGACTCCACTGAAGGCCCTCCTTAGTGGAATTACTGGTATTCATCTTCTTTCTCCTTGAAACCACAAACTGGGAACACCATCTCTCCCTTCACAAAACTGAACTGCCCAGAAAGACTTAGCTGTCACCACTGACCCCTAGCACTGAGCAGGTGATTCTCCAACCTGACAATATAATCCTAATGGAGAGCTTTTGTCCCTAGTGCTGTGGGAGCTGTTTGGTTCAGACGATAGGCCATGGTGAAAGAATGAATGAATGAACCAACTGCCTCCTTTGGGGAAAGCTAGGGGAGCTGACAGCTTCAGGCCTGATAGCTTCCCACCTCAGAAGCAGAACTACTGTGAGCCTCAGAAGCAAAAACTGCTCCTCTTAGGGGAGGTAGGGGCCAGGTGTGCCCCAGGGAGCCTGCTGGAGAGCTCCAACTCAAGGCCAAGGCCAAGGCCAGAGCGCAATGTCCTAGAAGACAGGTGGGGAACGGTTGTGCTAAGGTCCCTGAGTGAGTTCTGAAACACTCCACAATCCTTCCCCTTAGAATGCCAGGGACAGGCCAGGTTTGTTGCTTCTTTTGCAAATTTACTTTTTTGAAGGGAATTTATTTAAGTATTTTTATTTTTATTTTTAGGTGTTACATTTATAAAATACAAATCGAAATATAATTTTATCAGTGTAACTTTACCATTTCTGTTTTTCTTTTATTTTTTTTTAATTTTTTTTTGATGTAGGGTCTCACTTTAGTCCAGGCTGACCTAGAATTCACTATGTAGTCTCAGGGTGGCCTCAAACTCATAGCAATCCACCCACATCTGCCTTCCAAGTGCTGGGATTAAAGGTGTGAGCCACCACACCTGGCTAGGGTTTTTATTTATGAATTTTTTTTGGAGGCAGAGTGTTGATTCATCTAGCCCTGGATGGCCTCAAACTTGCAATGTACCTGAGGATAACCTTCAACTCCTGACCTCAAACCTATGGCTCCCCAAGTGCTGGGGTTAAAGGAGCACATCATCACAGCAGAGTATTTGTTTTTATTTTTATTTCTTTATTTATTTTTATTTATTTGAGAGCAACAGACACAGAGAGAAAGGTAGACAGAGAGAGAAAGAGAGAGAGAGAGGGAGGGAATGGGCATGCCAGGGCCTCCAGCCACTACAAACGAACTCCAGACACGTGCACCCCCTTGTGCATCTGGCTAACATGGGTCCTGGGGAATCGAGCCTCGAACCGGGGTCCTTAGGCTTCACAGGCAAGCGCTTAACCTCTAAGCCATTTCTCCAGCCCAGACTATTTATTTTTAATCAAAGAAAGATGAGTGGAAGAGAGACCTTTGGAAATTAAGTGGATTTTTTTCATATTTGTTTTATTTTCTAAGGCTTTGGGGATTGAACCCAGGGCTTTATGCATGCTAATAAAGCATTCTACCATTGAGGTACACCTACCTCCCCAACTTTTTAAAATCTCTTCTCTTAAAACTCATTCCAATTCTCTTGAATCCAACTTTACTGTGTTATATGCCCTAGACTTCCTTATCCAAAAAGAAATTACAGGGTAATTTTAAAATTTTTATTTATTTATTTATTTGACAGAAACAGAGAGGGAGAGAGTAAGAGGCAGATAGAGAATGGACACGTCAGGGCCTCCAGCCACTGCAAACGAACTCCAGATGCATGTGCCCCCTTGTGCATATGGCTTACATGGGTCCTGGAGAGTTGAACCTGGGTCCTTTGGCTTTGCAGGCAAAAGCCTTAACCACTAAGCCATCTCTCCAGCCCCAGGGTAATTTTTAAATGGGTTTCTCCATTCAGGAAAATCCATATGCAACAACGAATAATTGAATATTGGACCCATCAATATTGTCTCGTGAACGGTCAAGGGGAGGCAGAGAGGATCGCCATGAGTTCCAGGCCACTCTGAGACTACATAGCAAATTCCAGGTCAGCCTGGGCCACAGTGAGACCCTAACTCAAAAAACAACAACAACAACAACAACAAAAAAAAAAACCCAAAAACACGAGCTGGAGAGATAGCTAAGTTTTTAAGGCGCTTCTCTGCAAAGCCTAAGGATCCAGGTTCGGTTCTCCAGGTTCCATGGAAGCCAGATGCACAAGACGGTGCACCCTTCTGGAGTTTGCTCACAGTGGCTAGAGGCCCTGATTTGCCCATTTTTTTTTCTCTCTCTAATACATAAATAAATAAAAACAAAAAAGGAGAACTGTGGATGTTTCATTTTTTTCACTGATAAAATGCATTTAATAAATCTTATGAGTAACCGATGATGACTATTCAAATTGATGAAACATGCTGTCCTACATTTTCCTCTACAACCTTCAAAAAATCTTTGGAATCATATTGAGTGTTGAAAGACCATCTGACTTACAAAAGTGCATTTATGTCTGTCTCAGTCTAAAGAGTTAATTCTTGAGAATGCACAGTAAATTTTATAACTACAAATGTCTGGTGTGATTATCTTCTGCAATGGAATTTTAAATACTTGAAGGTTTATTTTAAAGTAAATACTGTAACCAGAGAAGTATTTAAAGGTGTATTCATCTCTGTGCCTTGCTTTTCCTTCAAACTTCTCTGGTTTTCTTTCCAACTCCATGTAAACATGTTAAATGATGCTTACACAAGGCAAACACTTCCTGGCCATTATTGCGTGTAGAAAAGGGTTTTCTCTTCCCTGTCGGTCTGGGTGTCCGAGACCACTAAGGAGTAACCCCTGGCTTCTCTTCAGAGACTGTAAAGGGCAGATGCGATGTCACTCCTGCTCTTCTTCATAAGTCCACCTGGCCCTACCGAGAGACACTTGGGACATTTTCCACTTCATTTGCTTCATTCGACCCAGAATCTCCCCCAGTACTTGCATTGCTCTTTCTTGAATATTCTTGCTCTTGGCCTCCTCAAAACTGATTCCAGCAACCCCCCTCCGTAATGAGGAATATGTAGACCCCACCCCATGGCTCTACATATTCCTCATTGAGCTCCCTCCCTCCCATCTCTTCCCCAAATTTATTACTGTACAAATTCTTTTTCAAAATATTTTTAAATTTTTTAAAAATTATTTATTTGAGAGAGAGAGGCAGAGAAAGAGAAACAGACAGAGGGAGGGAGAATGGGTGCGCCAGGGCGTGCAGCCACTGCAAATGAAATGAACTCCAGATGTGCCCCTTGTGCATCTGGCTTATGTGGGTCCTGGGGAATCAAACCGAGGTCCTTTGGCGTTGCAGGTAAGTGCCTTAACTACTAAGCCATCTCCCCAGCCCAATATTGTTTTAATTTTTATTTACTTATTTACAAGCAGAGAGTGAGAGAGATAGAGAGAAGAGAGACCGACAAAGAGAGAATGGACATGCCAGGGCCTATAGCCACTGCAAATGAACTCCAGACACATGTGCCCTTTGTGCATTTGGCTTACGTGGGTCCTGGGGAATCGAACCTGGGTTCTTTGGCTTTGCAGGCAAACACCCTACCACTAAGCTATCTGTTCAGCCCTACAAATTCTTTAGACATTACTGATTTAGTCTTTGGTTTAATTTTTCTGGCCAATAATCTTTAGTGTCTCCTTTTTCTTGGGGCTCAGGAAAAATGTCTGGGGAAAGTCTGCTTATTCTCCTTTTCCTTTTCCTTTTCCTTTCCTTTCCTTTCCTTTCCTTTCCTTTCCTTTCCTTTCCTTTCCTTTCCTTTCCTTTCCTTTCCTTTCCTTTCCTTTCCTTTCCTTTCCTTTCCTTTCCTTTCCTTTCCTTTCCTTTCCTTTCCTTTCCTTTCCTTTTCCTTTCCCTTTTCCTTTTCCTTTTCCTCTTTTTCCTCTTCCTCATTCTTTTTCTCTTTCTCTTTCCTTTTTCTTTTTCTTCCCTCTGAGGCAACAAAAGATTGGTGCCCGCCAGGGCCTCTCAGCCACTAACAATAGAAAGGCACAAGCTTGCGCCACCTAGTGGGAACGTGCGCCCTTGCGCTTGCCTCACGGTGCGTCTGGCTAACGTGGAATCTGGAAAGAGATCAAACACGGCACCTTAGGCAAGTGCTGTAACTGTTAAGTCATCCCTTTAGCCCCAGACAGGCCGTTTTTATGAGAGAGCATGAGCAAGAGTGAGAGCGAGAGCGAGCGAGGGAGCGAGCGAGAGAATTGGCGGGCCAGGGCCTCCAGCTACTGAAATCGCCCCACCTTGGGTGAACGTGCGCCCTTGCGCCGCGTGCATCAGGCTTATGGTGGCCCTGATGTGGGATCTGGCGAATGGAACGTGGTTTCGCTGGCAAGCGCCTTAAGCATTAAGCCGTCTATTCAGCCTTATCCCCCCTTTCATTCCTGCCTGTGGACTGCTGAATGTTCTTGGAGTAAATGTCACTTTTGTGCAGATCATTACCAATTCAGAGTCGCATATTATCCTGTACGAGTACATGATTCAGTGAATGATGGCATGATTCTGTAGCCGCACTTGAAACATCACCTATTCTTGTTGGGTTTTGTTTTTAATTTTTTCAAGGTAGGGTCTTACTCCAGCCCAGGCTAACCTGGAATTCACTATGGAGTCTCACGGAGGCCTCGATCTCGCGGCGATCCTCCTACCTCTGCCTCCCGAGTGCTGGCATCAAAGGCGTGCGCCACCACGCCCCGCACCTATTCTTTATATGTTACATGTATCTGGCTGGATGGTTCTGTGGAGACTGGCCTCCCCGTGCCTCAGTCATTCAGTCAACAATGACAGGAAATCCCGCCGTGCTGCTTCTTCCTAGATCTGAAGATTTTAGATCGCTACTAATTGCTTTGAAGTCCGGCTATAATTTCCTGAGGGGCGATTATGAGCCTGTTATGGTGCCCGCCACTTCACACACACTAAGTGAATCTTTATAAATACTTGGCATATGGGTATTAGCATGCTTATTTGATGTTTAAGATAGTTGAGATTGGTAGACATCAAGGAATTAACAAAAGTAGAATTGGAATTTCTTTGCTTGCTTTCTTTCTGGTTTTTCGAGGTAGGGTCTCGCTCTAGCCCAGGCTGATCTGGAATTGATTATGTAGTCTCAGGTGTCCTCGAACTCACAGCGATCCACCTACCTCTTGCCTCCCGAGTGCTGGGATTAAAGGCCTGCACCAGCATTCCTGGCTTAGAATTGGAATTTGAATCCAGGTTCAATTCATTCACTTTTCACCACTAGTGCTCATATTATTTTCAAGTGGTATTTCTTTTTTATGTTCGGTTTTTGTTTTTCGAGGTAGGTTCTCACTCTGGCCCAGGCTGACTTGGAATTCACTGTGGAGTCTCAGGGTGGCCTCCAACTCAAGGCAATCCTCCTACCTCTGCCTCACGAGGGCTGGGATTAAAAGCATGTGCCACCAGGCCTGACTCAAGTGGTATTTCTTAATTTTGACTGTCACACATAGTAATTATGGCAAACTTAAGTGTGAAAGCATGTGCCCAGTTATCTGTAGTTCCATCAACAGGGTTTTGTGTGTTCATTTGGTTATTGTATTTATATGATTGAGTTTATAGTATATAAAAGGCTGTAACCAGTTTTTCAGCTAATATTACAACAAATCCATTTCCTAATAAGGGATTCTTAACTAGCCTGCTCTTCAGTGGCCTATGCATTGATTTCAAGCACAGGCAATGGTCTTGGGGGTGAAGCTCAGTGGTAGGATGCTTATCTGGCCTACATGAAGGTCTGAATTCCACCCCTAGCACCTCAGAACAAACTGGAGAGTGTTTTCAATGCTTATATTCTCCAGAAAATAAAAATGTAATCTGGACAGGGAAGATAAAAGGGAGTTTGGACTTGTAGTTCTGGGCAAATGTTACTGTATTTCAATGTGAAGATTGCCACACGGGTGGACATTTCACACAGAACAATCGACTTCATAAATCTTCAGAACAGGCCAAGGGAGAGGAGCACAAGGATTTATTTGAATTTTTAGACATTTGTTGGAAATGTCATCAGCCCTGAGCAATGTGAGTAAATCTTTAAGTTTATAATCCTGATTCGGAGACACTGCCCTACTCCCTTAAATTCGTATGGAGCTGGCATAGCCACTTGTACGTCTGCTGTGCGTCACCTGTTTTCTTCCTGCGTCAGCTGCCTGGGGTGGGGGTGTTGTATCTGGACTATGAGGTAGCCAGGGATGGGGGAATACTTCACACAGTAGGTCTAACCTCGTGGTACGTGAGCGCAGGAGCCAGGCACGTACTCTGACTATAATCCGGGATCATACTACCTTCGTGGCCAGTTCTGAAACAATGCTGTGGAGAGGATGATACACCTAGGATATGGCCCCTACAATGCTTGCCGGGGCATTACAGATGTGATCAGTAAGTGATTTCTGTCTGGGGAGGTTGATATTGTCATGGAGTTTGAGCTGAAAGACTTACAAACTATTTGGATCCTGACTTTTTTTGCAACTGATATTAAGTTTGGACATTCTTTTGCCTGTGGACCTTATCATGACTAAATACTGATTAAATCTTTGTTATCGACACAGTCACACCTGAAAGTACATAAGTGATTCTACACTGCAGAAAACCAACACTTAATGAGATACATTTATTTTCCGTGCTTTCTTGTGAGGACAAAAACATATTTATGTATACGTATACCTGCATATACATTTTATTTTATAGAAAAATTGAAGTAGAAGGGAGCAGTCTTCCATCTCTCTAACAGAAGGAATCTGCATGAATGTTAAATTTGTAAGGGTGACATTTGATGAGCTTGAGACCGATTGTCCATTGATTTTGAAAAGGGTATTAGTTGGAATACTGTGCTTTCACAACAAATTATTTTGCATAAGAAAATTAGCTCCTCCTGGCCAGAGTTCTTAATTAGCTTCATTTCTCTTCAGTTTTTCCACGACCTTTTGTTGGCATAACTTTTTGAGTTTGCTATTTTAAAATGAATTACTGACTGGAAAAAGGACCAAGTGAGTTAGCAGTTGGGTGCTTGTGCATATCTTGTTCATTGGGTAAGTGGAGTAGTCTGATCCTTAATAATGTGTTCTGAGGGCTGGAGAGATGGCTTAGCGGTTAAGCGCTTGCCTGTGAAGCCTAAGGACCCCGGTTGGAGGCTCGATTCCCCAGGACCCACGTTAGCCAGATGCACAAGGGGGCGCACGCGTCTGGAGTTCGTTTGCAGTGGCTGGAGGCCCTGGCGTGCCCACTCTCTCTCTCTCTCTCTCTCTCTCTGCCTCTTTCTCTCTCTGTCTGTCACTCTCAAATAAATGAAAGTACAAAAAAAAACCTTTAAAAAATAATGTGTTGAGCAGTGCTCTATGTAGAGTTAAGCGCTGTTGGAAGTATCAAAGCCATGTAAAGCAAAATTCATGTCATGAAAGCTTGAATACAAATTTTGCTACCCTGTGCATGGAAAGGGCTATCTTAAATTTTGCTTCGAACTGGAGATGTCACTCAGTGGTAGAGTGCTTGCCTAACATCTACCGAGTCCTAGGTTCAATCCCTAGTACTGCAAAGCAACAAGGTTTATAAAATCTGCTTCCTTTTTTTGGTAGAAACTTTAAAATTATCACACTTTGTGTTATAAATTTAACCTCAGTTTGTGCAAGGATCCGTTTCTGTGTTGTATATAACTCCTGTGTAATGTTAAAAAAAAAAAAAAAAACCACAGAAATACTCCTAGGATGGCCGGGATTAATCCCAGCACTTGGGAGGCAGAGGTAGGAGGATCGCCGTGAGTTCTAGGCCACCCTGAGACTACAAAGTGAATTCCAGGTCAGCCTAGACCAGAGTAAGACCATACCTGGAAAAGAAAGAAAAGAAAACAAATGACTCTTAGGAATCTGAAGAGCAGGGCATGGCGTCTTCTGCACCGCGGTTCTTGTGCAGGCGTCATCCTTGCGCGGGGCGACCGCTCCCGAGCCGGCCTGGGCATCCAGGTGCCCTTGGCTTCCTCAGCCCTCACCACGAGGCGGTGGTACAGCTCTTGGCTCCGGATCTGAGAGCCTTGGCTCGAAAGACTTGACGTTCCTCTAGAGCTCTTCGGCTGACCAGACTCGGCGGGTTTCTCTTTCCCAACTCCATAGAATTAATTTTTTTTTTTAAAGTTTTGTTTTGCTGTGTGTGTGTGTGTGTGTGTGTGTGTGTGTGTGTGCGCGCGCGCGCGCGCCAGGGTCTCTTGGTGCTGCCAATGTACACCAGGCACTTGCACCACTTGTGTGCCCAGCTTTACATGGATGCGGAGAATTGAACCCGAGGCCAGTAAGCAAGTGCTTCTCTTGCTGGTTTTCTTTCTAGTACCCTGGCAACCTCTGTACTGTTTAGCTGAAAGACCCAGAAAAGACCATTGAGAGAAGCCTTTCATTGTCCCTTAAAGAGTTCCTTCCAACTGATTCATTAATCCCTATGTTTTAGCACCAATTATAATCATTAACATTTGTGCACCGGACCAATCATAGCCATTGAGTCTTTTTTTTTTTTTTTTTGAGGTAGGGTCTCGATCTAGCCCAGGCCGACCTTCAATTCACAATGTAGCCTCAGAGTGAACTTGAACTCAAAGCAATCCTCCTACGTCTGTCTCCGGAGTGCTGGGATTAAAGGCGTGAGTTGCCAAATCCGGCCATTGAGTCTTATTTTAGACCAATCATAGCCTTGACTCAGCACCAATCACAGCCAATAATTTGTGTGCTCCGGATTAATCACAGCCTTGCCTTTTAAACCAATCACAGCCATTGAGTCTTATTTTAGACCAATCACAGCCTTGCCCCTTAGCACGAGCCACAGCCATCAAGGCTTGAACTCTGGACCAATCACAGCGAGGCATGGAATTTTAGGTTCGGTGGTTGCCTAGATGCAGCGATCAACAAAAGTTCAGTTGAACCTGAACCAGTTGGTGGGTGAAGGTGATGGTCACAGGTCATGTGGTGTAAGTCTCTTATTCTTAATGACTTTTCGTTTACTTTTTAGCCTATTGATTACTGATAAAGGAGTGTTTTGAACTCACTGTGAATTGTAGCTTTGTTAATTATCTATTTTAAATTTTGTTAGAGTTTAGTTCGCTCTATAGTTAAATGTATACCTGTTCATGATTGTTAGGCTTACTACATTGAATTGTTAACATGAAATGAAATGTCCCTCCTTTTAAGTCCTTATCCCAGAGTTTATTTTGCTGACATATCATGTATTGACTGATATGATCTGAATGGCTATATGAACCCATTCACTTTGATCATGATAGATGATAAATGATGAAGAACAAATCATAGATGATTGGGAATAAAGAATCAATAATATGTACACTAGCGTATTAGAAGGTAGATATTAGATGACAGGTAATATATAAGAGATTATAGATACAGAATAAATAGAAGGAAGATATTAAACAGTTAGAAGAAGAGACAGGATATCTAGAAAAATAGGTGGTTGGTATGTGGAAGATAGAAACAGGATGGCCATAGGATATATGATAGAAGATAGATGATGGAAGATATAAAACAGATAAAGAACAAATTATATATATATATATATATATATATATATATATATATATATATATATATATCATGATATGGTAGATGGGTGGAAGACAGGTGATTGGAGACATACATACACGATAGTTGATAGATGATACAGGGCAGGTAAAGGTTAGATGGTACATAGTAGATGATACATTATTGCTGTAAGATAGATGGCTAGAACATTGAAGATAGATGATGACATTTAGATAGGTAGAACATAAATGATAGATCTGTGGAAGATAGATGATACAAAGATGAGAGATAGACACAAAACAGCTAGATGATAAATGATAGGCATGGAAGACAGACAAGGTAGCTAGGGGTAGATGATAGAAAGATGGAAGTAAGCCAGGCATGGGGCCACGTGCCTTTAATCCCAGCACTCGGGAGGAAGGATGTGAGTTTGAGGCCACCTGAGAATACATAGTGAATTCCAGGTCAGCCTAGGCTAGAGTGAAACTCTCACAAAAGAATGGTGGAAGTAGACGATGGAAGAGACAGAAAATGATAGATTTAAGATAAACAGGTGTAAATACAGGAAAAGTAAATGGTAAATTGATAGAATATAGGTGTTAGAAGGCAGGTTTGAGGATAGATAGATAATATATAATAGATAGTAGATGAAATGTAGAAGATAAATGATAGATTAAGTGATAGGTAGACAATTGAAGTTTGAGGACATCTAAGATAGGTTAGATATATATCTTAGATGAGAAGGAATAAAAGATAGATGACTTTTTTTTATTAAAGCATTGAGATTTGGGGACTGAGCCTGAAGACTTTAAGATTTTATTTTTATTTATTTATTTATTTATTAGAGACGCAGAGAGGGAGAGAGGGAGAGAGAGTGAGAATGGGCATGCCAGGCCCTCTGGCCATTGCAAACAAACTCCAGATGCATGTGCCACCTTGTGCATCTGGTTTAAGGGGGACCCAGAGAATCAAACCTGGGTCCTTAGGCTTCACAGGCATGTGCCTTAACTGCTAGACCCTCTCTCCAGCCCAAGATAGATGATTGTAAATAAAAGATGATAGATCATGCAGGTAATATAAAATAGAAGATTGATAAGTTGTGAATTAAAATAATATAGATGATGATAGAGGATAGAGGGTGGAGACAAGATGATAGGGTGATAAATGATAGAGGAAGGATCATAAAGAGGATAGGTAGATGAAGATAGAGATGTTAGTTGATAGATGCATAGGTTCTATGTGATCAGGACAGTGAATAGATGATGAATTGAAAGTGGGAAGATGACAGATGATAAGTAGAGCTATATGATATTTACAGGATAGATAGATGATATATGATACACAGTAGATGATATGTAAATAGAAGTAAGATTTTGGGTAACATTTGATATAGACAGATACATATATAATTGATGGTAGAAGGTAGAATATAGATACAACATAGATGATGGTGTTTACACAGATAACTGATAGAAAATAGATGATAAGGGCTGGAGAGATGGCTTAATAGTTAAGGCATTTGCCTGCAAAGCCTAAGGACCCAGGTTCCATTCCCCAGTACCCATGTAAGCCAGATGCACAAGGTGGTGCATGTGTCTGGAGTTCCTTTGCAGTGGTTAGAGGCCCTGATGTGCCCACCCTCTCCTTTTCCTCTCAAATAAAATAAATTTAAAAAGAAAATAGATGATAAATAGGAGGTATATAGGATAGGTTATAGTAGGTAGATGATAGTTAATAAAATATAAATGATAGGCCAGGGGTGGTGGCGCACGCCTTTAATCCCAGCTCTCACAAGGCAGAGGTAGGAGGATCACCAAGAGTTTAAGGCCGTCCTGAGACTACAGAGTGAGTTACAGGTCAGCGTGGGCCAGAGTGAGACCCTACCTCGACCCCCTGCCCCCACAAAAAAAGAATAAATGATAGTGGATAGATGGATGCTAGCCAGATAGACAGAAGGTAGGTAGATGACAGATGACATACCTAGAAGATAGGTGATCAGTGATAGAAACCAGGATAGATAAAGTATGGATGGGTGCTAGCTAACTAGAGGGTAGGAAGATGACAGATGAAAGATGGATAGATGACAGATAATTGTTATCTAAATTTTGCTCTGTTTTGATTGCAGAATTTACTTTGACCCAACTGAAAAATGGCAGAAAAGAAGCAGACTAAGCGGAAGAGGTAGGGCTGCTTATCTTACCTCACTGATGGGGAAAACACTGATGGGCAGAACACTTCTTCAGGGAAGCCTGGCTCCCTCGGGGACTTTTGGTGTCTAGCATGGGTCATTCATCCACTCTTAGAGCTATTCTTTTTTTTTTAAAGAAGTTTATTTATTTATTACTGTTATTATTTTATTTTTTGTTTATTTTGATTTATTTGTTTAAGAGCAAAAGAGAGAGAGAAAGAGGCAGAGAGAGAGAGAATGGGCGCGCCAGGGCTTCCAGCCACTGCAGACGAACTCCAGACGCGTGCGCCCCCTTGTGCATCTGGCTAATGTGGGTCCTGGGGAATCGAGCCTTGAACCGGGTCCTTAGGCTTCACGGGCAAGCTCTTAACTGCTAAGCCATCTCTCCAGCCCTCTTTTTATTTTTGAGACAAGGGCTTCCCATTCAGTCCAGGCTGCCCTCATACCCACAATCCCCCTGCCTCTGCTCGGGAGGGCCGGCTTCCCGGCATGTTGCCCTGCGCCCTGCTGCACAGCTATGGGTGTTCTGTGGGTGGTGGAGGGAAGGGGTGTCTGCTCCAGTGTTGACGGCAGTCGCCTGGCTTTTGCTCCTCTCTCTGCCCTATCATGCGCCACCTGCATCCTGGCCCCTTATAACCACAGCTTCTCTGTGCCCATCAGGTATACGAGGGGCTCGCACAATCAGCCAAGGAAAGAGGAGTCTCCCGCGTTTCAGATACTCAGAGAAATAATGGAAGCCAATGGCTTTGTTCCCAGACAAAACCATTTTGAGGCAGAGAACCAGCCTAGACAGTGGGAGGCCGACCATGGTCGTGGACGATTGATGCACGGAGGTTTGTCTTGCCCTCTTGGAGAGCATGCCTAAGGCTGCCTCGTTTAGAAGGCCCGGGGAGGGAGGCCGGAGTGGACATCTTTTGTTATACAGTTGGCTTCTCTACTCAGTGCTTAAAGTGTTCCTGAGGCTGGTAAAAGCGGACAAGTTAAGTAGAACCTGAATGGAAGCTTATCTGGGAAAAGTAATGTCCGTCTATGCGCCTCAGACACTTAACAGCATGCTCACACTGGAGAACGGTTAGTTAAGAATTTCTGAAAAGCTGTGTCTTTCAGTAATCAGGTGACAAAAGTATTTTCTATTTTCAAAAAATACTTATTTATCTGAGAGGGAGAAAGAAGCAGAGGGAGAGAGAGAATGGGCGCGCCAGGGCCTCCAGCCACTGCAAATGAACTCCAGATGCGTGCGCCCCCTTGTGCATCTGGCTAACGTGGGTCCTGGAGAGTGGAACTGGGATCCTCTGGCTTTCCAGGTAAACGCCTTAACCGCTAAGCCATTCTCCAGCCCTATTTTCTGTTTTATTTTTAATTTTAATTTTAATTTATTTATTTGAGAGAGAGAGAGAGGAATAGAGAGAAGAGAGAGAGAGAGAGAGAGAGAGAGAGAGAGAGAGAGAGAGAATGGGTGCGCCAGGGCCTCCAGCAAATGAACTCCAGACGCGTGCGCCCCCTTGTGCATCTGGCTAACGTGGGTCCTGGGGAATCGAGCCTAGAACAGGGGTCCTTAGGGTTCACAGGCAAGTGCTTAACCGCTAAACCACCTCTCCAACCCTATTTTCTATTTTTTAAAGTAGGGTCTCTCTGTACCCCAGGTTGACTTGGGACTCAATCTGTACCCCAGGCTGGCCTCTGACTCAACTGAAATCTTCCTACTTCAGCCTCCTGAGTACTGGGGTTTAAAGCATAAGTCAGAAAAGAAGTATTTTTTGAGGGCATCTGACTTCCAGCAGTGACCCTTTTTCTATGCCCTTCCAAGGCCTGGAAGATTTGATGGGCTCTGAGTTCTCTTCCTCAGTCCTCTCACCAAAACAGTAGCTGCTTCTTCTCTCCCTGTGGCTGACTGGTGTTCTGGGGCATACCAGCTATGGCCTTGGGGTGGTCTAACAGGATGTACATTGTTGAATGGCTCAGGATCATTGGAAAGATGACCACCCTATCCTGCTTGAAATGTTTTTCTCTCCACATCCAGGACAATGGCAGCTCTTTGTTTATTTACTTACTATTTACTTATTTATTCATTATGTGGGGCTGGGGATGGACCTGGGGCCTCTAGCATGCTAGGCAGACATTCTGTCACTGTAATAGCCAGAGCTAACCATTTCAATATGTCACATCTCCATCCTCTTTTCTGTACTCAATAGGACAATTCAATTTCGGAACCAATGAAAGAGAAGCTCTTGTCTTTAATACCTATGAAGACTTTCAAAGAATGGTGCTTCAGGTAAAGGGGCCTCTGTTGATTGATTACTTTGTGTGTGGAAATAAACGATGTGGGATGTACAATACTGCTTTCAAAGTGTGACTAAAATAGCATGTGCATCACAACCAGCGCATGCTTGATGGCAATTCAGATTCTAGTTTTTTGTTTGTTTGTTTGTTTCTAAATTTAGGGCACCTCTGCCTGTGGAATCTGGCACAACTGTTACCCAGTAATTGCAGTCTATAACACTTCTTGATTCTTTTTTAAAAAATTATTTATTTGTTTGAAATGGGGTGAGGGAGAGAGAGAGAAAGAGAGGAAGAGAATGGACCTGCCAGGGTTTCTAGCCACTTTGTGCATCTGGCTTTACATGGGTCCTGAGGGGATTGAAGCTGGGTTATTAGGCTTTACTGGTAAGCAGCTCAACGGCTGAGCCATCCCTCCGGACTGCACTTCAGGTTCTTGGAGTTTCACTTAAACTGTATGGAAACTCCTTTGCCTTTCAATCAGTTTTACTAAAAGAGTTTTGGCATTATATGCACAAATATTTGCTATGGAGAGGTGTCAAAACGTGCCATTCGAAATTCTGTTTCTAATCTTAGGAAACCAAATGCATATTTAAAATGCCCTGGAAGGGCTGGAGAGATGGCTTAGTGGTTAAGGTATTTGCTTGCCTGTAAAGCCAAAGGACTTTGGTTCAATTCCCCAGGACCCACGTAAGCCAGTTGCACAAGGTGGTGCATGCGTCTGGAGTTCGTTTACAGAGTCTGAAGGCCCTGGTGCATCCATTCTCTCTCTCTCTGTCTCTTTCTCACAAATAAATCAAATAATTTTTTTAAAAAATCCTTGGGAGCTAGAATAGGGTCTGATGATATCCTCCTACTGGTGGGGCAGAGTATATGTGATAACGGGGTGAACTCCATCCACCTTCTGTCAGACATGAGTCACTTCCCTGGAAAACCTTTAGTAGTAAGTTGTTTTTTTTTTTTTGTTTGTTTGTTTTTGTTTTTTTTCACACCACAAACCTGCTAGCACGGTCTCTCTGGTCATAGGTGGTTTCAGTCAGAAGGAGGGACAAGCTTCAGTGACCAAGAGACAAGGAAGGGGATGGGGAAGGGCGAAAGAACACACGTGATGTTTAAGCAGAAAGATCCAAGTGAGGATGGGGGAGGAAAGTCACTTTCAATCAACTTGAAAATGCTGTAGTGGGCACTCATTTGCAAACCTGTTGGCATGGGGCTCAATTCCCCAGCACCTACCTACATGAAGACCAATGCAGAAAGTGGCTCCTGCATCTGGGGCGTGTTTGCAGCGGCAGGATACTCAGGGGAAGCCAAGCAAACGTACCTCAGACAAAGAGAAACTGCTACAATGACACCTAACAATTCTGCATGCTTACTAAAAAATAAAAAAAATTCAAAATCCTGACTTACAAATCCAAAATGTAATAAACATATCCTCATATTTCTTTTAAAACGTGGCTATATTGATTCTATCATTGAATATGCAATTGCATATTATGTTTCACTTCTATGCTATGAAGGAGAGCAATGTCAAAGCTACTATATTCGTCTTGGGTTGTTTATATAGCACACCTTCCAAGCACAGTGGCCCCATGACCAAATCACCCTCGCTACCCCCACTTCTCAAAGGTTCCATTGTATTTCCGCATTGCTGCACTGAGGAGCAAGTTTCTAACCCATGAACTCTTGGGCAACACATCTCAACCATAGCAAAGCCATAGCAAATAATTAGAATGTTTAAGGTTATGATTCAGTTAGTTCGTGGTTATGGTACTATTCATTTTCAGTGTTTTAAAAAACATTTTTATATATTTATTTGAGAAAGAGACAGAGTTGGTGTGTATATGGGCACATCAGGACCTCCTGCCACTGCAAGTGAACTCTAGATACATGCACCATATTGTGCATCTGGATATATGTGTGTGTTGGGAAATTGAACCCAGGCCATCAGGCTTTGCAAGCAAGCACCATTAACCTCTCCAACGCTTGTTCATATATTTTTTTTTTTTTTGGCGGTGGAGGTTAGGGTGGGGTCTTGTTTCTAACCAAGAGTGACCTGGAACTCACTTTGTAGTTTCACGCTGACCTCGAAATCACAGTGATCCTCTTACCTGTGCCTTCTGAGTACTGTGATTAAAGGCATGTGCCAGCATATCCGGCGGTCACCTTTGATAATTTATATTTCTTGGCTAGTGTGTAAGCCTGTAAGGTCATATTTTCTGTTGCTTTAGTCCCGTTTCGTGTGTCTTGGTGTATATATATATATATATATATATATATATATATATATATATATATATGTATATATATATATATATATATATATATATATATATATATATATATTTTTTTTTTTTTTGATTTTTCAAGGTAGGGTCTCATTCTATTCTAGGCTGACCTGGAACTCACTATGCAGTCTCAGGGTGGCCTTGAACTCACAGCGATGCACCTACCTCTGCCTCCTGAGTGCTGGGATTAAAGGTGTGCGCCACCACGCCCGGTGTGTCTTGATATTTTATGATCCCTTTCTGCTGGTATAATAAAATAAATAGCCAAGTTTGGGTACTCTAAAGAAAAGCTTATTTTATTTATTTTAATTTTTTATTGGAAACCTCAAAGAACAAGATTTTATAGTTCTATCTCCTTGCTCTTTTTTATTTTTATTTTTTAAGTTGTTTTGTTTTTTCAAAGTAGGGGCCAGGCGTGGTGGCACGCGCCTTTAATCCCACAGTTGTGAGTCACAGGTAGGTCGCTGTGAGTTTCTGGCCAGCCTGAGACTTTTTTCTTGACATCTTCTGTGACTCTGCACTAGTTTTGCTGGGCAGAGTTTTTGTGGCTCTGAAATGAGTAATGAAGGTGGCTTCACAATGGCATTGACTTGCGTGTGTTTGGGTGGGGATTGGAGAGAAATCACGTGGAAAGACAGGAAGCCAGAGAGCTACGAATGTCCTCAGTGACCTCATCCTGGGCCTCACCTCTTACAAGCTCTCGCGCTTAGAGGGCCAGCCACATCTGAACCATAGTAGATTGCTTCCACCTTTTGGCCACTTTGAATAATGCTTTCTGTTTATTGATTGACTGCTTGGTTTAGGAGAGAGAGAAAGAGAAAGAATGGGCAGCCAGACACTACAAACGAATTCCAGACGTGTGCACCACCTTGTGCATCTGGCTTATGTGGGTACTACGGAATTGAACCTTGGTCTTTAGGCTTCTCAGTCAAGTGCCTTAAGCACTAGATCATCTCTCCAGCCAATGCTTTTCAATTATTTTTTGGGGGGCGGGGGGAGGTCAAGGTAGGATATTGCTGTAGCCCAGGCTAGCCTGGAATTCACTCTGTAGTCTCAGGGTGGCCTCGAACTCACAGCGATCCTTCTACCTCTGCCTCCCAAGTGCTGGGATTAAAGGCATGCGCCACCACGCCCGGCTTTTCAGTTCTTTTTGATGTACACCCACATGGTAGGCCTGTGTTTAATTCTGAGGAACTGCCATCCATATAGTTTTCCACCATGTTACACTCTTGCCAACAGTGGACCACGGTTGGCATTTATTCAAACCCCTTAACACTTGCAACCAGAGTCTTTCTGTAGTTCTACCTTCCTGCTCAAACATTTCCTTTCCAGTTGTATAGTTTTGTGATTTTTATTGTTGTTTCAGTGCGGGAGGGGGGGGAACCCCATGCCTATCCCTTATCAAGTGAGCTAAGGCCCTGGCCTCTGCAGCTGCGTTTGAACATGCTCTTGAGTCCATACGTTGAGTTTCCCCCACATGACTTTAGTTTTTAATGATCATGTCATCTGTTCCCAGTTTTCCTTTTTTTTTTTTTTGAGATAGGGTCTCACTCTGGCCCAGGCTGACCTGGAATTCACTATGTAGTCTCAGGGTGGCCTCGAACTCACGGCGATCCTCCTACCTCTGCCTCCCGAGTGCTGGCATTAAAGGCGTGCGCCACCACGCCCGGGTTTGTTCCCAGTTTTGATCAGTTTCAAATCTCTTCTTTCATGAAAATTTGTAGTATCTTTTTCTATTTTTTACCTTATATTAAGATTATTTATTTTATGTTCCATATATGATCATTCCAATATTTTAAAAATCTGATTCACTTCATTTCTATATTCTTTCATTTCTCTAAACAGGTTGTCTTTTTCTGTGTTTAAGCTCCCACTACATGGGTAACTATGTGAATTCTTATAGCCTGCATTGAAAACTATTCTTTAGTGGTGATTTTTATTTTATTGTATTACAAAGCAGGAGTGAGGACCATTGAGGTGATTTTTTTTTTTTTGGTTTTTCGAAGTGGGGTCTCACTCTAGCCCAGGCTTACCTGGAATTCACTATGTAGTCTCAGGGTGACCTTGAATTCATGGTCATCCTCCTACCTCTGCCTCCCTAGTGCTGGGATTAAAGGTGAGCGCCACCATGCCTGGCTTAAAATTTTTTTTTAAGAGATTCTTGAAAAGGTTTTCTTTTGTTTTTTGAGGTAAAGTCTCACTCTAGCTCAAACTGACCTGGAATTCACTCTGTAGTCTCAGAGTGGCCTCAAACTGTCGGCGATCCTCCTACCTCTGCCTCCCTAGTGCTGGGATTAAGGGAGTGCACCACCATACCTCGCTCCTTTTTCCTTTTTTTTTTCAGTGTGAGCTACCACGCCCAGCTCTCCTTACCATTTTTAACATTTTTTAAAATTTTTATTTATTTGAGAGCTACAGAGAGAGAAAGAGGCAGAGAGAGAGAGAGAATGGGCACACCAGGGACTCCAGCCACTGCAAATGAACTGCAGACACTTGCGCCGCCTTGTGCATCTGGCTAACGTGGGTCCTGGGGAATCGAGCCTCCAACCGGGGTCCTTAGGCTTCACAGGCAAGCGCTTAACTGCTAAGCCATTTCTCTGGCCCTCCTTTTTACATTTTTAATCTTTTTTTAGTTTTTAATTTTTTGATATATATATATATATATATATATATATATATCAAAAATATATATATATATATATAGAGAGAGAGAGAGAGAGAGAAATTGGTGCTCCAGGGCCTTCAGCCAGTGCAACCAAACTCCAGACGAGCATGACCTTGTGTGTCTGGCTTATATGGGATCTGGAGAATCAAACATGGGGCCTTAGGCTTCACAGGCAAGTGCCTTAACCACTAAGCCATCTCTCCAGCCCCTTCTTTTTCTTTTATTTTGATAAATGGTCTTATTACAGCCCAGGCTGGTCTGGAATTTGCTCTATAGCCCAGGCTGGCCTTGAACACATGGCAATTCTACCTTAGTCTTCTGAGCTACTGATATTAAAAATATGAGCCACTAGGGCTGGAGAGGTGGTTTAGAGGTTAAACGCATGCCTGTGAAACCTAAGGACCCCGGTTCAAGGCTCGATTCCCCAGTACCCACATAAGCCAAATACACAAGGTGGCACATGCATCTGGAGCTCATTTGCAGTGGCTGGAGGCCCTGATGAGTCCATTCTCTCTCTCTCTCTCTCTCTCTCTCTCTCTCTCTCTCTCTCTCTCTGCCTCTTTCTCTCTCTGTCTGTCCTCTCAAATAAATACATAACAGTAACCCCCCAAAATTTTAAAAATTGTGAGCCACTGCTTCCAGCTAGATTGAGGCTGTTGGTGATCACACAAGTAGTGACTGAATATCAGCTCTAAATTTATGTGAACATGGACTTCTCAGTGCTTTGAGGAGAGGCCATCTTCTCTTCCTCTTGCTAGAGCTGAAGTGGAGGCAGACACAGTTCAAATCTCCCTTTGCTACATAGCTTTTTCTTATGTTACCTGCTGAAGGTATCACCCTTGGGAGCCCTGGCTCTGTACCATGGTTTCTGACTTTTCTTCTTACATTTCACATGTTTCAATTTTGTTTCTGCCCCCAGTCTCTCTTTCATCTGTAGCTAGGTATTCCCTTATGTTTCAATGTCCTCATCCTAGCCATGTGTGATGTCACAGAGCTGGTGTTATGTTACTATTACTATAAGCTTGAGCCTACTGTGGGAAATAAGGTGCTTTTTTCTTTTTTTGAGGCAGAGTCTCACTAGCCCAGGCTGGCCTGGAACTCACTCTGTAGCCAGACTCATGGGCTCCTCCTACCTCAGCCTTCCAAGTGCTAGGATTAAAGGCATGAACCCACATGTCCCCCTTTCAAAATTTTATGTATTTTATTTATTATTTTATTTTTTTAATTTAATTTTTTAATTTTTTACTTTATTTTATTTGGGGGGGGGTTTGAGATAGGATTTTACTATAGCCCAGCCTGACCTGCAATTCATTATGTAGTCTCAGGATGGTCTCGAACTCATGGCGATCCTCCTACCTCTGCCTCCTGAGTGCTGGGGTATTTATTATTTTAGATGTTTCCTACCAGAAGATATTGTCTGGATAGTAAATCGATTATATAGGAGAAATGTGATGGATTTATCTACATTTATAAGTAGATAACTGACCACAAATGAAAATGTCATTAAATTACTCTTAACTTTCTTAACTTTTTTTTTTGTTTGTTTGTTTGTTTTTCGAGGTAGGGTCTCACTCTAGCTCAGGCTGACCTGGAATTCACTCTGTAGTCTCAGCGTGGCCTCGAACTCATGGTGATCCTCCTACCTCTGCCTCCCGAGTGCTGGCATTAAAGGCATGCGCCACCACACCTGGCTTCTATTAACATTCTTAAAATTAAATATGCTTAAAATGAAGCTACTTACATGCAGAAATGAATCTTCCTAGCCTATTTTGTAGGGTTCTGTGAGTTAATTGGGTGTACATTGAAATTTGTCTAAGTGACACATCACTTGATAAACATCTCATGCTTAAGGTCAAGTAGATTCTGTGTGGGAGGAAGAATAATGGAATTTTAATTAAGTTATGCCCGTTTTATTGATATGTAAGAAATGAAATACATTTCAGTATGCTGTCATATTTATTTATGCACCTAGAAATAAATCTATCCTTTTATTATTGTTCCACTATTTAATTACATTATGATTCTCTTTTCTTCAGTCTCTTCAAACTATTACGATCATGCTGGACATACATGGCATCATTGTTTTTGTATCGGAAAATATCTCAGATCTACTGGGTTATGACTCGGTAAGTTTTGCCAGCCTGTGAGAAAATAAGTCATTTTGGTTTGGTTAAGGTTAAGAAGCATATGCCTCATTGTTGTCTAAATGTGTCCAGGTTTTGCTGTCGTGCCCATTGAGACGGGGTCTCACTTTCAAGCTCAGGCAGCGCCTAGAACTTGCTGCCCTTAGGGCTCAGCTGCTGCGATCACGGGCCTGTATCACCATGCACGCACCAGCATGTGCTTTGGGAAATGACAGTCTCAGAACCAGTGGGCATTTGCCTAGTGAATGCAAGTCTGCCTAGGTCCACTGAAGGTGCTGAAATGCAGTGACCTAGGTGGGATGGTGCCTAAATGACAGACATTTAATTCACACAATTATGGGGTCTGGGAAGACCAGCAGCAAGTCTTCAGCAGATCTGGTGTCTGACGAGGGCCCATTGCCTGCTTCATAGACTGCTTTTGTCCAGGTGTCTTCACATGGTGGAAGCTGCTGTTTTCATTGAGTATTCCTTCCTCCCTTTCCAGACTTGTCTCATAAGCTAAAGGGCTTAAAGCACTTGAGCTTAAAGCATGGAAATGAGTAGATTTGGCTGGTAGTTAAGTTGCAAGTAGATTAGAAGCTATTTCACAGGGACTCTGCAGGTCTTTCATATTTTATTTTTTACTTATCACATAAATGAAATCTAGTATTGACTGAGATTCGTGACGCTTTTCTATTACATGCTTCATGTAGTTGGCTGAGAAGCTTAGCTTTCAAGAGACTCCATAGCCTTCAACATTTTAGTGTATGCACATGCGCACGCCACACGCGCACACACAAACACACACACACACTTGCAACATAAGGTAAAGGTGTCCAAGAACAGTGGTTTGAACTCGTAACCTTAAATTCGTACTTGGTTACTGAGATCGATGCATTTTAAAATGAAGGTATAGGGGCTGAAGAGAGATGGCTGTGCAATTAAAGGCGCTTGCTTGGGCTGGAGAGATGGCTTAGCGATTAAGTGCTTGCCTATGAAGCCTAAGGACCCCGGTTCGAGGCTCGATTCCCCAGGACCCACGTTAGCCAGATGCACAAGGGGGTGCACGTGTCTGGAGTTCGCTTGCAGAGGCTGGAAACCCTGGTGCGCCCATTCTCATTCTCTCTCTCTCCCTGCCTTTTTCTCTGTCTGTCGCTCTCAAATAAATAAATAAAAATAAACCAAAAAAAAAAAGGCGCTTGCTTGCAATGCCTGACAGCCTGGGTGCGATTCCTCAGTACCCACATAAAGCCAGATACACAAAGGGGCACACGCGTCTGGAGTTCATTTGTAGTGGTAAGAGGCTCAGGCCTGCCCATTCTTATTCTCTCTGCTAAATAAATAAAGAAATAAAAATGCTCACAAAATAAATGAAAATATTAAAAGAAATCCAGGCATAAGGCTGGGTATATAGCTCATTTTTATAGTACTTTCCTAGTATGTACAAGACCTTGGGCTTAGTCTCCAGCATGAATCAGGTGTATTGTCACATGCTTGTAATCCCCAGTACTCAGGAGTGTGGAGGCATGAGGATCAAAAGTTCAAGATCATCCTTTGCTTTTTAGCAAGTTTGCAACCAGCTTACGGCCACATGAAGACCCTGTTTCAAAAAGAAATCAGCTGGAGCTGGGCGGGGTAGTACACACCTTTAACCCTGTGTAGGAGGATCACTGTGAGGGGGGTGGGGTTAATGCCTTTTCCTCTATCACGACTGGGACCATACTGCGTCCCCCCTTTTTTGGTTTTTAAGGTAGGGTCTTGCTCTAGCCCAGGCTGGCCTGGAATTCACTCTGTAGTCTCAGCCTGGCCTTGAACTCACGGTGATCCTTCTACCTCTGCCTCCTGAGTGCTGGGATTAAAGGCATGAGTTTCCACGCCTGGCCATACTGACATTTTTTAAATAGATTTTTTGTTTATTTTTATTTATTTATTTGACAGCAACAGACAGACAGAGAGAAAGAGGGAGAGGGGGAGGGGGGGGAGAGTAGGTGCGCCAGGGCCTCCAGCCACTGCAAACGAACTCCAGACGCGTGCGCCCCCTTGTGCATCTGGCTAACGTGGGTCCTGGGGAGTTGAGCCTCGAACCGGGGTCCTTAGGCTTCACAGGCAAGCACTTAACTGCTAAGCCATCTCTCCAGCCCCATACTGACATTTTTGTTGGTTTATTTAATTTTTCTTTTTTTTTTCTGAAACAGAGTCTCACTGTAGGCCATTCTGACGTGGCACTCACTCTGTAGCCCAGGCTGACTTCAAACTCACAGAAATCCTCCTACCTCAGCCTCCAAGTGCTGGGACCAGAGGTGTGCACCACCATGCCCAGCTTCCTATTAACATTTGTAAAAGTCATAGGTATTCAAATTTGCCTTTAAAAAAACACTTATTTTTTTTTGCCAGTATTTATCTTTGTGTCATTAAGCTTTAAGTACCTTGAACTTTCTGCCCTGTATAATAGGAGCAAATGCCAAAGATAGACAAAAATAACATCCGACTAATGTCTCCTGGTTTTAGGCATCAAGATCATTGGCATGGCTGTTAAATCCTTAGATTTTAGTTGGAGGTAAATTATAAAGCCAGTGGGTATTATTATCGACCATATAGTCAATGAGATACTCATGGCTATGTCTCTGTCCATGGAATTACAGATCACCAAACAGCTTGCTCTGAATTTTGATTTCTTTCATTTTGGAGACATTCTGATTCAAACTCATGGCAGTCTTCCTACCTCAGCCTTCCAAGTATTGTGAATATAGGCATGATACAACATACCCAACAAGAATGTGTGTGTGTGTGTGTTTTACTGGTGACTGAACCGAGAGAACATGCTAGGCAAGCAGTCTCTCCCTGAACTATATCTCCAGCTCCTCCTCTTTTTACTATTATTTTGAAATGAGTCTCACTAAGCTGCTAAGGCTGGCCTTGAACTTACTCAATGGGCCTGGCAAGCCTTGAACTTGTGATCCTCCTGCCTCCCAAATAGCTGGGGTTGTAGCTTTTTGGGAGGGCAATAGTGTCTTTAACTCTCCAAATACATTGCTTGTTCATTGCAGAATATTTATTTGTTAACTTAAGGTACTTTTTCTGTTTTGGATCACACTCATCTCTTTCTTGATTGAGACAGGATCCATCTGGTAATTTGAACATTGGCCAATTCATTGGATAGTTTCACAAATGGGCTGTAAAGATAACTTTCTAAATATTGACTGCAGGTTATTAATACTAATCAGCTAAATGTATTTGAATGTGTGTTTCATCACACACAGCCATGATTCAACTACAAAAAATATATTGCTTATGACTTTGTTCCTATTACATTAAAAACTCATTACTTCCGTATCTGATACTCGATTTATCCATGTGTCACTATATATCAGCCCCATGGTACAATGCTACTTATCCTTCCCACCAACAATTGCTGAGTGCTGGCAAGGTCATTGTGCTAACAAAGTTGACACTGGAATGGGGAGGACACATAAATCCAATGGCAGAGAGCCGATGCTATTTGCAATGCTTTGGAGTAGAGACTTCAGAGCCACCAGGGAGAAGCCATTGGAAGTCTCTGGGAATGAGTGATTCATACCTCAGCAGGCGCAGGCTTAAAAGTCTGAGATGTGGGCTGGAGAGATGGCTTAGCGGTTAAGCGCTTGCCTGTGAGGCCTAAGGACCCCGGTTCGAGGCTCGGTTCCCCAGGTCCCACGTTAGCCAGATGCACAAGGGGGCGCACGCGTCTGGAGTTCGTTTGCAGAGGCTGGAGGCCCTGGTGCGCCCATTCTCTCTCTCTCCCTCTATCTGTCCTTCTCTCTGTGTCTGTCGCTCTCAAAAATAAAAAAAATAAATAAATTAAAAAAGTCTGAGATGTGACTAGTGAGGGAGGCCTCCTGGGGTGCAGGGATCAAGGTAGAGGCGGAGGAGATAAAGACAGGAGTGGAAAGGAAGCAGATCATGGAATGCCCGGGCCGTGGGGAGAACTTTTGGCTTGGGCCGCATGACTTGGCAGAGGGTCAGGAAGGAATCAGAGTAACTGTGGCAACTTCTGGGGAGAATGGGACAGGTGGGTGTCACTCTGTAGCCCCAGACTGGACTCGAACTCATGACCATCTTCTACCTCAGCCACCTGAGTGCTGACATTAAAGGCATGCGCCACCACACTCAGCTTTTTAACCTTTAATTTTGGTTTCCTTGCTTTGGGGTTGCTCAAGATTATGGCATACATAATACAGCATGCATGTACTTTTCCCAGTAGGGAGAGCAAACATGATGGCCTGAGGGGAGCAGGAGAATATCTGGGTCGACATTTTAAACAGCCAAGAGAAAGCAGGATGTGGCGCACAAGTGTCAGTCACTGGGACCCCCCCACGCTGAAGAGCCAGACTATGAATTGTCAGAGGAAGTACTTGGGGTCAGAGTTATACACTTCATGCCATGCTTCTCCATGTTTCCCACCCGTGTTCAGTTGCTTAGGGGAGGCTCACGGGTAGCGTTGAGCATATTCAGAGCCCAGGCACACATGGCCAAGTGAAAGGGTGAACATGCAGGAGTGACTGTAATAACCTCAGCCTCTGAGCTAGGTCAAGACGGCTGCAACTCCGTGAGGGGATAGTGCCCTGTGAAATCACGGTAGAGGCTGGAGAGATGGCTTAGTAGTTAAGGCGCTTGCTTGCCTGTGAAGCCTGGGGACCCAAGTTCGATTCTCCAGGTTCCCACATAAGCCAGATGCACATGATGGCGCATGACTCTGGAGTTGGTTTGCAGTGGCTAGAGGCTCTGTCATGGCCATTTTCACTCTCTCCCTCTCTCTCTCTGTCTCTAATAAATAAATAAAAATAAATCTTAAAAATCATGGTAGAAACGGGCTGGAGAAATGGCTTAGTGGTTAAGCGCTTGCCTGTGAGTCCTAAGGACTCCGGTTCGAGGCTCGATTCCCAGGGCCCATGTTAGCCAGATGCACAAGGGGGCGCACGTGTCTGGAGTTCGTTTGCAGTGGCTGGAGGCCCTGTCACACCCATTCTCTCTCTCTCTCTCTCTGTCTTTCACTCTCAAATAAATAAAACAAAATTTTTTTTAAAGTCATGGTAGAAATGGATTGTAGGGCTGAACAATTATTAGAGGAGGGTAATGCAAACTGTCTGAGATAGAACAGGTACAGCCATAAGTGGCTGAAGTAATGCAGAAACCAAACTCTCTGGACACAAGGACATGGGGAAAATGAATGCTATTAGCATATAAAGTAAAATTTATTCTCTCCCTCTTTCCAGGCTGAGATAATGGGGAGCACATTGTTAAGCATTCTCTCCGATGAAGACAAAGATGGAGTGGCTCAGAAGATTACCTTGGATCTTCCCTTAGTGCACTTAGGTAAATAATAAAAAGCAACAACATACTTAGGTTTGGGTCTGGGAAGATAGTTCAGCAGTTAATAGCTCTTCCTTGCAATGCCAGTCAGGCTAGGTTCAATTCCCAAACCACCCATGTAAGCTGGTTGCATGAGATCTTGGCACACCCATACACACACACGCACTCATGCATAAATACATAAAAACTGAAAGGAAAATTCACTAGGTTTAAAGAGACAAATCACACTCTGTGAAATATCTTTTTACAAGAAACTAGAGCCACTGTAGCTCTTGACCGTAGTCCAGTTTTGTATCACCAAGTATTTACAACTGTCTTCCGAACCTGAAACATTCTTTGCTCCACTAAATCTCGATCTTTCTCTTGAGTCTTGATTGTCATGGTGCAGCCCACCTGCAGTCCAGTTTGTTTCTGTTCTCTTCAGTTGGTAAGCGCATTGAATTCTGCTGTAACCTGAGCACACGAAAATTAAGTGAGAACAACGGTCATACTCATGAATATGTGAAATTCATCTTGAATCTGCAGGACGCATATGATGGTAAGCAGTCCAGTTGAGCATCTTTGACATTCATGAGTTATGTAGACTCTCGCTTCTGGCATTCACACGCCCTCTGGTATCCTCGTGGTCAGTTTCTATCTCTGTTCATTAGACATTTAAAACTGGTAGTGTAGGGCTGGAGAGATGGCTTAGTGGTTAAGCGCTTGCCTGTGAAGCCTAAGGACCCCGGTTCGAGGCTCGGTTCCCCAGGTCCCACGTTAGCCAGATGCACAAGGGGGCGCACGCGTCTGGAGTTCGTTTGCAGTGGTTGGAGGCCTGGCACACCCATTCTCTCTCTCTCTGTCATTTAAATAAAATTAAAAAAAAACTAATAGTTTAATGTACAATGTGGGGTAGTATAGAAACATGGTGGGCTGCATTGATAAAGGATTCTCTCTCTTAGCAAAGGAAGGGATAGTGAAACGTAATCAAAGAAGGCTTCAAGGGAACTCCATGAGTTCCAGAACTTAGAAGAGAAAGCAGCGCTGCAATGGGGGAGAGGAAGTAGGTTTGGGGGAGCCTACATGAGTCATAGGTCATAACAGGGCCTATATTGGCTAAGGTCTGAATTCTAACATTTTCTCAAGGACCAATATACAAAAGCTGGAATTCACCAGGGTTCCACCCAGTAGCATAGAAGAAGTTTGTTACCTCTCTAGAAATACTGAACAAAATCTGGTGTTTATAACAAATCAAAACCCAAATTTTTGTCATTTATGGGTCCCGATTTACTGCTTTTGAGGTTTAAGGAAGTGCAAGCCGAGAAATTGACATACGTAATTCAAATGAACTGATTTGGGACCATCAAACATTTGGGGCTTAAATTAGAAGTAGGTAGACCTTGTGTTGTAATTGCACATATGCACGTTAAAATATTACTCAAGTTTCTTGAGAATTAAAAACTAGACAACTCTAAAAACACTTTGCCACACACTCACATACGTGCTGAGTGCTGTCCATGTGGTTTACGTGAAAGAAAGGAACCAGATTTCGTTTAGAGGCTAAGAAAACCACCCCCTCAAGTCCTAACGGTAGACTGATGCCCGACACGAATTCTCGGTAACGAATTCTCTTTCCCTGGTGACCAGTTGGGGAGGTTAGCCATCCAGGAAGGAAGATAGAAAGAAAATTCCAAGGCTCCCAATGTTGAATCTGAAAATTGTCAGTGGGCTGACAAACAGAAGGATGGGACAGTTGTCTGTCTCCTTGTTTATTTCCTTTGCCTTTCCATTTGATTTCCATATGTGTGTCTGTCTCCGCAGAATCATTCGTCTTTTTTGGAAGCTTTGGTCCTAGCCGTAGAAGTATTCGATCATCTAGAACAAAGTTACTATGGGAGCAGCAGTATTATCTAGTGGGGACCATCTGCGTTCTGAGCACACAGATGTTCAAGGTACGTTTGTTTGCAGGATGGGTCTGTCACTTTGAAGGTCACCTCCTTTCACTCTCGGCTGTCAGACAGCAGTGCCCAGGCCTTCAGTGTGCACGTAAGAGAGAATCACTCCCGTGTTTTGATATGATATTATGATATACGATATATGATAGTTATGATAGAGCTTCTTTCCTCATTACGCAGTGCATTAGAATAGCTTTCTGTCTCTGAAAGGAAGAGCTACTTCATGGAGTCCATGGGCCAGATTCAAGCTCACTTATTTTCTTCTTTCAACAACATACGGGCTACTTCTCATGTTCATGGAGGGCCAAGGCAACAGCAGGTAGACTGCTGACGTGGGTCATGGAGATCTTAAAGTGGAGTGATGGGTTAATGATTAATGAGAGCGGAGCAGTTCAGGAAGAGGAGTCAGGAATTTCTGGTGAATGTTTTCCTGTGGGGGAGTTTGGGGCCCCATGGACGATGATGACCAGAGCAATCTTAGCAGACGGTGCAGTGACTAGCTTGGAGAGTCTGAGGGAACAAAATGCATTATGTGACTCAAACAAGGAGAAAGATGAAAGGGGCAGTAAGAAATGGCACCCAAGAAGAGGCAGGGGTCAGGCTGTTCAGAACTTTGATATCCATAGTAATGAATGGGAAAGTTCCCCTAAGTGTATTGGAAATCAGATTTGAAAACAGGTGGATTTGGGGCTCTGGTTTCTAGGGTATTGTTTTTCTATTACTGAATATTTTGGAGAAGAAATTTCATGTGAGTGGAGGGTGAGTGGGTGACTAAATATGATAATTGGAGGACTGGGGGTATCATTCTGTGTAGTAAAGTGTATGGCTCCCACGTACAAGGTCTTGGCTTCTCCAAGCAACAGAAACTAATATGACTTTTTTTTTTTTCTGCAGGGAGTTTGTACTGCAGAAGAAGATGATGATGGTAACGATGATAATACAGCCATGCAGGATTCAGATGGCGGTAGCCTTTTGGAATATAGCAGGTAAGAGGCAAAGGTGACAGAAGCAATGGAGAGCATGAATGAACTCTTGCTAAATGAAACTAAGACAATAGAAAGAACAACTACCGATTTGAATGAATCCAGACCACCAAGTTGCTAGGCTGAGCCTACTTTACCACTTAATATAATTTATTTTGGGGGGGTTCGAGGTAGGGTCTCACTCTAGCTCAGGCTGACCTGGAATTCACTATGTAGTCTGAGGGTGGCCTCGAACTCACAGTGATCCTCCCACCTTGGCCTCCGGGTGTTGGGATTAAAGGCAGGCACCACCACGCCCGGCTTTAATTCATATTTTCACAGCAATGTAAGGCAAGAGAAGCAACTGTATTTCCCATGTCATTGTTGAGTTATTTCTTCTTAATTTTATTTTAAATTAGCACACAGAGATTTTGGCAGCATTCATCCTGACGTTTTTGTATACCATTTTTTTCTGCTGATTCTCTTCTCCCAACTCCTCTCCAGTCTCCCCTTCCCATCCCTGGCATCCTTCCCCCTCCGTTTACATGTCATAGCTGTGACTGGCTTTTGATTATTTTAAAATCATTAAAATAATAAGCAGCACTAGTTGAATGGATGGAGATATTTAATGACTTACAAATTAGGATAACACACTTCGAAATTACATTTTACTACTTTTTCCTCAAAAATAAAGAAGACCATATTTTATTATTTTAAGGGGAAATTTTTTTTTTAAGATTTTATATTTATTTATCTATTTGGCAGAGAAAGAGGGAGGGCAAGAGAGAATGGGCGCACCAGGGCCTCCAGTCACTGCGCCCCCTTGTGCATTTGGTTAACGCAGGTCCTGGGGAATCAAATCTGGGTCCTTTGGCTTTTCAGGCAAACGCCTTAACTGTTAAGCCATCCCTCCAGCCCAAGGGGAATGTTTTTTTTTGTTGTTGTTGTTGTTGTTTTTCGAGGTAGGGTCTCACTCTAGCCCAGGCTGAACTGGAATTCACTATGGATTCTCAGGGTGGCCTCGAACTCACGACAATCCTCATACCTCTGCCTCCCGAGTGCTGGGATTAAAGGCATGCGCCACCACATCCGGCTGGAAAATGTTTTTAAAAGTGCATTTCTGAGCTAGAGAGATTGCTCAGTGGTTAAGGTGCTTGCCTGCAAAGCCAAAAGATCCTAGTTTGATTCCCCGCCACGCACATAAAGCCAAACCCAAAAGTAGGACACACATCTGGAGTCCATTTGCAGTGGCTGCAGTCCCTGATGCTTCCATTCTCTCTGACTCTCTTCTCTATCTCTCTGCTTGTGAATAAGTAAAAATATTTAAACAATGCATTTCTAGCCCACAGACAATGCTGATGAGTTCACCTGTACCACTGAGCTCCTTCTTATACCTATTCAACAACCCACCACGTATTTCTAAAGAAGCAACATCAATTCTGAAGTTTATGTTTCATTTGTTTATTTAACCTCCAGCCAACCCACATTCTGTCTTCAGTGGCATGACAAATTATTTTGATTTTCTAAAAGCATTAAAACTTCAGACTGCTTACTAGATTTGAGATTGATAAGACCAATTCAATTGTTAATGTTTTTGGTCAACTTTATGTCAGTGTTTGTATTCAAAACTCATTGAAGCAAAGTGAAATGGCTAAGAGTTTACACACTAATGAAAGACAGTCTCATGACCCAAGACTCTTAAGCTTAGGAAAATTGGGGGCAGCTGATCTGAAGTATTGGTCTCTTTTTAAAGAACTGATTTTGAATAAATAGCCCTAGAGCTGCTTGTGCTGAGTAGACAAGTCAAATATGATTTTTTTTCCTTAATGAGGTTCATTTGCTACCCTGTAATGAAGATGCCAGGCTTGCATACTAGTCAGGAGGAAAAAAGTAGAGTCTGTCTGTCTTTTGACACTTGGACAGAAGAAGTGGAGTAGATTTTGTCTGTCTTTTGGCACTTGAGAAGAAAACATTATCTGAGGCCATTATTATTTTTTTACTTTCTTTTTTTCTTTTAATTTATTTATTTTCGAGAGTGAGAGCGACAGATAGGAAGAGAAAGAGGCAGATAGAGAAAGAGAGAGAATGGGTATGCCAGGGCCTCCAGCCATTGCAAGGGAATTCCAGACTCGTGTGCCCCCGTGGACATCTGGCTTATGTGGGTACTGGGGAATCGAGCCTCGAACCAGGGTCCTTAGGCGTCACAGGCAGGTGCTTAACCGCTAAGCCATCTCTCTAGCCCTGAGGCCATTATTTTTGCTTTAACTCTATTGCTTTTTTTTTTTTTTTTTTGGGTTTTTCGAGGTAGGGTCTCACTCTAGCTCAGGGTGGCCTTGAACTCCTGGTGATCCTCCTACCTCTGCCTCCCAAGTGCTGGGATTAAATGCATGTACCTGGCTCTATTGCTTTTTTAAAAATAGGTGTATCTCAGGTTGGCCTCAACCTCCTGATCCTCCTGCTACCTCCATTCCTCTGCAACAATTTCCCGCTAGTGTATACCACCAAAACAGGCTGTATTGCTAGTTTTCTTTTCTTTTGAATTTTAGTTTTGGCAGGAGCAGTCACGTGCATCTTCCTTTACTCATACAACGGTACATTTTGCCCTCCGTCTCCTTCCTTCGCTTCTCTCTCCCCTTCCCTTTGTACGTGTGCGTGGGTATGTGTACATAGTTTGTTGTGAACTGTATCTGCTCTCATTCTTCCTCTAAACTGCACAGTTGGTTGAGGCCTGTCAGTCTATGACACTGAAAGTAAACCTCCTAGGTGAAATTTAATATTATGAAGGATATGTTAGATAAACTTTGTAATGAGTGAAAGAAACAGATGTTGCAAGCATCATTGGATAACCTTTGACAAAAGTAGAAACCTATGTAGGCCACATTTCTGTGTACATTATTGTGATACCAGTCAGTAAATAACACATATTTGAAAATTGCTATGACATTTTAAGGGTTCTTGCCCCCAAATAGTTGTGTGAGCATTGCACGTAACTCGCTTGATCCATTCCACAGTGTGTACCTATGTCAAAACACAAACCGCCTTTGTCACCTGATTACTGTTTTCTGGACTACCAGAAACCTCTTTTTTTCCCATATACAGAAGGTGACATACAGTGTTGCTTGATGAGTCATTGGAACCTTCTGATTCCTGGCTTAGATGCCAGCTGGTAACACTAAAGATATTCACAGGCCAAATGAATGCCAAGACTACACGGCTACTCAATCATATATTTGTGGAAAATTCCTTCTAGGAGACATTCATAAGTCAGACCAGACCTTGTACTAAGACCAGTGCTATGTGGTAAGACATAGTTAGCTCTGTCCCTGTCGAGTAACACACCTCTATGGCCCAGTGCTCCAGCTAAAGACAGGGTTTTTGAAGGACTAGAACTGACCACTCAAGATGAAGTGTTCTTTTTTTTTTTTTAATATAATTCACTGGATACTGTATTTGCTTTCATAGTTCATTAATTTCATGGTTAGCTCTATTGTATTTGGAATAAACCCAGGCCCTTGCACATGCTAGGCAAACGTTCTGCCACTGAAGGGTACCTCCAATCCTAAAAAAAGAAAAATGTAAACACTGAAACACATGTTTTCTTAATGTTTACCAATTTATAAAATGATTACTTTCATTATGACATGTTCATTCATATGTCATTATACAAAATACATTTTCATAAAAAAATTTGTTTTTATCAAGCCCTGAAAAACGCTCCTGCCTAGATGTTAAGCATGAAGAGATTCGCATCAAGGAAGAAATACGTTCTGAACCCTCTTCAGATGTACGTACATTGACAGCCATAGGGTAGAAGCCGGGTTCTTCTCTCTAATGTGAATGGTTCATTAAAGTATGTTGACAAATTTATTTCGATACTTGTGTCACATTGGTGTGGTATATGAAATGTCCTATAGGTGCCATTTCATAGGCCTTTCTTACTGAGCCATTAACTATCGTGCTTAGAATGATCCCTGCAGTGACTGCAAAAAAGTTACGCTATGCTCTATCCCCGACATTGTTGAAATTGTTTTTTTCATAATGGAAATTGAAGCTGAGCATGGTGACTCCTATTTATAGTCTCAGCATTCAGGAGACTGAGACAGGAGGATTGCTGCAACCACAGTGAACTCCAGGACAGTCTGGGCTACACAGTAAGGCCTTGTATCAAAAATATAAAATAATTTATCTGTCCTCTGCACCAGGTTATGAGATACAATCCAAAGAATCACAGCCCCTAGTGCCTTGATGGGACAGCCAGTACGTGGTCCCTAATTCGCTTCTGCTGACCCTAGCCTTTCCCTAAGGGATTGCAGGGGTGCCTCACCCATTCATCCCCTCATCATCAGTTAATCAAGTGAATCCTGTAGGGAGTCTCCTTCGTTCCCCATCGTGCCATCACCACAGTGGCAGGCACCTGGGCCTCAGAGAGAACCAGTTTAGTGACTGTGCCACGTACCCACTTATGTGGCCTGCATGGAAAGTGATTGTAGCTGTTTTATACACAGTTGCAATGTTGGGCAAGGGCAGAGACGCCACAGGAGGATCAAAAGGGTAAATGCAATGTAGTGTACTGTGCCACTGAACTGTGGCACAGGGCTACGTATATTGAATCCATTTTTTGTGTGTTAGGGAACTTTCTACTTAAGAGGAGTTCGTTGGGGTCTAAACCCATCCTAGTTCAGATGCATCTGTGCATGGTTTAAAGCAGCAAGCAAGTGGCCTCAACGCAAGAAGAGAACATTGCATTTCACAACTACGAATTCTTTTCCATTCCATCAGCCTGAAATCCAGGGCGGTCGTTACGCAGCTAGTAGTGGGGTTTCCTTTGCCCTACACTGGCTGTGCGCCCCCATCTTTGAACTAATTGTTTCAGGCTTTATAATGAGAATAAATAAATAAATATATATACGTATATGTATGTATGTGTATATATATATATATATATTTTTTTTTTTTTTTTCTCTTCTTAAGCTTTGCAGCTTACACCTTGTGGTACTCATGGTCTCTGTTTGGTGTCTTCATCCAAAAATATTTTTCAAGGAGATAGTTGATGATTTGGTGTTAGGTTTTCAAGTGATGGAAGCATGTTTGAAATTGTGATGTGAAATGCGTTGACAATGCTGTTGTTGGGACGTCTCAGTCTATCTGGAAGATCAAATGTCATTTCTTCCTTTTTTTGGAAATTCAGGAGGAGAATATAGAAGATATGTCATTTCCAGAGCCAAATCCTTTTGAACTATTTATGACTCATTCAGATTCATCCAGTGAGACCAGTATTTCATCTACAGAGTGCAGAACACCACAGTCAGGTAGGGATATCGAGGCATTTGTATGAGGTGACCTGAAAGGTGGAAACGAGGATAACGTTCTGTTTAGAATGGTATGAAATTGGGCTGGAGGGATGACTTAGTGGCTAAGGTATTTATTTGCCTGCAAAGCCCAAGGACTTGGGTTCAATTCCCCAGGACCCATGTTAGCCAGATGCACAAGGGGGCGCACATGTCTGGAGCTCGTTTGCAGTGGCTGGAGGCCTTGGCGCACCCATTCTCTCTGTCAAATAAATAAATAAAATAGGCTATTAGACTGGTGTGAAATCCCAAGAGTGAGCTCCAGCACTGATCATCCCCCCTGCTGGATAAGTGTTAACCTCCCAGTTAATTTTAATGTCCCAAAGATTATGATAGGGCTCAGTCCTTGGAGGAAGAGCATTTTACCTTTCCATGTTCACGCACTCTATTCTGCTGTGGCACAGAGTTAAATTTTTTTTTTTTGAGGTAGGGTCTTACTCTACCTCAGGCTGACCTGAAATTCACTATGTAGTCTCAGGGTGGCCTCGAACTCACATGATCCTCCTACCTCTGCTTCCCGAGTGCTGGGATTAGAGGTGTGTGCCACCAAGCCTGGCTAATTTTTAAAATTTTGTTGGTGATTTTATATCATTCCAGAACTTTCATCAAACTCAAATTTGTGTACACATGTCTATGCATGTGAGATGCACGTGTTTATACACTTGTAATACTCTAAACAAAGGTAATTAACATGGCATTCAGAACCTAAGCCATACACAAAACAAAAATGGGAAAGTACTTCTTACTTTAGGCTCCTCGCATGCCCAGGGTTCACCACATTTAATAGCTAATTATATGAGCTTTTAGACATTGTCTGTGCATACGCAATGACCCATATGTAGAACCTTTTTGAAATTTACAAGAAAGGTATTCCTTAGGATTAAATCTATTTATCAGTTTATTTATTTATTTATTTATTTATTTATTTTGGTTTATCGAGGTAGGGTCTCACTCTGGCTCAAGCTGACCTGGAATTCACTCTGTAGTCTCAGGGTGGCCTCCAACTCATGGCAATCCTCCTACCTCTGCCTCCCGAGTGCTGGGATTAAAGGCGTGCGCCACCACGCCCAGCCAGTTTATTTTTTGACAATTTTCTACATGTATATAAAATATTTTGATCCTGTTCACGCCCATTACCTTTTCTTGTCCCTGTCTTCCTCCCACCAACCCCATTTTTTTTATAAATTTTTTTAAAATTTATTTATTTGAGAGCGACAGACACAGAGAGAAAGACAGATAGAGGGAGAGAGAGAGAGAATGGGCACGCCAGGGCCTCCAGCCTCTGCAAACGAACTCCAGACGCGTGCGCCCCCTTGTGCATCTGGCTAACGTGGGACCTGGGGAACTGAGCCTCGAACCGGGGTCCTTAGGCTTCACAGGCAAGCACTTAACCGCTAAGCCATCTCTCCAGCCCCAACCCCATTTTTTTGTTCCCAAATAATCCCACTTCTACTTTCTTTTCTTTGCCTTCCCTCCCTCCCTCCCTCCCTCCCTCCCTTCCTTCCTTCCTTCCTTTCTTTCCTTCTCTTTTTTCAAGGTAGGGTCTCGCTCTAGCTCAGGCTGACCTGGAATTCACTATGGCATCTCAGGGTGGCCTCGAACTCACCATGATCCTCCTACCTCTGCCTCCCGAGTGCTGGGATTAAAGGCGTGCGCCACCACGACAGGCATCATTTCTTTACTTGTGAACATGCTGAGTTCAGTTAGGGCTGGTGCATGGGTATGCGTGAGGGACTGTCACTGAAGAATAGAGCTCCCCACCTCACAGCCACTGACTGCTTATTGGACCTCCAGGAAGGGTGATGGCCTGCTGGCTCCTCCACTGTCCTTGTTGCTGTTTGGAGACAAGATTCTGTCAGGAGCTTGCCCTGTCCTGGGGCTCACTTCACAAATGCTGAGATGAGAGGATTATACAAGTGCCACTGCGCTTACCTTTGTCACTACCACTATGCCATGTGGTCCTTAGATGTTTATATTTCCTAATGTTCTCATTTTGATACAATTTTAGACGTAGAGATGCATTACAACAAGATGGTAATGGTGACACACACCTGTAATCCCAGCACTTGGAAGGCATAATTAGGATGATCAGGAGTTCAAGGCCAGCCTTGGCTGAACTACAAGGTTAAACATAGCCTGAGAATGTGTGAGAACCTATTAATAAAAAAGAACTTGAGGGCTGGGGAGATGGCTTGGCAGTTAAAGGCACTTGCTACTTAAGCTGGACATTGTGGGTTCGATTCCCCAGTGCCCACATAAAGTCAGAGGTACAAAATGGTTTGCAGTGGAAAGAGGCCCTGGTGAACCCATGTTCTCTCTCTGCTTGCAAATAAATAAATAATAAAAAAAAAACCTTAAAAAAAAAAAGAACTTGAGTTGCAGCAATAATACCAATGTTTTAAAAGACAGAAAGACACTCTCCCATTTAGGGCATCTTTTAATGTCACAGCTTATGTAACCATGGTAAAATTGTTCACAGGTAAACCACTGGTATAATACTAAACTCTGATCTTCATTTTGCCCCAGTTTTACATCTTTTCCTACTTCATGACAGTCTTTCACAGGCCCTCCCATCTTTTCTTGTCTTTTGTGATCTTGTCATTGGTCAAGAATGTGGGCTAGCTTAAATTTTTTTTAATTTTTTGTTTGTTCATTTTTATTTATTTGAGAGCAACAGAGAGGAGGGAGGGAGAGAGAGAGAGAAAGAGACAGAGAGAATGGGCGCACCAGCCACTGCAAACGAACTCCAGACGCGTGTGCCCCCTTGTGCATCTGGCTAACGTGGGACCTGGGGAATGGAGCCTCGAACCAGGGTCCTTAGGCTTCACAGGCAAGCGATTAACCGCTAAGCCATTTTTCCAGCTCCCCATCTCATTGTTAAACATACAGTCATGCTGCGCTTTCCTGTGGTATGACATTAGTACTTTTGGGCTCTTTGAATCATGGACTCCTCTGTGCATCCTTCCTTAGACACAAGCTATGAAATTGACGAAAGGCTGCTGGCCTCCCCTATCGATATCGAATTTGTTGTGGATCCTAAGTTCCTGCTGGAGGATAGCGGAACTGAGGACAACAGTGATCAATCTGTTGCTGGTGATGAGGTCCAAGAGGATCTCGAGAATGTTGAGCCGGTTGATGTCAAATGCCACATAACAATAAAGACTGAGAAGGAGGATGACTTCGTGGACCCGGAGGACAAGGGGGATCCAAAGCACCAGAAGGAGCCAGTGTGTGAGAAGTATGTAAGCCAGCCTGACCAAGACACCGCCTTGGCGCCCATTGTCCACATCGTGAGACAGGTACCTTTCCACGGAGCCCTCACTGCCCAACGCACTTACCGCACCTCAGTGCTCAGCTTATGTTGCAGAAAGCCTGACTGTCATTTTTAAAACCACGTTGCTATTAATGGCTTATCACATCCAGCAGAAAACAGACCAAACCTCTGCAAGCAGGAAGGGCGGAGGTTCCCTAAGGCCACATTCTTGATGCCCTCTTCCAATTAACTGCACGAGGATGCTCTATACCTCAGAGAATAAGCTCAATAGGAAGTTTAACTGCTATGAAAAGGCAAGAGTTTTTAAGAAAATGTTTTTGTTTATTTTTATTTATTTATTTGAGAGCGACAGAGAGAGAGAGAGAGAGAATGGGTGCACCAGGGCCTCCAGCCACTGCAAACGAACTCCAGACGCATGCGCCCCCTTGTGCATCTGGCTAACGTGGGTCCTGGGGAATCGAGCCTTGAACCGGGGTCCTTAGGCTTCACAGGCAAGCGCTTAACTGCTAAACCATCTCCCTAGCCCCGCAAGATTTTTTTCAGGGCCCTTTTCCTCACCATCTGTGAGGAAAGGGAAGGCAAGGTTTCTGAGCATTCATACCAACCATGTCTCCAGCAAAGACAACCATGTGTTTTCCTAGTGGAATTTGCACTAGTTCAGAACATGCTTGTCAGATTATTAGACATCTCCAGACAATGTGTGGTCCAAAGCCTGGTCAAAATGCCTCAACGACAGAGTGGGGGAGATTCATTTTCTACTGTAGACAACACGGTGGCCCTTAGGAAGCGTAACCGAGGGATGAGTTGGGGTCCTTTCCATGGCATCATTTGTTACAATCAGGAAGGGTAACAAAGGAAATGGGCTGCGGTTGGCTTCATGGGATCCATTCCTGATCTGAAGATTAATTACTCCATCCTAATGACAAAGCATCCTCCTGTAAGGAAGAAGTGGGGGACATTTGTTTCAGTTTCGTACTACAAGAATGACCTTGGGAAGTTCCCTAGCCTCAGTTTCTCCAGTTTCAAAAGATATTTGTGCTGTGGCAGAAATTTCTGGAGAGCTATTGGAAAGGAACTTGCTGTGAAAATCCATTTTGCCCTTTTTTCCTGTATTTATGCTAAAATGTGGTTTCTCTTTTACCATTCATATGTCTGTCTATATGTCTTTCTTTCTTTTTCTTTTTCTTTTTGGATTGATTTATAATTAAGCCTTGGGCCCATCTTCTGAACTGCTTTCAGAGGGATGCTCTGCCAAAGATACCCAAATAGGCCAATTCTTCAATCAGTTCTGTGTTTAGAATGTTCCTCTGACAGCGGTGCCAGAGGCCAGTGGACACAATTCAAGCCCCTGAAAAACAAGCTATGGAATTTGCTCCACAGAGTGTGAGGTCGGCTCTCCGAAGTCTGCAGGAGAGTCAAAGGGCAGCCTGGGTCAGGGCAAAAGTGAGGCCTGGAACTAATGTAGCGACAAACTTGGAAACAGCAGTTGGAGTATATTCCCAGAAATGGTATGGCCAGAGTATATGGAGATCTAGTTTTCTCTCGCAGTTTCCACAAAAGCTGTAGCCATTGTCCTTGCCTTGTAGGAAAGCATAGGACATCTAGAACTCTAGAAGGATATGAGGTTGTTCTTTTGCTCCTAAATTCAGGAGCTGAAGTGAGGCCAGCCAGGAAGGGTGAGGGCGGCATCTATGTAACTGACGTCTTCTGTAGCTTCTGCGTTAATCCCAGAGTGTCTTGAGCCCTAAGAAAATGTATGGATCATTAAGAATACCTCTGTGATTTTTGTCTTTCTGTTCTTACCAATGCAGCCGCTTATACTGAACTATATAAGTTCTGAACGCCCAAAGCTGGGACAAAGACTTACTCGGTCTTGCAGTAATCTATTGAAGACGCATGTCTTTGGTTTGGGCGTAACCAGCGATTATGATACACCACCGCGGCTTAAGGTTAAAAAGGAGGTATGGAGAGTGTTTTCATTGTATAATTAATGGAAAAGAGACTTTATTTGCATGAACATTTTCATTGGCCTGGTTTACCTGAGATGGCAGTCCCTATGCAGTAGGCTGCCACTCATTTTCCCCAGGTAATACAAATTCCCTCTGTTCCTTATACCTGAACAGAAGTCTGTCAGCCAGGGGCATTCTGGGGGGCTGGGAGGCACGCCCACAGTCCAGCATGCACGAAGAAGCAGAACTCACATAGGCTAGAATGGAGGGGGAGTCTTCAGCGCATGTCTCAGGGGCCTTTCATGTCTTCTCTTTGGATGCACCTGTACCTACAGAAAAAAGAGAAGCGTGCACAGACTCCACCTCAGCAGACTGAGATGCCTCAGGGCTCAGAAAAGCCGCAACTCATGACACCAGAAGAAATAAAGCAGGAGGAGGACCCGCAGCTGCAGGTATGGGAAGGAGCAGTTGTGATCGCTGGGAGCCGGGCTGCCCAGCCGCATGCTCCAGAGCCAACCTGGCGTGTCTGGGTTTATCCTGTTGTTTTTCTGCAGAGCCCGCCACTAGCTGCTGCCGAAGACTCTGGTTTCTCCCAAAGTGATGCCAATAGGTAAGAAGTGGGCATAACTGGGAGGTCACTGCTTTTCCTCCATGGGGCACCAGCATTTCTTTCCTATAAACCAACCTGCTTTCAACTCATCTTCCTCTGTATCCCTTAGCAACCCTGCTTTCGCATCTACCTAAAATTCTCTTGCTAAGATGGATTAGGTAAGCCCACTACAAAGCTAGGGAATTCATACCCACCAAACTTGGAAATCACTTGATAGCATGGCCCCAGCCCAGACTGTTGGCAACAGGGAGGCTTTAGGGAAATTGTTAGAGGCTGGTCACAGCTGAGTAACTCCTGAGTTTGCAAGTTCATCCTCCAACTTCTGTAGAAGCGTGAAAATTGACCATGCAGTACAAAGACAGAAACACAGTCTGTCCTAATAAAGCTTTTGGCTTTTAAATGCCAGAAAGAGAAGGTTCTACTTTGCATGTAGTTGAGACCCAGTCAGTGCCATCTCTCGAATCATGGATTCCCTCCTGGGTCTCCCCTTAGAGTTGATGAGCCTGTCCCATGGCCGTTCCTCCTAGATCTGTGGCACGAGACCAACATCCTTCTCTTCCAGTTTGCAGGAAAACGTTATGGATTTGTCCCCTCCACATTCAGAACCAAGATCATTATTTGGTTCTCCTCAACTATCAGAAGATCCTGTATTAGACTTTCCTGCTCTTGAGATCCAAGACAATTGCATGCAATTTTGGGAGAATGGTATTTCACTAATTGAGGCACAACAGGTGATTAAAACAGACACCTGGCTTTGCAGCAGCGAGAGAGATTCTTCAGAGGATGAACCATTTGGGGATGAGGTATACTACAGCCTTATTGTTTTCCCCTAAAACGCAGGTCTGAAGGGACACAGGCCTCTTCCACATAAGACACATAAGCCAGGAATCTTGTGTGTGGTGTGGAATGTAGGACTGCAAAGCTCAATCAATTTGTAGGCAGTTGCACATAGCACAGAGGTCCTTGGACAACTGAGCTGTTCTGAGGCATCTGAAATTCAATCTGACTTTCCCCCTTTCCTCAAGCACATGATTCCCTGGCCGTAGCGGGTCCTGCCATATTTTTAATGCTGACTTCATGATGGAGCCTAGACCGCATTCTGCGCTTAACAGCTCTTTAGTCCTGCTCCGCAACTGAGCGCCTAACTCGGGTGTGCTTCCTTACCCTGAAATGAAGTTCCGAATGTCCTTCTGAGTATCTTTGTTGTCTACCTACGAAGTGCCCCTTATCTAGGTGAGGCAGATACACCAGAGGAACCATCTGCAGTGGCTACATGTCTGGGCCCATGAACACAATCTGAGAGATTTGCAACACCTAGAAGAGATACTTTCGTTCTGGCTCAAAAAATATTTCATGTTGTCTAAACTTTTTTTTTTTATATATTCTTCATGCAACAACAAAAATAAAATACAATAATCAAAGCCAGAAAGAATCATTTTAAGCAGCTAAACATGTGAAATTTTCACATACTTGTCCTGACCAGCTAGGCCATCTATGGCTACAGAAAGTGAGTCTCTGCAGGAGACTGCTCACACACAGAGAATGGACGAATGGCCTCATGGGACCATTGACAAGGCTGACTCTTTTTTTTTTTTGCCAGTACCATACTGTTTTTATTACTGTGGCTTTGTAGTATAGCTTTAGACCAGGTATTATGGTGCCTCCAGAGGTATTTCTTTTGCTGTGTATATGTTTGGATATGAGAGGCCTTATGCCTTTCCATATGAAATTTGAGATCAATTTTTCTATCTCTGTAAAGAACACTATTGGGATTTTAACTGGAATGGCATTAATCTGAATATTGCCTTTGGTAGAATTGCCATCTTCCCAATGTTAATTCTGCCTATCCAGGAGCATGGGAGGTCTTTCCATTTTATCAAGTCCTCCTCAAATTCTTTTTTTTTTCCTTTTCTTTTCACAATTTTTATTAACATTTTCCATGATTATAAAAAATATCCCATGGTAATACCCTCCCTTCCCCCCAAGGCTGACTCTTAACAGCACCTTTCTTCCTGCCCATGTGTAAGACATGACCCTCCTGAGAGGGGCCCCGAGGGGCAGAGCAGGTGCAAAGCTGAGTCCATAGCATAAAGCAGGATTTCAGAAAGGCATTCCACTGGGAGAGGTACAACACAAGGCGGAGCACTGGGGACGTCACCCTTCTCAGCCAGTTTTAGTCTGCAGCTGTCTGCCTAACCCCAAGCTTAATTTTCTCCCCAGCTGTCTCCTATCCGCCGCCCAGAAGCAACATCGCATTTCATGACTCTTTTCCCATCTGACTTGGAAGAATTTGAGGAGTATGCGCATGTACTTCTTCAACCATAAGAAATCTGAGAAGAAAGACAGACCGCCATGGTCTGTGTAGCCAAGGGACGTACAAAGTGGGCAGAGTCCCTCGACAGGGGTGGGGGTGAGGCGCTTTCTCTTCTTTGTAGTTAATCTTCTGATGGCAAGATTTTCCTGTTTCATGCTTGCCCTTTTTAGCTCCACATAGATATTTGGCTCTGCCATGAGCAGATTGGTGTCTATGGGCAGAATTTCACCTGATATTTTTGGTGAAAAAACCCATAGCGGTAAGAAATCCAGACATATTAGCCAATAACTGTGAGGTCTGGAACTCAACCTGCCATCTCAGCTATTATGTAGCCCTATTCTAAAGGGTAACACAAGAAATCAAGAAATGGAATTTGGTCTGTGAGAGCTAAAATTTACTCGGATATTTTATTACTTAATAAAGGCTGTTTGCTAACTGTTGTGTCTATGAGGTTGGCTTTGAGCTCCTTGGAATACTGTTTCAGTGGGCTCCGGCCAAGGTTGTGATGAGCTCCTGTTCTAGAATGGAGCAAGGTGGCGGGATCAGGGAGGGCTTGGGGTGTCCTACCAGGGTCATTACGGGCCTCTTGTCTTATAATGAACGATGACTGAAAGAAGGCAGAGAAAACCTCCAGGAGTAGCCTGACATGACTCAGGCCATTTGTTCTCTACCAGCATGTTCTAAACTGTGTGCTCCCAGAGTGAAGGCTTCAGAGATGGGGGATGACTTGGATTAGATGATATCTTGGGGGAGGGCCCCTCAAGATGGGATTAGACCCTTGTAAGAAAAGATCAGGGAGCTTGCTACTGATCCCAGCCCCCTTACATGCATGGGTGCATGGATATGCTCACACAGAAGTCCTGTGAGCACAGGGAAACTATTCACTGGCATGCATTGAGGCTCAGACTCAGGACTCAAGTGTCCCCCGACTTCTGGCGTGTAGGAGGACAGTAGCGATGCGTGAGCTTGTGCCCATTACTTAGCCCTCATGATGCTCGTCTGAGCCAGAGTTTGATCAGGGCCTTGCTTGACAGCCTGAGCTCCTGCAGGGGAAGGTGAGGCTCTGCCTTCAGGCTTTAGTTACATCGGCTGGAAAAAGAACACTGCAGCGCACAAGGCCTTCCCTCCCATCTCGTAGAACTCATGATGATGTATGAGAAGCCAACGACACTCGGGGCGTTTGGGAAGGATCATTGGTGGAAGTCATCGGTTGTGTCTAGGCCAGGACTCACCCAGTTCACAGAGGGTCAAGTACTCCACTGGAATCCTGGACTGCAGAAGCCTGTGGTCGATGTCAGCCCCCAGAGTCAGATGGCCAGAGGGTGATAGGGACAGGCTGTCACGGGATCCCAGAAGACTATCTCTTAAGGGTGACTCATCTTAGGATGGGAGAAAACCAAAATCCCAGAGTCAGGGCTCCTGTGCAAGGCTATCCAGCTTGTGCTGGATTCTCTGTGGTTTTGTACACAGCTCCAGGAGCCAGTTTTTTATTTTAATTTTTTTGTTTATTTTTATTTATTTATTTGAGAGCAACAGAGAGAGAGAGAGAGAGAGAGAGAGAGAGAGAGAGAGAGAGAGAGAGAATGGGCGTGCCAGGGCCTCCAGCCACTACAAACGAACTCCAGACGCGTGCGCCCCCTTGTGCATCTGGCTAACGTGGGTCCTGGGGAACCGAGCCTCGAACCGGGGTCCTTAGGCTTCACAGGTAAGCGCTTAACCGCTAAGCCATCTCTCCAGGCCGACAGTTTCTTTTGTGAGGCTCCCTTGAGTTTGTTGTTGCCCTGGGTCTTAGCAGCTGCCCAGATAAGTACAAAGGTGCTTATCTTAGTGGGCATTGCTCAGTGTGGCAAAAGCTAATCCTCCTAGAACCAGAGTGCCAGGGAGAAAGCTACTTGGGAGGGCCTGACAGGAAAGAGGATGGCAAGGTCAGGATCAAACCAGCATGGCAGTGCCTAGGTGAGCCCTGCTCAGGGCATGAGCGAAGTCTGGGAGCGGCTTAAGTCAGGAAGACACATCACAGGACAAGCTTCCCAGGGCCAGGGCTTATGCTTAGAAGGAGGCGAGAGTGTCCTCATTACCGGAAGATCTGTGGGATGCCAAGGGACCCATCATGGTTTCACCAAGGGCACCGTCGAGTGGAAACAGGTTGACAGACTATGCCAGGACAGACGCTTTGGGTCCCTCACGCTCCCTGCTGGCCTCCCGTGCTGCATGCACACTGCACCAAAGCTCACCCAGTTTCTCTATCTTCACCCTTGGGTTTTTCTTGGCCATGAGTGAGAGACCAGAAGGACATGAGTTGGACCTTTGGAACTAGCTAGGCAGTTCCAAGAAGGGTGGCAGGGAGTATTCACGAGCGGGGCCAGACTGGCTCCCAAGACTCAAACCCACAGCATGCTCAACCTTCGTTTCCTGGCTCTGCCTTGGTGACAACCCCTTTTCTGGGTAGCCGCGGAGTGTCGGCAACATTCTGCTGCATAGCCTGAGCGCGGTAGATGTAGAGGCGCAGAGGGCCCAGAGCCCCCATTGAGAGCTTGTCTGCCCCTCACAGTATGCCATGAGACTTGGGGTGCTGCTATTTCAGTTTGGATTTGTCTGTCCTTTTAGCATGAAGCCAAATTCAATCCACCAGTCTGTATCGCCACGTGGCCCAGGGATGTGGGCCTGGAAGCCACGACAAAGATGCGCTGGCTGCCAGGCCCGTCAGAGCTTCCAGGGGGCCAGTGTGGTCCCCATCCCAGTTCATTCCCAGGTGGAGAGCATGAGGCTCAGCCTTACACAACAAAACATTCTTATGCACAGGTTTAGAGTTGAATATTCATGAGTTTTCGATGGCATCAAAAATTTATAAATGTTTCAATTCCCCCATGCATTGTATAATAAAGAAGGAAGAATGTTATTAAAACTACCAGCTGCAATCCACATCCTTCCCCAACTCTTCACACCACATAGCTCAGCACCAGCTAATGCCCACGGCTGTATCTTGAACAACGAGAGGGAAAGTAGTCTTGAAATGTTCTGTCTGAGTATTGTACATCTCTGCCAAAGTTAGTTTTTAAACTTTATTTATTTGAGGAAGAGAGAGAGAGAACGGGAACACCAGGGCCTTTAGCCACTGCAAACGGTATCCAGATGCATGCGCCTTGTGCATCTGGCTTATGTGGATCCTGGAGAATCAAACCTGGGTTTTCTGGCTTTGAAGGCAAATGCTTTGACCACTAAACCATCTTTCCAGCCCTGCCAAAATTATTGAGAAAGAAAGGTTAAGGCCAGGAAAGGATGCCAAGTGGGCCAACTGCTCCCAAGGGTGACCACAGCAAACTCCATCTCCATCTTTCAAAAATGGCTGTCACCCATAATGACAGAGATAAGGCTGGGAGTTAGGGTCCAATGAAATATGCCATCGACAGTGGCCTTGGGACAACTCAGAAGGTATCATGTTACTGAAAAGAAGTGACTAGAGTACTGAGTAATATCTCGATCACACCTTCCAAGGCTCAGGGTCTAATGTGGAAGAGGTGGTGGAAAGAATATAAGAGCCAAAGGAAGGGTAGGATTCCTTATGATGTGCTCACTCCAGACACAAAATTGCCTGAATATCCATGACCTCACAGTGCCTGACACTACCTACACAAGACCATCATAAGAGGAGGAAAAAGATCATGACATCAAAATAAAAGAGAGACTGATTGAGATGGGGAGGGGATATGATGGAGAATGGAGTTTCAAAGGGGAAAAGGGGGGGAGGGAGGGGATTACCATGGGATATTTTTTATAATCATGGAAGATGTTAATAAAAATTGAGAAAAATATAAATAAATAAATAAATAAGTAAAAAACAAAAAAAGGAAAATAGATAATAAAATATTTTTAATGTAAGAAGTAAAGAAACATGCCAATGAGGATATTAAATGATTAGGCTTTTCAGCACTCTGCCTCGGCTCCAACCCATTGAGATTGATGCAAGTTCAGAGCCTTTGTCCCTCATGGATTGTTACTATTTCAAATACCAGTGCCCTCCATGCCCCCAGCCCCACGCTGCATTCCCAAGCCTTGACCATGATGCTAAGCCCGGAAAGGACGAGCCCCCTGCCCCTCAGAACATTCTGGATGCTGCTCAGCACTTGCTGTATGGGCATTACTCCTTTTCTACACAGACCCACGCTGGGAAGAGATTGGGGAGAATGTTGGATGTGGCCCCAAACCCCACAACCTTGGGTCTTACAAAAATATTCCAACAAGCATGCTTGTGACCTAGGCTCTTCGCTGCTCACCAGGAAAATGTTTCACAGAGGAAGCCAGACACTTGAGGCAGGAGTAAGTGTGAAATCCAGTTTGACTTGGACAACTGCCCAGAAGGACAAAAAGTTCCCAGGGCTTCCATTTGGCTCAGGTATACATTCTTCCCAAGCACCTGCCGGTAACCGGCCAGAGGAGCCACGGTCCTCTGGGACTTAGGGCAATGATGGAAAGTGGCGAAGCTCAAGGCACCACCACACACTGGCAAGTGTCCCCGGTGATGGCCCTGGGCAGCCTCCGGCAATCCCTTTGTGTGGCACTGTGGAGAGACGGGGGTGGAGGAAAGGACTGGGGATTGACAGTGACAATTAAATGGCAAGACGCCTGAAGCCTATGGAGCCGTGGATGTTTCCTGCCCAGATGGAGGCCCTGACCCCAAAAGTCAAAGGGTAATTAAGCACATGGTAACCCTGTTGATGAAACAAAACCCACAACCCTGCGGAATCAAAACATGTCAAATGTCGACAGGCAAAGGTCAGCAGGCAGGACAGACAAATTGCTGTATTTAGAATAGCGAACGCGAGTGTTTGTGTAATCTAAGCTGCAGCCTGTGGGGCAGGTAAGTCGGAGAGGGGCTGGAAGCGCAGTTGACTTCAGCAAGCAAAGCGGCTTGGGACTCTGGATAAGAGCCAGGCTCGAGGAGCGGGATTTGCACCCTGAGCCTCAGGCCACGTGGTCTTCTTGGAAAGTAGTAGACAAGGGCGGGGGGGGGGGGCGCTTGGCTTAGTGATGGTCTTTCATTGTTTTCTTCACCTGACATTGGGCACTGCCCACCGGTACCCAGCTGGGATGTGGTGCCACAAGAGGCAAGACTAAATTTTAGCTTTCCTGTGACGGTTCATGAATCCCTCCACACCTCCATGTCCCTGCTGATGCACGGATAAACCGAAGTGAGGCTAAGACATTTGACAACAAGGGTTCCATATGCTCTTAGAAGCCCTCCTTCCCTCTCCCTGGAGGTACAGCGTGGGTGTTCGAGCACGCAAAGATAAGCATGCTACGTAAGGTACCAATCCCACATAATTTTCACCTGTCCTCTCTTCTCTGAGTCTTCTCGCCTATTCCCTCCCCCCGCCCCAGAGCCCCATTGCCAGTGTGCTTTCTTCTTTCTGGCCTGTCACTCACCAAACTACGACTCAGCCACGTGCCTGCCTCTCCCCCACCTCCGTCACCCTAGACAACACTGTCTATCTCCTGTCTTAATACACAGGAGGAGACAGACTCTACGCTGCGTACTGTTCCAAGGCCCAGCACAGGCCAGGATTATCAGAGACATCAGGAAATACGTGCTAACCGACGGCCCCCCTCCTTGGCAAGAACACACTCTGGTAGGTTCTGGACACTTAGCTCCAGGAGCCCTGTCATACATACCACGGCGCCAGTCTAGTGGCAAGAGGCTTTTCAAGGCTAGTAGGTTGATTGGAGTTCTTGGCATCAGCCTCCCATAGTCTAGGGCACTCAACAACACTCAGAACTGGAATTTGTTCAAAGCCCAGGCATGGACCAGAAACCCAGGATGGATATACAGGGAGGTTCCGTGATCTATGCATTGAGGCCCCTCGTTTCTTTTGCCCCCCCCCCCACACCACACCATTAGCCATTGCGTAGAACCTACAAGGGAGCCGGCTTAGGAGGCAGCGGGACGCACCCTGAAAGGTCAGGGATGCTTGGAGCAGACAGGAGGGCCAAGGCTACTTGGGATATAAAGCCCCCAAGCCCTTGGGGGTGTGGCCAGACTCATTTCTTGTCGTCTTTTGCCCCCCCGTGCACACTTGCGGTATTGCAGCTGTCCAGGGGCCTCCCTCGTGACCAATCAAGTTAACATTTCCCAAGTGCCCACTGTGGGTCAGACCTCATGGCAGACAGAATTCTCTTGTCAGCCCTTGGTCAACTCCCCAGTGAATGGTAGATTTTCCTCCTGGGCTTTCCTTAGTTGCCCTGGGACACATGATTCACCACTCCTTTCCCTCCCCACAATGTTACAGTGGATTGGCAAAGTGCCCCACATTGGATGAGTCCAGCTGCCTGCCCTCGGCGTCTGCTTTGAAACGTCTCCAGCCTCACGTAGGCGCTCATCTCTGCTCACGATGGCTGTTGCAGGCAGGTCCCCATTGCTGGCAGAAATCAACTGACCAACAGCAGCTTGTGGGGAAAAGGTTTATTTTGGCTTACAGGCTCTAGAGGAAGCTCCACGATGGCAGGGAAAATGAAAATGACGACATGAGCAGAGGGTGGACATCACCCCCTGGCCAACGTCAGGTGGACAATAGCAACAGGAGAGTGTGCCCAACACTGGCAAGGGGACACAGGCTATAACACCCATAAGCCCGCCCCCAACAAGACACTGCCTCCAGGAGGCGTTGATTCTCAATTGCCATCAGCTGGGGAGACTAGCATTGAGAACACCTGAGTTTATGGGGGACACCTGAATCAAGCCACCACAGGGGCCATGCTTCGTGTCATTCCAGTCCTGGTCTCAGACTGCCAGCTGGCTTTCTCCTCAAGCTCCTGGTGTCTTCCCTCTGCTTAGAAATCACAACGTATGGAGCAGAAGGTGTCTCAGCAGCTCATCATCAGGACTTCCTCTACCTTCTTCTGCGCTCAATCTTTCTCCCTCTTCCTCTCTTCCGAGGCTGATGTCGTCATCTGTCTTCCAGACCCCATTTTGCCTGCTCGGCCTGCGCTTTAGGATCACCAATTTCCCTTTTCCACTTGACTGGTCCTATCAGAATGCAAACATGGTGTTGACATCTCCCACTTTCAAAAGTCGTCCCTTGGAGCAGAAAGAATGTCTGGGCCAGAGGATGGAAGGCTGTCGTCTGGACATGACATGGTCATTGCATTCACCATCGGGCCCATTGGCAGTTAATGGGTGGTGGGTGAGTGGGACGCATTTTCCTCAGTGCTGTGGTCACTAACGAGTTGCCCATGATCTGGGAAATAATTCTCTGCCCACGTGCATGGAGATAACCGTAATTACACTCAGCGGGTCATACGCACACACAAAACGTGAGACTCTCTGAGAAGAAAAAGAAGTTCAGCTAAAGGGGCATGGAAGAGAAGCCAATGGGATGGGATTATGACCAAAGTACATTATGTACATAGATCAAAATTGTCAAGAGAAAAAATCCATTGCATACATTTATAAAAAATGCCAAGAGAAAAAAATAATGACAAAAGAAACCAAAAACCATTTCTTGACTCCCTTGTGCCCCTTGAGTGCCACATTTCTCTGCACCATTTCCAAGTATGTCCACTTCTCTCTGTCCCAAGGACTTCCTCCACTTGCAGCCGCAGTGGCTACCACTCCACAGAAGCAGCTCTTACCAAGGTGGGCGATGATCCGGAGGTTGCAAAATTTCCCATTCATTTCTTCACGTTACTCTGGCCCTCTGCAGTGCGCATTGACTCCATAACCTTCCCTTCTGTTAGCACTCCCTTCTCGAGGAGTCGTGACTCTCAGCTCCTGTTTCCCCTGTTTCTTGACTCACTAGCTTCTCCCTTCCTTCTTTCTTGCCTTTTCTTTCTTTTCTTTTTTTTCTTTCCTTTCTTTTCTTCTTTCTTTCCTTCCTTCCTTTCCTTTTCTTTCTTTCCTTCCTTTCCTTTCCTTTTCTTTCCTTTCTTTTCTTTGTTCTTTCCTTCCTTCCTGCCTGCCTCCCTCTCCTTTCTCTTTTCTTTCTTTCTTTCCTTTCCTTTTCTTTTCTATTATTTCTTTCCTTCTTTTCTTTTCTTTTCTTTTCTTTTCTTTTCTTTTCTTTTCTTTTCTTTTCTTTCTCTCCCCCCTTCCTTCCTTCCTTCCTTCCTTCCTTCCTTCCTTCCTTCCTTCCTTCCTTCCTTCCTTCCTTCTTCCCTCTCCTTTCTCTTTTCTTTCTTTTGTCATTCAAGTCCAGGCTGAACTGGAACTCCTCTGTCACCCAGGCTGGCTTCAAAGTCACAGGGATCCTCTTACCTCAACTAACTGCTCCTTCTTACTATTCCTTGCTTGCTTCCTTCCTTTCACCATTGAAGGGTGCACTTGGATTTTACATTGTGTCTACATCTTTCACACCCTGCCCTAGGTGATCTCACACAGTCCTATACCTTAAATCCCACACAATTTCAGAACTAACAGGCATGGAAGAAAATGGTATCTGCCACAATCCTACTTCCTTTGTAATCTTTTCTCTTTCAGTACATAGAGTTGCTATGCTTCCAGCAACCTTAGTAAGAAACATGGCATTTTGAGTTGAATAGTGTCTTCACAATACTTCTGTACAGAATTACTGTGTCTTAGTACCCCAGAATGCGACAAGTTTTTTGAAAGTAGGGGTGTTGCATAGGAGTAATCCTTCATCCACAGGGGAATGTCTCAGAGTCCCAGCAGATGCCTAAAGCCAGCTATGGTATTGATAGGGTTTGACTATCCCCAAACCATCCTCTGTTGCAATTTTTCCCCATTGTGCATATTAGGAGGATGGAAACTTAGTTTGAGAAGGGTGTTTAGCTGTGGGGACTTTGGCATGAGGTTAGAGTTAGATAAGGTCATTAAGGGCCAGCTCATGATTAGGTTTTAGGCTGGCGGGATGGCTTAGTGGTTAAGGCATTTGCCTGTGAAGCCTAAGGAGCCATGTTTGATTCCCTAGTACCCACGTAAGCCAGATGCACAAAGTGGCTCCTATTTCTGGAGTTTGTTTGCAGTGGCTAGAGGCCCTGGCCCATCCATTCTCTTTGTCTGTCGCTCTTGTCTCTATCCCTCTGTATGCAACTAAATAAAAAATATAAAACGTTGTTTAGAATTACAGCTTTAGAAGAGGAAGAGGAAACCAGATATGCACATGGCCCAGTGTGAGTTCTCCCTGCCTTCTGCCAAGTGATAACCCTTCACTGTCTTGGTACTCTGCCAGCAAGGTCAGGATTCAGCTCCTCACTTTTGAATCAGAACTGTGAGTCTGAATAGAACTCTTTTCTTTGCAACTTACATAGTCTGGTGTCATATTAAGAGTAGAAGATGGAATAACACAGTACCAAACCTTCTCTATGCTCCTTACCCTAGCACCTCTTTGGGGGCACTCATCTTGTTGCTTTGGTAGACAGTTTAGACTGTGGAGATGCCAGGCAAAGGGATCATCATTCCCACCCAGGGCAGGAAGGCAGGAGATTTCATCACACTCTTCAGAACAGTGTACAGATTAAAACGTAGGAACTGGGCTGGAGAGATGCTTAGCAGTTAAGCGCTTGCCTGTGAAGCCTAAGGACCCCGGTTCGAGGCTCGATTCCCCAGGACCCACGTTAGCCAGACACACAAGGGGGCGCACGCTTCTGGAGTTCGTTTGCAGTGGCTGGAAGCCCTGGAGCGCCCACACTCTCTCTCTCTCCCTCTTTCTCTGTCTGTCACTCTCAAATAAATAAATAATAAACAAAAAATTTAAAAACACATAGCAACTATGTAGAGAAGCAGGAAAGGTCTTATACCCTTCAGAAGGAGTCAGTGTTGTGGACACCTTGATCTCAGACTAGTCAGAACTTCAAGACATTCCTCCCGCATAAGCCAATGCCATGGACTAAATCAGGTCCCTCTCTCCCCATTTAATAGGTCAAACCCTAACTTCAAGGAGAGAAAGAGTCCAAGCAACTTCCTCACAATGCATGCATGGAAGAAAGCTACCCAAACACAAAGATGCTGTGTGACTGCACGCCAGGAAAGTCCTCACCAGAAACGGTATTGAACATACTTTAACTGTAGGCTTTGTGGTGGTTCAGGTGTTTCCCAAAGATTCATGTGTTTTGAATACTTGGCCCTTATTGAGTAGCAATTTAGGAGGTGGACCCCCCTTTTTTTTTGTTTTCAAGGGAGGGTTTCATTCTAGTCCAGACTGACCTGGAATTCACTATGTAGTCTCAGGGTGGCCTCGAACTCACGGTGATCCTCCTACCTCTGCCTCCTGAGTGCTGGGATTAAAGGCGTGCGCCACCACGCCCGGCAGGAAGTGGACCCTTGCTGGAGTAGGCGCGTCGCTGGCTTAGGAGTGTATAGTCCCATCTCCTCTTGTCAGAGCTCAGCTCACTCTTTCTGCTTTTTGCCAGCCGTTGTGGCAAGATGTGATGTTCAGCCTCTGCTCTACGATTCTTTCCCTGCCATCATGAAGCTTGCCTATGAAACTGTAAGAGAAACAATAAATCTCTTTCCTCCTATCAGCTGCTCTTGGTTGGGTGTTTTATCCCAGCAATGTGAAGGTAACTAAAATGGGCTTCTAGTCACCAACAGTGTGAGAAAACAGATTTTGCAACTATTTTTATTTTTTTTTATTTTTATTTTTTTATTATTTTATTTTAACAATTATTTGAGGCGAGAAAGAGAGAAAGAGGGAGAGAGAGAGAGAATAGGCATAGCCACTGCAAAGGAACTCCAGATGTATGTGCCACCTTGCGCATCTGGCTTATGTGGGTACTTGGGAATTAAACCTGGGTCCTTTGGCTTTGCAGGTGAGCACCTTAACTGCTAAGCCATCTCTCCAGCCTGAGAAGACAGATTTCTGTTTTTTTTTTTTTTTTAAATTATTTATTTATTTATTTGAGAGCAACAGACACAGAGAGAAAGACAGATAGAGGGAGAGAGAGAGAGAGAATGGGCGCGCCAGGGCTTCCAGCCTCTGCAAACGAACTCCAGATGCGTGCGCCCCCTTGTGCATCTGGCTAACGTGGGACCTGGGGAACCGAGCCTCGAACCGGGGTTCTTAGGCTTCACAGGCAAGCGCTTAACCGCTAAGCCATCTCTCCAGCCCAGATTTCTGTTTTTCAGGTCACCCAATCTACAGTATTTTGTTACAACAGTCCAAACTAACAATTGAGAGATCCAGTTTGTGGCAGGCACTTTCTTCGGGGGCCCTAGGAGAGGCATATACTTAGGGCCATCCCTCGTTGTTGCCCTTCCTCGCCTCCAAAGAGCCAACTAATGCCCAAGCCTTGTTAGCTTTGCCTCCAAGATTCATCTAGAACCCCAGAACCCCGTCATCATCTCTATGTGTGGTCTTGCTATATCCGTTACCCTTTAACCTGCTGTCTGAATTTCACTTAGTGTTCCTCACATTCCAGTACCTCAACTGCACTCAAAGTGATCCCTAAAAAATTGGCCATGGCACTGCCTTGCCTAATGCATCATTCATGACTTACTATAAACGTGTCTTAATTATCCTTATCTCTCTGTGTTTGCAATCATACAAGTTTCTAATGACATATGATAGACTATTCACTCTCTGCTCATAAACTATCCTAACAACACAACACATCTCAATTTGTACATATATATGTATAAATTTAAATAGTTTGATTGTTAATATTTTATTTTTGTTTATTTATTTATGCGAGAGAAAAACACAGGGAGAGAGAGAGAGAGAAAGAGAGGGAGAGAGAGGGAGAGAAGGGCCTGAAAGCACTGCAAACAAACTCCAGACACATACGCCACCTTATTCATCTGGCTTATGAGGGTCCTGGGGAATCAAACTGAGGTCCTTTGGCTTTGCAGGCAAGTACCTTAACCACTAAGCCATGTCTCCAGCCCTGCTTTTTTTTTTTTTTTTTGAGATAGGGTTTCACTCTAGCGTAGGCTCACCTGGAATTCACTCTGTAGTTTCAGGGTGATCTCAAACTCACAGTGATCCTCCTACCTCTGCCTCACAAGTACTGGGATTAAAGGCATGTGCCACTTTACCAGGCTACATTTAAATATTTTATTTAGTTGCAAACACACACACACACAGAGAGAGAGAGAGAGAGAGAGAGAGAGAGAGCGAGAGAGAGAGAGAGGGTACACCACCAGCCACTGCAAATGAGCTGTATGTATCTGGCTTTCATGAGTACTGGGGAATTGAAACTAGGGCCTAAGGCTTTGCAGGCAAACACCTTAAACTGCTGAGCCTTCTCTCCACCCTGTAGTTATATTTTGTTTTCTGAACTAAATACGTGAATGAGCGCGCTTAAACATATTGAATATATCACTATTTGGTTTCTGTCCACACTTCTAAAGTATAAGTGTCACAAAGTGAAGAGAGATATTGGTCCCCACTCTCTCAAGTCCAGACAACAAGCATAATAATCATTAGATATTTTTTTTTAATGAAGACATAAGCAGGGTTGTGGCACACTTGGGAGGCTGAGGTAGGGGGATTGCTGTCAGTCGGGGCTACAGATTAGGTGTCAGGTCAGCCTGGCCTAGAGTGAGACCCTGCCTCAAAAAAAATAAAGTACAAATGACAAAGAAGACTGCTCTAATAGAGCTCTAATGGAAGAATATGGGAGATTTCTGGGGGAAGGCAGACCCAGTGGAAGAGCCACTTTTAGCTACGTCAGGCTTCCATATCTCTAACTCCACATCATATCACTAGGGAAGGATATAAGGTGGGCAGTACGTGGGCATGCAGCAGTTTCAGGTAAGGCCCAAGGGCTACAAAACCACTGTGAAGCCCTCATAATTCTGGGGCTGGGGTGCCTCTCAGGCCTCTCGATTTTCTGCTTTCTCTAACTATAAAGGCACAAAATAACACGCAGTGGCTGTGAAGCATCTTTCTGATCCTTAGATGAGAAGACAGGCAAAGACCTATGTTTAAAACAAGTGTAAAGACTCACCAGGGAAAAATAACTAGCAGAGGTGTGCCAGAAAGCTAAGCAACAATAAAAGGCGAGCAGGTGTGTCAAAAAGTGCTATATCATGTGTGAAAAATATATGAAAATCAATGAGAAAAACACCAGGACTGCAGCAGAAAAATGAGCCCATTCGCAGGCAAGAACAGGAAAGTGACAGACATGTGAAAATACAACGATGATTAAAACCAGGAACTGAAACAAAATGTTTGAATCAATTTTTCAAAAACAAGCGAGTCTGGTTGTAAAGCTCAGTGGGAGAGTGCCTATCTAACCTGCCCGGGCCTTGAGTTCTGTCCCCAGCACTGAAAAGCAAGACAGGACAAAACAAAATCTCACACCGGCATGGTGGTGTCCTCCTGAAATCCTAGCAATCCCGAGGAGGAAACCAATGATTACATCCCTATGTGTCCTCCGGGCATGAATGAAGTGAAACGGACACTTTCACGCTCTAGGATCTGGAATAACCCTGGCTTAGGGTGGTTCAGGTCCGTGGAGTAAGACCTGGCACAGACTCATGCTCTTTAGCTTAGAAAGTTTCACACACGGGATCCACACTCCTGTTTTAAGAGATGAATGCCTATTTTTAAACAATACATTTACGTTAACCAGTAGTGTACACAGCAATAAAAAATAGAAATACCGATTGCCCGGAAAATTGTTAGGTGAAGTGTGAACTCTCCATACAATAGAATAGTTTGTGCTAGCTTAAAGAATCCTTCAAATGAGGGCCAGGTATGTTCAAAGTACATTATGTAGGTGCATTAAAATGTTCTTATGGGGGCTGGAGAGAAGCTTTATCCGTTAAGGCGCTTGCCAGCGAAGCCTAAGGACCCGGGTTCAATTCTCCAGATCCCACATAAGCCAGATATCCAAGGTGGTACATGTGTCTAGAGTTCATTTACAGAGGCTGGAGGCCCTGGCGCACTAATTCTCTCTCTTTCTCTCAATCTCTATTGCTCCCTCTCTCACATACAAATACAAAAAAAGTCCTTATGCAACCCAATATAGTGTTCAATGAATATATACTGATGAAATGATATGTGTGTGTTTGTGTGTGTGTGTGTATCAAAAAACTTGGGCTGGACAGATGGCTTAGCAGCTAAGGGACTTGCCTGTAGGACCCAGGTTCAATTCCCCAAGACCAACATAAGCCAGATGCACAAGGTAGTGCACATGTCTGGAGTTTGTTTGTAGAGGCTAGAAGCCCTGGTATACCTCTGTCTCTCTCATAAATAAATAAAACTAAACTTAAAAAAAAAACACCTTTACTTCTTACAGAAAGGAGACAACAAACTCTCAGGCTCTAGCAGTTAATCCCTTGTAAGGTAAGTCTGAAGTCCTGGAGAAAGAAAATGTTGGGGGGGGGGCACCTGTAATCCCCACGTCGTGCTTTTTAGGATGTAGAGACAGAAGATCCTAGGGCAAGGTGGTTAACTAGAATAGCCAAACTGGTGAGCTCTAGGTTCAATTGAGAGACTCTCCTTCCTCGAATTAAGGTGGAGAGTGATCAAGGAAGTCAACTAACATCAACCTCCAGTCTCCACATGCACATATACATGTGCACACACCCACGTGCATACAAATGCACTTATACATATGTGTGGGCATGCGCGCACACACACAAGAATAATGTCCTTTAAATAAATAAAAATCACTTAATACAATTTAACTTATAGTCCTGAGTAAAGTAAAAACAATAATGAAGCGGCAATAAAAGGATCGTTCCACGGTGTGATAATAATCAAAACAGCAGCATGAATATGTAAACAGGCGTTGTCACTAGAGTCAGGGACATGTAGCAGCAGTAGGCCAAGAAAACGCAAGGCACACTGATCATAATTTGCAAATTCTACAATTATGTCTCTAATAACCAAATATGAAAGTCTGTTTTTTAAAATTTTTTTGTTTTATTTTATTTGAGAATGACAGAAAGAGAGAGAATGGGCGCGCCAGGGCCTCCAGCCTCTGCAAACGAACTCCAGACGCGTGCGCCCCCTTGTGCATCTGGCTAACGTGGGTCCTGGGGAATAGATCCTCGAACCAGGGTCCTCAGGCTTCACAGGCAAGCGCTTAACCGCTAAGCCATCTCTCCAGCCCTGAAAGTCTATTTTAAACGTATCGGTTTTCCAAAAAATCAATTTATTTTTTTTATTTTTAAATTTTTATTAACATTTTCCATGGTTATAAAAAAATATCCTATGGTAATTCCCTCCCTCCCCCCTGACACTTTCCCCTTTAAAAATTCAATTTATAAATTGAATACGATTTCAACCAAGACAGCAGTGGTACATTTTTTATTTTGTAGCTTTATGAAGGAGGTTTGAGAGAAGATGAAATAAAGCAAAGAGACTCTTGTGGGCAAGCAGCAGTGCAGGCATCAATCAAGGTTGAGAGGGGACGGCGCAGGTCTAGAAAAGCAGAGGCAGGTTCACCAGGCTGCCACCAGCACATGCAGAGGCCAGCAGATGCCTCCATCCCAGATTTTGAAATCCAGGAAGATCAAAGGTCTAGAAAGTTCCTCCATTCTAATGTTCTCTAAAGATAAAAGTCCCAATCCTGGAAGATTAAAACCCTGGAAGTTGTGGTCCCCACAGGTTTATTTAAAAAAAATAACAAAACTGTACCTCTAAGGTGTTGAAAACTGAATTCCAGGGTTCTCAGAGGGGCTCACTGTGTTTTCGTTTGTACACAGACTAGCTGTATTATTCGATCAGAGACTACCTCTCCCCTTCCCTGCCTAGCAACATACTCGCCTTCCAAATATAACTCTCTTCTAGAAAAAGCAAATCTGACCACTCCAGTGACCTTGTGAACCGAAAGACGCTGATCGGGGCCCTCCAGAGTTACAAAGTCCACTGGAGGGCAAATGGTTCTTGGTGTTAGGAATTTGCCAGTTGAAGAAGGAAGTATTATGTTCACCACTAAATCTGGCAGAATAGCTCATGTTTCACTTTGGTCAGTGGATGGTACTTTCTTTTTTGTTTTTTCAAGGTAGGGCCTCACCCTGGCCCAGGCTGACCTGGAATTCACTCTGTAGTTTTAGGGTGGCCTCAATCTCACCATGATCCTCCTACCTCTGCCTCTCAAGTGCTGGGATTAAAGGTGTGCGCCACCACGCCCAGCTTTAGTGGATGGTACTTTCAGAACTGTCCCCACTTGTTTGTTTTGGTGTGTTGAGGAGGGGAAGACCAAATAGAGCGTTTTATACATGCTAAGCAAATGTTGTATTCTGTAGCTAAGGGCCCCAGTCTTTGTTTCTGCTGTTTGATGCCCCTGTTGGATCCAAAATTTCTAGAATGTTGTCTCCAGCTATGGAGAAATCTGGACACAAAGTGATGTCAGCTCCGGTCACAATGAGCTCCTGGTGGAACCAGGATCAATCGATCAAATGATGGGCAGCCCACAGCAGGGTCCTCAGGCAAAGAGGCGGTGGTTGTCACAAAGCGCCTGAGGCTGGTTCGTTGTGCACATAAATGCATTGCTCGAGTTCCAAGTGTCTGCAGATTCAGCATCTGCTGAGAACCAGGTCCTCAGACATGGCATCTTCTCAAAGTGTCCTTGTTCAAAGGACAAACAAGCTGCTTCATGGCCCATTGACAGGGGCATTTATGCCATTCATGAAGGCTACAACCTCATGACACAGTCATTGCCTTAAGGCCCCAACTCCAATGCTACCATGTTGGGGAGTAGAATCCCACATGTGAACTGGGGGGGGGGGTCACACATTCAGACCAAGGCATGAAGTCAAGGTGGAAAGTAGCATCCCTCACTAGAGCGAAGCATTTGTGTGAGAAATTGTCTCATGGTAGCCTTGCAAAGATAAAGAAGGAAAGGGCTGGAGAGATGGCTTAATGGTTAAGGCACTTGACTGCAAAGCCTAAGGACCCAGGTTCAATTCCCCAGTACTCACATAAGCCAGATGCACAAGGTGGCACATGTGTCTGGAGTTCATTTGCACTGACTAGAGGCTCTGGTGTGCCCATTCCCTCCCTGCCTCTCTCCCCCACCCCACCCCCACACACACATGTGCTCTCTCTTGCTTTTAAATAAACAAAAAATATTTTAAAATATAGGATAGGAGGAGAGTCTTGTGACAATTTCTCAAAAAAAAAAAAATCCCATCTTCTGGACCGTGAGACATTCGGCCCACATGTGAGTCAGACTGTGGTTCAGCCTTGGGTTCGCGGCCAGTGTCATGGGAGAGCCCTTGTGCTTTTGTATCTCTGGCATGCCACCCACACTATCTCAGAGCCTTTGCATTTATGGTTCCTTTTTCTAGAATATTCTTCATTCACCCCCTTATCTCCTTTAAATTCTGCTCAAATGTTCTTTCTCAGTGAGTCCTCAGAGCAGTGATCTTACAGCTGAGATCTCTACCCTCTCCCTCCTCTTTTCTGCTTGGCTTTTCTCCACGGGCCCCATCACTACCACACGTATTATCCCAGGGCAGTGAGCCTAAGAAACATACGTATGTTCCATACTGACTTCAGTTTCCCATCACCTATTATTTTTAATATTTTGTTTTTATTTATTTGGGAGAGAAAAAGGGGGAGAGAGGGAGGGAGGGGGAGGGAGGGAGAGAGAGAGAGAGAGAGAGAGAGAGAGAGAGAGAGAGAGAGAGAGAGAGAGAGAGAGAGAGAGAATGGGCACACCAGGGCCTCCAGCTGCTGCAAGCAAACTCCAGATGCATGTGCCACCTTATGCATCTGGCTAACGTGGGTCCTGGGGAATTGAACCTGGGTTCTTTGGCTTTGCAGGCAGTGCCTTAAACGCTAAGCCATCTCTTCAGACCTTTTAAAAAATATTCTATTTTATTTTTGAGAGAGAAAGAGGGGTGGGGGGAGAAACAGAGAGTAGAGTGAGTGGAGAATGGGTCCCATTATCTATTGATGTGATGTGCCTGGCTCGGAAGTATGAGTTTCATGGAGGATATCAAGGATGGATGGGGTAGTTACAGGGTCCCCAGTAACTAGGAGGTGGTAAGAAGGAAAATGCAATGCATGAGGGGCAGGGCTAGGCAGCATAGGTTGGAATGGAGGGACAGTGCAGGTGGTGAGACTGCCCAGGACTCACAGATGCTCCCAGACCTTGAGATGCTCTTGGTAGCTCCTATGTCTTTGGCCCCTGCTTGTTCACTAGACCCCCTCATTGTGAAACCTATCTGCTTCCTCTGATAGCCTGTCACTTCTGGAAAGTGTGTGCGCATGTGTACATGCGTGAGAGAGCGGGAGAGAGAGAGAACGAAAAAGAGACATGCTTCTTAGGTAAAAACTCTGAGCTAAAGGAAGGTTTCTGAGTTTATATAGAGAAGCTCAGAGCTTGATGAAGGTGTCCTAAAACAAGGGATTGGTGAAGATAGAAATCCCTTCACAACTTCATGAAAGCAGAGCTGACCCTGGCTCCTCACCGTGTCTCTAACATCGGGCACCCAGTGGGTGCTCAATTTAAGCCTCGGGAGCTTCCAGTGCTTGCCTATTGTGAACAGTGCTATAGTGACCATGGAAGGGTAGATGTCTCTCGGTGTGCTGGCTTGTGTTCCTTTGGGCACATATCCACTATCGTAAGATGTGAATGATATGAATAGTCTATGTTGTGGGTTTTTTCTTCATTTTTAAGAACTTATATTCTCATTCCCTAATGGCTGTACTGATTTGCCTTCCCGTCCATAAACATACACAATGGTTCTTTTCTCTACATGCTTACCACGTCGGTATCCGAAGCGGTGTGTATATACGGAACGAATTACCAGTGTGCCATTAAAAAACAAACAAACAAACAAGGAAGAGCTGCACTTGGAAAGCTGAGGTAGGAGGAAGGAGTTCAAGGCCAGTTGAGCTATAGACTGAGTTCCCGGGCAATATGGGCTAGAGTGAGACCGTGCCCTGAAAAACAAAACATAAAAATAAGGAAGTCCTGTCATTTAAAACAACAGGGGGTTGGAGGCTGGAGAGATGGCTTAGCGGTTAAGTAATTGCCTGTGAAGCCTAAGGACCCTGGTTCGAGGCTCAATTCCCCAGGACCCATGTAAGCCAGATGCACAAGGGGGCGCACGCATCTGGAGTTCATTTGCAGTGGCTGGAGGCCCTGGCTTGCCCATTCTCTCTCTCTTTCTCTCTCTCTCTTTTTCATTCTCTCTGCCTCTTTCTCTGTCACTTTCAAATAAATAAATAAACATTAAAAAAAAAACAGGGGGTTGGAGAGATGGCTTAGCGGTTAAGTGCTTGCCTGTGACGCCTAAGGACCCCGGTTCGAGGCTCAGTTCCCCAGGATCCACGTTAGCCAGATGCAAAAGGGGTGCATGCATCTGGAGTTTGTTTGCAGTGGCTGGAGGCAACTGGCACATCCATTCTCTCTCTCTGCCTCTTTCTCTCTCTGTCACTCTCAAATAAATAAATAAAATTAAAAATTACAAAAAAAACCAAAAACCAGGGAGCCGGGCGTGGTGGCGCATACCTTTAATCCCAGCACTTGGGAGGCAGAAGTAGGAGGATCACTGTGAGTTCAAGGCCACCCTCAGACTACATAGTGAATTCCAGGTTAACCTGGGCTAGAGTGAGACCCTACCTCGAAAAACCAAAATAAAATAAAATAAAATAAAATAAAATAAAATAAAATAAAATAAAATAAAATAAAATAAAAAAACAGTGATGAACCTTTATTAAGTTATGTTGTTAAAGAAGCAGAGCATAGAAAGAAACATAGCATACAGACTCATTAGTGTGTGGGATCTAAACAAGCCAAACTCACAGCAACCAGTAGAATGGTGACTACCAGGGGTGAGGGTGGCCAGGGTGAGGGGAACAGGGAGATATCGGACAAAAGACACAGGTCATAGGGTGGAGAGGAGGAATTGTTTTGGAGATCTTCGGTACATAACAGGAACTACAGGCTCTGACATTGTGTACTCACTATAGCGTTGAAAATTACTGAGTGGATTTTAAGTGTTCTCCGCACAAAGAGACAATAAATATGTTAAGTAGATTGATGTAGCCCTCCTCTAATGTACACATGTTTCAGAACATCAGCAGTGTCCACAATACTATGTTTTTCTTTTTTATTTATTTATTTATTTATTTATTTTTTGAGGTGGGATCTTCCTCTAGCCCAGGCTGACCAGGAATTGACTATGTAGTCTCTGGGTGGCCTCGAACTCACAGAGATCCACCTACCTCTGCCTCCAGAGTGCTGGGATTAAAGGCGTGTGAGCCCACGCCTGGCCCTTACACTATGCTATTCTTAGTTGAAAAACTAAAAGTTAAGGCTCAGGAGCAATGCTAACAGAATGCTGAGGGCCTAGAGGCCAGGGAGTGGGTCTTGCTGGGATGTAGACTCAGATGGGGTAGCCTCCAGGACAAGTGATCTTGAGGGAGGAGTAACTCCCTGGGAAAAGGGGAAGTTTAGGGCTGACGCACCCTCTGGTTCACGATGAACCCCAAGAGCAGAGGCTTTGTTGGGTCTGGTCTCAGACCTGGGTCGATGTGTGCTGTCTTGGTGATTGCAGCCTTGACAGAGGTGCTTCTCCTCCTTCACCCCTTTCTCGCCATTGCTCCATCCCCCTCCCCACTGCTCTAGAGTCCCCCCTTCATCCCCCCAGCTCCGTAACGACTGATTCATCCCTTCTGTGCTGAAGCAAAGTGTGACCCCATGGAACCCAGGATCTTACGTCGTTCCTCACTCCTCTTCCCCAGACTCTGGCTCTGCCCTTGCCTCCCATCTTATACCTCCAAGGTCAGGCGTGGGAATTGTCCCCTGCATCCACACGCCACTCTAGCAGACCTCTGTCCTTGTCCTCATCTGGCTCCAGGCCATCCCTTAAGTCTGCACCCACATGATTAAGCATGGCCGGGGAAAACAGCACAGACACTGAATAATTTCACTTTAAAGCAAGGGCCATTAATCCTCAAGTGGGCCCTTGATGCAGTCCGACAATCAAGCCATAGTTCTCGAGAATGTGCACCCTCCCATCTCCTGGGAGACTATCTGAAGCCTTACCCCCCCCCACCCCAAATCTCCAACAGGCATTCTTCGTGCTGAATAGTGACCCAGGATGGCACTCACTATGAAGCCCAGGCTGGTCTTAAACGCCTCCTGAGGGCTGCTATTACAGGTGCAGACGACTCATGTCATGATGACTTGGTCGGTTGCCTCTGCGCTCTGCAGGCTGCCTCCCCTCTTCCTATACCCATCACTCCTTCTGTCATCACCTGCTGGCTCCTCCTGTCTCCTGCCTCGGAATGCAGGATCGCTCGGGGCTTGCTTGGGAAGGTGCTCATCTTTCTCCACATTCGCCATCTGGCTGAGAGCCAGTCTCATGACAAAAGCAGCTAAATGCTGCTCTGCAAGCCTCTCTTCAGCTATGACGCCACCTGAGAGCTACAGACCCCTCTTTGCTTTCTGCATCTTAGTTAAAGAACCTACATCCTTCCCGTTCCTCTAAAATTCGGAGAGCTCACCGTGGCTCCTGGTTGTCATCCAACACCCCATCCAAAACCTACTTCCTTCTCAGCCCCTGGTACAAGCCGCCACCATCCTTTGCCTGAATGATTTCAAGCACCCCCCTCAATAGTCTTAGCTTCCTAAATAGGGCACTGATCACAGCTTCAAGAAACCACTGCACCTCAGTGTAGCTTAGTGAACCAGTGAGTTTATTGGGGTTCCATCAAGAGTATGGAAGCCACCCAGATAGCTGCATCACAATTGTGATTGTTATAAAACTCTTAAACAAATAAGCAACTCTTTTTTTCTTTCTTTCTTTCCTTTCCTTTCCTTTCCTTTCCTTTCCTTTCCTTTCCTTTCCTTTCCTTTCCTTTCCTTTCCTTTCCTTTCCTTTCCTTTCCTTTCCTTTCCCTTCCCTTCCCTTCCCTTCCCTTCCCTTCCCTTCCCTTCCCTTCCCTTCCCTTCCCTTCCCTTCCCTTCCCTTCCCTTCCCTTCCCTTCCCTTCCCTTCCCTTCCCTTCCCTTCCCTTCCCTTCCCTTTCTTTCTTTCTTTCTTTCTTTCTTTCTTTCTTTCTTTCTTTCTTTTTGTTTCATGAGTTAGGGTCTTACTCTAGTTTAGGATTACCTGGAGTTCACTATATAGTCTCAGGGTGGCCTCGAACTGATGGAGATCCTCCTACCTCTGTCTCCTGAGTGCTGGGATCAAAGGCGTGCGCCACCACGCCTGGCTCAAATAGGTAATTCTTATTCTTGTGAATTTTAGGAATTTCCTGAGGCTTCAGTAGCCTAGGAACATCCTGACCCTTAGTGAACATATATTTCAATGTTGAACTTTCTTAGGAGCCTTCTTCCAGGATGGAAAGTTTCGGTTTGGTGGAAACTGCTGCATAACTAGGCTGATGATTTATGTGAAAATGAAAAGAAAAACTGCTGACTCGGAACCTTCAGCGTCTCCCCATGTCCTTTCAGTTGAAGTCCTCACCTTGGCCATCCCCACCCCTCACTCGTCCTCAGCACAGCAGCCTCCTGGCTGACTGTCGATCAAGCTAGATGTGCCTCTGTTCCTGATCTTTCCACCTGGAACAAGATGCCCTCTTCGTCTTTCTAGGTCTCAGCACAAAGGACATGTTCTCGGTAGAGCTCCCTTAGCCCCTTGCTTAAAACTTGCTGCTTCATTTTTCTGCACAGTGAGTCACCACCCACCATCCTGTACCTTTGACTGGGATGTTTTGTCTCATGTCAGCCAGGTAGGAGTTTGCGTTTGGCTCATTGCCTCAGTAATCCTGAGTCCTCGAATAGTGCCTGGAACATCAAGGCACTGAATAATGCTGGCTTGTGTGACTGCTCTTAGAGACAGAAACGCACTCTCACCATTTTGGAGGATTGATGTCTACATTCAAGGTGTTGGTGGGATTGGTTCTTTCCTGGGGCTTCTCTTCTTGGCTTGTAGAAAGCTTTCCTCTTTCTGTGACCTCACATGGGTAACCCTCTGTGTATGCACGTATCCTAATCTTCTTATCTTATGCGGACCCCAGTCACATAACTTAAAGAGCTCATTTTACCTTAGTTCCTTCTCTGAAGACCTGGTTTCTAAATGCAGTCACGGTCTGAGGTACCGGTGTGAGGGATTCCAAACAGAACTGGTGACTCAGCGGGCAGAGATGGAGGGAGTCTCTTTCAAGATAAGGATCCATGTTTTAGCTGAAGGACCAGATGTAAGGCTCAGAGACAGCTTCAATCCTCATGGGTGGGTGTCACGAAACAGGGTTCATCTCAGCCAAAGCAATAGGTGTAGGGAGGGGCTAAGGGAGAGGAAAGGTGACAGAATTGTTGCAGGCAAGAGATGCAGAAAGGACAGGCTAGCCAAGGATTGCCCAGCGAGGAAGCAAGGGGCAGGGCTGCTCTTGGTGTGGTGGTCTGATGGCTGACCTTGACTCAAGCTCAACGCTTCAGCCATTCCCTCTCAGCTCTGCAAGGATCCGTGAGTAGCTAATGTAAAGGTGGCTCTGTGCCAGGTGCCACAGCTCTAGGAAGACAGCAGGTCCCTAGGCAGCCAGAGCTGCTCCTGAGTTCACTCGTAAGCCCCAGGCACACCCTCTGAGTGATCGTGTGGCTGAGCCTCAGCAATCTTTTGAGGCAGGCATTGTTAGCTTCATTCCCATTTGGCAGATAAACAAACTGAGGCTCGGAGATGATATCACATTTGCTGGCCGCCCACCCCTGAGGTGCCTCTCTTCTTCCTTCTTCGCCCTTGCCAGACAGGAAGCCCCCCCCATGTTTCTACTCCATGCAGAAAAGGTTTGGGGGTGGAGGGTCTTGGGAGGCTTCATAGTACAGATGTCATGAGCACTGTGTGGGAAGAATGAATGCGAGTCCCCTGGCAGACTGTGGGAGGAAAGCCATTCAAGCAGAGAGTGAACTAGAAGAAGGCTGGCATGGCTGGAGCCAGACGTTCCAGGGCAGGTGCTGGGAGGAGCGCAAATGCCATATGCCCTCATGTGCACATGGGTACATCCTGGCTGGTCCCCTCTCTAGAGTTGTGTGCCCATGATTAAGATGGGAATGGGGGCATGCGATGGCCTATGAGTCTCAGGTTAGTTCTGGAAAGCCCCCTTAGGTTTTCCCCACCTATCGTGACTCCACCAGAGTTTCTGGACACAGCTACGTGCACCAAGAGAGGCCATTCTCCTCCCCAAGCCCTCCTGCTTCTCCTTTGAGGAACCTGTCCGACGGGCTCTGTAGTGAAAGCCACCAAGTGCCTTTCCGCGCAAGGAAGACACCTGCAGCTTGGAGAGAGGAGGCAAAGAGGGGGAGGACTCGGCGAGGGGGGGGACGACAGAAGTGCAGGGGAGAGGGGAGGGGAGGCCAGAGGCAACAGGAACAGCCCTGGGAGCTGGAGACGAGCAGGCCCAGGGTGGTGGAGGCCTGTCCCCCATCCCTCTCCTGCAGCCTGGGACTCCGTCAGGTTCACTGTCCTTAGCCACGGGGCATGGGACCAGGCGGCAACCCCTGCATGCGGCAGAGGAGCAGGAAACAAAAACCCAGCGAACCCAGCAGGAAGCACCAGGCCCTGCCTAAAGGTTTTCTGCTACCTAGACGCCCAGCAACTTCGGTCCCATCTTGCCTCTCTCTGTACCATGCATCCTCGTCCAGTCGTTTTTGCTTAACTCCCGCCACCTCTCTGCGCCCTATCCTGCCAGGCGGAACCGCGCGCCCCCGAGACTGAGGTGGGGTCCCCACACCCAGCTCTCCTCGCAGGCCCACGAGATTGCTTCCTCTCTCCTTTCTGCACCCATTTCCTCCTTCGTGTCACCGCAGTCCCGCGAGGAAAGCAGGATTCTCCCATTTCTCAGATTTTCTAGGACAAGGAGGGGGCGGGAAGTGAGGTAGCCAAGGTCACTCAGTCATTGGCAGAACGCGGCCTCGACTCCGCGCGCCTTTCGCCCGACCCGCCGAGCGGAGCCTGGGCAGAGAGACCTTGGCCTACTGGCACCCGCCCCTCTCTTCCCTGCGGGGCCCCCCCAGTCCGGTCCAGTCTAGGGCGGTTTAGGATGGCAGGTGAGCCTCGGTGGGGGACAGGAGGAGGTGGGCTGCGTCGCTCGAGATCACCTGGCGCGCGGGCCTGGGGCGCTGCAGCCCGAGCCGGCGGCGGCGGCGGCCGGGTCATCGCAGGGCTCGCGCCCGGGGTCACGACCCGGCCGGGAAGGTGGCTCGGGGTCCTCGGGGAGCCCGAGCCCCGCCGGCCAGGCCCCGCCCCCCGGCGGCACGGGCGCAGGCAGGGGCGGCGCTGGCGGAGTGGGGCGCGGGCGCGCGGTGCTGGTGCGCGCCGCCGCCCCTCCGGCCCAGCTGGCCGGCCTTCCCTACCTAACCCCTCGGCCCGCTCCGCCCGCCCCACCCGGGCCTCCTGGGCCGGCCCGGCGGCCTGGTGCGCGGTGCCGCGCGACCATCGAGGCCTGGCGATCGGGGCACGGCGGTCGTGGCGCTCGAGGGTGGCGCGCGAGGCGCGGGGCGCGAGGCCAGCGCTGGCCCGGCGGGGTGTGGGGGGCGGGCCGGCCGAGCCCCCAGAGGAGAGCAGGGGCAGGCAGGGGGCGCCGAGGTAATGGGCAGGGCCCCGCGAGCCTGACTGCGAGGGGCGGGGGCTCCGGGCGCTCTTTGGCCCTGTCCTGGCGGGCGATCGGGCGCCAGGGGCGGCGGGAGGGAAGTGGGGTGGGGAGGGACCGAGGGAGGAGATGGCGGGGCTGGGCCGGGCTGGGCCAGGGGCCTTGGCCGACCGGGAGCAGGTGGGCGGGGACAGGGGCCCTGCTGGAAGAGGCGCAGCGGCGAGGTGGCGGGCTGCGTGCGCAAACAGGGCGGCCGCCTCTTGGGCCCGGAGAACGGTGAGGCCATTTGGTTGGGTCCCCAACCCCCGAGGGCATGGTTAGGTGACCAGGGTCACGGAGCTGGGCGTGGGGGCACCGTTGGGGAGGTGTAGTTGGGGCCTGGCCAATCAAGGCTTTTGGGGGTCTTGAGCAGACCAGGGCCAGAAGCAGGAGTTCGTGACCAGGGCGCTGGTGTCCAGCGAAGGTGGGTGAGGCCAGGCCCTTTCGGGGCTGGCATGAGTGGAAGGGGCCAAGGGACCCCAGAGTTGGAATTGGAGCAGAATTTGGGAGTTGCCTTGTCACTGGGTGGGTTGATGAATCATGGGATTTGGAGATGGGAAGAACCTTTTCCTGGCGATCAGTTTGGAGTGATGGAAACCCAAGGGGCTAAGATTTGGAGAAGTGATTTGAAGGCGAGGTTTCAGGACACCAGGTGCTCTGGCGGCCGCCCGTGAGGGACTCTGGGAAGCTGTTATCCAGAGCCTTCAGCCTGGGGTGGGGTTAAGGAAGGTCTTTGTGGTGGCCAGCTCCCTGCCTTCCTTCCTTTCCAGGCTGTTGGGATTCAGCTGTGTTCCTGTGGGGAGTGGGTTAAAAATTCCTTCAGCCTACAGTCAGCTGTACAGTAGCCACCAGGGGCAGGAGGGACATATACATGCGTGACTGCAGCAGCATTTTCTGTCGTGGAGCCCTCATGCTTCCTCACTGTTGCCATAGTAACTGCCTATTGATGGTGTATTTATAGGGGAAGAAGCAGGCGCTAAATTTTAGGGCGGGAGGGGGAGGAGGCCTCGTGGCAGGCGGTAGCAGCAGTGCTGGTGGCAACAGAATTGCTGATGGAGTGGGCGATGCCATGTGAACGGTCTCGGGAGAGCCTGGCTTCTTTGAAGCTCAAAACGGAACTGATGACTTTTTAAAAAATCTAATTTCTCCGTGTAAAACATTATTTGGAAAACACTGCAGTTCGCTTCAGTAAGCAACGCAACCTCTTTTCCTTTCTTTCCTCTTCGTAGACGCTTCACTCATTCTTTGCAAACTCTGATAGGGCAGCTTCATTTTTCTTGGAGCAGCAACCCTTGCTCTAGGCAGACTTCCTTCTCACACTCGCCCCGTGGACCTCAGACGTCCACCATGAAGCGGGAGTTTGCGAGGCTGCCATCTTTGCCACTATAGACGTTCAGGGCCAGCTCTCTCTCGTCGGTGGCCAGGTAGTTCAGCGGATTAGCATTCATCTGTTGTCCATTTTCTATGGGAGCTTCGCTGGTTTCTAAAGGAGAAAGTCCCTTGGTAAGATGATGATGCCACGGATGGGTGTTAGACTGACTGGTTTGCGCATCATTTGAAACATGTTGATGAGTTGCATCTTCCTTGTTGGCCAAAAGGATTACAAACTGTGTCATAAATGCACAGTAAGAGGGAAACATAAGTAGAAAATTGTACCAGGTCGTAAGAGAGAAGCATATGTGCTTACCGGCTGGGCTTCCGGGGCACTTAGATTTGACTGTCAGTGTTAACATTGAATTTCCTGGCAGCCTAGGCAAAAAGGGTAGCATCATAGGTTACAAAGCTCACGTGTCTTGTATCCCATTAGTCATAAAACACGAGTTTCTGTTCGGGGAGGGAAATCGAGGGGTGATTACTCCCAGATGTGGATGGCTTAGCCGGTGTTCCAGAAGATGTGTATGAGTAAGGAGTGTGTTGTTAGCAGGAGAAAGGCTGTGTGGCAGTAGCTCACATTAGAGGCCTCTCTCCTGAGTTAGCATCTCAGATTGATTGATTGATGGATTGTAGTCCTGAAGATCTGATCTAGGGCCTTGCATATGGTAGGCACATGCTCTACCCCTGACCTACGTCTCCATTTTGATCTCTATCTTGGTGCACTGATGAGTGGTCTTTAATACAAAGAGAAGAAAAAAGCATGCTTCCAAAAGAATCCAGGTGTCTTGTCTTTCTTTCTGGAGATGAGGAGCCCAGGAGGTTGTCTGAGTTTGGGCCTGATGCATTGGGCCAGGGGTTGTAAGAATCTGGCCATGTTATGCACTCAGGTGTCCACCAGAGGTGACCATAGGCCACCCTCAGCAGAGCTGGGCCATTTGAGATGGCTGATGTTGCAGTTTGGTGTTCAAGGAGCAGTCTTGTCATTAGAGGTGTCTGGGACTTGCCATTCCCATCCATGCCATCTTCAGTTCATGCCTCTGTTTAACATCATCCAATGCCCAACTTACCCTCTGGGCTTCATCTTCTCTGCTATCTCTGTGGTGGGCTCTTTCCAATTTGAGGGCAGAGATTCATAGAGGGCAATGAGGAATGCTGCTCACAGGAGTTTTGCTTTTTAAAGAAGATGGCTTAGGTCTTTGAGACCCACACAGAAGATATTCTTGGGGGTCATAGTGGAAATGTTTGCCTTGGGCTCCTACTGGGCATGGGGGAGCTCTGGAGAAGTGCTTTGGGAGAGAAACAAAAGTAGAAACTAGGAGTGGCTGTGATTTTAGGGGTGCTGCTTTGGCCCTTTACCAGGTCTGTGGGGGCCTACAGGGTGTCCTATGGGTTTCTGGGTGTGGTTTCATTACAACTTTCTTTCCTTTCTTGTCAGGCAAGTGATACTGGAGCTGAGGAAGCATCATGGCTGGTGAGTTTCATCTTTCCAGTCCTTTGTAGCTTTTCTCTCCCCTGGGGTCAGGAGTATAGACCGCTGGCAAGACCTCCAGCCTGGGCACTGAGAGGTCTTACTTGCTCTGAGAACTAGGAAGTGCCACCTATGAGCAGGAGTAGACATCACCACTGCTTTCATCCTCCAGACCCTGAATTCATTAGTATGCAGCTAATGTCACGCCAGCCAGACAGCGGTAGCTGGGTTTGTCCCTTTGGAATAAATCAATATGGCTACCCTCCAGTGGCAGCTTTACAGAAAGAGTCTACGGCAAACCTACACATGCTTTCATTCTCCATATGAATCCAATCAGCTCCATTCCAAGAGACACTCTCTGGTTCATGAATGCCTAGTCCCCTGAACCACTTCAGTCTGGCATTAGACCGGACTTCCTCCAATAAGACTACTGCTGTTCCATAAGCTGGTGGCACACATAGCCTGTGCAGGTGGAGAGATGGCACTGTGCTGGAGTCTGTAACAGGACTACCTGATAATAGTCCTACCTGTGTCGGTCTTGAAAAGGAATCAGTTCTCACAGCAAGGGGGAATGCAGAAGGTCCTGGGTATTTGTTCCCTGAAGGCCACAATACTGAAAGCTGTTATTCTTGTTCCTGTGCCACATGAAATTCTCTCTCTGTTGAGTCTTATTTTCCTCTTTATAACCAGGAACCTAGGCCCTGCTAGACACTGGTAATCCTAGGTGGGAGAGCATGCCATCATGGAACACCAGCACTTCCATCCCTTTTGCAAAAGGCCAGCCTTTACTTTTGGCTAGAAGTCTGGCTTCATGCTTACTTGATTTGCATTGTTTCTCATCATAATTGGGCCACACTGGTGTGTAGAGACTTCCTTGCCTGCCTAATGGTGGTTTTCTCCACCTCACTGTGGTTCTCTCTGTCTCATGGTGGTTCTCTCTGTCTCATGATGGTTCTCTCTGTCTCATGATGGTTCTCTCCACTTCACGGTGGTTCTCCCCACCTCAGTGTGGTTTTCTCTGTCTCATGGTGGTTCTCCCCACCTCACTGTGGTTCTCTCTGTCTCACAGTGGTCTTCTCTGTCTCATGGTGGTCCTCTCTGTCTCACGGTGGTCCTCTCCATCTCATTGTGGTTCTCTCTGTCTTACGGTGGTCCCTCACCATCTCACGGTGGTCTTCTCTGTCTCATGGTGATCCTCTCTGTCTCATGGTGGTCCTCTCCATCTCACAGTGGTTCTCTCCATCTCACGGTGGTCCTCTCCATCTCACGGTGGTCCTCTCTGTCTCATGATGGTCCTCTCCATCTCACAGTGGTCCTCTCTGTCTCACGGTGGTTCTCTCCATCTCATGGTGGTTCTCTCTGACTCACAGTAGTTCTCTGTCTCACGGTGGTTCTCTGCCTCACGGTGGTTCTCCATCTCACGGTGGTTCTCTCCATCTCATGGTGGTTCTCTCTGACTCACGGTGGTTCTCTGTCTCACGGTGGTTTTCTGTCTCACGGTGGTTCTCTCTGTCTCACGGTGGTTCTCTGCCTCACGGTGGTTCTCCATCTCACGGTGGTTCTCTCCATCTCATGGTGGTTCTCTCTGACTCACGGTGGTTCTCTGTCTCATGGTGGTTCTCCATCTCATGGTGGTTCTCTCTGTCTCACGGTGGTTCTCTGTCTCATGGTGGTTCTCTGTCTCACGGTGGTTCTCTCTGACTCACGGTGGTTCTCTGTCTCATGGTGGTTCTCCATCTCATGGTGGTTCTCTCTGACTCACGGTGGTTCTCTGTCTCATGGTGGTTCTCCCTCTCACGGTGGTTCTCTCCATCTCATGGTGGTCCTCTCCATCTCATGGTGGTTCTCTCTGTGTCACGGTGGTTCTCTGTCTCACGGTGGTTCTGTCCATCTCACGGTGGTTCTCCGTCTCATGGTGGTCCTCTCCATCTCACAGTGGTTCTGTCTGTCTCATGGTGGTCCTCTCCGTCTCACAGTGGTCCTCTCCGTCTCATGGTGGTTCTCTCCATCTCGCAGTGGTTCTGTCTGTGTCATGGTGGTTCTCTCTGTCTCATGGTGGTCCTCTCCGTCTCACAGTGGTCCTCTCCATCTCACGGTGGTCCTATCCATCTCATGGTGGTCCTCTCCATCTCACAGTGGTTCTCTCTGTCTCACAGTGGTTCTCTCTGCCTCACTGTTAATCTTCCTGTCTCACTGTTAATCTCTCTGTCTCACAGTGGTTTTCTCCACCTCACTGTAGTTCTCTCCTCCTCACGGTGGTTCTCTCCTCAGTATTTCTGGAAGCCAAGAATGCTCATGCAGTCCTGAAACGATTCCCTCGTGCCAATGAGTTCCTGGAGGAGCTACGTCAAGGCACCATTGAACGAGAGTGCATGGAAGAGATCTGCAGCTACGAGGAGGTTAAGGAGGTGTTTGAGAACAAAGAGAAAACGGCATGTATCACCCTGGGGCTGGATTCCAGGGGTAGGGGAAGCCTCAGAAATTCTAATAGGCCTGATGCTCTAAGTCAACTCAGCCTACAGCATCCCTGCTGGGACCAAATGGCACAGATGAAGTGTACCTCCAAGCATACTGCCTCATTTGGGAGCCTTGCCCTTTGGCTTTAGTACATTCCCTGGCATCTCGGAGGGCTCTCTCAGGCTGCTGAGCTGGGGCAGTGGAGGAAGGATGTTAGGTGAGCATCATCTCGTGCCTGCTCCCCTGGGAATGAGTAGTCTTTCCTTCTTATTTTGCAGATGGAGTTCTGGAAGGGGTACCCAAATGCAGTCTACTCAGTCCGAGACCCCTCGCAGAGTTCTGATGCCATGTATGTGGTGGTGCCTCTTCTGGGGGTGGTCTTGCTGATTGTCATCGCCTTGTTCATCATCTGGAGGTGCCAACTGCAGAAAGCAACTCGCCACCACCCCTCCTATGCTCAAAACCGGTACCTAGCCAGTCGCGCCGGGCATAGCCTCCCCCGAGTCATGGTGTACCGGGGCACTGTGCATAGCCAGGGAGAGTCCTCTGGGCATCGTGAGGCAGCGAGCACCCCACAGGTAGTGCTGGGGCCCAGCCGGGGGGGCAGGACCACGGTCCGGCTGGAGAGCACCGTCTACTTCCCTGAGCTCTCTCTCTCCAGATTGTCCAGTGCCACCCCTCCTCCCTCCTATGAGGAGGTGACTGCACCCCAAGAGGGAAGCAGTGAGGAAGCCAGTGTCTCTTACAATGACCCACCCCCCAAGTATGAAGAGATAGTGGCCGCCAGCCCAGGTGCAGACAAGTAGCGGGGGCCAAGCCCTGCCTGTATGAAAGTCTCTTCCCGGGGCAGCCTGCTCCCTTTTGGACTTTTGAAAGACTGTGCCACCACAAAACAGCCTTAGTCTCCTTGTTGCCAAATAATTCCCTAACCGTGGATTTACAGGAAGTCAGTCATCGGCAGGGACAGTTGGGGGTGGGGGTAGGGAACAAGCATGAGTCAAAGCCCTCTGGGAAGCTCTTTCAGACCCCACCCCCACCCCAATATCTTGCCCTCCCATCTGGGACTGGCTCCTATTATGCCAAAGGAACCACCCTGTGGTGTTGATTGTGGCCAGAATGTCTGCAGGCTTGGCCTCTGGGGCTTTAGAGCTGGCTGGAGACCTCTGTGCGTCTGAAGTCCTAGGCCACAGAGGTAGGGGGATAAGCCAGCCCTGAACTCCCCTTTCCTCAACTGCTCCATGCTTTCTGTCCTTGCCTACATTATGAGGACAGGGCCAAGGACTGATCAAAGAATGAAACCTATAAAGTAGTAACAAATAATGAACACCATTAAGAAAACAATAGCGCCTGGTCCTTGCATAGCAGGCCAAGGGAATTCAATTACATAGACCTGCCTTCTCAATACCCAAATGCTTGGAGCAGCCTGCAGGAAAATAGGATGCGGGAAGGACACAGATGGACAGTGGCTGGGTGGCAGAGCTCCTTCCTTCATATTAATCAAGGGGCCCATTGGAACTCTGCCACCATCCGTTGGAGAAACTGATGCCCCTTCCCCCCTGCCCACAGAGCCCAGAGTCTCTCGCTGGTTGGGCAGGCTGGCCCAGAGAGCTCACATTTTCTTCTTGTGTAGTTGATCAGTCCATAAGGCCATCAAAATCATGAGCTTTGTCTCCTTGGCATTGAGCTCTATGGCTTTGAAGTTTTAGGATATTTCCCTTTATGTAAATAGGTGCATTGAACTTGAATTCAGATTGTGACTTCTCTTAATGATGGTGCCCACATGGGGAGAAGATCCTGAAGTGTTTCTTCTAAAAAATAATTGTCTTAGTGGGGGAGCCCATGACCTGGGGTCACAGGCCCATCCGGGGTTTGTTCTGCCATGGCCAGGTGCTGATCTGTTTCAGTGAGGCTTTGGAAGGAAGTGGGCAGAGGTGACCTGCCCTTTAACTGTCAGTGACCACACAAAAGACACTGTTGATGCCATCTCTCTCTCCCTGCCCAAGCTCCATTCTTCTGGCCTCTGTGCCAAATCATTTTTCCTCTGTGGTGCTTTAAAAAATGTAGCACATTTTTGTGGGGCCCAGAAGAGTGCACAGCGTGGGTCTGTTGGCAACCACAGTGGTTTTAAACCCACGGAGTTGACAAGCTTCCTCTGTCTAAACAGCTCTCCAAAGCAGACCTTGGAGCTCACTCACTCCCTGAACGCAGCCCTGCCTTGAGGCCCCAGATGACTTCTGGAGGCGGCTCTAGTGCTGGGGACTTTCCCCAGGGTCGTGTTTGCAGTCAAGCCTGTGCTCTTACCAGGGAGGCTGCCAGCCTGGAGACTCAACCCTGTGGCTAGCGTTGTCCGTCATTCCCCTACCTCACAGGCCCATTGAAGGCTGATGGAGCTGATGCTTGGAAAGTGCTTGAAGCGCCATGGAACCAGAGGTTTGCCCTTAGGAAGATTCTTCTAGAAATGTATAGGCTGTCAGGAACCAGTTTTAGCTGAGGACCTCAAATGCCTCTGATATTGAGTGTCAAGCCAAGGAGTTAATCTCTTGCAAGTTGAGCCTTTGTGGACCTTTCCCTGCTCCCCAGTGTGCCGACCAGGTGGCATTCGGCATTCCACTTGCTTTTCTTCCCTCCCTCCTTTCCTTTCCTTCCTTCCTTCCTGCCTTTCTTCTTTCCCTCCCTCCCCGCTGTCTTTCCTCCCCCCTCCTCTATGTTCCCTGCATTGGTCCTCCAGCCATTCCTCCTGAAGGGACGCGGGGCCCAGCAGGCCCTTGCCTTTCCCATGATGGAGATTAGGACTCATCTCATCCAGTCATATTGAAGAACCTGGGGAAGCTAGACTCTCTGAGGCCAGCCCAGCGTATCCCAGCATTTTGTCAAGCTGGTGCCTGAATGTGGCCCGGGGGCCACCTGCAAAGAAACTTTCCCCAGGTAGTAGAGAGTCAAGCATGGGCTCCACTGACCAAGGAATGCTCACTGCCTTTGACATCGGCCTGGCAGTTCAAGGCTAGGAAGGCATGGGTGAGAGAGGAGGCTGATGTCTGGAGCCTGGCCTGTGTAGGGTGGCCGTAGGTGAGTTAGAAGTAGCTAATTAGGTGTTGCCTGTGGGCTCCAGGTTGGGTGCTTCACAGAGCTTTTCCAGGTGACCTGTGCCAAGTCCTCTGCGATTGTGTTTGCAGCATCTTGTACAGTATACACAATGGGCATAACTCCTCACGGTGCACACTTGGCTTTTACGAATGCCCTGTACATATCTTTTCCAACTCGTCTTTGTATGGGCGTGGATTTGATAAAATGCTAACACTTCAGTAGCCACATCTTTGTTGTTTTGGGACTGTGTGTGTGTGTGTGTGTGTGTGTGTACATGTGGGCATGTTGTCTTTGCTCATTGCTTTTCTGAGATGATAGCCAGTGTGTGGCTCTATTTGTCCCAGAAGGGATCTGCTCTGAAGGCACGACTATCTCCTGAGGTTGGGCAGCCTCATGATGGGGCCCTGAAGACGGGAAGCCCCCCCAAAGTCTCTGCCTTCTGTACCCCCACAAAAGGCTTTGGAGTAAAGATGGAGGAGCTCGATCCTGTGGGATGTACCCCCTGTGAGATGCCCCCATTCAAACGCCCTCCCTCAGCTCCTGTTCTGTAGTTGAAGGAAATCTGAGCACTCCAGAGCATGTGTGTGGGCGTGAGTGTGTGTGTGTGTGTGTGTGTGTGTGTGTGTGTGTAAAGATATGACTATTGACTTGGGGATTGGTGGGGCTAGTTACTTAGGTATTTTTTCATTAAAAAAGAAAAGGCTTTAAAAATTCCTAAAAATATGACTGTCACTTGTTTTTCAACCAAAAACTTTTTAAGACTTTTTCAAGCAAGCAACAAGAATCACACTCTGTCCCTCCCCTCCTGCCCATCACCTCGGGTTTTCAACTTGAAAGCACAAGAGAAAGCGTGAGGCACACGGGTGCCTGGCATGTGCACACTCCTGCCAGCTGTGTTGTTGTGCCCTGACGGCGGGAGGCGTGCTCCTGAGCAGTGGGACCCCGGACGCTGCTGAGGCCTCCGCCCCCACTTGCCAATCCCACTGCCACTAGTGTGAATTCCTTAGGGTGCTCCAACAAACAGGCATCTGCCCGATTATTTGGACAATGTCTTCATGGTAGCCCACACATGAGGGATTCGGGATAGGAAAGGGTTTTCTGTTAAGTAGTCGGAGCCAGATGTTTCCCGTCTCCCTGTGGACTTGAGACTCCCAAATCCCAGCCAAAGTCGATCCATCTTTGGACAACCAAATGACAGACAAGGATACTGATAATCTAACACTGTCTTTAGATTGGTCTTTTGTCCAACTGAGAGCAAGATGGCAGCGAGAGGCTCTGAGACGCCCAGGTTGTGTCTTTCTAGGACCAGGTATGTGCTGACTCACAGTCAAGGCCCAGCTGCAACGCTGGGTCAAGGGATGAAGCTTCATTCTCAGACCTCACAGATCCAGAAACAATCGCCTCTGCCCCACTGAAGTCCGCTGATGCTAATCAGTATCATCAGCTAATTCTAGACTACTGTAAGCAGATTGCTTCCAACTACAGTAGAAGCCCATTAATTTGAAGCCCCTATTCAGAACGTAGAGGAAATCCTAATTTGTAAGGCTTCATGGTAGCTGCGATTCTCGCTACGTGCACACGCGTGAGTCTGCCTTTCAGCCAGCCTTCGGGGTCTTCGGTAGGAGGAAGCCGGTGGGAAGTGAGGAGCGATCCCTTCTCCGTGCCTTCAGCTGGAGGCTCAGCCGTGCTCGTGTGTGCAGGGTGGGGACATTACAAGCTGTAGCCTTTCACTCCACTTCTGTATTTCTCCTGTGAATGACATGGTTTGCGGTCCCGACCACAACCTCAGCCCCAGTCCATGTCTTTCTGAGTCCTCTGTGGAGCAGATGTTGTGCTGGCAGACTGCTTTCTCTCATCCTTCTCTCCCAAATAGTCAAGCTTCTGGAGCTTTCCCTTTCCCAGGCTGTGGGCGGTTAGTTTCTCTCTAGCGAGAATTTCTCTGTCAAAGATATCCACACAGCACACTCCCTCAGCTCAGCGCCTCAACAGCTGTGGCACTGTACTGATACATGACCGCTGGACGTGCCTGCCCTCCTCCAACCCTCAGCCTGGCATCAAGACTGAGACCCAGGATTGGGACCAATTCCCCCGCCCGCTTTTGCCTCCCAACCTGTTTTCGCCTCAGTTACCACTTTGCTGTTTCACTCTGTCGTTGTGAATTTGTGACAGTGGCAAGCCTGATATGTGCAACGGAGCTTATAGAAACGATGACTGCGACACGGATTCCTCCTGGTACCACTTGAGACTGTGCGCCTATTCGCGGGTTGACCCGTGTCCGCTGGGAAGTCTGTATGTCAAGATTCCAACCGGAGCCCGGGCGTGATAAACTGACCTGCTTCTGCTCTCTAGTGCACGCTCTCTGGCTCTCTTTACAGTTGTTGAGTTTAGCTGTTAACTTTGTCTCTTTCTGTACAAGATAATGAATACCAATAAAGAACTAATGGCATCCACTGACATCATGTCCTGGTCCATCTTGGGTCTCCGATGATCCCCAGAGTCCCAGAGTATGGCTGCCTGAGGGTCAAAGTTGTCTCACTCAAAGTCAGCTTTGAGATAAGGAAACGGGCCCAACTACTTTAGGAGCCAGCTGGCAGCAGAGAGGATCTGGATCCCAAAGTTTGTGCCCGCGGTGTGTAATAAGATCTTCTGGCCCATCCCCCTGTGGGATGAGGTTAGAAAGATCGGTGGCAGATCTTGTTTGGCAACTTCCCCCTGTCACCTGATTCCCTAGTTCCTGACAGGTGCTGCTGGCTAGAAGGATGTCCTGCTTGCTTTCAGAGTTGGGAGAGGGGTGGGAGGGAGAAGTCTTCCCATGTCCCATATGTATGGGACACAATACCCTTGCCCTGGCAGGGCTTCCCAAGTTCTGAAGATGGCCTTTGAACTTCAAGTGGTCATCTTTAGAAGAAATGATGGTCAAAGGAAACAGTAAGCTACTGAGAAGTTTTTACTCAAACATGGGTAGAAATCAGGACCTCAATATCATTTCAAATGAAGATTATGAGATCCCGCTGGGGGTGACCATGACAGCATGAATATGTTACCAAAATGCCCCACTAGATTGTTCTCTAGGGATCTATGTGTCACCCTGGGAGAAGCATGGAATTCTATACGAAGGAGACAGAAGTCTATACGCTGACTGATGGGTTGGAGAGAGGTGGGGAGACATTCAGTTTTGGGAGTTCAGGTGAGGCCGTACACAGGGAAAGGTTGAAGGGAACCGCACATTCAGGGCTGTGGTGTGGAGGATGTTTATATGGATCTGAGACGGGAGACATGGCATGGAATAGACGAGATCAAAGTTACTCGGGTTGTCAAAATGACCATGATGAGTGAAGGCTTGGGGAGAGAACAGACCAGCAGGGGAACTGTGAGAATGTGAAGTCCTCGAAATCAAAGGAGACTTTCCAGAAGCAAAAAGTGGACAATGGTTTGAAATGCTTCCAAGAAGTGAATCAGGGAGACACCTAATTTGGGTTCACTGGACTGAGCCAACAAGAAATCCTTGGTGAGTCCAGTGAGGGCTGGTTTGAGTTGAGCTATTGAGGAGGTGAGCCTGGAAGGTAGAAGATGAGACACAATGCATGATGGAGGCCTTACTTTCAGAGACCAAAAAAGGACAATAGTTTGCTTACAAAAGGGGTGATACATCTGCCCAACCTTTAAAACCTCAGGAAGGTCTCATGCACTGTGTAAAGCTTGTGGCAGTTCACATGCTTCAAGCACTGTTAAGAATGGGGTGTTTCAGCTGGTCGTGGTGGTTCATGCCTTTAATCCCAGCACTCAGGAGGCAGAGGTAGGAGGATCACCATGAGTTCGAGGCCACCCTGAGACTACATAATGAATTCCAGGTCAGCCTGGGCCAGAGTGAGACCCTACCTAGAAAAACTAAAACTAAATAAAATAAAAGAAAATGGGGTGTTTCATATTCTATGTCCCCTTATCTACCTTTTTGAGGCACATAGAGGACAGGGGAATCACCTAAGGCAATGAAACTGAAGTGTGAGGATCCAGCAGTCAAGCCCAAAGGCAGATGCTGAGACGAGGCTGTCACCTCCTCAAGTTGGCAGGGTGACGGGAAAACTAATGAATCATAGAGGTTGGATCATGTTTCCTTACATTTTCTTGAGCCAAGTCCTCCCCAGGTCTACCATAAAACAGTAGGATACTAGGAAGAATGCCCACTTCCCAGATGGGAGTTGTAAAGGTTGACCTTCATGTCAATTCAATTGGATTTAGGGGCTGGAGGAATGGCTTAGTGGTTAAGGCATTTGGCTGCCAACCCAAAGACCCCAGGTCCGATTCCCCAGGACCCATGTAAGCCAGATGCACAAGGGAGCACATGTGTCTGGACCTTGTTTACAGTGGCTGAAGGCCCTGGTGCACCCTTTCTCTATCTGCCTCTTTCACACACACATACACACACTCTCACTCTCTCTCAAATAAATAAAATAAATAAAAAAATTAAAAAAAAAACACACTTCAGGGCTGGAGAGATGGCTTAGCGGTTAAGCGCTTGCCTGTGAAGCCTAAGGACCCCGGTTCGAGGCTCGGTTCCCCAGGTCCCACGTTAGCCAGATGCACAAGGGGGCGCACACATCTGGAGTTCGTTTGCAGAGGCTGGAAGCCCTGGCGTGCCCATTCTCTCTCTCTCCCTCTATCTGTCTTTCTCTCTGTGTCTGTCGCTCTCAAATAAATAAATAAAAAATATTTTAAAAAACACACTTCAGGTTGTCTTTAACAATAAAAGATTGGGGGCTGGAGAGATGGTTTAGTGCTTGCGTGTGAAGCCTAAGGATCCCAGTTTGAGGCTGACTGGAGGCCCTCTTGCACCCATTCTCTCTCTCTCTGTTGCTCTCAAATAAATAAATAAAAATTAACAAAAAAAATTAAAAATGGATTTAGCACCACCTCCAAGACATTCCTGTGGCATTTCAGAGAGGTTTTCCCGAGGAGGAGAGACGCATTTTGAATGTGGGAAGCACCGTCCCATGCTCAGGAGGCCCAGCCGGAGGAGAAGGGAAGAAGGGAGCAGACAAGCTAAGCGTCAGCATTTATCTCTCTCCTCCCTGGCTGTGGATGAATGTGACTAGCTAATGGCTTCACTGTGATGGACTGCATGTCCTCAAAGCCGGAGTCACAAAGAAACCCTTCCACCCTTAAGTTGCTTTTGTCAGGTCCTTTGTCCCAGCAATGAGCCTCTTCTCTTACAACCTGTAGCTTCCCAGGGCTGCATCTCCCCCTTGGGTATTCTTTCCACCTCTGCTGCGCCAGCTCTCTACAGCTTGGGGGGAGCAGATGCTGCTTACGCCTTGCAGCTGGCCAGTATCTAACCCTTGGCACCCCTTCCTCTACCTCTTCACTATTGTTGCCCATTTTCCTTTGCCCTCTGACCATCCTGGATTTTACATACATGTCACAGTTCAGCCGCTGGGCACAGAAACAATTGAAAGCTGAATTTCTGTCTGAAGAGTTACCATGTGGTTGAGGGTTCTAGAAGGTCACTTTGTACAGTCCCCTTCCTGAGGAGCAGCTAAGGGGCTCTTCCCCATTGACTCCAAAGATTGCTCACACAGGGACCACCTCTCAGAAGATGGTGGACACCAGGCACTGTACGATTCACGTAGAGTCTTGGGCCTGCAGAGAAGGACAAATCAGGAAGTAGGAGAAGGCAGGGACAGGAGCTGGCTACCCCAGAGACTAGACAGCTGCCTCATCTGCTCGCCTGCTACTTTTAGTGGCAGCTCTGCCCTTCAGACAGGAAATCCAGAGTTACCCCCAAGGCAGTCGACCAGGAAGAGCAAAATCACCCTTTCCTTGGCAGCTCCTTCAGAGCGGCTGAGGCAACCTCCCTTCCAAGAGGGACCTAGACGTCCAACAGAATGGCCTCTGGCCATGAACAAAGGAGACTAGACTGCTGGGGACCACTTAGCATCTTGGCAACCATTTTGACATGCTGCCGTGTAAGCCAAGGCTGTGGCTGGCTGACTGTGTCCTAGTCCAGTGGAGCAGCTCCTCTCTGCCACTGCACTCGAGATTTCCCTCCATGCCAGGAAGGATTGGTGTCAATCTGCATTGCTATGACAGGCAGGGAATTTGTTCCTGAAGATGCAGTCAGAGGCTGCAGGAGCTGAGGACAATGGTTGTCTTTTTTTCACTGGCAGAACTCTTATGAACACCTACCATCCTCCCAAAGAGGCAGGCCTGGCCCACACCCAGCCTATTCCTATTGTCCTCAAAGACATGGTTCCTCTAGTCTGTTTGATGCCTTCTTCCCATTGCAAATGAACTCCTTGAGGACAGAGACTTTGTCCCTATTCCTAGCATGCCCAAACAGTCATGCTGAATGAGACGGAAAGCTAGAAATTGAGGTAGCTCTGTGCCCACGGGAATTTGGGCTATTCTAATGGCTGCTCCAGGTGGCATTACTAGCTTTTTTTTTTTTTTAAGTACAAGGTGTTTTAATTATTTATTTTAAAATTGCTTTTTAAATAGTCAATGTACGTTTGCATTTAAATGTGTCATACACTTGGATCATTTTTAGCCCAGTTTTCTTTGCTGGTTTTTGGAGGTAGGGTTATGCCAATTTTAATGGGAGTTTCAGGGCAGAAGGCCCAGCTCCAGCAACCACACTACACCAATAAAATGAGTAATGGAGATAAGCAAAGGCAGATGGTTTAATCAGTGTGTTGAAAAGAGAAGCAGATAAAAGGGTTTACTGACACCGAGCTCCTCTTTAGGTTGCTGATTTGAGGTTTAGATTTAAGTAGAAGAAGAATCAGGGCAGGGGACAATAGGTGTGCAAAATTAAGCTATCGTGGTCAAGGTGTGGTTTCAACCACCATTATCTCAGCTTGGCTCTTGCAAGGTCATCCCCTAAATTGTTAATCTGATAATCACTATCTTCCTCATCATATGGGACCAATCTGGTTCCTATAAGATAATGTGCATCATAGATGCATCATATATAGTTGTTCCCATGTTGGGGGTGGCCTGTCCTGTGAGGCTCTGCTGTTCCTGGAATCCAAGGTGACTACAGGTTTAGGACAATCACTTGTCTCTGTGCCTTCCAACTTGAAGGGGGATGAACTAAGTCAGGTAGGACAGGCACTCCTTGGACAATGACCATGCCTATGCAGAGGTAAGCTGGAGCTAGATTCAAAGTAAAGGAGAAAGACACAAAACGAAGACGGAGATGCCAGGCTTCCGTCCTGGTTTTAGTCACCTTGTAGCCCAGGTGAGGAATCAGCACTGTTTAGCAAAAGCAGCCTATCCCAGTTCCACATTGCTGGGATGAACATCCAAATGCAACACGGTTTCTGGGAGGAAGGGTTTATCTCAGCTTATACATCCAGGGGAGTCCCATCCATGGTGGAAGAAGCTTCCCAGAGAAACAACTTCAGCAATCAAACACCAGCATCAGTCACCATAAACCTGCCCTCCATACTTTTGGGCCGCCATCACATCTTTCCCCAGTGATCCCTCCTCCAGACAGCTAGAAATCTAAGTTACAAGTTTAATTTTAATAAAACCCCTGAGTCTATGGGACCATACACTCACAGTACCACACAGCCTCTGAGTGATTCTTACAACAATTACCCTCACTGTGGGCAAGAAAGATGGCTCAGTGGTTAAAAGCCTTGCTTGCAAGACCTGACAGCCTGAGTTTGATCCCCCAGTACCTAAGTAAAGCCAAATGCACAGAGTGGTTCATGTGTCAGGAGTTCAGCTGCAGTGGTGATAGGCCTTGGTGTGCTCATTTCTCTCTCTTTTACTCTCTCTCTCCCCACCTCTCTCCCTACTTGTAAATAAATCAAATAAATAATAAATAAAATGTACTAAAAAAAAAGAAGCCAATTACTGAGACTGGAGAGGTAGCTTAGTGGTTAAGGTGCTTGCCTGTGGAACCTAAGGACCCAGGTTCGATTCCCCATACCCAGGTAAGCCAGGTGCACAAGGTAGTGCTGGCATCTGGAATGCATTTGCTGTGGCTGGAGGCACTGGCACATTCATTCTCTCTCTCTAAAAAATAAATAAATGAATAAATAAAATATTTTAAAAATTACCCTCTCCTGTTCCCATTACTATATTGCTAGTCTCTTTCCTTTTCCTGAATAGTGCTCCTACTGCTTACACACACACACACACACACACACACACACACACACACACACACACACGGAGAGACACACACAGAGAGAGATGGAGATGTTTGGATGTAAAGCATCCCTATAGCCTCATGTGTTTGCAAGCCTCATACTTGATTCCCAACCAGTGGAGCCTTGCTGGAGGAGGTGTATTGCTGGGGTAGGTCTTGGGATTTATGATGGTACGTGCCAGTGCTTACTTTCTTTCCTTCCTCCATGCTGTCTGCACTTGCCATACTTTCCCCCCTATACCGAAACTTCTCAAAAGTGTAAATTGGAAATATACTCTCTCCTACCATAAGCTGCACTTAGTCCAGTGTTTTGTGTCAGCCATGAGACAGCACGCACACACACACACACACACACACACACACACATGAAAACATGTGAGATTGTCATTTCAAGTATGCAAGTCTGGTTTATGTCTTTTAGCATCAAGGGAAAATAATCAGCACTTTTTCTATATAGCATAACAAGTATGCTGAGAGAAAATCAGAAAAAAATGACTCCATTCACATTAATAGCAAATAATAAAATACCTAGGGGGCTCTTTGCTGAATCCTGATCTTCCAGGTTCTGGTAAGCTTTCCCTCTTCTTAGCCCACCTGTGCTGAGACAAGGGGAGCCCCCTCACCCCTTCTTCCACATGGGTTCTCTACCCCCTTCCTTCCCTCCATATGGCAAGAGATCAATGAGCTTTCTTCTCTTAATCTAATAATGTCTGTAAACCTTGAAACAATGCCCAGGGCATACTGGAGATGTAGCTCAGTTGGTAAAGTACTTGTGTAGCATATACCAAGTTCTGAGTTTGATTCCCAGTCTACATAAGCCTGCAGTGATGGCACATACCCATACCAGTAATCCTAGCACTTGGGAGGTGGAAGCAGGAGGTTCAGACACTCACAGTCATCCTCAGATACATAGTTTGAAGTCAGTCTGTGTTACATGACACCCTGTCTAAAAACAATCAAACAATAAAAAAAAAACCCTAGCAATAAGCTGGGTGTGGTGTTGCACACCTTTAATTCCAACACTGAGGAGGTAGAGGTAGGAGGATTGCTGTGGGTTCAAGGCCACCTTGAGACTACAGAGTGCATTCCAGGTCAACCTGGGCTAGAGTGAGATCCTACCTCGAAAAACAATTAATTAATTAATTAATTAATTAACCTAGCAATAAATATAACCACGGAGATGAATGACCTCTACAATGAAAACTAAAATATTGAAGAGAAATTGACGAAGACACTAGAAGTTGCAACAACCTCTCATGCTCACGGATGAAAAGAATCAAAATCACGCAAAGGGTCCTGTCACCTCCTATTTCCCTCCATCTGCTCAAAATGTGCCTTTCCTTCCCCGGGTCAGGTCCAGTTCCTCATCTTGTCCCTGTGTCCTTCTGTTCCTACTTCCTATCTTTGAGGCCCCACTAGTTGTCCTTTTCCTTCCTGTCTAGTGGGGGTAGAGGCCTGGGTCCCCAAGGATGACCTCAGCACCAGCTGCTTCCAGGGGCTGGAAGGAGAATTGTTTAGCATTCTCTAAGCTTCATTAGCAAGCCTGGAAGATCTGGGCTGCTGGAGTCCCTGGCTTGGATGGGGAGCTTGCAGCTGCCTGAGTCTGGGCTTGGAAACAGGAAGTCATTGCACCCAATGGCTTTGGGGGTTTTATTCAAGACCTTTGGTTTAGGGAAATCCAAAAGACAGTGGTAAGAGCAGTCTGCTTTGCATGAAGAGAGTCTAGGGTCACCCTGGAGGCACAGGTTAGGCCAGTGCACCTCCCAGAAACCATGAAACACCGTTTGCAGATGGCTTTAGCTTAGTCTTCACTATGAAGATGGGAAACCGTGGGTCAGAGGGCTGAGAATCAACTTGTCTAACATGCCACAGTGCCTTATTACCTGTACCCAATAATGCTTTCCCACCACTGGCCTCTTCCAGCTGTTATGCTGCTGAGCGCATCATCCACATGCTGAGGACGATTTGAGAGACAATCAGTCAGACAGACGGACCGACAGACAGACACAGAATAGGCTGCCAGGCAAACAGGCTAAAAGCAGCTTGTGTGGAGCTACACACCTGCTTTGTGTAGGGACTGGAGGCCCCCCAGGGTTCAACCGAAACTTGCATGCAATTAACTAGATGTCTTTGGTCCCCGGTGGGAGCTGTGTGATCCAGACCACCTTAAGGAAAAAAAAACGAAACGTTTCCTCTGAAGAAGCTTGGCTTGGAGGCAGAGAGAGCTTTTCACCCCCACCCCTTTCTGCTAATAAAACAGCTCTTATTTTAATAAAGATCCAAGCCCTCCAGCAGCTAGTTCACAGGAAAGAAATACGAAAATCAATAAACAAATGAAAGATGGCTCAGGTTTATTCATAATTAAAGCAATCTAAATTAAAGAATTAAAGCAACAACGAGATAGATATCATCTTTCATCCATTCTAATGATGCCCTTTACAAAGTTCGAGAGCATTTCTTTCTTTTTTTTTTTTTTTGGTTAGCTTTCTTTAAATTTTTTTTATTAATTAGTTTTGTATTCAACAAATACAGTCAGTTTGGTACCATTATTAGGCTCATCTGTGACCTACCCCCTCCCCTTGGCCCCTCCTTGTTGAGGTATATGGGTCGTGCATTGTGGAGATAGCCCACAGTTATGGGTAGGATAAATGTCTCTGCATGTCATGACCCAACATGTGGCTCTGACATTCTTTCTGGCCCCTCTTCCCCAAAATTTCCCTGAGCCTTGTTGGGTTCATTTTTGGTCTGCTTCAATGATGAGGTGTTGGGGGCCTCTGGGTCTCTGCTTTCTGATTTGGTAGGAGTTGATTTTTCTTTGTATTGGTCTCCTTCCTCCTTGTGCTGGTATCCGGTTCATCAGGAAAACAGCATCTTCTGACAGTGAGAGGGTAGGCAGAGACAGGGGAATTTTCTGGAAGCTTAGAAGCTCATGGCAAGCCCAGAAGCCAACAACAACAGCAAGAACAAGAGAAAAGAGACCGACCATGCCTCAAAGGAGGAAGACCAGGACCACCTAAATGTTATTTTCCGATCGAAACAGATATGTCATAGCGCACACTCACAAACTATAAAAACGCGACAACTTTAAAAAGTTAAGTTGGAGAACAGCATCTATCTCTTTCTAAGATTTCATTTGTGCAACATTCTACACACTGCAAACATACAGACACACTTCTAAGCCACAAGTGCTCGGGCGTCCTCCTTCTTCCCTGAGACGTCCGTGGAACTGCTACATGAGAACTCCTGGACTCAGTTTCTGGGAGAGTGCCATTTGGAGCATGAGCTTTCCTTACTCTACCAAGCACGCTCGCCCATGCCCATCCTGGATCCAGGTACCATGCAAGGCTTGTCAGAGCCCTAGGCCTTTGCACTTAGAATATTGGCCAACGGACAGTGGAGACCTTTCAAAATGGTTGTATTGAAAGTTTGAGCCAACTCAGAAGGAAATTGTGATGTTGATATAATTGTGAAAAGATTAATGTGTTCGCTGGGGACTATAGGGCCAGTTCAAAGTCCCATAGCAAATTGTATTATCATCTCTCAACCATTCTGGACACCCAATTCAAGAGAAGAAAGTATACTAAGGAGGTGAAATAGTAGGGTTCCTGGGTGACTTGGGGGGCAGTGTTTGCTTGGCTTCAGGTGAAGGGTTCCAGTGCCACCAGGGGGCAGTGCCTCCACATGCACATGGGCCCCATATTCCTGTTCCCAGGAAGTCCCAGTGGGTCAAGGCCACTTGTTAGCTGGAGGGAAATCTGGCCTGGGAAAAGTATCACAAGGCCATGTGGCAAGCCACCTTGTAGCTCGGTTGACTTCTTAATTCAGTTACTGTTTAGGAAGGAGATTATTGTCCCATTGCCTATCAAGCAGACTGAGGCCCAGAGAAGAGGACCATTCAGCAGTAAATCTTGAGAAGTTCAGGAGAAAGGGCAGGACATGATGGGATTGTTAAAATATAGGTTGTCCAGTTACATTTATGAATTCAGATAGTCCGTGACTAATTTTTCGTGTTATGTTGCAGATCTTGCAGGGAATAATATAATAGAGACACCAATAATGACTCCTAGAAAGAAACACAACTCTGAAGTTCACATTTGTGGGCAGTGTCTTGTATTTGTCGTTCTTTCACTCGATATGGCGATGCTGGCCTCTGGAACTCCTCAGTGCTACTTCCTGTCCCAGGCAGTTTCTCGGGTGGGGGCCAGCGAGGGGGGAGAGAAAAGGAAGCTCGGGTTTAATGTGGTACCTGCTGCAAGACGCGCACAAGGAGCTTTCCCAGGCCTCAGGAATGCACCCAGGGCCTCCCTGCGTCAGCTCTGAGCTGGACAAGTGGGCTGGGGGTTGCCATGCCACCCTCTCTGAGCTAGTCCGGGCTCCTCCCTTTCCTCCCTCCCTCCCTTCCTTCCATCTCTTCCTCTTGTTTTGCCTCTCTCTTCCTTTTCCAAGCTGGGCCAAGCTAGGCTTGTTTCCTTTGACAAATAGCCTCCTCTTTCCTCAGGGCCCCTGGAGCTGCTCCATAGAGCCTTGACCACTGGTAATTGCATCAACCGCAGCTCTCCAGAGAAGCACAGCAGACAGGATGCATGAATGCGTCTCCATGCAGATGCCTAAGTCTATAAAGCTTCATTCAAACAATTGGCTCCCGCACCTGCGGGGCAGCTGGCCGTCTGGGAATTCAGGCAGAAGTTGATGCTTCAGTCCTGAGAAACTTCCCTCTTCTTCCCAGAAATAGCAGCGTTGGCTCTTAAAGTCCTCAGCGGTTTGATCAAGTACCACCAGGTGACTGAGTGGACTGCCCTTCATTTCAAGTCGACTGCGGCTGTTAATCATGGCTGCAACATATCTGTGCGTCCAAACTTACAGTATTCCTTCATGGGCACGAAGGGGGGACCTGGGCCTTAGCAAAGCTGAAATCCGTATCTGGTCTAATCAGTAGGGAAACTGAGGGCGAATTGAGAATTCGGTCAGGTTTCACAGGCTGAGGGACCTTGGGGGCTCCAGTAGCGACCACAGGCCTCTCCTCCCTCGTTCTTTCTTACTTTGGATCCCATGGTTCCTATTCAGGACTCAAATCAGAAAAGGCTATCTCCCTTTCCCGGGGAGTCTGGATTTGGGGAGGCAGGATGTGCTGACCAGGGAATTCCTTTTGATAGTATGCCATAGCCCTTCTGATAAATGATTGCCCTAGGCTGCTGGGAGCTGATTCAGCTTTGGCCATTGACTAATGCTTGGGCCCTGTGCCAGTCCTTTTCTCTCCCTAGAGATGGTGGAAGGTGGATCCCACATACCCTTAAGCAGTGACAACAAGGGATATTGAATTAGAGCAGTTCTCACAAGCAAAAAAGGAAGGCTTGGAGTGCTATCTTTTCTCCTATGTTGCTCACAGATAGCAGAGGAGAATACAATGGGTCCAGCCAACAAGATACGGCAGGAACATCAGGAGCTGGTCCAAGGTCTGAGCCCGGAGACAGAGGCTGGCTCTTCCCCCATGGGCAGGTATATATCTCCCTGGCACTTCTGCCCTTGGAGGAGGTAGTCTTCGGAGCCCTGCCTTCCGCGTGTGTTCCACCTGAGCACCCTTACAAAGGAGCAATTGGCATTGATGGCAGAAGGCCCTGCAAACTTCAAAGAAGAGATAGAAATGTCCCTAGCTGAAGACCTGGGGACCGGAAGCCTTGGGCGGAGCCAAGAACAGTCAGAGAGTCCAGGTGAGGATTAGCTGATGTGCCCTTGGCCACGCTTTCCCTCATTCTTCGTGGCTAGGCCAGAGTTGAACCTTGAGTGAATATTGACTGAACTGCTGAATGAATGACTAAGCAGGCTTGGGATCAGATCAGCGGTGAATGGGCACTGAGTGATTCCTGAGAAGTTTAGAAGTTCCCTCTGCTGTGTCTGGTGCCCAGGAAGTCCTAGTACAACTTCCAAAGGTACATTGGGATACAACCGTTCTTCTTTCTAGAAACAGTGGAGTGTGAGCCCAGGCTGCTGAATATCTCCCAGAGGCGACTGAGGATGGAAGCAAAGGCTCCTGGACCTTCCCCGGGCCACTCATCTTGGATTCTGTCTGGCTCCCGTCCCAAGAAAGGGGTACTCTTTGGGACCCTCGGGATGGGGATAGTGGCTGTAGGGACTCCTGCCTGTCTATGCTCCTGTGTGCCCACCAGGCAAATGAGGGCACGCCATTCCAGTGAAAGGCCAAGGGTGTCCTGTGGCTTGCGTTGTTGAGGGGGAGGTGCTGCCAATAGGCAAAAAGGTTGATATCATACGATTCCCATAGGGTATAGTGCTGGGTCTGGACCCTTAGGTGCGGATAAGCATGAGCAGGTGACCGGGAGTGATTCTTCCTTCGGTTCTGTAGGGACACCAGCTGCAGATGCCCCGGATGTCGAGAGAACAGATCCACTGTGATACCCATTCCCAGGAGTACACTGGCATGTTCCAAGGCACCAGGTTCCCCTACGAGCGGTAAAAGCTGGAGGGCCTTGGCAGCGTAGGCTAGGAAGCAGCTGCGGGTGCGGGAGGCAGGGGCCTTCCAGGTACTGCTTGTTTCCTGGCATGCCTGAGGTTATGGGCAGCTGTGACCCTGTCTTTCCCCCCCAGCAACCCGGATGCGGATATTGTGGCGGAGATTGGCCTGGAAGAGCTCAGCGGACTGGAGATGGAAGTCATGAGAAGGCAGGTGAGCATGTGACGTGCATGTGCAGGCAACATCAATGTGCTTTGGTTTTGACACCTTTGGGTAAGGCCACCCACTGCATTTGCAGAGCTGTTATCATAGCCTTACCCTAGCACCTGAAGTGAATTTGGGCTCCCTTCTCCTCCTCCCAGATCCCATGGCCCGGGCATCCTATAATGCGTACCCTCAGTGGTCCCTGTGTGCCTGCGATACTGGAAGGGAATCAGGGAAGTGCAAAGGAAGTGGAAGGGGAAACAAAGTCAGCCAAGATTCTTTTGTTTTAACACCACACCTGCCCATATTCCTGCGCTTTGGCCTTCCCATCAAAACCCTGCTTACCAACCCCGTTTCTGGTCTCTCCGCAGATGCAAGTGATCACTGGGCGTCTGCGTGCCCTCGAGAACCGGGATGCCACCTGGTACCATAAGGAGACGATACTCTTCGCTCTGCTGCTGACCATGTGCTTAGCTAACCTGTGGCTGTGGCTGCGCCAGTGAGACTCCATAGTGAGCCACGGGAGTCGTTGCAGCCCTCCTTCCGCCCTCTGCCCCTGCTCCCTCCTTGCCCACCCTTCTTGCAGTGCCCAGCAGGGCCATTTTCTTCTTCCTCCCTGGGGGTGAGCTCATGCTACGGCCCCTCCTCGGCAGAGCAGGCCTCCTTAGGCCTGGCCTCTGTGACCCGCTATCATCTTTCCGATCCTTGGTGGGCAGGTCGTCCCTTTATCATCTTCCCCTGCTTTCATCCGCATTGTCCCAGGCCTTGCTCAGAGACCAGCTCAATTAAAGTCTATTGCAACAAAACTTTGTGTGTGACGTTCTTGCATCCGGGTCACCTGCGGCACTGGTGGAGTGAGGTGGTGAGGTGCGCTGGAAGACAGACCTCTGGATGGAGCCATAGTCATTGCTGCCCGGGTGCTCTTCTCTGCCTGCCCCTCCCTAACCACCCAGTCTTACTTCCAGGCAGTTTCACACGGGCGTCATGCCAATAACGGCTTATGAGGAAGAAGTTTTACAGGGAATGTAAGGACTCAATCCAAGGAAAGGTCCGAGAAGGGATCAGAAACCTTTCCATCTGCCCAGGAGACATGGGAAACATGTGCCTGGGGGTTTCCAGCAAGGACTGGGGCTGGGTGAGGGTCTCCCGAGTCTTAGTTTAGGGGGTGGCCTGCTTCCTGCACACTCTCTGGAGACAAGTGCCTTCCGGAGCTCTGGAGTCGGTGACCCAGGCCCCATTATCCACAGCCTCACAGTCATAGCTCGGGCTTCTGCCCGTTTCCCTGGGACCAGGGAATTCATTACACACCAGTAACCCATAGTTTTTACTGCCAACTTGAGTAGATTAAGAAACACTTAGATTAGGAGCTGGAGAGATGGTTTAGCAGTTAGGGGGCTTACCTGTAAATCCCAAGGACACAGATTCCTCAGGACCCACATAAAGCCAGATGCTCAAGGTGGCACATATGTCTGCAGTTTGTTTGCAGTGGCTAGAGGTCCTGGTGCGCCTCTTTCTCCTTCTCTCTCTCTCATACTCTCAAATAAGTACATAAGTAAATAAAATATTTTTAATTTTTTTGTTTATTTTTATTTATTTATTTGAGAGCAACAGAGAGAGAGAGAGAGAGAGAGAGAGAGAGAGAGAGAGAGAGAGAGGGAGAATGGGCGCACCAGGGCTTCCAGCCACTGCAAATGAACTCCAGATGCATGCACCCCCTTGTGCATCTGGCTACTGTGGGTCCTGGGGAATCGAGCCTCGAACCTGGGCCCTTAGGTTCCACAGGTAAGCGCCTAACCGCTAAGCCATCTTTCCAGCCCAAATAAAATACTTTTTTGTTTGTTTGTTTTTCGAGGTAGGGTCTCACTGTGGTCCAGGCCAATCTGGAATTAACTATGTCTCAGGGTGGCCTCAAACTCACAGCAATCCTCCTAACTCTGCTTCCCTAGTGCTGGGATTAAAGGCGTATGCCACCCTGCCCTGCTCAAATAAAATACTTTTAAAAACACCTCAATTAGTACAATCCACCTCTGGGAGTGTCTGACGGTGATTCCATAGATGATTAGACCATGTGAAGACTGGTATAATGAATAAATTAATTTCTAGTCAGGCTTTGGGTCACAGTGATGCAAAAGTAATTCATACAAAAATCTCTCTGGGAGTGGGAATCTAGAACTTTCACCTTGGCCTTGGGACTGAGCGGACCTTCCCTAGGCCTCCTAATCTGTCGTCAGTTCTCCCTCTATAAAGGCAGGAGAGTGTACTACTAGATACCAAGTGAGCATAAGCAAGCCTCAGAGCCGAGGGAGGAGGAGGAAGAGGGCGGGGGAACAGGGGACTGGAGAGAGATGGAGGGAGCAGGGGAGAGATAAGGCCAGTGCCATCCCGCGTGGTGATGTGTTCCTCCATTCCGATGATCAGTTAAGAGACATTAGACGGGTTCACTCTCCTGTCCCGGAGCAGAGAGGTTAATGGGGTGACAAAGGAAGCGTGCAGAATAGGGAAACAGTGCTCAGTCATAAGTACTTTGGGTCAGGAGAGCCAAGAGAATTCCCAGCCCCTTGAAATGGGCCCTGGAGACCCAAGCCTCTCTGGAAAGCTAGAGTCAGGACTTAGGGGCTTTCTGGCAGTATTCTCCGCTCCCCTTTGCAGCCTCAGGGCAGAGAAGGGCCCCAAAATGCATAGAGAGCATTGAGGGACGCGGGTATGTGGAGCAGCCCACCTGTTAGACCGAGGCGGACCGTGGCGCTTCCTGCCACCAGCGTTACGCTCTACTGCATTGGGTGCTGTGGGTGACCCAACAAGGGGAGCAGTGGGGTTCAAAGTTACTAAAGGCCTGCCCACAGTCATTTTAAGGATTCCCCTTTATTCTGCCCTAACTGTGCCTCACAGGGGAGAAAAAAGGGGGGGGGGACAAGAGGGCTGTAACCAGGATAGGTCAAGTCGTTGTCCCTTTGGGGCCCGAGTGGGTGTGTGTGTGCTTGCTCAGACAAGATATGTTTGCAGAAAAACTCCGGTTGAAAATATGTTGTGAAACAGAGGTCCCCCAATGGGAGCAATTTAGCTGAGTTGCAAACAAACAGCCTGGTGCTTCCCCCCACCCTCCAAGGAGCATCTCCTGAGCTAGGTGAGCTCAGAGGGAGCCTTGGGCTGTGCCCTGACCGCCTCTCCATCTGCCCTCCTTCCAAATGCCTGCTTCCCCTACAAGGCATCAGGGGTCTCCGGAAGGGAACTGTCTTCAGCCCCTGCCCGCTGTATTCCTCTCACTCTCAGACCTAGGCCGGTGAGTGACTGACAGTGTGCTAGCTTCCAGCACCTTCCACGCCATGGATTCCCGGCTGTGGTCATGCCTGTTGGGCCTTTGGTGTGTGTCTTCTGTAGAAATACTACTCCTCCCATCAAAGTCTTCACCACGACTTTCTGTATGCCATGCGCATTGTATTTTTTCCTTCCTTCTTTCTTTCTTTCTTTTTTTTTTTCCAAGGTAGGGTCTCACTCTAGCTCAGGCTGACCTGGAATTCACTATGTAGTGTCAGGGTGGCCTCGAACTCATGGTGATCCTCCTACCTCTGCTTCCCGAGTGCTGGGATTAAAGGCGTGCACCACCGCGCCCGGCTCACATTGCATTTTCAAAACATTTCACTAGACATGCCATGCATGCATGGGCACACTGTCCTGAAAAAGGCAGTCGTTAGCCAACATAGCCCTTACCTCCCCCATGTCAAAGGTCTTCGACACAGGTGGCACCCGTATTTGGCTTGGCATGTGTCCCTGCAAACTCCACATGATGGTCTATGCAGGTGATAAATACCTGTATGCACCCCAGTCTGTGTGCCCAGTCAGGTCTGTCAGTTAGTTCTCCCATGGTGCCTCCCTGAGGGCTTATCTTTCAAACCATCTGTGTGGAAAATAAGCCTCTGGTCATGCTCTCCTCACAAGATTGACCCCCAGCCCTCCACCAGCCCGGAGCCAAAGCTGACATTCAATACTCCAGCTCCCCTGTCTCAGGTGGCCCCCCGAGCAGCTGGAGAAAGAAGGTCAGCAGCATGTAGGCTGTGGCAGAGCTCTGGTATACTTCGGAACACTCTGGAATCTAGGCCTCTTGAATAGTAGCCAAAGGCTTACTACCAGGGTTCTTGCCCCTTTTGTGCCCAAATCCCCGTTTCTCTGGGAAGCTAAGTCTAGAGGATTCTGTTCTCTGGCAATGTCCACCTTGTATTTTTCTCCTCGTCAACTTCTCCCTGACTTGGCCTATAGTCATCTGGGCTGCCTGGGACTCTTTCAGTACCTCAAGGTAGCTGCCTGGTGGCCATGAGCTGGCAGCCTTCAGTCTCCAGACACAAAATCCTGCCCTTGCTGTGTGCAGGGGAGAGCCCCTTGGGGAGCTCGGGAGGGGCCAGCTGCTAGATCTGATCTAGGCAGAAAAAGCTCTTCACAGCCAGGCAAGCGAGTATCCGGGTGTCCAGCCTGCCGTGTGCAGGGTCCGCTGCACGAGAAGATTCTCCACTGGGCGGGGGCGTCCCAAGGCAGGCTCTTGAGCTCACCCAGCTTGGACATGAACTTTGGTGTATCTTTGCCGGCTTCCTCTGCTGGCATCAGGCAAGGCGGGGCAGGGCTGTGACCAGAAAGCTGTGGCTTCTTGTTGGGGTTGCAGATACCCCTTGCCTGGGCCACAGGAGAAGCAGGAAATATCTGTATGTAGGTGTCAGTGCTCATGAGCCCCCAAGAGCTTGTCACTGATTGGAAGTGACCTGGACTGGTCAACAGATGTTGACTGTGGCCACAGGACTCTGCCACTGAAGCCGTCTGACTGGTGAGCAAACGGATGGCCCCTCTTTACGGCGACCGGCTAGAGGCATCTATGGGAGTCAGAGCTAGATAGCGGCCATGGAAACTGCGAAGACCTAGAGCCAGGATTAAGAGAGGGCCTTCTGTTTGTGGCTCCCCGGGGTGCTAAGGAAAATGCCTGTGTGAAGGGAAATTGTGTCTCTTATCAAAGCAGCCAAATGGAATCAGGAGGGCTTGTCCTGAGGCACCTACATCTTTGTCCTCTCCCAGGAAGGTGGCAGGGAGGGTGATAGGAAAAGGTGTGGTTTTTCTTTTCTTTTCTTTTCTTTTTTCTTCTCTTCTCTTTTCCCTTTCCTCTCCTTTTTCTCTCTCTCTTTCCTTCTCCCTCCCTCTCTCTCTCTCTCTCTCTCTCTTTATTTCTTTTTGTTATTGTTTCTTAAGGGAGGCTTTCACTATAGCCCAAGCTGACCTGGAATTCACTCTATAGTCTCAGCATGGCCTCAAACTCACAGAGATCCTCCTACCTCTGCCCCGCCCAGCTTAGGCTCGGTTTTGAAGGAGATGGGGAGCCTGTGGGCTCAAGGCCACTGCTCCTGCCTCCTCTGCTTGCCTGACACCCAGCATTTCTGGGCCTCGGAGCCTCAGAGCATGGTTGAATCGGCCACTTGGAACCCCATGGCTCTCTATGTAACAGGAGTCATGATGGTAAGGAGCATTCAGCCTTCACATTTCACTGGTTGAGCTCCACCCTGGCTTAACTCAGGAGATCCTGGGAGAAGCCACCCAGCCTCCTCAGTGGCCTCTGCCATGCTTTGCAGCATATGTTAGTGTCTGCAGTGAGGTTCTTGGACTCTCTCTTTGAGGAGTCTGGAGTCAAGCAGTAGCGGACCTGTGGCGAGGAAAGACTTCTCTACAACTGAACGTTTCTGCCCCTGCTTGCCAATGGCTGTCTGCTCTGGGGAGAGGAAAGCTGAGAGCTTGCGTGGGACATAGAGGTGTGCTTCAAGCTGAGCCCGCACTGTCGGAGATCAAAAGTGAGTCAACCGCAGTCTCTCCTAGGGCATGATACACCTGTGGTACAAATAGGGGGAAAGTAAACACGAAACAAGGTGTGCAGGTGTGAACGTGCAGAGAGACTTCAGGGAATTCGTGCGTCAATCCATTCATCCAGTTATTCCTTCACATGCCAAATCTATATGAAGCTGCTATTTCATGCTTGCCACATATAGAAATAAAGAGGACAGAGAAGTGTCTCCCCCTATTAAGTTTCTTTTTGAGGTGAAAGTTTTCTGTCCACCACTTGAAAAGTTGGAGTGGCAAATGGGCCCAGCTGTGGAACTGTGAACCCACCTAGGGGGAGGGGAAGGTAGAACAGGAAAAGCTAGGGACCTGAAGGTTGGCAAGAGTGCTGAGGAGAGCTAGGAGAGATGGCTCAGAGGTTAAAGCGCTTGTTTACAAGTGGGCACACCGGACCTAGGGTGGCAACAGTCAGGACAGACATTTCCACAGTAGAACCAGCAAGATCTGGGGGCTGTGTGGAGGTAGCGAGGATAATGTCTAGGTTTCTGGATTGAGCACGTGTGAGCAGTGATGTCTTTCCCTAAGACACTGGGAAGACATGATTGGAACTTGGGCTCAGGGGCACTGGGTCATGCCATTGGCTTTGTCCATCAGATAAACATGGTCTGTGGGAACCTGGGGGTGTGGTGTTCATTGAGGATAGATTGGTTTGGGGTGATGAATTCCAGTTGCTGGATCTAGCCTGTCATGTATAGCATTCTAAGAAGGCTTTTCCTTTTGGGAATGGACTATGCATTGCTGATGCCAGATGGACTGGCCTAGCCTCATCTTTTCTGTTTTTTTTTTTCCAAAAATATATTTATGTATGTATGTATGAGAGAGAGAAAGAGACAGACAGAAAAATGGTGAGCTTGAGTGTGCCAGGGCCTCCTGCCACTATAAACAAACTCCAGACTCATGTGCCACTTTGTGTATCTGGCTTTACATAGGTACTGGGGAATAATGCCTGGGACTATCAGACTTTACAAGCAAGCATCTCTCACCACTTAGTAATATCTCCAGCCCCAGACTCATCTTTTTAAAAGTTATTTATTTATTTATTACTTATAAGAGAGAGAGAAAGAGGAAGAGTCAGAAAGAGAAAGAGAAAGAGAAAGAGAGAGTTGATCGTGCCAAGGCCTCTAGCCACTGCAAATGAACTCTGGACACATTCACCACCTTGACTTATGTGGACACTGGGGAATCAAACCTGGGTCCTTAGGCTTCAGAGACAAGTACCGGAACTGCTAAGCCATCTTTCCAGCCCCTCATCTTTTCCTATAAATAAATTAAGAATTCTTTGGCAAAAGTAGACCAAGCATGACGAGCATTTTAGTCTAATTTATTTTATCTTTGAAGCATTCTAATTGATAATTTCATAGGTACATTATGTATTTCATTCATAATCTCCATTTTACAAGTTTTTTAAAAAAAAATATTTATTTGCTTATGTGTGTATATGTGTGTTGTGTGTGGACATGCCAGGGCCTGTTGCCACTGCAAATGAACCCCAGGCACTTGAGCCCCTCTTTGGATCTGGCTTACTTTGCTTGGGAATTGAATCCCAGACTGACAGCCTTTCCCAGCAAGCACCTTTAAGCACTGAACCATCTTTCCAACCCCTTGACAAGAATCCATACTGGCAGTGCGCTGTCAAGTGTCTGTTCCGTGGAGAAAGCACTCTGAAACCTGGCCCCAGGGCAGCTGATAACAGCTGAAGGCTGTTTAACATCAGGGCCCTATATACAACTATAGTCGGGCCCTATATACAACTGTCCATCCTGGGCCACAACTACTTCAGTTCCACCCTCCAAAAGTCAGTCATAAGAGCCTGTCATCTGTAGGATGGCCTGACCCTAACTTTTCCCTTGGTCTTCATGAGCAACTTCCTAACTCCATCTGCCTTCCAAGTTGGCCTCCTGTGGCTGAGTGGACTTTTGGACCCAGATTTAACAGGTGTGGGATGAGCAGGATACCAATATCAGTGAAATCAGCTGTCATGTGGATTAACGAAATTGGTTTAAGTCAGTGGCTCAGCACCATGTAGAGGATCATAGTGGATATGTGCCCAAAGGAACACAAGCCAGCACACCGAGAGACATCTGCCCTTCCATGGTCACTATACCACTGTTGACAATAGGCAAGCACTGGAAGCTCCCGAGACTTTAATTGAGCACCAACTGGGTGCCCGATGTTAGAGACACAGTGATGAGCCAGGGTCAGCTCTGCTCTGGACTACCAACTTCCAATTGCCCAACAAGGAGGTCCATTGCTTCTCTTTGGTCTTCCGTGCTGTTTTCTGCCTACCAGTCCACCCTCTGCTTTCCCGCCTGCCTGCTCTAGTGACACACCTCTACTGTCTAAATGATCAGCCCTTGGTGCCACTCCTTGCCCACCACCCAGTAATTTCCCAAATGCAATTCCCAGAGCTTAAGACTAATTTCTAGTTGAGACTTTTAATCTGCCTCTCTAGCCTGTCACTCATAGAAGCAATCACAAACATGATGGGAAAACGTTGGCTTGATCTAGTATGAACTTGCACCTGAAGTCAGAGTGAGCTGGATTGTTCAAGAAACTAGGATATCTGGTCACCTAGACAGTTAGCCCCCCAGAGGGTCCATGACAGCTAGTTTCGTCTAATCCCTGGTTCAGGCTCAGCATTCTTGTTCTCTAAACTCTGTCTTCCGAGTCAAATGAAGTCTTTTTTAATTTTTATTTATTTATTTATTTGAGAGAGAAAAAGGGAGGGAGGGAGGAAAGGAGGGAGGGAGGGAGAGAGAGAGAGAGAGAGAGAGAGAGAGAGAGAGAGAGAGAGAGAGAGAGAGAGAGAGAGAGAGAATGGGCGCTCCAGGGCCTCCAGCCACTGCAAACAAACTCCAGACATGTGCACCCCTTTGTGCATTTGGCTAACGTGGGTCCTGGGGAATTGAGCCTGGGTACTTTGACTTTGCAGGCAAGTGCCTTAACTGCTAAGCCATCCCTCCAGCCCCAGTGAAGTCTTTTTAAAAAAAATATTTTATTTATTTATTTGAGAGAGAGAGAGAGGAGAGAGAGAGAGAGAGAGAGAGAGAGAGAGAGAGAGAGAGAGAGAGAGAGAGAGATTAAAGGCATGTCAGGGCCTCTTGTGGCTGCAAACCTACTCCAGATGCATGGGTCACTTTGTGTGTCTGGCTTTACGTGGGCACTGAGAAGTCAAACAAGGGTTGGCAGGCTCTGCAAACAAGCACATCTAACTGCTGAGTTATCTCCCCATCCCCATCAAGCTGTAGTCTTCAGGCTTCCCTGTCTCCTTCCTTCCTTCCCTTCCTCCACCTGTATGTCCTCCTGCTTTCCAGGAGGCAGTGCTGTGCTGGCTAAGGATCTCTGCTCCCAGTAAGCACATATGTACTGTGGAGCAAGGTAGTGCTGGCAAGAAGGCTAGCGGTGTCTGGACCCAGGCATCACTGGACCTGGGACACTTGGCAGGAAGCTGGATAGGGAGAAGACTAGGCATGCTCTCCAGGGAGAGGGTGAAGGCCAGGATGCACTGCAGGGCCAGCAGCCGAGGGCTTGAAGTCATGGTCGCACACAAATGTCTATCAAAGGGCTGAAGGACATGATTAATTCAGTACGCCCTGGCGCGAACTGAACTATGGCATTCCACAAGCAATCAGATAGAACTGTTTGGTTGGAAGTTGGAGGGAAGTCTGAATTAGCAGAGGTTTCCTTTGTGGTTGGACAGGCGACGCCTTTCTTATGTTTGTCACTCAGTGTATAAAGGCCTTAATTCACAGATTATCTTTGAATGTCCAATGATCAGTGAATTTGGGCAATTGCATCACACTGTGCCTTGGTGAGCTCATCTGTAGTATTAGCGCTATCATGATGTTTTGACAAATACTGTCTATTATTGTTTCAAATGTCTCAACTCCCTCTCCGTTAGTAACATCGACACCTCTAATGTCCTCTAAAGTCGTCCCTCAGCTCATTGATACTTTGCTCCTTTCCTTGATTCTTGCAACATTTCATTGTCTTTAGCATTGAAGGCTATCTACAGATGCTTTAAGAATATGGGAGGGCATGCATCATTCACATTTCACTCTGGTGCTCAACTGTTCCCTATCAAGGATTGACCATTTGCAGATTTGGGTGCCCTCAGTGGATTATTGAAGAAATTGAGACATCTGGTCACCTAGAGGAATATCGAAGGACAATTGTAGTGTGTCACTTCAAAAGTTGTACTTTTTTTTTAAACATTTTTTAATATATATTTTTGTTCATTTTTTATTTATTTATTTGAGAGCGACAGACACAGAGAGAAAGACAGATAGAGGGAGAGAGAGAGAATGGGCGCGCCAGGGCTTCCAGCCTCTGCAAACGAACTCCAGACGCGTGCGCCCCCTTGTGCATCTGGCTAACGTGGGACCTGGGGAACCGAGCCTCGAACCGGGGTCCTTAGGCTTCATAGGCAAGCGCTTAACTGCTAAGCCATCTCTCCAGCCCAAAAGTTGTACTTTTAATCTCTAGGATTTTGACCTGAAATTTTGAAAACATATTCTCCACCCACGCTTAAAGTTTGGAACATATAAAATACAATTATTTGAATGTCTTGGCTCGTAATTCTACATCTTCATGATGGGAAAATTATTTGCATGCCACACGGTGCGAAGTTTGCTTATTGGATGCTATGCAGTTTTGTATTTTTAGCAGCATTCACCGGCTTTGTTCGGGAGCGCACCTGAGGTATTTAGACAGAATCTAGTCCATTTGAGTCTTAGTGTTGGGATTTTTCAATAGGACTAGAACTTTGCCTATTGTAGGGACTAATTATTTGTCGCTGCTGAGATAAGACCCATCTGGGTACCCCACCCAATACCCCGTGAATCATTCCGTTTTTCAGACTACCTGGTGGCATTAGGCCATGTGTGAGAGATGAGACCTGTAATGTTGAAATTTTGGACATGGTTTTTGCCTAACCATAAAGAGCTTCCTCACTGCTGTGTAAAGATAGATGCTGAGTTAACACTTGAGAGGGATTCTCTTCAAGTTTCCAGAATTCTCTCTCTCTGAAAAAATCTCCCTCCTCCCCAACACTCTGCTCTGCAAGCTCTCTCTGCTTTGGTCTCTTCCACTTTCTCCATCCGGGGAAGCCACAGGCTCTCTCTGCTATGGTGTGGGGGAAGATCACAAGGAGAATGAGGGCACTCAGAGAGCCCCCTCATTTCTTTCCTGTCTCCTAGGGATTAATGCCTGTTATTTACAGTCTTAAGCACCATTGTTTCATATATGTTTCTAAGTATGGTATTTTCATTCTGGAGGTATGTTAGACCTCTGTTACTCTACCTTAACCAAGATCACCCAACTTACTCTAATAAAACTGCAGTTATTAAGAAAACATGTAGCAACAAATGCTAGTGAGGATGTGTGAAAATTTAAGCTGGCCCTCCTACTATGGAAGTCAGTCTTGGATGTTCCTTCAAAAACTAAAAATAGGGCTGGAGAGATGGCTTAGTGGTTAAGCGCTTGCCTGTGAAGCCAAAGGACCCCGGTTCGAGGTTCGATTCCCCAGGACCCACGTTACCCAGATGCACAAGGGGGTGCACGCATCTTGAGTTTGTTTGCAGTGGCTGGAGGCCCTGGCGTGCCCATACACACTCTCTCTCTCTGTGACACTCAAATAAGTAAATAAAAATGAACAACAACAACAAAAAATAGGGTGGGCCTGGTGGCACATGCCTTTAATCCCAGCACTTGGGAGGCAGAGGTAGGAGGATCTCCATGAGTTCAAGGCCACCCTGAGACTACAGAGTGAATCCAGGTCAGCCTGGGCCAGAGTGAGACCCTACCTCAAAAAAAAAAAAAAAAAAAAAAAAAAGAAAAAGAAAAAGAAAAAAGAAAAAAATCCCTAAAAATAGATATGCCACATGACCCACTTAGATCTCTCCTGGGTATACATATCAGAGAAATACTTGCACATCAATGTTTATTTCAGCACCAATAATAATATTTTTTCTAAGTTATGGAACCACTCTAGATGTCCAACAACAAAGGAATGAATCAATAAAATGTGGTATATATACACAATGGAAATTTATTTTCAGTCAAAAAGAATGAAGTCATCATTCTCAGGAAAATGGCTGTGTCTGATGATAGTCATATTAAAAGAATTATATTAATCATATTAAATCAGTCTCAGAAAACTGACGTGTACTCTTCTATGTTATTCTTAGAAGTGATAGAGATATGGAAAATTATGAATGTGTATATGATATGAAAGTAGAAGTAAACTCTCTAGGGGAAAAAGGAAGTAATGAAGGGGGAGGGGTGAAAAAGGAGAGCGTGGGCAGAAAGCATGCTCAGAATATAACATATACTTATTTGAAAATCTAAAAGTAACTTTTAAAAAATCACCTAAATGATGCAACAGAGACATAAAGCAAATAGTGAAAGTAGAGAGGGCAGAAGTGGTCTAGAAAAAGTATAGGGAAGACTCAGCTGTTCATTGATCAACTATGATGTCAGGCATTAAGAAAAGTTGGTAGCTTGAATGAAGATGGTAATGATAGAGATAGTGAGATACTATTTGCTTGAAGGTAGAGCCTCTACACTTCAAATACACAGAGTGTATTAATAAAGAAAGAACCAGAGCCAGGCGTGGTGGCGCACGCTTTTAATCCCAGTACTCAGGAGGCAGAGGTAGGAGGATCACAGTGAGTTCGAGGCCACCCTGAGACTACATAGTGAATTCAAGGTCAGCCTGAGCTAGAGTGAGACCCTACCCTGAAAAAAAACAACAACAACAACAATAAAAAAAAAAAGATGAAGAAAGGAAAAAGAAAGAGAGAACCAGGCTTGAGAGATGGCTTAGCAGTTAAGGTGCTTGCATGCAAAGCCAAAGGACCCAGGTTCAATTCCCCAGGACCCATGTAAGCCACAAGTACAAGGTGATGCATGCGTCAGGAGTTCATTTGCAGAGGTTGAAGGCCCTGGCTCTCCCTTTTTCTCTCTGTTTGCCTCTTTCTGTCTCTCTCAAATAAATAAAATAAGTAAAACGAGAGAACCACAAAGGTTTTGGACCCCAGTAACTTGCAGAATGGTGTTGCTTTTCTGAGATGCAGATGTGCAGAGTTTGGAGGGATGATCAAGAGGTCCATATGGATATGCTATGTTTGAGGTGCTGATTCAACATCAAAGCAGTTGTTTCGCTGGCCAAGCTGGAGGTCAGGGGAAAAGCTGAGCTGATATTAGAGGTTTTCAAGTCATCAGCATCTAGATGATTTGAAATCCATGACCCCGAGGGAAGAAATGGTAAAGAGAGAAAATAGACATCCTCCAGTCAAAGACGGAATTGACACCCAATGCTTTAGAGATGAGAAGAACACAGAGAAGTGGTGAGGTGAATGAGAAAAATTTATTATTTCAGGAAGGGAGGGAACAACTGGGAGATATTTCTGAGAGACAGAATGGAACATGAGCAGAGCCATGACGCTTAGGACAGACTGCATTCCTGCTTGTCTCTTCAGTTAATCTGGAAGTGGCACTGCGGTTGGAGATCTTGCCAGACCCATACCTCTAGCCTTAGGACCTAAGACTCGGCCTACAGTAGGTGACTTGTAGCACCTACTATATGTGGAATAGATGAATGGGCAAGATCAATGAGCAGCACTGGGCATTTGAGCAAGCTTTGAACTGAAGCTTCTAGAAGGTTGGAGGAATTTGGTTCTTCCCCCTCTCTCTATCCATACTCCAAAGAAACTTTTCTCAAAATGCTTCCAGCCAGGCTTCATGAGACTCCTGGAACCAGGCTGGTTTTTCTATAAAATACTGGGATGATCCCTCACAGAGTGCATGATTGGAACAAAGGTCTGGAAGAAGTGAAATTGAGCTTCTTATTGAATTGACATGCTTATTCCTTTTTTTAGTATTTTTATTTGTTTACATACATATTATGAGAGAGAAAGAGAGATATACATGTACGTATGTGTATATATTCATATATACACATGGAGAGAGAGAGAGAGAATGGGTCTTCCAGGGTCTCTAACCACTGCAGGCTAACTCCAGATGCATGTGCCACCTTTACGTTGGTACTGGAGAATTGAACCCAGATCCCCAGACTTTATAGGCAAGCACCTTAACCACTGAACAATCTCTCCAGCCCCAACATGCCTTATTCTGAGGATGAACATCACCCACTTTGAGGAACCCGCTCTTCATGAACATCCCTGCTCAGCTTTCTTCTCTGGGGAGATGATGTAGCCTATTGTCTTTCTTGCTCAGCTTGACTCTACCCTCTTGGTTGTTTGCATTCTCCTATGCATCTGTGCAGAAGCTACTGTGAAACCTAAGCAGGCTGGCACCTGTGAAGGTGAGTCCTCCCCCCATCTCACTTACAACACTAGAGCTCTAGGAGTGAATCCTTTCAACTGCCCCTCACTGGATCCCTTTCTCCCACCTAAAATGCCTAGCATTTTTCTCTCTACCTGGAGTTCCCTCAGCTCCTCCCTTTGCTTCTGATAAGTTTCCTCTCACTTCTGCTATTTAAACCCACCGGTGGGCTTTAGCCTTTATTGGGAATAGCCAGCATAATTCATTTACATTTTCTATTGAGTTCTTAAAATTACTGAGAGTGCTCTATTATCTCCTTGATGTAAAAGGATAGCAGTGACAATATCAAAAGGAAGAAGGAGGGCAGGAGAGATGGCTTTGCAGTTAAGGGGTTTGCCTGCAAAGCCAAAGGACCCAGATTCAATTCCCCAGGACCCACGTTAGCCAGATGCACAAGGTGGAGCACGTGTCTGGAGTTCGTTTGCAGTAGCTGGAGGCCCTGGTGCGCCCATTTCTCTCTCTTTCTCAAATAAATAAATAAAGGAAGAAGAACAATAGCAACACAAAGAAACCTTTTCAGCTCACATCCTCCTCTAGCTCCCACTATATTTCTTCCCTTCCTCGTCAAGCTCCCAGAGCCAGCTACAGGCTCTAGCTCTTGCCTCTCACCTCCTACTCCTTATTCTGAAACTGAAACTGCCATGGCATGGCAGTGGACTGGGCATTGCCCTTGAGATGGTTCTCTTCCCTGGGAACTCTTCCCTTAAGCTTCTCCCAGGCTTCTTCTGTCTGTCCTCTTTGGGTATCTGTCACAGCTACAGCCCCTCAGGCATCTGCTCTTAGTCCTCCGCTGGCATGATATAGGAGTGGCCTTGTCCCAATGAGAGCTTTTCATTTTTTTTTCTTTTTTCGAGGTAGAGTCTCACTCTGGTCCAGGCTGACCTGGAATTAACTCTGTCATCTCAGGGTGGCCTTGAACTCATGGCAATCCTCCTACCTCTGCCTCCCGAGTGCTGGGATTAAAGGCATGCGCCACCACGCTCGGCGAGAGCTTTTCATTTTTCAAGGGAGGGTCTCACTCTAGTCCAGGCTGATCTGGAATTCACTTTTGGGATGGCCTTGAACTGATGGTGATCCTCCTACCTCTGCCTCCCTAGTGCTGGGGTTAAAGGTGTGTGCCACCACACCCGGTGAGAGCTTTAACTTTTGTGAACTAAGCCTTGACAGTATTCATCAGCTCCCTCTAGACCAGACCCCAGAGAGTATCAGCCAGAGTCTGCTGCAACCTGCTCAGGAAGCCATGGGGAAACTTCCCAGAGCAGGGTCCCAAAGATGGGGGGAAGTTTGTGGACAGATGCTTGACACTTTGAGGTAGGGAGTTAACTCAAGAAAGATGCTGATTGGTCATGACATCCAGATTTTTAAATTTTTGTTTCTTTGAGGTAGGGTCTCACTGTGGCCCAGGGTGACCTGGAATTCACTATGTGGTCTCAGGGTGGCCTCGAACTCATGGCCATCCTACTTCTGCTTCCCAAGTGCTGGGATTAAAGGTGTGCGCCACCACACCTGGCTTTAAAAGTTTTTTTAAATATTTTTATTCATTTATTTGCAAGAAGAGAGAGAGAGAAAGAGAATGAAGAATGGGTATGTCAAGGCCTTCAGTCACTGCATATAAACTCCAGATGCATGTGCTACATTATGCAGCTGGCTTTATATGGGTGCCGGGGACTTGATCCCAGGCTGTCAGGCTTTATAAGCAAGCACTTTAACTGATAAGCCATTTTTCCAGCCCAGACATCCAAATTTCTGACTTGAGTGCCTGAAATGAGGGGAAGCAAATTGGAGTGGAGGCTGATGGTAGGTGAAAGTGTCAAGTTTGGTTTTAGCGATGTGGGCTGGAGATCTGGGTAGGAGAGGGGATTAGGGACTGAAGGCCATAGAGCTGGAGAACAAGACTGAGCGCGTGACCCTTGCTCAGCTAACCCACAGTGGGGACAAGTGGGTCTCACTGGTACACTGTTCTCCAGCTCACAGTAAAAGGGACAGTTATGATGAATGGGCACACTTGGCTGGCCAACCAGTCACCAGTCAGACCACCAGGGATTCACACTAAAGGGGAAGGCGTATTGCTGGCAGGGAGGGTGCAGATGGCACAGGGTAAGAGCTGTCTTGACAGCAGAGGCATACCAAGGGTATGCACGTGTTCCAGCCCCACTTGGTCTGCGAGCTTGGGCTTCAACACCACGGGCACTGAACCTGATCCGTGTGAGTGGCTCTGGCTTTGTTTTCACTGCCTGGAACTTTGGTCTCCATGGTCTGTTGCCTCCAGGGTCCAAGGGACTTGTGGAAGCTGGCTCCTTTCCCCCAGGTGCCCTCATTAGCATCCCGAGAGCACCCAGACAGCATCTCTGAGCCCCTTGACGTTGCTCCCATCACCATGGTGATGGCTTCAGAAGCTGGAATAATCTGCACGGGGATGGGGTTGGACTCCATGAACTGTCGAGTTACAGCCGTGGTTAGTCCCGAAGTAGGGGCCAAGGGAACTTGCGGGGGGGGGGGTGCTGCTCACCATTTCTATCTACATCTGGTGTGGGGGGGCTTTGATCAGCTCCAGCAAAGAATGGCTGCTATGAGACTCTCTGACCCCCAGCCTCCCCCACAAGAGACGCTGTGGGACGCAACCTCCTTTTTCTTTTATGGATTGTTCTTTCTTAAACTCCTCTTTTTTGTGTGTGGACCTGTTCAGGTCTCCTTGTTCGAGCAAGCCTCAGGACCTCCAAATACAGCTGAGCAATATAGAGCAATGGGACTAAGCACCCTCAGGGGCCAAGGACCAAGAAAATGACTGTATGCCCTTACCCTCATAGACCATTTGAAATGTAAATAGCGCTATGATGCAAAATGTGGTTTTATTTCATTTACTCTCCTGAATCTTTTTTTTTTTTTATAAATTTTTTTTTTATTTATTTGAGAGGGACAGACACAGGGAGAAAGACAGATAGAGGGAGAGAGAGAGAATGGGCACGCCAGGGCTTCCAGCCTCTGCAAACGAACTCCAGACGCGTGCGCCCCCTTGTGCATCTGGCTAACGTGGGACCTGGGGAACCGAGCCTCGAACCGGGGTCCTTAGGCTTCACAGGCAAGCGCTTAACCCCTAAGCCATCTCTCCAGCCCACTCTCCTGAATCTTTTGACGCATGACCAGTTAAAGCCAGAGGTTCTATCCTCACCCTGTTCTCTCTATAGTCATCTAGGGGCTTCGTTGGTTCTTCTCTCTGGCAGGTGACATTCCTGGGTGTACATGGAGGATGACCGAAAAATCCAATGGTGTGAAGAGCTCCCCAGCTAATAACCACAACTATCATGCCCCACCTGCCATCAAGGCCAATGGCAAAGATGACCCCAGGACAGGGAGCAGGTGAGTCCACTGAGACTTCCTTCCTTTCGTCCATCCCTTCTCCCCCTCTCTTTATTTCTTTTGCTCGACTGGGTATAGAATCCGGGCCTTGCATATATGAGGCAATCCCTCTACCCCTGAGCTGCCCCCTAGCTAAGAGTGGATGACTTTATCTATGACCCAGAGGTTATATGCTACTTCCTTTCAGCTCTGCCATATTGTCATTTGGCTCTAGGACACCCTCTGAGGGGACCATAAGATTTTTAGGTAGGTCTCAGGAGGAAATCAAAGTCTTACTAAGCTACCCTGCTCAACTCGGTTCTTCTCTGCAGGCCACAGTCTGCAGCGGATGATGACACATCTTCAGAGCTTCAAAGGCTGGCTGAGATGGACACCCCACAAAGAGGAAGGGGTGGCTTCCGAAGGTGAGTCCCCACCACTGACCTGCTGCTACTTCTTCGGCCCTCGTCCTTGCAGCTGTTGTAGATTTGATATGGGGGTCTCATGATCTCAGGCTGACCCCAACTGAGGATGACTTTGACCTTGCTCGTCTCACCTCCAGTGTGGAGATTACAGGCATGCACCACCATACCTGGTTTTATGTTGGTGACTGAACCAAGGGCTTCGTGCATGCTAGGCTAGCGCTTGACCAGCCAAGCTACATCCTCAGCTCTCCACAAGGCTTTTCTATAAGACCCTAGAGGCTTGGACAACCCAGCATTTCCGTGAGACAAGCTGGGATTGTCCTGGGGACCTTCCCCTCATAGTTGGCTATCTCAGCATTGAGGGGATATACCTTTAACAGCAGAGGAGCATATGTAGAGGGTCCCAAAGTTGCCATTACAGTTTAATGGGCTCCATTGGGAACCCAGAAAACCTGGAGAAACCTTTATCCAGGCCTATCCTGACTTGACACAAAGTCCATCTTGCCCTGAAGGTCTCCTGTTTGTTCTTTACAATGAACTGAAATGGCACCTTACATGGGAAATCTTCGTAGAACATCCTCTCTCACAGGATGCATTCCGGGTCATGCACTTACCCTCAATGCTGGCTGCTTTCCAGCTCCTAGTATACAGGAAATCATGGCCTGGCCTATTTCCAGGCTTCTCTGTTTGTCTTCCATGTCCTTCAGCAGAGGGCCAGCAGTCTGGGGCCAGCCTTCCACGCTCCCTCTTTCTCCCCTCTAGGATCGTCCGCCTGGTGGGGGTCATCAGAGAGTGGGCGAACAAGAATTTCCGGGAGGAGGAACAAAGGCCCGACTCATTCCTGGAGCGGTTCCGGGGGCCCGAGCTCCACACCGTGACGACACAGCCGGGAGATGGAAAAGGCGACAAGGATGGCGAGGGAAAGGGCGCCAAGTACAGCCGTGCACACTCTGGGGTTCTAAGCATGCAACGGGAGAAGTCCGTGGGAATTCTAATGGCTCTACCAGAGCAGGCTCGGGCTGTGCCAAGCTCTGTCGCCGTCGACAAGGAGCTGGGCAGAGATGATCTGCTATGCTGTTGTTATTTGCTTTTTCTATGGACATTCACGTTGTCCTTATGCATAGCCATTCCAGTAGCCATGATCTCCTTTCCAGGAGAACTTCTGGTGGCTTCTCTTGCCTTAGCTGCCTACTGGCTAGACACCCTCTTGCTGCTCATAGAGCAAATGTTGGGGTGGGGGCTCAGGCCAAGGCATGTCGCTCCCAGCCCCAGCTCTAGCAGCCAGTAAATGATGATAAGAGAGGCTGTAATCTGAGTACTCCTGAGGGAATGCCCGCAGCTCCACTGTGATCAAGCATATGGGTCATGCGGGCCCTGGAGGACAAGACCCACATGACTGAGCAGGAGCAGGCAGGAGGGCAGAGAGGGCTGAGCCGGCCTGTCTGATGTTGGAGGAATGAGTGGGCGATGGTGGATGTCTGGCCAAGTTAACATTCTCCACCTCTGGTCATTGGAGGGAAAAGGCTCATGCCAAGTTAGGATGTAACATCTGGGAAAGTGATTTGGAGGCTGGAGGCCAGGAGGCAAAGAGGGAGGGGTGGGACGGGCAGGAAGCACGTGGAGCTCCTCTCTCTTCCCAGGGGGAAGGGTAGAATATGAGAATAGGCCTAAGCTCTATTATCATCTTGGCATACTTCCTCACCCACATCTCCTGAAAGCGCTGCTGTTGGCATGCCCTCTAGGCACAGCTCTTACAGAAGCCAGAGAAGCCAATGAGCCCTTCTATGGTCAGAGTGAGACAGGGGACTGGCTGGGGGTGCCTAAAACATGGAACCCCAATCCAATTTAACCCTCCTACCACGTATCCCCTTAATTATTCTGGGACTCTTCGTCCCCAGTACTGACTGGCCTCTTTTTATTTCTTCAGGAAGAAATTTGAACTATTTGTCTTGGATCCAGCTGGGGACTGGTACTACCGGTGGTTATTTGTCATTGCCATGCCTGTCCTCTACAACTGGTGCCTGCTGGTGGCCAGGTGAGCCTGGGAAGGACCAGGCACAGCAGCGCAGCCCATGGGAATTTGTATTTAGGTCACAGTAGTCCCAACTGTCAACAGCGTTTACACCAATCTGTGCTTCTGACTTTCCCAGCTGTCCAAAACACCTTTATCTAACCTGTCACCTCCAACTCTCCCCACTATCCAATATGCCATCAAGGCTTCACATCTGTTCTCCTGGTGTCTGTGATCTACTTTTTCATGCATGTTGGCCAAGATGAAGCTTGTTAGAAACTGGGATTTGACTAAGGCCACTTCCTCTTCTAAACCTTTCCCAATGGCTCCCCACTCTCCATGTAATAGAGTTCAAGCCTAAGATGGCATTTAAGGCCTCTGGACTTGGTTTTCCTCTCATCGACAGCATTTTCCATAACTCTGTACAGCTTACCTCAGTTTCTCACTCAGCAAGGATTTGTCTGAGTGCTTTTGGGGTGCTAGGAAGTGTGCTCTGTGCTATGGGGAGCAAGGTTGGCATGATGTCTGCTTTCCTGTTGCCCTCAGCTGGCACACAACAGAAGAAATGACTAAGGTGATTTGGGACTAGTGGCAGCCATCAGAACAGGCCCCTCTGAGACCTTCACCAAGGTCTTCTTGGTGGGAGACAGTCAGCTGTTTAGATATGTGAGCTTGACAGAGGGAGTATTCTGGGCAGAAGAAACAATATTTGCAAGGCCCCTATCTACAGATAGCTCAGTGTGGCTGGACACTATGGTCTAGATTGTTCAGTACACTGTGTGGGAGTTTGGTCTAAATGTGACCATTCCTCCTGAGGAGTACTATACTTGCTGATCACCGGATTTCTCCCCTACGTTACCTCCTCCCTAGGCCCTTTCCTAAGATCTACCCACTTGGTGGCTAATCCTTGACAATTCTTCCACAAAGCTCCTGCAGCATCTAACCTTTCTCCATTCCATTGTCCATTGCCTCTATCCTAAACCTAGCAACTTCCCACATCCTCATCTCATAGGCCAGGCTTTCATGTAGGGTGCTCAGTAGGCATGTACTGAAGTGATAAGCATGGAAGCCAGTCCAATGGTCTTCTATTGCCTTATTCATTTGAATCCCACCATTAAGCATGCCAATTCTAGGGGCCTGGGATATACATGAGCCATATGGTAATGGCCACGAAGTGTACTTTGTCTTTCTGGAGCTCACCTTTCAGTGGGAGAGGAAGACAAGCAATGGTCAGCAGTGATGGACATACAGTGGTATCTACTTAATGGAAAGGGTTGGGGTAGAAGTCAGTAGTCATAGGATTAGGAGATGGGTCAGTGATTAAGGCTCCTGCTGCTTCAGCAGAAGGGCCTGAGACTGCTTCAGTTGCATTCTCCAGAATCCATATTAAAAGCTGAGTGTGGGCATAGTCATCCACCTCTGTAATCTCAGCCTGCCGGGGGATGGAGAATCACTAGAGCTTGCTGACTGACAAATGGCAGATCCAGGCTGAGGGCAAGACCCTGTCTCAAGGAAATTTGTGGATGAGTGATACCCAAAGTTCTCCTCTGGCATCTGCACATACATACACATACCACACATAACCACACACACGTGCACACACGCACACAACCGTCCCCACCCCCAGGCAAATAATTCACTAGGCATTAAGTATCTTCTGGGTACCAAAGGAACCTTGACTCACCAGTGTCCCTGGCGGCCATTTTAAGCCATGTACAAGCAGCCACACAGCTTAAGGCCTCCAGGAGATTTTAGTGGGCTAGGAAGGTGACATCAGCCATGTCCTCTTGCAGAGCCTGCTTCAGTGACCTACAGAGAGGCTACTTCATGGTATGGCTGGTGCTGGACTACTTCTCGGATGTGGTCTACATTGTAGACCTCTTTATCCGATTGCGTACAGGTGAGTACCAAGGATACATACAGGTGGCTTCTTAGGGCCTATGTGATCGATAGACATCCACAGGGGAGAGGACTGAGCAGTTTGTTCCCTGTTGAGTATCATCTCATAGGGAGGGACAGGCCTGACAGCCGAGGTGACATGCTGCCTTCTACCTCTATTAGGCTTTCTAGAACAGGGGCTGCTTGTGAAAGATCCCAAGAAGTTACGAGACAACTACATCCACACCCTGCAGTTCAAGCTGGACGTGGCTTCCATCCTTCCCACGGACCTCATCTATTTTGCCGTGGGCATCCACAATCCTGAGGTACGCTTTAACCGCCTGTTACACTTTGCCCGCATGTTCGAGTTCTTTGATCGCACGGAGACACGTACCAGTTACCCCAACATCTTCCGAATCAGCAACTTGGTCCTCTACATCTTGGTCATCATCCATTGGAATGCCTGTATCTACTATGCCATCTCCAAATCCATTGGCTTCGGGGTTGACACCTGGGTTTACCCCAACATCACTGACCCCGAGTATGGCTACTTGGCCAGGGAGTACATCTACTGCCTTTACTGGTCCACGCTGACCCTCACCACCATTGGGGAGACCCCACCGCCTGTGAAGGATGAAGAGTATCTGTTTGTCATCTTCGACTTCCTGATTGGTGTCCTCATCTTTGCCACCATCGTGGGAAACGTGGGCTCCATGATCTCCAACATGAACGCCACACGAGCAGAGTTCCAGGCCAAGATCGATGCCGTCAAGCACTACATGCAGTTCCGCAAGGTGAGCAAGGAGATGGAAGCCAAAGTCATTAAGTGGTTCGACTACTTGTGGACCAACAAGAAGACGGTCGATGAGCGGGAAGTGCTCAGGAACCTGCCGGCCAAGCTCCGGGCTGAGATCGCCATCAACGTGCACCTGGCCACCCTCAAGAAGGTCCGCATCTTCCACGACTGTGAGGCTGGCCTGCTGGTGGAGCTGGTACTGAAGCTTCGTCCTCAGGTATTTAGCCCTGGAGATTACATTTGCCGCAAAGGGGACATTGGCAAGGAGATGTACATAATCAAGGAGGGCAAGTTGGCAGTAGTGGCCGATGATGGCGTGACGCAGTATGCCTTGCTTTCGGCTGGGAGCTGCTTTGGAGAGATCAGCATCCTTAACATCAAGGGCAGTAAAATGGGCAACCGGCGCACAGCCAATATCCGCAGTCTGGGCTACTCAGATCTCTTCTGCTTGTCCAAGGATGATCTTATGGAAGCGGTGACTGAGTACCCCGATGCCAAGAAGGTCTTGGAGGAGCGGGGTCGAGAGATCCTGATGAAAGAGGGGCTGCTGGACGAGAACGAGGTGGCAGCCAGCATGGAGGTGGATGTGCAGGAGAAGCTGGAGCAGCTGGAGACCAACATGGACACCTTGTACACGCGTTTTGGCCGCTTGCTGGCAGAGTACACCGGAGCCCAGCAGAAGCTCAAGCAGCGCATCACAGTGTTGGAGACCAAGGTGAAGCAGAGCCACGAGGACGACTACTTGTCAGATGGCTTAAACAGCCCCGAGCTGGCTTCTGCCGAGCAGCCGTAGGCAGCAGGGCTCCACGGCCTCTCCAGCCTTGCTTTTGGCCAGGAGCTAGCAGAGCTGTGTAGATCTGCAGAGGGACGAGCATCCCCCTCACGTCCCTCCTGCTCTCCCCAGGGCCTTGCCTAGGCTTCAGGTGTTGGTGTCCAAGCTTGTGGACAGGGTCGATCGTGTTGGGTGGGCTTCCAGGAGCTTCAGCCCACCCAAGTCTGAGAAGGAAGAGGTAGGCAGAGGAATTGTGCTTGAGGGGTCTGCCCGACTCCCCTCCTTGGCTTCCTTGTACCCAGCCATTCTCCACTTAATTCTGGACACTGCGCTTTCCTTCTTTTTTTTTTTAAAAAATATTTATTTATTTGAGAGTGACAGACAGAGAGAGAGGGGGAGAGAGAGAGAGAGAAAGAGAAAGAGAATGGGTGTACCAGGACCTCCAGCCACTGCAAACGAACTCCAGATGGGTGCGCCACCTTGTGCAGCTGGCTAATGTGGGTCCTGGGGAATCGAGCCTCGAACCGGTGGTCCTTGGGCTTCACAGGCAAGTGCTTAACCACTAAGCCATCTCTCCAACCCTGAGAAATATTTTTATTTTTTTTTATTTATTTGACAGAGAAAGAGGGAAGGAGGGAGAGAGAGAGAGAATAAGTGCACCAGAGCCTGCAGCCACTGCAAACAAACTGTAGATTCATGTGCCCCCTTATGCAGCTGGCTTTCATGAGTCCTGGGGAATTGAACCTGGGTTCTTTGGCTTTGGCTTTGCAGGCTTCACCGCGAAGCCATCCCTCGGGCCCTGGCCACTGCATTTTCTAATGTGAGCTCCTAATACTCCATTTTCATGCACACGCATGCATTTAAGAGGTAGCTGAAGACACTGAGCCACAGAGTCTATGTCTGTCCCCCAGGGCAGGCCAGGGCTGTGAAGGTGATGGTAGCTCACTCAAGGTGCGCTTCCCTGCTGCGGAGAGAAGGAGGTGGCTGGCAGCTCTGGCCATCACCTCTGTATGCAGACACATTCCACAGAGCTGTCGTGAAGCCTGGAGGTGGTGGTGGTGGGGAGATACTTTTCAACTTAATATGTGAATGAGAGCCACTTAAAAGTTAATAAATTCCTTTTAGCTACTTGTGGTTATTGCTCAATGCTGCCTTCCACATTCTTGCTCACTTCACCTAGCCCTTTTCTCTATCTCTCACCGGAGGCTTGCACCCTGGCATAATTCTACTAGCTTCCAGTGCCTGCTTAAGCTCCACCTGTCTTTTGGGACCTATCGTTTTTTTTTTTGTTTTTTTTTTCATCAAAACAGCAGCAAACTTAAAAGGGATTTATTTGTGAGTTCCTATATATTTAGCTTGTAAATATAAGACTGTAAATGTATTAAGAGACAATTTCTGTTAAAGTTTTCATTGTGTTTCACTTCAAGTACTGCACAACTTAAAATCTGATAAAGGATTTACATTCGATTATCTGAAACTCCCCATCTCAGACTTTTAATGTGGTGGGTGACTTCATTTCCATAGATACCACCAGCAGGAAAGTCTCTTTTATGGCTCCTAGGACTTCCGTTAATTAGTGTGCATACAGTTTTCATTCTCTAAGTCATTGCCATTGTCATTGCTATCTTCATCACTTTCTATGGGGATGCCAGTAGCAGCTGAAGCACCTTTAGTTTCTATCTTTGGGAGCAGATCCTTGGAGAACACCCTCTTGCCTGTACGCACTCCCCTCCTAGGCAGTCACTCTCTCCTTGGGGCTCCCACACTGCACAAATCCTTCCCCTCTCGTGTGGTTTCCCTTCCAGCCTCGGGGCCCTTTGAAGGTACAGCCAAGACAGTCTCCCCCGCTGTTCTGGCTGCAGGTTTAGTGACACGTATGGCACAGAGGAGACATTCAGAGGCTATTTATTCACCGCAAGAGAATGGGAACACACAAGTGAGGGAGCACATGGACTCAACTTACTGCTCACACCTGCCAAGGGCCACGTCTTAAGAGAAATGCTGGCTCCAGGGAAGCAGATATCTTATCTGGTCATTACCAGAGAGTTAGCAGCTTGAGAAACAAGTGCTGGTTAGTGGATATCATCTGCAGGTAGACTGAAGGGCTTTCAAGTTCAGGTACAATAGGCATTCATTTATTCATCTATCAGGGAAAGTAGATATCAAATTTCCTCTCTTGATCATTCTAAGTATAGATCTCAGAAGTGTTAGGCATAGTCACATTAGATAAAATTCATCTTCAAAACTTTGGTTTATTTATTTTGAAAAGTTCAGTATCCATTAAACAACTCTCCATTCCGCTCCTCCCCCTTGCTTCCAACAACCCTCATTTAGTTGTCTGTCTCCATGGATGTGACAAGTCTAGGAACCTCACATAGGTAGAATCATGCAGCTTTGTCCTTTGTGTTTGGTTTATTTCACATTGTATAGTGTTTTCAAAATTCATCCATGCTTGTTATCACTTGTTATATTTCCTTCACGTTGTAAAGGCCAAATAGTATTTCATTGTGTGGATAGAATCCATTTTGTTTATTCATTCATTCATCTGTTGATGAGCTCTTGTTTATTTATCTATTAATTTGAGAGAGAGAGAGAGAGAGAATAGAGAGAGAGAGAGAGAGAGAGAATGGACACATAAGGGCCTCTAGGCACTGCTAATGAACTCAAGACGCATGTGCCACCTTGTGCATCTGGTTTTACATGAGTACTAGGAAATCAAACAGGAATCCTCAGGCTTTGCTGGCAAGTGCCTTATTCGCTGAGTCATTTCTCCAGCCCCGAGTTTTTGTTTTTTCCTACCATTGGGCTATGGATATTGCTGTCCATGGATATATCTTTGAGATTCTGTTTTCAGTACTTTTGGGCATATACCCTATGGTAACTCTATTTTTTACCTTTTTAAGAAATTACCATACTGCTTTCTGCACTGTTTGTTTCTCTGCGCCCTCACCAACATTTATTCTTTTCTTTCTGGGGTCCCTAGCCATCCTAATGAGTATGAGACACTTCATTGTGGTTTTACCTTGCAGTTGTCTAGTAAGTCATGATTCTGTGCATATTTTCACATCCTTGTTGACCATTTTTTTGTGCATCGTTGCTGCAGAAATATCTTTCCAAATTCTTTGGCCATTGAGTTGAAAATTGTTCAGAGTTCTTCACTTATTATAGCCATTGGCACCTTATTGCATGTGTAACTCTGGTTTCCCACCTTGCAGGTTACTGTCTCCCTCTGTAGTTTCCTGGCTTCTAGCAACATGTCTTAACCAAGGGGAACCTCACTTGACCCAGGCTCAGGTCCTGCTCCCTAAGAGTGGCTGCAATAGAGAGATGGCATTTGTGATGGGACAGTATGCTGTATGTTCTTGTGTGTGTGTGTGTGTGTGTGTGTACACACACACACACACACACACACACACATATATGTAGAAAAGTGCCCCTTCAGCTTAAGAAGACCAACCAACAGGAGGGAGATCCTTTAGAGACCTAGCTAGCTGCTTGCCAAGATGCTTGTTGCTACGGTTACACTAAGGAGTTCATTTTTCAACCAATGCCGGAACATGGACAAGGTGTCATTTTTGCAAGCTTAGGATGGCACTGGGGCCAGAAGTGGTGGGTGGCTACACTGAAAATGCTGGCCTTGGATTCAGCCACATTTTCTCCATGGAGCCTGGGTCATTCTCTGTCATTGCGCATGCCTGCTTGGTTTCTGGGCATGAAGCAGACGTGCAGTCTTGAGGCTAGTTCTGCCAGTGACGAAGAAGCCCATCGTTTTGGGTCACTGGGGAGCTCAGTGGCTCACAACCCAGACTTCAGGGCTCAGTTGCCTTTTCTCCATACAACCTGGTGTCTAGCTGCCTGCAACATTTGCTATGCCTGAAAAGCCTATGTTTTCTTAATGTTGAGTGAAATTGTGTATGTGTGTGTGTGCGTGCACACACGTGTGTGTGTGTGTGTGTGTTTGTGTGTGGTGTTGTGTTTGTACATCTCTGTGGACATGTCCTAGACACCTGCGTAAGCTCTTGGACGTCAGCCTTGGCAGACAGTGTCTATTTCTGACCAGCCCCCTCCACTGCTCTCTCAGCAAGATCGTGACTCTCCGCTGCCTGTTGCTGGCCGCCGCCCCCGCCTCTTTAACAAGCCGGAGCCTAAGAACTGAAGTACATTTTCCATGATGTGCTCTGTTTATCCAGCACAGCCTGATGTTCTCTGCTCTTAATTTACAAATGTTTAAATTGGAATGTTCTTTATTTTCCTCTGAAAATCCCCACAGAAGGAAAATTTCCCATTTGTATACGGCCATTCTTTTTCTTGTTTCTGCATCACAGACCCTCTATAGAAAATAAAGCCCCCTTGCCTATGACTACATCCCCGGCCCGTCCTGCCTGACCCTTGGTGGCCCCTGCCTGTCTTGCAAACTGCCACCTCCACTGCGGCTTGTTCTGAGCCCCAGCCCCACAGCATTATTCTATACGTTCCTGAGTCTGGAACTGAAGGGCATCTGAGACATGTGCTTCTTCAGAGGGAGGCAAAAGTGGGGTCCTCTCCATTGTTTAGCCAGGAACAAGGGAGTCTTCAAGGCAGAGAAAAGGAGCCCAACCACCAGAGGGCGCACGGACATCAAAAAAGTGGGGTGGGTTCTCCTTGGTGACCCCCCCAACCTCACCAAGTAGAAGATGGAGAAGGTCCTGCTGGAGCACTTAGGTGGTACCCCCAGGGTCTCACACAACTGTTGGACCAGTCTCTTTCCCACAAAGCTTCACAGAAGACCCTCAAATGCCCACAGAGCTTCCTCAGTGTGAAGGCCAATCAGTGCCTCAGGCAAGTCCTACTGGATGTTGGAAAAGGAAGGAATGTTAGGGGCGAATCGCAAGGAAACATGGACACTGTGGTTGTTATTTCTTATTTGAATGTGGATTCAAAACAAGAAGGTCTAAAATCCTTGGAATTATGAGTAGTATTGCTTAACATTGAAGTACAGGATAAACTCACCTATTGAGTGTTGATCTAAATAAAATTAATACACAAATACTGATTCTGATGTCAAATGAAAGCAATATGCACTCGATTGTGTGTATCCAGCCTCTACTTGACACCACCATACTAGCTCACAAATCACGGTCTTCTTTTTTTGAGAAAGGGTGTCATGTATCCTAACCTGGCCTTGACCTCACTACGTTCCTGAAAATGACCTTGAACTTCTGATTTGCCTTTACCTACAGGGTGCTGTAACTACAGGTATGTGCCAACACATTGGATTTATGTGGCCCTGGGGATTGAACCTTGGGCTTTGTGCACGCTAGGCAAACACTCTACCCACAGAGCTACATCCCTAGCAAGGTTCACTTCTTGATTACTTTTCTGCCAAGCTTGCTCATTTTCTCCATGTTGGAAATGACATCTTTCCAGTTGCTCTAGTCAAATCCACTGAAGTACCCAGTTCTTCTCCTTCCTTCTTTTATTACACTCAATCAGCTAGGAAGTCTGCCCTGCTTCATTTCCAAAGTCCAGTTCGTATCCACGCACTTACTTCTATGCTTAGAAATTCCAGCAGTCTTCCGACATTCTTGTGATAAGCGTCTAAACTCATGCCTGTAGTTCCCTGGTTCTATCCAACAGATAGGGCTCACCAGAGTCTTTTACCCCACCAACGCTTTGAGGTGCTGGCTTCCGCTGCTTTTTACAGGAGGTTAGACCCCCACTTCTCAGCCTCATCATTCTGTTGTTCTTAGTCTTGGTATGCAGCAGACACTAACAGCAATCCTAGAGCACCCCAAAAAGAACAGCTCAATCCTACTCCTTCCCCCCAATTCCTCCTTCAAAGTTACCTCAAATGTCACCTCCCCCTGAGGCTTTCTTTGATCTCTTCTAAGGAGTTTTGGAGTGTCTGTCTCCAGTCCTCATCTGTATTTGTGACTTTCCCCTTCTTTCCTGAGGACAGATCTCTTAGATCTCTGAGAGATTCATGTTGCCCACCTGCAGCCCAAATTAATGTAGTAAGTGTGTGTGTGTGTGTGTGTGTGTGTGTGTGTGTATGTGTGTGTGTGTTCAGTCCCTAGAGGGTAAGCCAGAGTTCTTCAACCACAACAGGGAACAGGGATAGGCAATCATGGGATGCCATCTGGTCCCAGTAGGAGGAAGGGTGTGCTATGACTGGCTGGAGATTTATTGGCAGGTCATGTTCACCCTGGAATGGACTGCACTGCCAAATACTAAGTGATTTTGCTTCTCTCGGAGACAGACATTTCTCTGGAAGGACAATCTAACCCTGATTGAAGGCCCACCATGAAGCTAGCTTCAGGGAGGAGGAGGATGGAGATACACTTCTAACCCAAAGTTTGCTAAGAACAGTTCCAAAAGGGGCTCAGCACAGAGGCTTGGGGCCTCTCCTCCATCAGCTGTGTTTACATGTGTGCACATGCATGCATGTGAGTGTGGGCATGTACGTGTCACACAGTGCATGTGTGGGGATCAGGAAATAGCCTCAGCTCTCCATCCTTGTTTAAGCCACAGTCTGTCGCGCTCCCATGAGGTGAGCTGGCTTGCAAGCTTCCAAGCATTCTCCTGTCTTCACATCCCATCTCATCACAGCAGTGCTGGATTTGTGTGGGCTCTGGGGATCCAAACATGTGGGTCTTCAGGCATGAGCAGCAAGTGTTTTTTACACTGAGCTGTGTCCCCAGCCCTGGAAATTTCAACTCCAGGAAAACTGGGACTTCGTGCACTAGGGGAGTTGGGAAGGAGCATATTATCTTTTAATTTTTTAAATAAATATTTTACTTATTTAGTTATGAGAGAAAGAGACAGATAGAGAGAAAAAGAGAATGGACAAACCAGTGCCTCTAGCAACTATATATGAACTCCAGACATATGTGCCCCCTTGTGCATCTGGCTTAGATGAATCCTGGGGAATTGAACTTGAGTCCTTAGGCTTCATAGGCCAATGCCAGAACCGCTAAGCCATTTCCCCAGCCCCATATCATCTTTTTTTAAAAGATATTTTTTGGGCTGGGCATGGTGGTGCACGCCTTTAATCCCAGCACTTGGGAGGCAGAGGTTGGAGGATTGCTATGAGTTCGAGGCCACCTTGAGATGACATAGTGACTTCCAGGACAGCCTGAGCTAAAGAGAGACCCTACCCCCTTGTGCATATGGCTTACACGGGTCCTGGAAAATAGAACTGGGATCCTTTGGCTTTGCAGGCAAACGCCATAACCGCTATGCCATCTTTCCACCACCCCCTCCCCGGGCATATCACCTTTATACCCAGTGAAACCATCTTTCCTTGGATTCTCTAGGACTGATGAGAGCACACTATTTCCCAGCAGTTTCAATGTAGCTCAAACTAGTTAATGCTTTAGGAGTGCCTGGGCATGATACTAGTTTGCCCTGTGGGGACAGATTCGTCCCTTGAGAACTTCATATTGATCTCATAGGATGTGAAAGAATTGGCTTGGCAAATAGGATGGGGTGCTGGACCAAGAAGCCAATTGAGCAAGGATTTGAAAAGCAAGGCCAAGGATTAATCAGTAGCTGGGGATTAGTGGAGTCTGGCTGGGAGAGGGTGGAGTCTTGCTGGGAGGGGGTGGAGTCTGGCTGGGAGAGGGTGGAGTCTGGCTGGAAGGGGGTGGAGTCTGGCTTGGAGGGGGTGGAGTCTTGCTATGAGTGGGTGGAGTCTGGCTGTGAGTGGGTGGAGTCTCTAAATGGGAGGGGTAGGGTAGAGTATGAAACTAACCCTTTCTGGGCTAGCATAGATCTGAGAACTAAATTTGTCTCCCTGAACTGAACAACTTAATTTTCTTTTGGGGCTCAGTTTCCCAGTTATTTAAAGACAGAGTTTTTCAGAGCCCTTTGCAGCCCTCCTGGGGGCAGGAGGAGAATAGATTTGTCGTAATTCATATCCTTGTATTATTTTGTTCAAGTGTTAACTTCCAACAAGGCCTTTGGAGTTGCCAGTTTCTGTGGATCAATGTTTTTAATTAGATGGGTTTTCTTGTTTCTTCTTTATTGGATTGAGTAAGCAAATTAAATTGAGCAATTTGTTGTTGGGTCATCTAAATGCCAACTCGATTTCATAACCTGGTCTTGTGCCATATCCTAGTCCTTCCAACTTCTTCCCCTAGTGATGGAACCAGAGGCCAACCAGGGGAGTGGGAATCCCAGGGACTGTATGTCGGTGGCTCTCTCTTTTGAGCATAGTCCAACTCTCCTTTATTGTCTGGGGAGGTCAGATGGGCGCTTAGAGCGCTTTAGGATGTGGATTGGATGGGAAGAGTAGTGAGGTGTTAGTAATTGAAAAATTTTACACTTGTCCATGGTCAAGAGGCAGCCTTCTATCTACACCTGTTTCTCTGTGTGGTGGGCATTGTCTCTGGAGACCTTTTCTTTCTGATATTTGGGGGCACTCGGGCTCTGGGGCAGTGGGAAATAACTTATTACCAACATGCAAGTGGCCTGTCTGGTAATGGACTCAGGTACTGGCAGCCTGGGCGCCATGGACTTGCCACATTGCCTCGGTAGGGGCCAGCAACACCTTGACCTAGCTCCTTCAGGCTCCAGAACGGCTCGCCTCGTGCTGTTCCTTTTCTGGCCGCAGAGCAGGGTGGGGGCGCTCTAGCGCCATGAGTGGAGCGTGCCCCTGGCGTCCTAAGCCCTGATCCACTCTCCGGCTCACACCCTGGGAGCCCTTCTTCACGATCTGAACTCAATTGAGAGGGCCACCCTAAGCTACACGGGCAAGGGGACATTAGGAAGGACAGATGTGGGCATAAGACGTGGCAGGACTCTTTGTGACTGTCTGCCCTAAATCTCCCCATCCTCACATCTTCGTGAAGTCTGCTCCTTGCCCTCATCTCTTACTGCAAGAGACGCTATGCTGCTGAGCTGTGGCTGGCAAGGTGATCCGTTCTGGGAGTGGGCAGGGCGGGGGGCCGCTAGGACATTTTTCTTGCTCCTGGGCTGCAAGAGTGAGCAGGCAGGTCTGCAGACAGGCTGCCTAGACCTGTTGAATTTGGACAGGCAGTGACAAGAGGTGACAGACTACAGCACAATGGCTGGAGGGCTCCAGCAAGGGATGGGGGCAGGCATTTGAGGCACAGAGCTTGGTAAATCACATTAACAAGGCGAGAACCTGCGCAGGCAAATTGGGAATGCAGACAAGGCTCTGAGACTGCGCTGGCTGTCTGCCCATGAGTCATCTCTGCACATCGATTTCATCTCGAGCTCTGCAATAGGCAACGTGTCTCGAAAGAGCTGCCACCTCGGAGGCCCTCCTTGGAAACCACTTTGGGGTACCGCGTCAGTGGCTGGGGAGCATTTCTTGTTCACGACAGGCCCCAAAGTCATGGTGATAAATACTTGTGGGGTCTCCCACAAACTTAGGTGTTCTGAATGCTTGATTCCCAGCTGATGGCAATTTGGGAATTAACACCTCCCAGAGGCAGTGTATTGCTGGGGGTGGGCTTATGGGTGTTATAGCCAGTTTCTCCTTGCCAGTGTTTGGCACACTCTCCTGTTCTTGTTGCTCATCTGATGTGGGCCAGGGGGTGATGTCCACCCTCTGCACATGCCATCGTTTTTCCTGCCATCATGGAGTGTCCCCTCAAGTCTGTAAGCCAAAATAAATGGCTTTTCCCCACAAGCTGCTCTTAGTTGGGTGTTTTCTGCCAGCAATGTGAACCTGACTGTGACACCATTCATCTTGCTACTCTGCTATAAAGGCCTTAAAAACCCTGAACTTTAAAAGCCAACATGACTTGGGGTGTCCAGAGAGTCCTCTCAGCCTTATGTTGCCCCATCTCCTTGTTCCTGTTCAGTGCTTGGTTTAGATTATATGCTAGTGAATGTTGGTGCAAACAATGAGGAATTGAGTGTGTTTCTGGATTTTGTTTTGTTTTTGTTTTGGTGTTTCAAGGTAGGGTCTCACTCTGGTCCAGGCTGACCTGGAATTCACTATGGAATCTCAGGGTGGCCTCGAACTCATGGCCATGATCCTCCTACCTCTGCCTCCCGAGTGCTGAGATTAAAGGCGTGCACCACCATGCCCGACTTGTTTCTTGATTTTTTAAAAAATGTGTGTAGAGTTGACTGTTGCTAGTCTAAGTTGAAAGAAAAAATATAGTTCTCTTGGGGGAAAAGCGTATCCATAGCAGTACCTGTTTTAGGAAACAAATGAATTCTGTGCAGATGTGGGCCAGTGGGTAAGTCGGGGGTGGGGGGGGGGGAGTGAACAAAGTGTCTGGGAAAGAGGAAATTGGCCTGCAAAGAGTCCTGGGGAAACAGCTCACTTTGCAGGCACTTTCTTGCTCTTTCTTTTTTGTTCTTACTGCAGTTTTTTCTTGGCTCCAAGTCAAGGCAGGGAAAGTAGTGACTCTCCAAATGGATGAGGGCTGAAAGTCCATGCTATAGGATGGCTTCAGGTCATGGCTTCATGAAGTTAGGGCAGAATGGCTACTATGGGTATGTAACCCTTAAGCTGCTTCCGACCACCCGGATGACAGCACTGGCAAGCTCACTGTGGGTCTGAAACCCAGATCTCTGGCGGATTGCTAAGCCTAGCTACAGAGGTAACACCAGAGCCAGATGAAGTCAACGCCAATTGGTGACATTTGGGAATTTTGATTTAGAGCTGGCATAAACTTGATTTTCACTAATTCCTAAATATTATGTATTCAATCATTTTGAATAACACAAAAATCTTATCCTAGTTAATATACATGCATGTCATTCTTTTAAAACAGCATTTTCTAGGGGCTGGAGAGATGGCTTAGAGGTTAAGATGCTTGCCTGTAAATCTTAAGGACCCCTGTTCGATTCCCTAGGTCCCACAGAAGCCAGATGCACAAGGTGGCACATGCAGCTGGAATTCATTTGCAGTGACTGGAGGTCCTGGTGTGCCCATTCTCTCTGTTTTACAACTTCTCTCTCAAATAAATAAATAAAATATATTTAAAAACATTTTCTAAAATGTTAGCATAGAAGCCGGGCATGGTGGCGCACGCCTTTAATCCCAGCACTCGGGAGGCAGAGGTAGGAGGATCACCATGAGTTCAAGGCCACCCTGAGATGACAGACTTAATTCCAGGTCAGCCTGGACCAGAGTGAGACCCTACCTCGAAACCCCCCCCCAAAAAAATGTTAGCATAGAAAGTTTGGGTTTCATTATTACAGTTTCAAATATAATTGATTTTGTTAATTTTCTCCACCTTTTCTTCTCTCCCAACCCCTGTCCCTCCTTGTACTCTTCAGTGGTATTTTTTTGTTTTTGTTTTTATTTATTTATTTTTTTTGGTTTTTCAAGGTAGGGTTTCGTTTTAGCCCAGGCTGACCTGGAACTCACTATGTAGTCTCAGGGTGGCCTTGAACTCACATCGATCTTCCTACCTTTGCCTCCCAAGTGCTGGGATTAAAGGCGTGCACCACCACTCCTGGCAGGAGTCTCTTTTATACTTTCGTGTAACATGTATGTAGTTATCCTCTCTAACTTCATGACCTACACACGCACGTGTGCGCACACACACACTATAGTCCACACGTGATGGAGAATAAGCGGTGTCTGCTTGTCTCAGACTCTGGGTTACCTTACTGTGCTTGCTTAATGTAGTACGTTCAAATACATACAAGTTTCGTAGTCTTGCTTTCTGTGTGGCTGAATAAAATTTCATTGGTTATACGCAGCACATTTTCTTTATCCATTCATCTGTTGATGGACATCTAGGTGGGTTCTATTTTTTTGCCATTATGAATGAAGCAGTAATAAACATGGATAGGTACATATCTGTGGTAGAATATAAAGTCTTTTCAGTGTATACCCAGGTTCAGTGTATACCCAGTATACACTAGGTTTGTGTGGTAGCTCTATCTTAAATTTCCTGAGAAATATCTATATTGATTTCCATAATTTGCCTATGCTTTGAGAATGTGTTTTGCTTTTTTATTTTATTTTTAAAAATTTTCTTGAGGTAGGGTCTCAGTCTAGTCTAGGCTGTCCTGGAATTCACTATGTAGTCTCAAGGTGGCCTCGAACTCACAGTGATCCTCCTACCTCTGCCTCCCAAAGTGCTGGGATTAAAGGCGTGTGCCACCACACCTGGCCTTTTTTATTTCAATTAATTGATTGGTGTGTGTGTGTGTGTGTGTGTGTGTGTGTGTGTGTGTGTGTGTGTGTGTATTGTGTGTCTGGATTATGTAGGAGGTATTGGAATTGAACCTGGGCCAGCAGGCTTTGCAAGCAAGTACTGTTAACTACTGAAGCATCTTCCTAGTGACCATAGCTAGATCTAAGAAAAGCCCCCTCCTTTGAACCTACAGCTCTGCAAGTCCTGCTTGGAGCTGGGAGGCTGCTCCTCCACTTAAAGGAGCCGGAAGGCACTCATCAACCGTATGCACTTCTGGTGGGGTTTGGAGAACAGATAAGGCTATGGTAAGCTCTGAGTGGAGAGAGAGAGAAGGAAGGAAGGAGGGAGGCCGGGAATGAAAGAAGAAAGGAAGGATGAGATGGAGGAAAAGCGAGAGGAAGGGATGGAGGGAAGAGGGCATCTGTGCTTCTATGTTAGTAGCACATCACTACAGAGTACTGAGAGGTGGCCAAGAGAGCAGTCTCTCCAGCCAGGGCAGCATTTACCATCCACCACGCAAGGCTCGGCATTCTGCAGCATGGTATATTTGCTCAGAGCTGGCCTGGGGAGGAGTCACTTCTGGAGGAGAGGGGCTCTTGACAAGGGAGTTCTGTGTGTTGACTTTGTTCTCTGTGGGAAATACCCCAGGATTCCAGCACATAGTCTTAACTGTGTTTGATATTGAAATCTTTTCCCTACTAATTTTAAATGACTACCCGAAATCAAGGAATTATGTACTGAGGTAGCAAGACCAGTGGCATTGTGGATGTAGGCCCTGACAATGATAAGGAGAGATGGTGCTCCATCACTGGGAATTACTCCGGGTGGACACTCTTATCTTTGAGGGAGAATAGTCATCCCCAACCTTTCAGGCAGGTCTTGGAAATGATGACTCCTGCACCCCACACTTCCAGTTTTCCTTCTTTTATGTCTCTGACCACTTTATTATCCGGACTTGCTCCAAACCAGGTCATGGTGACTCAGGGAAATCTCTTTTAAGGCAGTCTTTGCAGTGGCTCACCTACTCTCCTTAGCACCATGATCCTCTTGATCAAAAGTCTCAGCCGCATTCCGATGTCACTGTTCGTACAACCTCTGCAGGGCTGGGGGAGCTCCTGGAGATGCCACACACCACCCACTGGGAGCTTCTCTGTCACCGCTACAAGATGGTGGCCCTGACACTCTCGGGTCTCACATATGTAGTTTCATTTAAGCCTGACATTAACTTGGCAAGCTAGGCATCCCAGTATTTTACCTGCATTATCACAGGCACATATTTAAGTAATCTGCCACCGGCGTCCAACAAGTTGGAAAAGGGCCAAGTATTTAGGGACAAAACTCAAAGCTGCTCAAGTGGTAGGATTGCCTTAGGCCAGCTGGTTTTCTTCTGTTCATGGACAAGCTAGCGCACAGTACGGGGTCCTCACTCAAGACAACATGCATTTACTCTTTGTTTCAATGACAAGAGCAGCTCTTTCCTTTTGGTTAATCACCCATGTCCCCACTGCCTGAATGCTCTTTCTTCATGTCTATGCCACTGGCTCCTACATGACATTCAGTCCTTAGCCACAACTCTGTCACATCACCCATCTTTTTCTTCTTCTTCTTCTTGAGCCAGAGTCTCATGTAGCCCAGGCTGGCCTTACTATGTAGCTGAGACCGGCCTCATTCTTCCTGCCTCTACCTCCCAAGGGCTGAGATTACCTGCATGTACCACCACACCCAGAACTCTCATCTTCAATTTCTGGCTACAACTCATGCTGTCCTTTTGTGTCATTGTGAAAAGTCTTAGTCTCTTCCTCTCCTCTCTACTTCCCCACTGAATAGTACCCTGACACTGCTTGGCATCCTGAGTGAATGAGTGATGCTCTAGTGGCAAGCAACAATGCAAAGCACCTGGCACCAATGGTGTGCTGCTCACGTACGCTGAACTGGGTGTCAGGCACACAGAGGACAATTCTCCAGCTGCCTTCTAGTATATTCAGTCTAGTGGTGAGCTGTTCCTGGGGTCCCATTGTATATCCCTAAGAACTGTGGGAGCCAGACCGACTGACCTTGTGGGCAATTCAGTAGACTGAGGAAAGAGGTAGTCTGCCAGGCAGAGAACCAGGATGAGGCACTTAAAGATAGAAAACAGTATGTGCAACCTGAGAGGTCGGGGGAGAAGTCTGGTGTATTCACATGGGTGACAAAGAGCTTTGAGTTGCCGAAGAGCTGTGTGTAGGAGATGAAATAGGTGAAGGGAGAAAGGGAGGAGCAGGCAGAGGCCCAGGCACCAGGACCTTTGGAAGCTACGTCGAGGCACTTGTGCTGTTGGGTCGCCCATTGGAAATGTTCGAATGCACCCAAGCACTGGCTTTCATTGTGTTTGCCTTTGTCCAGCAGCACAGCCAGAGAGGAGAGGAGAGGCTTCTCATTTGTTTCCCTATGCAAACAGGAGTCAAGGATTCCATTTGGGAGGCTGTGTGTAAGAAGCTGGGTCATAAAGGAACAAAAGGAACATTTGTGGGAATGATAACAATACAAATTCTAGCCTTGACCATACAATCTAGCCAAACAAAGGAACGGACGTGTTGAGCGTGAACACCAAGACCCACCATGTAGATAAATGCTGTGTCCTTCAACCAAAGAAAGAGCTACTGAGGGCTCCTGGAAAGACAGGGATTGTCCTAACTCCTCCCACAGACTTGGAAGCTTGTCCGAGTTGGCCCTTCTGAAGATGGCCCCATACAAGTTGAAAATGAAGGCCTCTGGACATGCAAAGTGACCTGGGCATGAACAGGACCCTGTGTAACGTGTGCTGGCACCCTTGGTATCTGAGGCAAAGCGGCCTTTGAGGAGCCATTCATGCCTCAGTGGTAGACCGAGCCCCCTCCTCTTTGAGACATTTTTATTGGGGAGCAAGGGGGGGGGACTGAACTTCTGGCAAACCCTAGGAAAAAGAGGAAGAATCATAACAAGGCTTCTTCCAAACCCCAAGTAACCGAAATGGAAATCAGCTGCCATGTCAGGAAAGGAATAAGGGAGAGAAAATTGCCTTGTGAGTGAGTGTTCAGCTTGGCCGTAAATATGCCCGGTAATCCTTCACACCACTGCGTGCTTTGTGGGGCACTGAGCTCTTTATTGCCCATCAGACTGTTCGATGGTTACGTGGGTCTATGTGGTAAACAGGGCAAGGACTAGCTATCAGGGAGGTTTGCGAGGATGCGGGGCTGGCAACCAGACCTATTGCCCTTAGCTCTGGGCAGTGCTGTGAATACCAAAAGGTCTTTGCGCTGCAGTGGAGAAGTTGGCTTCAAGGCCCAAAAGGCCAGAGACAGACTTGCCACAGGGAGAGGAGACGAGAGTGGAGCAGGCTGGGCTCTGAGGAGTCCTGATGCAGCTCCTCTTACCATCTTTTCCTTTATTTATTTCCTTTTTGGGCGAAGTAAAAAAATCTACACAGCATTAAACTTACCATTTTACCTAACTTCAAGTACACATTTCAATGACATGTAGTATATTCAAAATGATATGTCAAACTTGCTGTGCTGTCTCACACTTGCAGTTCTAGCGCTCAAGAGGCTAAGGCAGGAGGATTGCTGTGAGTTTGGGGCACACAGGACTACACAGGGCCTTTCAAAACAATTTGGGCTACGTAGCAAGACACATTATGTAATCATCACCACTATCCAATTCTAGAAAAATTAACCACCCCCAAAGAAGACTCTATCCCTATTAAGTCAGCACTTCCCCCTTTTGTCTTTCCTTGCTTTCTTTTAAAGAAAATTGCACTGTTGAAATTTATTACTGGGTTCCAGGGACAGGGTTGAATTAATTTCCCCACTCATTTCAAAGCTGATTGCCAACATTACCTGCAGCATGGACATGGCCCTCTCTCATCTGACGCATTTGAGATGAATCCCTGAATATGTATGCATTCTTATAAAATATAGTACTGTTTGGGTATGTGTTTTTAATTTGCATAAATGTTATTGTGCTATAAATCTTGTTGTTTCTTACTTTAGAAAAAGAAAGCAGCATTGTAATCTTGAGATCAGTCCACGTTCCACATTCATCTACTTATTTCAGACTGGTGCTTAGCGTTCCGTTTAGCCCAGCCGTTCTGCTGGGGGTGGAAAGCGGTTGTTCTCAGTTCCACGCAATGCTACAACCGTCCCTCTGGATATGCTTTGATTGGGCTGCCCGGGGACAGGTGCCCAGAGGCAGGCTCATTGTCTCAGACTCTATGCTTATTTAACTCACCGAGACCCGCTGGCTGTTCTTCGGGGCAGAAGAGCAGTTTGTAGTCCTGCCCAGAAAGGGTAGTGGTGGTGTGTGTGTGTGGGGGGAGGGGAGCTCTAGTCACCTTGTACCTGTCCTTGCTCACACTAAGTCCTACCTGCACACTGACTAAGGGGATCTAGCTTGTTTGCCTGTGCATTTTCTTGATGACTAATGAGTATGGAGATCTTTCCATACATTCAGTGGCCATTAGATTTCTTCTTATATAAATTGCTTATTCAAATTATTTCATTGTTTTTACACACACACACACACACACACACACACTTGGACTTCTGTACTTGTGCTAGCTGATGCCTTTTTATTGATTTTAAACAGCATACAGACATTCACACTTATCATTTATCATTTTTCTTTTATGCTATATTTACTGAATAGAAACCCATAATTTTGGTTATATCTATCAAGCTTCATGGCTTGTAAATTTCCTTACCTTTTTCAAGGCCACAAAGGGCTTCCTGTATTTTCTTTCAATAGATTTTTGTTGCTTCCTTTTATATTTAGGTTTTGGTTATATCAGAAATCAATGTTTATCGCTGGTAAGGTGACAATATGCCCACTTTTCTCAGTGGCATTTATTCAAAAATCCTTCCTTTCTTAATTGATTTGTAATGTGTGTGTGTGTGTGTGTGTGTGTGTGTGTGTGTGTGTATGTATGTATATATATGAATATATTGAAGCTTATATAGGTACATATGAACACATAGTTGATTATTTTCCTTTGGAATATTTTTCCTGGACTATCAACATGCTGTTATTCTTAAATGACTATGCATTTGCATTATATCTCAATATTTGATGTGGTAGAACAAGTCTGTTCAAATTAACTTTGCTATTTTAGACTTTATGCTTTCAATGTTCTCTTTTTAATTCCTATATAACAAAGCTCTTGACTATGCCAGTATACTACTGATCAGACTTCCTGCACAGCCCTTGTTTGATTTGAAGTCCACAAGAAGTTCCTAAGTAAAGCATATTATCTAGGTCTATTTTCTGTCACTATAATGCCATGGATGATGTCATTCATAAAGCAAAGAATGAATTTTCATGGGTTTGTAGGTTAGGCAACGCAATGCTGAGGCGTCGGCGTTTGGTAAAGGTCATTCTGCTACGTCCTTACATAATTGAAGGCATCTCACAGAGAGAGAGGGCACACAAGACAGCAAGAGAACGGAGGGCAAAGCAAAGGAGAGCAGACTCCGAGCCCCAGTGACATTTTTGTTTTTCTTTAAGACAAGGTTTCACTACTCAGTCAGGCTGGATTTGAATTCCTGCCTCAGCCTTTCAAGGGCTGGGAATACAAGCATGCCTCATCACTCCAGTATCCAAGCTCACAGCTAACTTACACTATCATGATAATGGCACTAACCCATCGGTGACAGAGGAATCCTCATGACCTAATCTTATTGGCTCCACGTCCCAATGACAATTCAATCTTAACAGGAGTTTTGGAGGGGACATACAAGTCATAGTGAAGGCCCATTTGATGGATGAGGTAGTGCTTTCCAAATATGCATAGTGGTAAGAAAGATGGCATTTGAGCCCGGGCTTCTTGAGTCTCTGCCCTTGGCCCTTGTTACCTCATTATGCTAGTATGGATTATTCAAAAAGAAGTAGACAGCTCACACTGCCCTCCTTACCAGGAGAGATGGCGTGGAAGGATTGCACAGCCTGATGCTTTGAATAGGCAAAAGCTGGAGACCAATATGCAGTTTCAGGGGATGTCATCAAGTATAGCCGAAGGCTGTGTGCCTAGTGAGGGCACGTCTGGGAGGCCAAGTCCCTGCTGAGAGTCGAAGCAGTTCTGGGGGGAAATGAGGGCACCTTGTGGGGCAGATACAGAAGCAGGTCTTAAATCTTAATCAAGACCTTCTTCGTTCTAGCAGAAGGCAGTATAGAAAAAAGGGACACGGTGGCAGTGCACCTACATTTAGGAAGCAAGAAATCAGGCCAGCTCGCCCTGTTTAGGAAGTTACTGAAGGGTAGGGTGACACGCACAGGCAGTCTTGAAGAGGGGTTGGATGTCCACACAGGGCCTGCACCCAAACAGCAGGATCATGGCAAGGCCCCAGGAGCTCTCACACAGGCTCAGCGGCTCCTGCCTCATCTGATCAAGCAGCTTTGCAAGGTCAGAGCCGCTGCTTCAGAATGATATCTGAATGTTAGGGCAAACCTTGGCCGTGAGAGTCTCAAAAGATGAGGTTTGGGGCTGGAGAGATGGCTTAGCGGTTAAGCGCTTGCCTGTCAAGCCTAAGGACCCCGGTTCGAGGCTCGGTTCCCCAGGTCCCACGTTAGCCAGATGCACAAGGGGGCGCACACGTCTGGAGTTTGTTTGCAGTGGCTGGAAGCCCTGGCATGCCCATTCTCTCTCTCTCTCCCTCTATCTGTCTTTCTCCCTGTGTCTGTCGCTCTCAAATAAATAAATAAAAAATGAACAAAAATAAAAAAGATGAGGTTTGTCCACTCATCCCAATATGCAATGAAAGAGACAAGTAACACTAAAAGGCAGAGAAAAGAGGTTTGAAGCACGGACACATTAGGGGTACAAAAGGAAAAATGGGTCCAGTGACACTGGGTTCATCTGTGGAGTACTGGCATGAGCTTTAGGTTTACTGGGAGAAAGAATCGGGGAAGAGTTCTGCACAGTTAAGAGTTCTCAGTCAGGCTCTGAGTTTGAGGTCAGCCTAGGACTACGTCAGCCTGGGCTAGAGTGAGACCCTGCTTCAATGAAAACAAAAAGTGAGTTTGGGGCTGGAGACATGGCTTAGCGGTTAAAGGTGCTTGCTTACAAAGCCTAATGGTCGGGCTGGAGAGATGGCTTAGCGGTTAAGCGCTTGCCTGTGAAGCCTAAGGACCCCAGTTCGAGGATCGGTTCCCCAGGTCCCACGTTAGCCAGATGCACAAGGGGGCGCACGCGTCTGGAGTTCGTTTGCAGAGGCTGGAAGCCCTGGCGCGTCCATTCTCTCTCTCTCCCTCTACCTGTCTTTCTCCCCGTGTCTGTCGCTCTCAAATAAATAAATAAATAATTAAAAAAAAAACAAAAACAAAGCCTAATGGTCTAGTTTGGTTCCCCGGTACCCACATAAGTCAGATGCATAAAGTATGGATCATGTATTTGGAGTCAGTTTTGCACCCATTCCCTTTCTCTTATTCTCATTCTTTTACTCTCTCTCCACACCTCTCTCTCCTTGCAAATAAGTAAAAATAAATCAAAAAATAGGTTTCAAAGGAGTTCTGGTCACAGTGTGGTCTGGTAGATCATTGCAACATGGTCTGAGAAGATGCTATTGCATGTTTGCCTGAGGCGGATCTGGTTTTGACAAGATGGTTCTTCCTGCCCCAGGATGCAGCCTCACCATCATAGGTGACTGTTCTCTTCTTGGGGGTAGTCTGTCCTGTGAGCTGTTTCTCGCATGTCCATATGAATGTCAAAGTTGCACTTTTGCATCCTGCCAGAAGCATAGGTCATTATATAGCATTAGGCCTCTGGTTCCCAAGTCTACTTGAACATCACCTCAGCAGGGGAGTAAACGACAGATCATGGTCTCTAGCCAGCCGGCTCACCACCAGCCTAGGGAGACAGCGCCTGTCCTTCTCAAACTACCTGGGGACAGACTCCTTTATCATTTTATTTCTTCTTTGTGGATGTGTGTGTGTACTGCACATGCAAGCTAAAGGTTGATGTTGAGTGCCATTGTCAGTTGCTTTCTACCTTATTTTGGGGAACAGGGTCTTTTCACTGAATCTGGAATTCAGGAAGATGCAGTTAGACTAGCTTTCCAGCAAGCCCCAGGGATTCTCTTGTCTGCCTTCGAGAATTGAACTGGCATTGTAGACGTTCTAACATGCCTGGATTGATTATTATTATTAATTTTGGGGGTTTTTGAGGTAGGGTTTCACTCTAGCTCAGGCTGATGTGGAATTCACTCTGTAGTCTCAGGATGGCCTCAAATTAATGGCAATCCTCCTACCTCTGCCTCCTGAGTGCTGGGATTAAAGGCGTGCGCCACCACGCCCGGCTGCCTTTATGTTTTTAAACGTAGGCACTGGGGATCTGGGTGAGGGTCCTCATGTTGTATAGCATGCCCTTTACTCACCAAGCTATTACCCCTCACTTTTCCACATTCATTCTGTCAGTGTGTACTTTTGTAAAGCACAGACACTCCTGTCTTTAAAAAAAAAATTTTATTTATTTATTTGAGAGAGAGTGAGAGAAAGGCAGATAGACAGAAAGAGAATGGGTACACTTAGGGCCTCCAGCCGATGCAAACGAACTCCAGATGCCTGCGGCCTCCTTGCGCATCTGGCTCTATGTGGGTCCTGGGGAATCGAACCTGGATCCTTTGGCTTAGCAGGCAAGCACCATAACCGCTAAGTCATTTCTCCAGCCCCAGACACTCCTCTCTGCATTGATAAAGCAGCACTCTAATGCTGTTGATCCCCATCTCCCAACGGGTTTGTGTCACCATCGACTCATGATACGTTGACAATACTGTAAGCTGGAAATGCATTTTAATATCTAACTTGCCAAAGAACCCAGTTTAATATCGAAATAGCTGTAGAGTCTCCGCGTGTGTAAAAGGATCCAAGTTCAAGTCGAAGAAGAGCTTCTACAAGATGCATACTGCTTTTCCAGCATCATAAACTAGAAGCTGTCCTGAAGTCCGGTCATCACGAAGTCAGGGGCTGTCTGTACTGTCGTTGCTGAATTGATCTGCTGCTTGGCCACCAGAACTAGCGTGCGCACTAGACTTGGTGTGGCTTTTGGTTGTCAACTGTCGAGACTGAAGATATTCCACAGTGACACTTATGTTCTTCAAGAAATTGACATTTACCCGGGAGAACTTTCAGGGGAAACTGGAGCTGAAACCACGATGGCAGGCTGGGCCGCTCCTCCATCAGGGGTGCTTAGTTATGAACACTCCGGCCCTCTATCTAAACTTGAACCTCATGTGAACATCCCAAAGACGGACTTGGGAGGGAGGCAGCCGCTGATTGTCTTTGTCCCTCTTTCCATTGTGATCACAGTGAATAAATGCCCTCCCACCTCCGCTGCACCCCACAATTGTCCAGTTGCTTATTGAGGAGAGCTAGAAGAACTTGGCTCTTTAGGGCTGCCCAGGCCCAGGCTCTGACCTTAATAACTCTGGTAACAAGTGTATGGTTTCCTTTACGCTTCTCTTCCCCTAGCCATCCCCACACTCTGCGAAGGCCATAGCTTACACAGTTCCCTCAGCACACCAAAAACCTGGGAGGATATAATCCACAGAAAGGTGTTTTTTTTTTTAATTTATTTAGTGGGCCCAAGCCTTCCCCATTCTGCGCTCAATGAGAAAAGTCAAACAGGCATTGACTTAGCAAAGACTGAGCCTGGGTCAGAGGGGCCCCTGTAGTTTCTAAAGTGGAATTCCCAAGTCAGAAGTATAAATTCTCTGGCCAAGATCCTGGGGCTGGGATCCAGAGGCTGAGGGGTGGGGGTGCTTAGGGTGTGCCTGACTGCAAAGGAACAGCTGCAGGAAGGCTCCCAAAGGGTGCTGAGGGAAATGAGCCATTTTAAGTCAAAGGAATGGAATGTGCCCCAGTAACAGCCCGGGCTCTGCCCTACTCCTGGTTTCATGGTTCTGAAAGGGATGCATCTGCTTGATGCCAGGCATCTTTTTCTCATGGTCCAGACAGTTCCATGCGGTTGTGGCAGCATTCACTGGGCATCGTCTGCCAGGTCCTGTGCTAACCCTGGGCTAAGGGAGGTCAGAAAGGAATCACCCATGACTTCAACCCTTTGGCTTGTCAGCTTCAAGAGTACAGGGATTATGAGCACCTGACCCGCTCACTACGGCATTCAGGGTGCGTGGTGCTCACTACACAGTTTTTGAATGAAGCCTCTTTAACAGCCTCCTTCCAGGTGCCTGGGATCAATGGCTGCATATGTCAACTTGACCAGGCTCTAGTTCCCAAGTCCATGTTTTAAAAAATATTTTGAAGTATTTTTATAATTTTTATGTATTTATTTGGGGCGGGGAGAGAGAAAGAGGCAGGGAGAGAGGGAGACGAAAGGGCATGCCAGGGCCTTCAGCTGCTCCAAATGAACTCTAGACCTTGCACCACTTTGTGCATCTGGTTTATGTGGGTGCTGGAGAGTTGAACCTGGATCCTTTGGCTTTGCAGGCAAGAGCCTTAACTGCTAAGCTATCTCTCCAGCCCCCATGTGTTTTGTATTGGTGGTCAGCTCTACAGTTTTTGCAATGAGTATACTTATCTATCTATCTGTCTGTCTATCTATCTATCTATCTATCTATCTATCTATCTATCTAACTATCATCTTCTTTCATCTACATAAAGAGTTCTACCAGAGAATCAATCTCTCTCTCTTTCTCTCTCTCCCTTTCTATGTGCGTGTGCATAAAACTCTTGGGCACATGTCTCTTTTATTTTATTTTATTTTTTTTTAAATATTTTTTTGTCCATTTATTTATTTATTATTTGAGAGTGACAGACACAGAGAGAAAGACAGATAGAGGGAGAGAGAGAGAATGGGCGCGCCAGGGCTTCCAGCCTCTGCAAACGAACTCCAGACGCGTGTGCCCCCTTGTGCATCTGGCTAACGTGGGTCCTGGGGAACCGAGCCTCAAACAGCGGTCCTTAGGCTTCACAGGCAAGCGCTTAACCACTAAGCCATCTCTCCAGCTCTCTTTTATTTTATTTTATTTTATTTTATTTTATTTTATCTTATCTTATCTTATCTTATCTTATCTTATCTTATCTCATTTATTTTTCGAGGTAGGTCTCACTCTAGCCCAGGCTAATCTGCAACTCACACTGTAGTTCCAGGCTGGCCTTGAACTCACAATGATACTCTTACCTCTGCCTCCCAAGTGCTGGGATTAAAGGCATGTGCCATCATGCCCAGCTTCATTTGTACATTTTTGAAAACTGTCTGTTCAACTTATTTTTATTTATTAATTAATTTAATTAATTTATTTATTTGGTTTTTCAAGGTAGGGTCTCACTCTGGTCCAGGCTGGCCTGGAATTCACTGTGTAGTCTCAGGGTGGCCTTGAACTTTCGGTGATCCTCCTACCTCTGCCTCCTGAGTGCTGGGATTAAAGGCTTGTGCCACCACGCCTGGCTTTATTTTTATTTTTTAATGAGCATCCAAAGTAATAGGTTTCATGATGGTCTTGTCACACATGCATCTCATGACTTTTGCTTATATATACCCCATTATACTCCCTTGTTACCCGGCCCCTCCTATTCGTCCTCCTCCTCTTTTTCCAATAGTATTCCTTCTTCTTTAATGTCATATTGTGTGTGTGTGTGTGTGTATGTGTTCATATATATATATATATATATATATATATATATATATATATATATATGACATATGAAAGAAACATGCAGATGCACGATTTATTTTTCTGAGTCTGGCCTCTAATTTTATTCACTTTCTTACAATGACATACATTTTTTCTGTGGTGGAAAATATAGCATATTTCTTTTATCCATTCAACTGTTAATGGGCATCAAGGCTGGTTTCATAACTTAGACATTGTGAAAATGGATATACAGGTATCTGCTGTGTTCTGACTTTGAATCTTTCAGGGGTTCAGTCAGAAGAGGGATAGTTGGTTCATATTTTGAGTTTGTGAGGAGCCTCCACACTGATTTCCATAGTGGCTACATCAGGTTGCGCTCCAACCAACAGCGAATCAAGGTTCCCCGCTCCCCACACTCTCACTCATTCATGGCAGTTTGTTTTTATCGTAGTGGTCATTCTGACTCTGGAGGGATGGAACCTGTGTCATTTTTATTTGCACTGCCCTGATGGCTAAGGATTGAACACATCTTCATGTATTTATTGGCCATTGTACTTTTTTTTTTTTTTTTTTTTTTGGTTTTTCAAAGTAGGGTCTCACTCTGGTCCAGGCTGACCTGGAATTCACTATGTATTCTCAGGGTGGCTTCAAACTCAAGGAGATCCTCCTACCTCTGCCTCCCGAGTGCTGGGATTAAAGGCGTGCGCCGCCATGCCCTGCTTCATTTGTACATTTTTGAGAACTGTTCATTCAACTTATTTGCTGTTTTTAATTGACTGTATAATTTTTGGTGCTTAGTGTTTTGAGTTCTTTATATATTCTGGGTATGAATCCCCTGAACACACATTTTGACATCCTTCTACTTCCTATTATTCATTTTATGTCCTAGATAACTCTTTCTAAATTTTTAGTTGAGGATTTTAATACATGAATATACCCTCTTTTTTCCCATTCCCCCACACCCTCTCTTTTCAAGTAGTTCTTTTTTGAATTTTTTTAAAAAAACTTTATTTTTATTTATTTATTAGAGAGAGAGAGGGAGAGAGAGAGAGAGAATGGGCGCTCCGAGGCCTTCAGCCACTGCAAACAAACTCCAGATACATGCACTCCCTTGTGCATCTGGCTTACGTGAGTCCTGGAGAATGGAACTGGGATCCTTTGGCTTTGCAGGCAAATGCCTTAACCACTAAGCCATCTCTCCAGCCCTCAAGTAGATCTTTTGTTTTGCTGTCTCATTTTTTGGTCATCTCCCATCCCCCTCTATCAAAATGTTGCTGGGCACAGAACTGCGCAGGTTTTGTGGGGTAACAATAATCACTATGAGATCATGAATGCACCAGTCAGTTCATGTCCAGAGGACAGTGCCCTGAAGAACTCCTTTCCTCTTGTGGCTCTTACATTCCAGTGCCCATTATCCTAACTCATCTAGCTCTACCTGTGTTGGCTGTGTGCTCTGCTTACCCTCCAGTAGCCTGTGAGCCTGCTGAGCGCAGGGACTCACGTGTTTTCATGCCTGTGACCCCAGTGCCTATCGAGGACTTTGCTCAGAGGGATTCTCTTGAAAGACTGCTGGGTGAAGAACTGTACAGAGGCTGGGACGCTGAGAACAGGCTATCATGGTGACCCCTCCACAGGTCAGCTCCCCCTCCCTCATTAACCAGTATGCATCTGCTCCAGCTAAACTTCCAGCTCCAGTCTAGGTTTGTCTTTTGAAGGCCCATTTCCAGCTTCTACCTCCACTGGGCATTTGAGTGCCTTATATTCTACAGGGCGGGGAGGGGGGGGTGCCTGAGCACCTGCTCAGGACTGGAGGCTGAAGCTCCCAGGGGTTCGGCTTTACATCCTGCTCTTCCACTGACTAGCTGTGACTCATCCGACACGTCTGAAATCTCGCGGAGACTCAGCTACCTTACTTCAACATGAAAATCTTGGTCACTCATGCCTGGAATCCCAGCACTTAAGAGGATGGCCATGAATTGTGTGCCAGGCCAGCATGTGCTGCAAAGTCGAGACTCTGTCTCATAAAAAACCATGTGATGGGTGATGCAGGTCAAGCAGAGAAGGGCCTGGAATGCAACATCCACTGGCAGTGGTGCTCTGTGGCAATCTGTCATTCAAATTACCCTGAAATGAAACCTGTCCCTTCCATCCACACCCCTTCCACTTCTCAGTATACTATGTCAGCTCAAATTCTTAAATATCTCCTTTCCTCAGTCTCACTGACACCATCCTGGTCCCAGTAATTGCCATCTCTCTTCTGGATGACTGCAGTAACCCCTTAAATCATCTCCCCACCTCTTCACATGACACAGCAGCCAGCGGACTGTTTCCTAAGCTTGTAACTTCTGCCCAGAACATTCCAGTAGTTTTCCATCTCATAGTAGAGAGCCAAGACTTCCCCCTGGCCTCCAAACCCTGGTCTCCATCTGAGATCATCTTCTTCCTCTCTCTCTGATTTCTGCTATGTTCTGGGTACACTGAGGCCCCCACTCCTCCTCAAACACAGATGTTCTGTCTTCCTGAAAGGCCTACGCACATATTGACTTCTTTGGATGAGACCCAATCTCTCTTGTATTTCTATTTCAGTTCACACACTATGTCTGCAAGGAAGACTTCTCTGTCCTCCCAGACTAGGTCAAGGACTATTAGCTCTGAAATGCCATTTTACCTTGGATGGTGAACCATTTGGATTAACATCTGCCTATTTCATTAAAGCTACGAGATCCATGGGGGCAAAGATATTTTCCGTGTTGCTTAAAATTGTGAGTGCAATAGCATATGATTGCAATGGCATATGGTAGATACCTAATAAATACTTATTAAATTGCTGGTTCCTTGAGGAAACTCTGAAACAGGGTCTAAGGAAGAAAGGAGCAGGTTGAAGGACTAGGGAGACGATGCAATGTGTAAGAGTGCTTGTCACAAGGTTGAGGGCCTGAGAAGGCCTGATTCACCCTGACTTTCATTCCCCAATGCCCATGTAAACAGGTGGGAGTGGTTATGCAAGTCGGTGACCCCAGTCACAAGTCCCATGGGGAGTAGAGATTGGGGGAGAATCACTGGGGCTTCTCGGTCAGCCAGTCTAACCAAAAATGGCAGTTTAGGGTTCGGTGAGAGACCCAGCCACAAGAAAACACATGGGTGAGTGACAAAAGTATCTGATGTTCTCCTCCAGCATCCACACACATGCATGTGGCATAGAATGTGTGCACGTGCACACACACACACACACACACGTGCGCGAGTGCATACAAGATAAGCAAAGCTCATCAAAGCTGGGAATGAGAGGTCACTGGGAGCTCAGCGCTGGACAAGACATCTCCGTCACGCTTTCCAGTGCTCCAGGAACATTGCCAAAGAGGAGCAGGGAAGACTATAAGAGCAATAGGGTGGGAAGGAGTTCTTTTAGGCACTGTCCTCTGGCTATGAAGTAACTGGTGAAACCCACAGTGGCTGCATTACCCCACAACACATGCAGAGGTCTGAGTCATCCACATTTTGACATGGAGGATGGAGGAGGAGGGGGAATGAGACATGAACACAGAGGAAGGACTACTTGGAAAGAGGAGTGCTTGGAAAGAGGTGCTCAGTGGACTAAGGGTCAGGGAGGGGGAACGGCGAGTAATGAGATGGGACTATGAACAAATTATAGTATGCTCATGTATTAAAGTTCTTGATAAAAATGGCATCAAGTTGGTGGTTGGTAGTATGGGAAGGAGAAAGGGGATTCTGGGTGCATAAATGGCAAGGCAAAGGCACAAAGCCACAGCATAGAGGGCAGTGGAAAGAGTCAGACAAGGGGGTTTGTGTGGGCCAGGATAATAATGGTTGCTCAGAGGCAGCTGGCTCCAAAAGATGCCTCGCTTCTTCACCTGGACTCTGATGTCCATCATTACAAGCCTTCTTGAAAGCTCAGTCATATTTTCATACCCTAGGATAAGCTGTAAGACCTTCCAGCAGTCCTCCTTTCCTGCTCTCTACCTCCGGAAGTCCAGGAGCATTTCTGGCCTCTGACTGATGCCTTCACTAAACCCTCACCCAGGTGTCCCCAGAACAACCTTTGGGAGAGTGAGACCAGTGTGTGAAGTCTGGAGAAAGAAAGGGAGGGAGATGGGGAGAGGGAAGAGGAAGGGTAAAGAGATGGGGAGGTAGTGGGAGAGAGGGGAGAAGAGGAGAGAGCAGGGGAAGGGAAGATTGATGAGGAGGTAGAGTAGGAGATAGGGAGAGAGGGGAAAATGGAAAGGAAGAAAGAAAGACAGAGGGAGGTAGAGAGACAGGAAGAAGGGGAGGGTAGGGGAAAATGGCAAGAGAGGGAGAAGGAGGGAGATAGGAAAGGGTAGATGGGGGAGGGGGGAGAAAACCATGGGGAGGGAAAGAATGAGAGAGAGGGGAAGGAGGCAGGGAAGAGAAAGGGAGGGGGAGTGAGATAGATAGAAAGAAGAGAGCACACCAAGGTGCTGAGCAAAGACAGGTATAGCAACATGGAGATCTGCAGAGACACCCGGAGACACGGATGGAGCCTTGGAGCCTAGGAGCCGGAGAGAGAGAATGAAAAGGGCGCAGAGACCTGGTCAGAAGCAGATGCCCAGATGCACACAGCGACTGGGCTGCCTTGCATATTGTAGCAGAAGACAAATTGCTTCTCTCTCCCAGTGAAAGGGATATGCAAATCCTGGAGATGGAAGCTCTGTGTGTGTGTGTGTGTGTGTGTGTGTGTGTGTGTGTGTGTGTTTTGTGGGTGCACACATGTGCACAGAGAACAAAACCAACATACCAAGGGAAGGCAAGTGAAAAATAAGCTTATCAGCTGGTTAAGACATTTACCAGCAAGGATATTTTTTTCTTTTTTGATTTTCCCACGTAGGGTCTCAGTCTAGCTCAGGCTGACCTGGAATTCACTACATAGTCTCAGAGTGGCCTTGAACTCTCAGCGGTCCTCCTACCTCTGCCTCCGAGTGCTGGGATTAAAGACATGCACCACCATAGCCGGCTGCCAGCAAGGGTTTTATAACCATCTGTCTTCATTTGTTCATGCCCGATGTGTGGGAAAGGTGCAAGAAACCAGATGCTGATAACTTAATGGCAGTTTGACACCTGCCAAGAGGTTTGTCCCTGACTTGCTCCAGGGGTATGTAGACCTCACTGTAGCCCCAGTCATAGTGTTGCTGATGTCTGTGCCCTTAGGGACTTCTTGTCCTGTGTATATGAGATCTGTGTGATGTGCAGCGAGTCTAGCTAAGAGTTCGAGGCCAGACGACTAGAGTTGTGAGTGTCAGGGACTGTGCAATTGTGGCTCTTAGTGTCTGAATTCTTTTTCTAGTTGGTCACTTCCCCATACATTCATTCATTCACAGCCCTTTCTGGAGACAAGAAGCAAAATCTGGGCTGGAGAGATGCCTTAGCGGTTAAGCGCGTGCCTGTGAAGCCTAAGGACCCCGGTTCGAGGCTCGATTCCCCAGGACCCACTTTAGCCAGATGCACAAGGGGGCGCATGCATCTGGAATTCATCTGCAGTGGCTGGAAGCCCTGGCGCGCCCATTCTCTCTCTTTCTCTCTGTCCCTCTTTCTCTCTCTCTGTCACTCGCAAATAAAAAATAAATAAATAAAAATAAACAAACAAACCAAAAAGAAGCAACATCTGTCACCAGGGAGCTCCTGTGGCTCAGATGGCCAATGCCACTATGCATTGGCAAGATCTATGCCGGGCTCAGAGAGGCAGAGAGCACTCCCTGATCCTGTGCTGGTGAGGGAGGTCTCGTGTCTTCAGAAGAGCCAGCCCCGCTGATGTCGTGATCTGTGCAGCCTCACCCTCCTACCTGTCCCCAGAAAGAGGGCGATATTTGCGTGGCGCCACAGGCAGCACAGTCATCAGGGTACCCTCCCGCAGGGAGGTGTGACTCATCCAAAACAAGAATGGCCAAATTGCAATGACGCAAAAGCCTCCGAGATGAATTTGCCAATTAGTGTGGGAAAGAATAGGGCCCCAGGAGCTCCGGAGCCCTGGGTCTTTCTCTTGTCTTTCAGAGCAGCGTGGCTGTTCGAGTCTGTCACTAAGCAGGCTAGTCATGGCCGGTCCCTGGAGATGAAGCTCTTGAGTCACAGCATGAGCCTCTGATGCTCCTCAGACCTGAGCTATGGTGCACAAACATGGCCCCCACTTGTCAGTCTGTCTCCCCCTAAGCGGTCTACTGCTCCCTTCTGCTGATGTGCAACCTGGGATGGAGGCAGCCGGGGGTCCTGACGATGCCTTGCTCAGGCCGCCAGCGTGAGATTCTGTCTCTTTGTGGCGAGGGCTTCATTGCTGCTCAGAAGACTTGTGGGAGCTTGCTGTCCTAGTCCACGCGAGTAGGTGGGCATGTGCGCACACACCGCGGGCGGCGGCAGCTAGTCTGGGGAATCAACTCGACCCCCTGGTCCTTGGCTTCTTGAGCTGCCTGGGGAAAAGACAGGCCGCGGGAGAGCTGGGACACAGCGGCACAGGGCTGGAGCTGAGCTCGCCGGGGCCTGGCCTCTCAGTGTCCGGGTAACGCGGACGTAGCTTGCTGCCCTGCTGCAGAGGCCGCGTCTCAGGCCCATGACAGCAGTGTCATCTGCGGTCTGAGCTGTCAGCACAGTGATGGCTGCAGACAGGCGAGGGGAGGCAGGTAGCTTGTGGGAACGGGGAGGCCTTTATCACCACCCAGCAAATGATGAAGGGAGGCAATAATGAAGGTGTCTTTACGATCCCCATGCTGAAGTGTGGCTGTGGTGGGCTGTGCTGCATTAGGGAGGCAATGGGGCTTAGCAAAGCATCCATACCGAGACGGAGCTTTGGGGTTAGTAGAATTCCAGCTAGTGACCCTAGTATGCCGGGCCGTCCCATTCTTACCTCTGTCTTCGCTACTACTACCAAGGCCATCGCCAGGGACATCTCTGCACACCAGGGGGTGCCTGTATTGGCACGCTCTCCTATACAGGAAGGAGGATAGAAACAGCCGCGGAAGCTAAGGATTGAACTGCTTTTCTGGAGATGAATTGAGGCTAGGTCATTGGGTCGGTCAGTATTGCATTTCACAGTAGGTGAGTGTGGAAAACGGTCTCACAACTGCTTCTAGATCCTGGAGTTCGCCTTACACAGGGGCGCACGTGTAAAGTTTCTGAGGCTAGCTGGGGGCGGGGGGTGACTGCCTTCAGATAAAACCGGCCAGAGGATGTTCATGGGAAACGCCGATGTTTCTTCTTTGTTCCTTACTGCCATTAGACAAGAGGGACAGCAAGGGATCAAGGAGCAATGGAAAACACAACGGAGATGAAAAGGGCCCTTGAGAATGCCAAACAAACTTGTCCTTGACTTATGTGATCAGCTGCAAGAGGTCTGTCCAGCTGAGGAGAACAAATGCTGTGTGGCTGTGTGAGACTATAATGATGCGAAACCCCTTGAAGACCTTAAGCCTCCCAGAGACTACTCCACGGCTCATTTACTCCAGCCTGGCTATGTGATTTGCTTGGTGACAAATAGTGAAAGGAAGGGGTGGGTGGATACTGGCTTTCACTTAGAAAACGGCCTCTTTTTAGGAACACTGAGACTAATAAATATTTGTGCTTATCTGCTTAAATCAGGATAATACTTCTGGACTAAATGGCTTTCAAATTCCAGCTCTACCCTGAAATTCTCTTAGTATATTTTGTGATAATAAAGTGTTACAACTAAATGGAAAGACAGGCTACATTTTCTTTGATCCAGTTAATAATGTTTGGGAGAAGCCAAACAGTTTGGACCTTGAGGCAGTAACCCAAGCACCATCATTCCCTCAAAGTTTATTTAAATTGGACAGAATGTCGGGCTATAATCTGCTGTTTTTGATATGTTTATCTTGCAGATTTGAGTCTTGGGAGGGCTGCTCAGGAGCTTCACTGGTGAATAAGTAGGTGAAGGAATGCCTGACCTTTTTCCTACCATTTTCTTCCCTAGGAAGTTTGGCTTTTTCTCTAGTCACTTCATTTCCACATTAGAGTGGGGCTTATGAAAGCAAGGCTGGCAGAAATGACATGTCGATCTAAACTGTGGGCAGGGCATCCAATTACTCTTTCATGTTTTTCTTGATCTTTTTAAAACTTCTTTTCTTATTGAAGCTTTCAGTCCAGCTTCTCTGAGTGCTTTATCCTCAGGTTTTGTAACTGATGGAGTGCTTAGGGCTCCTGCCTACAGCCTCTTGATTCCACAGTACCACTGTCCACGGCATCTGAGCTTAGCCAGCCAGTTCAGATCTGTCTAGAAATCTCATAGCTGGGAGGACAACAGCTAGCTTTGCCCCTTGTTTGTCTTCTAACTACTGCTCTCTACACTAAACGTCATAGACATCCTGTGCTGAGTCACACACTTACCAATTCCTCAAGTTGATAAAGCCTCTCCGCTAGTGACAAGTTTGTCTTTCTTTTTCCAGTTACTGTCCATATCTGTTCTTCCATTAGATTGCTCTGTCCCAAGCCTATTCACAGAGGTCACTTATGACATTGTCTTGCAAGCCTATTAACAGAGCTTTCCAGCCTCCATTCAAACAAAGCCATTTCCTTGAAGCATTCCTTTCTCTGATGGATTCAAAGGATCCACACAGTGGAGGAGACCCTTGAAGCCATGCAACCCAGGAGCCATTATACATATGCAACACTGAGCCCAAGGAGAGCCGCCAGTTCAGGCCAGTGCCACAAAGCACATCATTAGAGTCTCTGGGACTCAAATGCAACTCTTGTGACATTTACGTTGTCTCACCCTGCTCTGTCCCCTTCACCTTGTTGCCAGTTGCCACTAAGCAAATCTCCAGTGCTTCAAAAGTTGAAAGGAACTGTTAGAAAGTAACATGTCAAAATATTAACCAGGACTATCTTAGGGTATTTGGAATGAGGCTGACATTTCTGCTTCATTCTGTTGTATGAAATGCTTCAGATGTTCCTTAATGAGCAGATATTGCTGGTCAAATGATGGAAGTCGGGCTGGAGAGATGGCTTAGCGGTTAAGCGCTTGCCTGTGAAGCCCAAGGACCCTGGTTCGAGGCTCGGTTCCCCAGGTCCCACATTAGCCAGATGCACAAGGGGGCGCACGCGTCTGGAGTTCGTTTGCAGAGGCTAGAAGCCCTGGCGCACCCATTCTCTCTCTCTCCCTCTATCTGTCTTTCTCTCTCTGTCTGTCGCTCTCAAATAAATAAATAAAAAAAAATGATGGAAGTCAATCCATATGCAGAGGAGGAAAAGTGGAGGAGGAGGAGAAGCGACCCTAGCAAAGTCAATGTGCGCCTGAGAGCATTTTGGACAGTGTAATGCTTCCTTAGAAGGATTTGCACATTTTTTGCTCGTGCTGGAAGCCAGCTTTTCTCATTTGGATTAAGAAGCATAGAGCTCTCACAGCAAATTTAGCCCCAGCTCTAGGCCCAGGCCCAGCCAACAGCTGTGTCCCAGGAGAAAGGCGGCCTGTCCAAGAATTAGTGATCTCCTGACCCACATCTATACTGGTGACTTCACACTTCATTTTCATAGGTTTCTTGGATTACTGGGCTCCCTTGTGGCATGGAAACATCATGTAGTCGGAGCCAGGTTCTAGGGTGTGGGTTGTGGGACAAGTGTGCTACAAACAGGAATCATATGCAATTGCTGGCGGGAAGGGCCCTCATTAAGTGGAGGACACAGATGTGCACATAAAATGAGGAAAAGATGGGATAAAGGAAACTCTCAAATCCCACCCCAGATGCCTGCAGGATGACATCATGCCCCTACTGGGAAACACAGCTGTCTTCAAGGGGTGACAGTGTACCAGCTGCTTTCATAGCTGCTAAAATCAGCTTGTTGAACATGGCTTGGCTGGTGCATGCACAGAAGTTTATGCAGAGCCTCTTCTGAAGAGAGCTGTTTACCAGGACTGACACCTCATCTCCCTCCACCTTTTACTTCTACCATCAGAGTGGATGGAGGAGGAGGATCTGGATGAGGAAGCAGGTCTGCAGGAAAAATCTCCAAGCTGAAAGCCAGTGAGAGCCAGGCATGGTGGTGCATGCCTTTAATCCCAGCACTTGGGAGGCAGAGCTAGGAGGATTGTCATGGGTTCAAGACCACCCTGAGACTACATAGATAATTCCAGGTCAGTCTGGGCTAGAGTGAAACCCTACCTTGAAAAACCAAAATAAAATAAATAAATAATATAATATAAAAAATTTAAAAAGCCAACAAGGTTAAGCAGAACAGCGTTATGTCCAACTGAATTTTCACTTTCTTTCCCCTTCTTTTATTTATTTATTTATTTTTTTGCAAGCAGACAGAGATAGAGATAGAAGAGACAGAAAGAATGGGTATGCCAGGGCCTCCAGCCACTGCAAATGGAGTCCAGATATATGTGTCACCCTGTGCATCTGGCTTTGTGTAAGTACTGGGAATTGAGCTCGGGTCCTTAGGCTTTGAAGTCAAGTATCTTAACCACTGAGCCATCTCTCTAGCCCCATCCCCCCTTTCTTACCCATTCCTCTTTCCTCCCACTGCCAGCAAGGCCTGCCACCTAGCTCCTTCTGGCAGCTGGGAATCAGTATGTAGAACTCACCTTCAGCTTCTCCAAGCTGGAGCACAGGGACCTCTCCCACCACGCATCAGTTCTCTGAAGTCTGCATGCTAAGGCCTCATGGACACACATGCTTTCAGGTCACGGAGCACTGGGAAATGGGACTGTTAGGCTAGCAACCTTAGGCAACTAGGAAATAGAGCTGGGGTTCTCTGGGGCCCAGAACACTGGTACAACTGGCATGTCAGCTGCAAGTGTAAGAGGAGCACTGGAGAGCCCACCAGGGAGACCATTTGCAGCCTCTGCATCATACCTCATAGCTATGTGGCAAAGGCCCAGGGCCTGGCAGAGGTTGGAATGTCCCCATGCAGCCCTCCAAACATCAGCTGTGTTCTCTAGGCTCTTACAGCAGCTGGGTAATGCTGAGCTCCCATGGGTCCCTTCACGGCAGGGCAGGAAAGGCGATATCTACTGTGTTGAAGCTGAACTGTTTGCCTCTGGAAGTGCACTTTTCACTTGGTTTGGGGGTACTCGTGTGCCCTTGGAGACATGAAGATGGAGCAGACTTGCACACCTGAGAACAAGACCGTCTCTTCACAAGTCATCAGGCCACATGCTATGGTTTACCTGGGCACACACGTGCTATCATGGGAAGGAGAATGGGCCCAGCTTCTTGAGGGGTGCCAAAAGCCTCTGTTGGGTTGGGAGATAGAGAAACTAGCAGCTCACCTTCAATCAAAGTTCAAGAGCAATGTGTTGCTATTTTAAGTGCAGGGAGATGAAAAGGGGGATGGAGAGATGAAAAGAGAGAGAGAGAAAACACAGTGTGTGTGTGTGTGTGTGTGTGTGTGTGTGTGTGTGTGTGTGTGTGATTGTTCTGGAGCTCACCAAGTAGGCTAGACTGACTGGCCAAAGAGACCCAGGGATCCAAAAGTCTCTGCCTTCCTAGCACTGGCATTGCAAGGATGTACCACCACACTTGGCGTTTCTACACTGGTCTGAGGGTTGAACTCAGGTCGTCATGCTTGCAAGGCAAGCGCTTCTCTGAGACATCTCCTCACATACTTGGCCTTGCTTTTTATAAGGGCACTAATGTCATCATGAGGTCCTCACACTCGAGCTATTTATTACCTTGAAACAGCCCACTGCAGACTACATCATATTAGGAGCTTGTGGCAGTCAGCTCCTCGTTACTGAGAAAAACTCCTGACCAAAAGCAGCTTATAGGAGGAAAGGATTTATTTCAGGCTTACACATTCCAGGAGAATGCCATCAATGGGGGAAGACACTGGTTCACTTTCATAGATCCGAGCAGAGAGACACCACCAGCAGCCAGCACCACACAACCCCCAGAGATCCAACTGCTTTCCACACACCTTAGGGTTGGATTCAAGGTCCACTCCCAGTGATAAACCTCTTCCCCAGTAGGGCTTCAGCCACTGGAGACTCAAGATTCCACCACTACAGGAGTAGAGCTTGGACATGTTACACAATGTAAATGCTATGAAAATAGTTGTTACATTGTCTTGTTTTAGGGATTAGTGGCAAAAATTTTCTATGCATGCTCAGTATATACACAATATTTTTTCTGCTTGTGCACATGTACATGCCTTATGGTCTGTATGGGAGCTCATGTATGTGTATAGGTGTGCATGTACATACATGTTTGTACATGTGTGTAGAAGCTAGATAGAGGACAATCTCAGGTTTTGTTCCTCAGAGATCCTCTCCACCTGTTTTGAGATAGGATTCTCACTCTCCTGGAGTTCACCAATTAAGTTAGACTAGCTTGCCAATAAGCTCTAGGAATCCCATGTCCACATCTTCAACACTGGAATTACAGGTGCAAACCACTAGACCTGGATTTTTTATTTTCAAGGTATCACTCTAGTCCAGGCTGACCTGGAATCACTACATAGTCTCAGGGTGGACTCCAACTCACGGTGATCCTCCTACCTCTGCCTCTCGAGTGCTGGGATTAAAGGTGTGCACCACCACGCCCAGCTAGACCTGGATTTTTAATTGGCACTGGGGATCTGAACTCATGTACTCATGCTTGCATGGCAAACACTTTATTCACTAAGCCATCTCTCTAGCCCCACCCACAAGTTTTTTTTAAAATTTTTATTTATTTTATTTGAGAGCGACAGACACAGAGAGAAAAAACAGATAGAGGGAGAGAGAGAATGGGCGCGCCAGAGCTTCCAGCCTCTGCAAACGAACTCCAGACGCGTGCACCCCCTTGTGCATCTGGCTAACGTGGGACCTGGGGAACCGAGCCTCGAACCGGGTTCCTTAGGCTTCACAGGCAAGCGCTTAACCGCTAAGCCATCTCTCCAGCCCAAGTTTTTTTTTTTTTTAAACTACATTTGATCTGCATTTGGTGCAAAACCTGCACATGACTGACTTCTAATGGCTGATATTCAGGGGTCTGTATTTAATTATACCACTCTGAAAATAAACACAGAAGCCTGCCTTCCTTGAAGTTTCTCCTTTCCTGATCAAAGGAATTCTGTGGCTAGGCATTGCTAGGCTCAGAGCTATGGAGTCAGAGGTAGGTGAATAGTTAGGGAACTATCAGGCCTTCTTCCCTTGGATGAGAGGAAAAAAAATGTGGTATTTGTGCTTCTGAGACTGACTTATTTCACTAAACGTAATGATATCCAGCTCCACGTGAGACTTTAATTTGTGTGTGTGTGCAGATCGTGGAATTAGGAAAGGGTACTATGAAAGCTGTGAATGCTAATGCAGCATCCTACTGAAAGCTTCAAGGAGAGAAGGGATGCTATAATATATAACAAACTTTCTTTTATGGAGGAAGGGACATTTATTGAAGCTTACAGATCCAGGGGAGGCTCCATAATGGCATAAGAAGTTGGACCACTCTTTTTTTAAAAATTATTTATTTATTTATTTGAGAGCGACAGACACAGAGAGAAAGACAGATAGAGGGAGAGAGAGAATGGGCACGCCAGGGCTTCCAGCCTCTGCAAACGAACTCCAGACACGTGCGCCCCCTTGTTCATCTGGCTAAGGTGGGACCTGGGGAACCGAGCCTCGAACCGGGGTCCTTAGGCTTCACAGGCAAGTGCTTAACCGCTAAGCCATCTCTCCAGCCCAAGTTGGACCGCTCTTAAAGGACCAGGCAGAGAGAGAAAAAGCCAAAAGCCAAAAGCAAAACCACACAGCCAGCTTCAGGAACTGCAGGTAGAACTAGGCACTTTGTGTATCTTTAGATTGGAATTTCAAACCCACCACCACACCTTAAGATCCGCCCAGTACCTTCTCCTCCTGTGAGGGTGCTGCAGATCTATCTGAATTAAGTAGTCAAGAGGCAGATTATGTTAATCCAATTGCCACACAGTATTCACTCCTCTTTTATCCTCTTTCTCTTTTATCCTCTTCACTATCATAACCCTTGAGGTACTCATCTGCAAGGCTGTCTAGGGCTCCCAGGGAGTGCTCCTTCTCACAGGGGGTATCAACACAAAGAGGAATGTGGAGTCTGCCTCTCTGAGTTGAGAGACAGTGTTCTGAGCTTTTGCTGGGGTTTTTATACCCACTTTTTCCTCAGTCACTCTGGCTGTTGATAACCACCTTAGGGTTAGCTATTTCACTTATCAGCGCACAGCTGGTCTCTGGTCATGGGCCCCGGTTGCCATGGTGATATTGTCACTGCAAGGTGAGTGTTTCATTTTTACTATTACTAGTGCTAGTGAACTAATAAAACACTGAATATATTGGAGGCCATCTATTCAAACTACCAAATTCTGCCCCTGGCCTCCAATAGATTCAAAACCATCACACATTGTAAATTGTATTCAGTCCAATTTCAAAGGTCCCCACAGTCTTGACTAACTTAAGACAGTTCCAAAGTCCCAAGTCTCCTCTGAGATTTATGATTGCCTCTTAGCTGTGAGTCCTGTAAAATCAAACAAGTCATGTACTTTTAAAATATAAAGGTACAGAGTAAACATTTTCAACTGTTATAAGGCATAGTAAGGAGAGACTAAAATAATGCAAACTCAACATCCATCAAGCAAACTTCAGATTTTTGCAGAGCAAGTCCAGTGACTGGCCGTTTCCAGATGTTTTAGTTCCTCCCCTCCCTAGCCAACAGCCTCCATGGTAGTCCTTGCACAGTACTGGTATATGAAGACATCTTTGTGTCTCCACTGCAAACCACAGTTCATCTTCCAAAGGCTCTTCCAGCCTATTCATGAGGGTCATCACACCCTGCCTATGTGCCGCATCTCAGCAGTAGCTTCTCAAACTGTGTGCAATTCACGACCACTGCTAGCATTTTTCATGCTTCTGAAGCCAATACTTGGTTTGCAGGACACAGTCATATTCTTAATTCAGGAACAAAATAAATCACGACCTTGAAAAGCAGGTTCCTTCTCCAGTCAACTCTTTCCAAAAGAGTTTGCATTTCTATTACAGTCTTTCCTCAGGCATCCTCTCCATTGTTTTAATGTCAAGCAGTTGGGCCATCTTCCTTAAGGTTGATAATGTGTTTGACAGTAGCAGCTTCAGTAACCTAAAACCAGTCTCATTGTCTGTAATTATAAGTTGCTTGAAGGTTTTATTTATTTACTTTTTGAGGTAGGGTCTTTCTCTAGCTCAAGCTGATCTGGAATTCACTATGTACTCTCAGGGTGGCCCTGAACTCATGGCAGTCCTCCTACTTCTGTCTCCTGAGTGCTGGAATTAAAGGCGTGCACCACTCTTAAATCTCTCAGTCCAATATCTGTAGCCAAGTACATCAGTTTATTACAAGTTTAACTTTGATCAATCTCTCTTGGCCTGGGCAACAGAATAAAGCCACCCCTTATGCCAGTAGCCAAGCTCCAACAAAGTCCTCTGAAGTCTTTCCCTCCCCTTAGAAAGCTCATAAGCCAAGCCTCCAGATACAACTTTTGCTGAACTTAGCCTTCTCACTCTCTCATCAGAATAGTTCATAAAATTTGGCTTACCACTCCAGAGGTGTCTTCAGTTGCAAGTACCAAGTCCATGCCTGTTCCTCCAAAACAAAAGTTCCAAAAGACCAAAATCCATATGGGCACATTAATCTCAGCCCACTCCTGGTACCAATTTCTATGGTACCCAGCTTCAGGTTCACTGAGATGAACTTCCAGACCAGGCACAGTTATGTAGGACAGGATATTTATTGAAGCTTACAGATCCAGGAGAAGTTCCATAACTACATAAGCAGCTGGCCATCTCTTAAAAGACCAGGCAGGGATCGAAAAAGCCCAAAGAAGCATTCATTAAATATCCTCCTTAAATATCTTAGTTCTTGTCTGAGAATTCAGTTTCAGTGGCATCTGCCTCGATTCCTTTTCTTGAATCCTGCCCTCCTCACCCTTTCTAACCTCTTCATGATGGTGTTCAGATCAAGGTTTGACATAGAGTAAGCTCCCTGTCAGACACTGCTGCACATCTGGGAAAAGTATGCCGCTCCTCCTTCTCCCAGTCCCCTGACTCTGGGCACAGGGAGGGAGGCAGATTTGAGAGTGCAGCATGTGCGTGCACAGCCTGCCACTGTGATCGTGCTCATAATAGAGGCTGTTTCTGTGACTTGGTATACAACATGCCAGCTTCCCATGCCAGACTCCCAGAGCTTTCAGAGCAGCATGGCTGAAAGGTTCTTAGAGAGTGCTCACTTCCTATTGTGCATGCATGAATTCAGCAGTGAGGATAGGGAGCGCAGAGTCACCGCAGCAGGGTGCAATAGATGTGCTGGCTTACTACTGACAGCTTCGCTTCTGGAGTCTGATGAACACCCATCCTCCATCCCCTCATCACTGTCAGGGTGGCAAGTAGTTCAAGCACGAAAGCTGAGATGGCAGGAGAAGGAAGGTGGTCTGGTCTGTTCTGCTGGGAAACTGAGCTTGGCAAAGGAGCTGTGGTTTCCTGCTCCAGAGCCTTTCTCAGACTCTTGGTTTCTTTGTTGGAATGGGCTGAATGGAGAAAATCATGGGATTGGGAGTCTGGAAGGCTAGAATCAAGTTTAGCCTTGGCTTCCCCTTCAGAACATGGCCTTGGGCATGGCCCAGCCTCTCCCTGGGCCTCTTTCCTGTCTTTTTGGCAGGAAGAGCAGGGCCCCTCATATGAGGGCTGGGGCCAGCCAGCAGTGAAAGGCAGGCTGTGCAGGATTCAGCATGAGCCTTCCATGCAAAGCTTCTGCCTGTGTGGGCAGTAGGACTCACTCTTCCAGACTGTGGTCAGGACATGAGTGGAGCAGGCCCAGGCCTTTGTGCCAGAAAGGAATTTGGGGAAGAAATTGCCTGGTTAATGTATCTTTTGCCCCCCAATCCTGAAATGGTAATGTTATTGCAGAAGCAGGGGTTTGAAGGGGATAGAGTAGAAGCCAAGTTCAGAGTGACCACAGGAGAAGGGTCTTGTAGCTTTCAACTCCAAAACACATTCATATACATTTTTTAGCTCAGGGTTGGGGGCTATTTCAGTCACCAGCTCCCTCTGTTCATGCCCTGAGCTGTAGCAGCAGACCTGCCTGAGGAAGGCCTCTGAGGGGATGTGATCCTAGACAGTTCTCAGTGTGTCCTTTTCTAACTCACAACAAGCTTCTAGGACTGCTCTTCTTGCTCTCAGGTTTGCCTCGCCCCTCAATCCCTCTATTGCTCAGCAGATAGAGTGAGCTTTCTATTTTGAAATTAAACATTTTATTTGATTTCTTTGCCTTCCACTACTTCCTTTCCCTTCCCCCTCCTATCTTCCTTCCTTCCTTCCGTCCTTCCTTCCTGCCTGCCTTCCTTCCTTCCTTCCTCCAACCCGTCTCTCTCTCTTTCTGTCTCTCTCTTAAATGAGGTCTCATTATCCTACCCAGAAAGCTGAAATCCTTTCTCAGTTTTCTATATAGTTAGGACTATAGTGCCCACATGGCACTGAGTTCTTAATTTTATTTTGTATTGACATGAAATTTGTATATTTTATGAGGTACAATACAATGGCTTCATTTGTGTCTATATTGTGCAATAATCAAAATTAACGTATCTACTCAAACATTTATAATTCCCTTCTTTTTTTGAAATGGGGTCTCATTCATGAATCCTAGGCTTGCCTCAAATGTTATATGTAGCTGAGGAAGACCTTCTATCTCTCCTGTATCCACCCTAAAAGTGCTGGGATTATAGATGTCCACCAGAACACCTTATTTTATGAAGTGCTAGGGATAAAACCCAGGACCTTGTAATGCTAGACAAGGACTCTACCAACTTAGCTACGTTCCCATTTATCATTTCTTTATGAAGAAAACTTCCAAAATCATTTTCTCAATGCATTATCATTTGCAGTAGCACACCAAATCTTCTTATCTTGGTTTCTTGAAAAACACTGCCCACCATATCTTTAGATGACAGCTTCTTGTTTGGTAATCACTCTCAACTCTAATGTCATTTCTTCAGAGAGGTTTGCCAATCCAAAAAGTAAAGGACATACAAGGATATTGGCGCAGCACTCTGAGCTTTCATCCTTACAGCACCACGTCACTTATCGTTCTTTGAACTGTTTGTCTATATGAGTTTGCTCATTTGCTTAGGGTCCATTTATCGCACTAAGCTGTAAACTCCACAGGTCGAGTCAGTATCTCCTCAGGCAATATTTGGGGAGTAAAGGACTAGAGGACACTGTGTGGAAATTACCCAAGGGAAGGTTATGGCGAGAAAGGCAACTTCCCCCAGGTTCCTGAAAGATGTTAGCCCTCCTGCTATGTGGGGAATGCTTCTGTGAATATAATTACTTCCTCAACAGCTGCTAGATCCCATGAGGCCCAGGATCACTTCTGTTTTGCCCACCACTGTCTACATTGCATTGCATATGCCTGGCACATAGGAAGGCCTCAGTTACTTTTGGAAGGTAGCTGAATGACTGAATCTGTCCTCATTCATTGGTGGGGCACAGATAGGACCCCCAACACGTACGTGTTTTTACAAATGGGAAAGCTGACGTGCAATGAGCCCTGTTCATGGTCATACCCTAGCCAGACCACTACGTAGGTCTTAATGGCAAGGCAATTTTCCTGTAAACAAGTCAAAAGTTGGTCCAATTGAGATGTCTTTTTTAAGTCCAAGCAAAGAAGCAAACTGAAGGCCAATCCATCGCTATTTCTTGAAGATGAAGAGAATCTTGTTACAGAGGCAAAGAGCATACTCAATGAAATGCCACATCAGCAGCTAGGACTCAACTAGCTTGGACAAGATACAGGAAAAGAGCATCTGGGTTGAGCCCTGATAAATGTCTGGCCTTACTAATAAGGACCGCTGCCTGTACTTGCGCCTGCCCTTCCTGGAAACTCTAGCCACATCATCCATCCTGTGGAAGATATTTACCCTTGCCTCTGATGTAGAATCACTGAGGTCTTCTAAAGCAGCCAGAGTTCTTAAGGTTAGAAGACAAACTTTGCAGTCTGGATATGGAGATGAATTCTCCATTTCTTACTTAAAAATGTACCCTTGGTCAAGATATCCATCTTTAAGAACCTCAGTGGCTGTCCTTGCAATGTGGGGCTAATAGGATTTCTCATGCAAGATTTTGTGAGAAAGAAGGAGATGGTGGAAATGCTTAGTGGACTGCGCAGGTTGGTGCTGATGTACTCTTGGGTCTGTAGACATCTGTCTGGTTTATCTGCAAGAATTTCTTAGGCTTTTCGAGGAGTATGGCTCTTATTTCATGTGTGCAGCCTCATTTATGCCCATAGAGCAGAGCATGGTGAGGGTGCCTATGCAGATTTCTGCCATTTTGGTGAGTCGGGGCAAGGAGGAGAGGCTGACCCGTTGCATGTTCATGTGTGCCGGGGGAAAGGCAGAGTGGCCAGCCACCTGTGCAGGCAGGATGCCTTTGACGATGCACCTGACCCTTCGGCAGCTTTATTTCACGAAGGCACTGGACTGAAGATTTGCAGAACAGAGTCAAGGTGGGTATGTGTAACTAGCAGTGCAATTCAGATCTGAGGACCTTGCCCCTGGCATCAAGCCAGTGTTGGGCCAGGGAGCCATGGATCTTGTGATTTTAGCTCTTGGCTTATTGATCTGAAACTCAGTCAAGGAAAGAAATGAGAATAAGGTAGATTCATCTGTATAGAAATGGTTGGCCTGGTGGCATTGTTGGCTTCAAGAGCTGTCTATAAGGGAACCAGAAACTACACTTGCTCCTTAACTGTATGTAGCCTAAACTGCAAATTACCTCCCAACCAAATGACAGTATATCAAAGAGCAAGATTGAAGTAGGATGAAAAGGTTCTTTTTCATTGCCTGGAGTGTGTTCTGGCCTGACTTTGAAGATATCATCTCTCTGAGAAGAGGTATTGGTTGTGTCCATAGGAAAAATCAGCATGAGCAAATCCAAAAGTAGCACCCAATTTGTAGACACTTCCCTACCCTATTAAATCCATAGCCATGACTGTGAGGAAATGCAGAGTCACTCATTCATTAGAGCCTATTATTTCTCTCTTCTCTCCTTTGGGTATCAACCTCCTTTGAATTTTCATTCCTGCCCAGTGATTTTTCTTCATGTCCTCTTTTTCTAAATCAATATTTTTTTGTTTATTTTTATTTATTTATTTGAGAGCGATAGACAGAGAGAGAAAGAGGCAGAGGGAGAGAAAACAGAGAGATAATGGGTGCATCAGGGCCTCTAGCCACTGCAAATCAATTCTAGACATTGCACCACCTTGTGCACCTGGCTTGTGTAGGTCTGGGGAATTGAGCCTCAAACCAGGGTCCTTAGGCTTCACAGGCAAGTGCTTAACCACTAAGACATCTCTCCAGCCCCAATATATTTTTTAAAAAAAGTAATCTGTTCTTACTTCTTCCTAAGCTTGCAATCATAAAGTTAGGACCATCACTGTTTAACTTCCACAAACTTGAAGAGACAAACAAACGTGCCCAAGAAATGTGTCGCTTTTATGGTTATTAATCTGATCAAGTTAACAACAGAATTTAACCATCTTAATGAGTTTCCAGATACTTCTCCTCCCAAACAGTTTCTCTTATTAGCATCTTACATTAGTATGGAATATTTGTTACTCAAATGAACCAATACTGACATGTTATTAACTAGAGTCAATAGTTTATTCCAATTTACTTAGCTTTTTCCTGATGTCCATTTGGTGTTCCAAGATACCACTACATTTAGTTGTTTAGAGCTCTCTTGAATGGGACAAAATTATTCATACTCTTTATGGCTTTTGATAACTTTGACAATCTTGAAGGGTTTGTAGAATGTTCATATTTTAGAATTTGTTTGATATTTTTCTCATTGTCAGAATGGGGTTATACCTTTGGGATAGGAAATCACAGAGTGATATTTTCATTACACCATTATCAAGGTAACATAGTATCTACCTGATTTGCCACTATAATCACCTGGGGAAGTATAAAATTACTCTTTTTCAGATGGAGAATCTATGCGACTTACTGGAATTATAAACTGCAGCAAAAGGGAAAGTTACCTCCTCTTTCCCATTTATCCAATCACACATTCATATCACTCTGGACTCCCGAATATTTGCTTATATTACCATGACTACTTAGTAAACACTTGCTTGACACTTTGGGTTGTATTCATCTGCTGTCCCATTTATCTTGCTCCTCATGTCATTTTGGCTTTAGAATCACTGTTGTCACTTTAACAGTCATGTGTGGATTTTGTTTTGTTTTTCGCACTTCTTTGCTTTCTGATGCTGCCAGATATTGTAAGCTTATCTTCTAGATTTCCTGCTCCTGTCTTATAAGTCATTTTCCAAAGGAGCCCTGGTTCTTTTTATTAGAAAATATTATCAGGAACCAAGATCTCGAGGCTAGGTGTGTTTGCTGTAGAGTGCTTTTATTAGTTGCAATTTTACCTCGATTTATATGAGTATTCAATAAATGCTTTTATCATCTGCAGGATGTTCCAGTCTGGTGGGAACTATGTGTGCTTTTGCTGTTATACCCAAGCACAGACTCTTAAATAATATCCATCGAATAAATACTTCACGATGAGAGAACATTTTTGTTTTGTGCAAATAGTATCTCCTAAGCCATCCGGGGCAGAAATAATCTAAGGCTCTGTTCTCATGCTCTATATCTAGTCACAAAGTTCTGACGATTCTATTTCTGAAACGTGCTCCCCGGGTGCCACTTCTATTTATGACGAGCCGTAACACCACCGCAAGAGATATTTATGCTGTTACTCCATTCTATACTGCATATTGCCAAGGAACTCATCTTCCCCAAACACAGCTCTGATGAAGACATTCCCTTACCTAACAACCCATTAAAAGGTGGAAAATGAATTGGATCCTATTTGTAAGACATCAATAATCACAAATGGATACATAGTCCTACAGATTTTGTTTAAAGATTTCTACATTTAACACAATCATGTCATAATCACTACATGCTCTTGTGGAGAGTGAGTAGTTGGTTCTAAAATATATGCGGAAGTGCAAAAAGACCTATAAAACCTGGAGCAATGTTGAAAAAGATGAACAAAATTGAAGGTTGAAACTTACCTGACTTTGAGCCTTAATCTAATGTGATATTAGTCAAGACTGTGTATTATTGGTATAAGTCCTGACACACACACACAAGTCATTGCAACAAAAGGTAAAGTTACCTCTCTCTCTCTCTCTCTCTCTCTCTCTCTCTCTCTCTCTCTCTCTCTATATATATATATATATATATATATATATATATATATATATATATATATTCTCAAAGTGACAAATATCTGATCACTCGAATGGCTTTTATGCAATCATTTTATTTTTGACAATGGTAACAAAATATTACAATGAGAAGGAAAACTTATGTTCAAGGACTCCCACCTGAACTTTCACTTGAATAGCTATCTATCCCCATGGACAAAATAACCTTGAACAGAGTCTGAACCATGGACTTAAACACAAAGTAAAAGCCATAAAAATTTACTAAAAAAAAAAAAAAACAAGAAAGGATTCTCATCACTTGGTGGTAGTCAAATTCTTCTTAGCCAGAACACAGACAGCAGAGGTAATAAAGAAAAAGGATAATTTGGACTTCATAATATTAGACTTCTGCTAATTAAAAGGACTCTGTTAAGAAAATTGATAGGGCTGGGAGATGGCTCAGTGGTAACAGGAGCTTGCTTGCAAAGTCTGTCAGCCCAAATCTGAGTACTCAGAATCCACTTAAACCCAGATGCAAAACTGACACATGCATCTGACATTCCTTTGCAGTTCCAAGAGACTCTGGTGTGCACACAGAGTTAAAAAAAATAACTGACAACACCAGATGTTGATAAGCATGTGGGGAAAGCTGTCACACGTTGTTGGTGAGATTTGTAGAATGATGCAATAGCTTTCGAAGAAGGTCTGGCACTTCTTCACAGACTCAGTCATTCCACCTCTCCGTATTCACCTAGAAGCAATGAAAACGCACGTTTACAAAAGAATCATATAAGAATGTTCCTGGAAGCTGTATTCATAATAGTCTAGAACTGGAAACAAGTCAGGTGTCATGGACAGAAGGATAAACTGCATGCACAATAACCCAGTGGGAATATGATTAATACACAATATGTTCATACAGTAAATTTCATAATTAATAAAAAATGTTTAAAAATAAGGAAAATTTAAAATGAGTGGAAAAGGGCTGGGGAGATGGCTCAGAGGTTAAAGGCACTTGTTTGCTAAGCCTGCTGGCCAGGTTTCAGTTCCCCAGTACCCACAGAAAGCCAGAAGCCCAACATGGAGCATGAATCTGGAATTTGTTTGCAGTGGCAAGAGACCCTGTTATTTTTTCTCTCTCTTTCTCTCTCTTCCTCTCTCTCTCCCCTCTCCTTCTTTCTGCTTGCAAATAAATAAATAAATAAATAAGAAATCTTTTATATTTAGCTATAAATTGAAAAATGAAACGAGTGAAAAACCCTGCCTTCTCCAGATGACACTGTGAAAGTGACTAAGTAGTATTACACCGTGGCCTGTCTTTGTCGTTTTTATCTCTACATAACAAGATCTCTGTTAAGTTTTCACCTCACGTATCTCTCCATATATCTCCGCACACTTCTATGTGCGTTTGCAAGACCTACTTAATCATGCACCAAGCATGCATCCATTTGAAGCCGCTTCTGGGTGCATCTTGTCCACACATCTATCTCTTCTGTCCCATCTCATGGTAATTACTGTAACTTTAGAATATATTTAAATATCTGTTAAGGTAAGTGTTTACTTTTTATGTGGCAGACAGCACTAAGATAAAGGATGAGGCACAAGTCCCTATTATTTGCCCTTTCACGAAGTGCTTCTAATGGAACGCATGAAAAATATGCTAATCAGGAATTTAGATTTTTTTAAAAAATGTTCCATTTGTTTCAATAAAATTTGTACACATGAGCTTTAGAACCAGCCTAAGCCCTGAAGATTCCACTTGGGAATATTCATTTTAAATGTATGCCCTGATTTGGAGGAAACTAAGCTTTATTCATGAATGAGGTGAGCCTGTAACAAGGAAACATGGGCAGGGAGGTGGTGGGGCAAGGATTCCCATCTCTCTCCTTCTGTGGCTGCGACTCTCTTCTCTCCAAGCTCCACTGGCTTGTGAGCTGCTCACTTGTCATTTGGGAATTCTTTCTTCAGACACTCCAATTGGACAAGGGTTCTATTCTGTACCTACATTACCAGCTATGCAGTAGCTATTGGACAGTGATGAGCTGGGACATTGGTTTCTTTTTTTGCGGGGGGAGGGGAGAAAGGATATGTATTGAAGCTTACAAATCCAGGGGAAGTTCCATAATGACAGAAGAAACTGCCTCCTCTTAAAGGACCAAGAAGAGACAAGAGAAGCCCCAAGCCGAAACACCCAAAGCCACACCATCACAAGCACACTGAGGAACTCCAGGCTGAATTTAGGCACTTTGCATATCTTTAGACTGGAATTTCAACTCCACCACTACACCTTATGGCTGGGCCGTTAGTTCCCCCCAGTAACATCTCCTCCAGCCAGGTAGCTGGAAATCTATGACAATTTACTAAAACTCCTGAATCTACTGGGGGACGTTTATTCAAACCACCTCACACAGTGACTCCTCTCACACCTGGAGGGAGCAGTTTGTCTCCATCTGCAGCTCCCAGATTGTCTTTTCCATTTCTCGTCTTGGTTTCTAGGGAAGCTTGGAACTAGGGAGGTAGCATAGGGGTTTTCATTACTCATCTGAGCACTTGGGCCACCATGACCAAAGTCATGACACTAAATAGATGCTCTTAGCCTCAAACCCCAGATGTACTAATGCCACTAACTAATAGGCCCTTCTCTCTCTCCCTCCATCACCCTCCCTCCCTCCCTCTCCCCATATATGTATGTATGTATATGTATGTGTATATATACACATATATACACATATACATACATACATATATATATATATATATATATATATATGTTGGTTTTTTGAGGTAGGGTCTCACTCTAACCCAGGCTGATCTGGAGTTTACTATGTAGTCTCAGGATGGCCTCGAACTCACTGTGATCCTCCTACCTCTGCCTCACAAGTGCTGGATTAAAGGCGTGCGCCACCACGCCCGGCTCTTCTTCCTATATCTTGCTGGCTATAATTTCTGGCCACGTGAATGCTCCAGGGGTGCTTCCAGATTAGTTAGGAGCACTCTGCAAGGGCTCTGGCTCTGTGAACAGACCTAGCTCTTGTGTCTTAGTTTTTTTTTTTTTTTTTTCAAGGTAGGGTCTCACTCTGGTCTAGGCTGACCTGGAATTCACTATGGAGTCTCAGGGCAGCCTTGAACTCACAGCGATCCTCCTACCTCTGCCTCCTGAGTGCTGGGATTAAAGGCGTGTGCCACCACGCCCGGCTTCTTGTGTCTCAGTTTTCCTCCCTATCTGTACTCAGAGTGCTCTGAATCAAGGACTTGAATAATTTGCTGTGCTGCAACCTCCACACAAAGGAGCGAACACAGGCCTCCTCAGGGCTTTCCACATTGACAACCATATAGGCCAAATGGAAACCAGAACAAACTTCCAAAGCAGAGGCAGGGGTCTGCACAGCGTTTAGGTTGGAGTCTGCACTAGGGAGGGAAGGTAGCCAGGAGTTGAAGGCCCAGTGGAGGGCTGCAAGAAATCAGTGAAGGGGTCCAGCCAGCGGTCAGTGCCATGAATCACAGAGCTAGCAGACAAGGACAGAAAACAAAGGTGGAGGGAAGGCTGCTAAAAACAAAATCTCCAAGCCATCAGGAAGAGAAGAGATTCCAGTAGATGCCAATCTTTTGAACACCCACAGGTACTTTAGAGGGAGCTTGGTCACTTGTCCTAGGAAAGGGCCACTTGTAAGTCAGTCAGCCCTGGAGGCCAGATAAGCAGCCAAGGCCACGGAAAAATTCTACAGCAGAGAGCAGGGAGGAAGCGCTGCTCAGGGTCCGGCCTCAATTTCTAGGTTTCCAACTGTGGATGTTTTCTCAGAAAGACACTGGTTAGTGTCAACCCAAAATACACAAAGGGCATGAATGAAGGCAAGGGTGCCACAGTGGGCATGGTAGATAGGCCTGCTGAGTTCCAAAGGACTTGTGGCCCGTCAGATCAGCGTATAAACAGGGATTATTTCTGGCACTTGTCTCTTTTCCTACGGGATGCAAGTCCCCTGTCGGCTTCCCCATGCCTCCACTTGCTTCTCTGTAAAGACTTCCTTTCACCTGAGCAATGATCTGAGATCGTTTTCATGACTTTTTATTCCATTTGCCCTAAATAAATCACAGGCACTTTAAACTGAGGACTTCTGGGAGATGTTTTGGAATCTTGCAATGGTAATCTAAAAAAAAAAAAAAAAAAAACAAAAACAAAAACAAACCACAAACCACCTTTTATTTCATCACCTTCCCCAACTTTTTCTGTCATTGTGTTTAGAACCCCATGCTTTAGCGCCCCTCTATTATCTCAGTGAGAGAGGCTCCTCCCACTTTCTCTGATTCTCAGAACTTGTCTATTTCTCACATTCACAGCTTCCTGCCTCCAAAACCTTCCTTCTTACCCTTGGTCTAAAAAACAAATAAAGACAATGGGTGTTTATCCCCAGTGAGATTCAGATCAGTGTTTTCTCTCTCAGGGGCAGCAGAGCAAACTACTCCAGGCTTCCCCGGGGCTCTATTTCCATTCTGGAAAAAGACTCAAAATTGGGCAATTCCTACCAGGAGCCTAAATCAGAGCTACCGTGGGGGATTTGTGATGTGGGTCTGAATTCATAGCACATGTGGAAAAACCGTTTCCTTACTCCTGTTTAGAAATCTGCTTATGGTCTTGGAATACGCTTTTCAGCGTTCTGTTCAGTCAGTTTCTTCAGTCCTACCAGAAAACAGTTTGGGGAGTGATAATTGCTAAGGGACCATCCAACATATATTATGAATACCATAAGCTCTGGCTTTAGAGGGCAAGGGACTTAGATCTGGAGCAGGGAAAACTAGGACTGCTGTGGGTAAGCCTAGAAAGCCAGTTTCAGTAAAGTTCTTTAAGTGAAGTTCCTTGGGGCAGTCATTTCTCTCAACTTTGCTTTAGTCATGCGTCTAATTTAAATATCCATTCTAGCTCCTCTCCATGTCCAAGTGCATAAATGCCACACTCTTAATACTGAGTATCAGAATTGCTGCTCACTCCCTGAAACGCTCTGATAGCAGACAAACACAACCAACGCTCGGATTTTGACTACCTGGTAACCATCCCAACCGCAGGAGGTTACTCAGATGGTCAACAGGAACCCAGAGCGATGGATCCAGAGCTGCTTTAACTTGTGCTGATCCCCTGGAAGGCGATCACCCCAGACAGGATTTAACATCCCAGACCTCACACGTATCTCATTGCACCATCTCTGCTTTTGATAAGATTATCGATGTACCTGAATCCGCTTTGGAGATTGGCCCTTTGCTGATCAACCACGAATGATCTTGGAGGTCACAGAAGGAAGACAGGCAATAAATTATTCCCTAATTGACTAGAACCAGTGAACCTGACCTTTTCTGAACAGAGCTATGAATCTTTCAACAATGAAGCAGCCATCTGGCAGATTAGTCATTGTCAGGTTTGGGACAACTCCCCAATACTAACAAGAAGGGAGGGTCTGTGCTGGCGGGGATTTGCTTCCTTGTGTGGATTTTGGCATGAAGTGGGAGCGGATCAGCGAGCAAGGCAGAAATGGCTGGCGTGCTGGAAAGCTCAAAATTAGCTAGGCCATCTAGGCCTCCGAGTGAGTCTAGAGAATGGGGACGACATGGTGGTAGGAAGTTTCAGAGCTGATCAGGAGGAAGGCTGGGAGAGAGTGGGAGACTGAGTCACAAGTGAGAAACAAGACAGTTGAGGGGAAGCAAAGGGTCTACGAATCAAAGGCCTGGAGGAAGTGAATTTTCCTGGGGCCCTAGAGAGATCTGCACAGAGCTGGGTCCGCAAACGCTGAGAACAGCGCTGGCCACTCCTGGTGGTTCCTGTCAATTCTCCTCTGGGGAAACCAAGTCACTTTGAAGTTCCCACAGCACAGTACGTCTCATCAGTCAGCTAGACGATTCTTTGTAGTGCCGACATTGTTTAGAAGGCCATGGGAACCCAGTGCAGGTCCACCGGAAGGCGTTGGCTAATGAAGACAAATGCATATTATTCAGCCCTGAAGAGATCCCCCACAAGATGGTCCAACCTGGCTCTACCCCGCACTCACCAAACCTCCCCTAGTCACATGATTGACTTGTCATTTCCTCCTGTCAAGTCTCCCCACTCCTCCCATGTATTCCCCACTCGCTGATCCTTCAGCGCCCAGTGCACAGAACACTCCTTCCAAGATGCCCACCCTGAGGCCATCTTCACTATTAGAAAAATTTGTGTTTTTATTTTGTGACAGGGCCTCCTATGTCACATGGTAGCTTTGAACTAGACTACATTCCCAGAGGATGACCTTGAGTTTCTAAAGGTCCTCTTACCTCTACCTTCCAAGCACCGGGATTACACGTGTGTACCCACCTGCCTGGTGGCATTAGGAATGTCCCAGGGCTTTGCGCACCCTGGGCAAGCACTCTACCAGCCCCAGCCCACAACCTGCCATTCTTGTGCCCCTCTGCCATGTCACTCGCATCCTGATTTGTTTTTCATGTCTCCTTGGTGGCAGAGGTAGTGACCTGGGGGAGATGTTGGCAATCAGTGACCAAGGCTGACTCAGCCCTGTCCCTGCGGGCTTGCCCAAATCTCGGTTTGAAACACTCCTCAAAGAAGCACACATTTCTTTTTCCTTCATCCGAACTTTCTCGGTTTTGATTTATGGAATTCATTAACTCCACTCTGCTGCTTCCTTCTTCTCCTTTGTGCTTGGTTCTCAAGAAGGCTGATCTTTGAGTTCCAAGGTAGAATAAAATAACCAACCTTTGCAGAGCACTTTGGAGCTTTCCAAGCACTTTCCCACCCACCATCTAATTGATCTCAAAAGCCACAAATGAATTATCCCCAGTTTAGAGCACAGAAAACTATTTCCTGTGCGAAGCAACTTGTCCAGGTCAAGCAATTAAGTGCTCCGCCAGGGACTAGAGCCAAGGCCATTTGCCTCTACTGTTTGCTTCCCGCAACAGCAGCAACTGCCATAGGAGTTTATTGACTTTCCCAGTGTCGTGGGCTGTGCTAGGAACCTGACCTGGCTACCAGGTTTCAGTGAAATGGCAACATTTGGAGGCACACATTACTGTTCTTTTCCACACATAGGACGTAGAGATTTCTCTTTTTTCTTTTGTGGTATTAGGAACTGAACCAAGTGCCGTGCAGACATGAGGCATGCGTTGTACCATTTGAGCTGTGTCTCCAGCCTGCACTTAAGAGTTTTCAGGGTTTGGATGGCTGAGCAAAGGGCACATGGTAAAGAAGTGGTCGAATTCGAGCTTAAATCACACACTGGTCGTGCTCATCAGGCGTCCATTTGTCAGGAAGGAGTTATGTTTCTGCGTGCTGTTGACAAAGGCCTGGAGACTCCAGATTCCTGAGTTTTTCCAGAGTCTTGGCACACTCTCCAGTTGTTTAATCCAAACTCCAATCTGTTTCTGAATTAGCTCTCCTAAGGCCGTTCCAGACAGCTCCACTGCCAAGCACATCCTCAACTCTCTCACCTGCTGGAGACTTCTCCTACCTGGAGTCACCTGAGACATCAACATGAAGGAGTGGGCAATGGAAAACAAAGTCTTAGACTTGGCTACTTTCTCTCTCTCTGGCCGGCAGTGGATCTTCCTATGGGTTTTATTCAATCCATACACGTTGTATTTTCTTCCTCTGTAGAACCTATGTCATTATTGGACATGTCTTGTGGGTTTTTGTGGAAATGACACTAAATAATGCCCGTGGAACCCTCAGCCTGATGTTTAGCACACTGCATCCTTAAAAGGTGCTGGTTACTAATGGTATGATTTCATCTCTCAAGTTCAAACTGTTGGCATTTTCTCCTCAGTAGTTCTGTCCTCTGGTCCCAGACCCTGAGGTCCCATTGTTTTGAGTCACCCCATCCCACGCTTACTTCCAAGTTTCTTTTGTTCTAGTGCCTTTTATCCTGCAGGCTACAGCATACCTAGGCCTGTTGCACCCTCCTGGAGCCACTTGCATTGTCTTTTGCTCCCACTCCAAATATCCACACAGTGGAGACTGCCAGAAGAGTCATCTCGTCCCTACCTAGATTCCCTCCTCAGCTCCCAGGCATCTGTCTCTATTCTTGAAGACTTACTCAAGTCCTCTGTAAGGAGCTGTTAGCCCACCCAGCTTCTTAGCCAGCTATCCAGCTACAGATCCAACAGTCTGTCCTTCCATCCATCCATCTGTTCACCCACTTATTTTCCCATCCATCCATCCATCCATCCATCCATCCATCCATCCATCCATCCTCTTGACTCGAACCTCTCTGCCTTCCACTCCTGTGTCTTGGTTACATTGCAAAGCTTGGTTTCTCTCCTTTCACCAAACCCAACATGCTTTTGAGCCTCTCACAAAGTTTCTGAAGATGTCTTGATTAAGCCCTAAGGCAGGATTACTGCCCTCCTGCCAACCATGTTGACTCCTGTCCCTCTTCCCATCTACTGGCAGAGACATTTCTTAAGCTGCTGCTCTTGGCCCACAAGGCTTCCTACCTCCACACTTTCTCCCCTGGAGAGCTCTCACACTCCCACACTTTTAGCACCCTCTTGTGGGGATGGTTTCCAGGTCCCCATCTTCAGACCTGTTAACAGCTGAGCCCAAGATTCCCATCACCACATGCCTGCTGAAGCATCTTCACACATCAGAAGAAATACTAATTGCCCCCCCGCGACCCAGCATGCTCTCCTTGCTTAGCCTATTTCTGATCATGGCAGCAACACCTCCTCGTCACCAAGTCTTGAGGCCCATGAGTCACTCATGTAGAAGAGCCTCCCCTAGCAGACAGCAAAAATAGGAGGTCCACTCCTGTGGCACAGCTGCTCCCTGCCCTTCTCACCACAACCCTTTCCCTTGTCTCTTGAAAGCTCTTTCTGGTCTCATCTGGATCACTATGTTGATACCTACCCTGGTCCTGACATCCAACCTTCCTTCCTCTCAACCCCAACCTCAGTAGCCAGTGGGATCCTCTTATAGCCTAGACCTGGTTATGTCTTTCTCCTGATGACATACTTACTTTCCAAACAAAAGAGAAATTGAATTCATGTTCTCATTTCAAGGCAGCATTCACACATAGATGCCATTCGACATCCACCATTGTCTCCTTCCATCTTCATGTCTGAACATGAACATAAAGACAGGGTTAGACATGGACTATTTGGGGGAGGCTGAGTATTTCATTTGTTTTTCTATGCCCTTTTCTGTATTGATCTAATTTTGATTTAAGAGAACATAGTGATTTTAGCAAAAATAAATATTCAGGGAAAAGAAAGGAAAACATCCCGGGGCCCCTAGTGTTAGGTTCTCTAGAGGAGCAGAATCAACAGAATGAATACACATTCCAGAGGGGACTTATTAGAATAGCTTCTAGGATACAGGCTGGACAGGCCGCCAGCAGTGGTCTGCAGGCTAGAGCGTTAGAGAACCTGGAGCCTGAATGCCTCAGTGGTCCCAATCTGGCGCTGAAGGTCTAGAGGATTCCTGGAGACCTGCTAGTCTTCAGTTCACACTGGAAGAGTGATGATGCTGGGCTGGAGAGATGGCTTAGCGGTTAAGCGCTTGCCTGTGAAGCCTAAGGACCCCGGTTCGAGGCTCGGTTCCCCAGGTCCCACGTTAGCCAGATGCACAAGGGGGCGCACGCGTCTGGAGTTCATTTGCAGAGGCTGGAAGCCCTGGTGCGCCCATTCTCTCTCTCTCCCTCTGTCTGTCTTTCTCTCTGTGTCTGTCACTCTCAAATAAAAAAACAAAACAAAACAAAACCAAAAGAAAAAAAGAGTGATGATGCTGGGTTCCAATGTCCATGAAGGACGACAACAACAGGTTAGGTAGAAGCTCCAGCCAGTACAGTGGGCAGCCAATAAAAAAGCTCTCTTGGATCCTTTTTATATATAGTCCACCCACTATGGGAGAAAATCTTCTTTTCTCCATCAATCCTTCCAGGAAATATCCACACAGACCTCCAAGAGGCGTGTCTTTTACTTGATTCCTATCTGATCAACTTAACAACAGAACTTGACCATCTCAACCTTCATTATCACTAGGAGACGGCCCAAACTCCTTCAAACCTGGCTGAAAGAGTCCTTCGTGATTGGCCTCCTTGTACTTCCCTTTCCTGGCTGGAGGTCAGTGCTCACTCCTGTCCTGAAAGCAGGCTCACTGAAGTTGCAATCACTGGTCAAAAAGGCCACTCATCCTCACATCCTGAGCTTGGCTGTATCTGCCCTCTTCCATCCAGCCTCATTGCCCTGTATTGGAGGTGACCCTGTCATGTCTGTTTGGACTATGGGGTGAGCCTTCTCTCCCAGTGACATTTAACCTGTTCCTTTTCCTTTTGCATACAATTCTGGCATCATCTTCCTGGACCACAGGAAGGAGTGGGATCTGCCTCTGTTTAAAATCTTCACATCATATTCCATTTTTGCCAACACTGAGAACTAATTGTGTATCAAAAACTTTCATGGGGGCTGGAGAGATGGCTTGGTGGTTAAGCACTTACCTATGAAGCCTAAGGACCCCAGTTTGAGGCTTGATTCCCCAGGTCCCACGTTAGCCAGATGCACAAGGGGGCGCATGTGTCTGGAGTTCCTTTGCAGGGGCTGGAGGCCCTGGCATGCCCATTCTCAGTCTCTCTCTATATCTGTCTCTCTCTCTCTCTGTCTGTCGCTCTTAAATAAATAAAAATTAAAAAAAATTAAAAAACTTTCATGGTCTGGTTCAAAGCACGTTTTTGCTCCCTTTGCTCATCTTGCACGTACAGATTCCCCATTCCCAGGACATGGTCTGCTCTTCTTTCATACTTCTTATTACAGTCACAGTGTAAGATAGCCTGTATGTTTCTTTTATTGTGAAGCAAATTCTGTTTCTTTCTTTCTTTCTTTTTTTTTTTTTTTTTTGGTTTTTCGAGGTAGGGTTTCACTCTAGCCCAGGCTGACCTGGAATTCACTATGTAGTCTCAGGGTGGCCTTGAACTCACAGTGATCCTTCTACCTCTGCCTCCCGAGTGCTGGGATTAAAGGCATGTGCCACCATGCCCAGCTTATTTCTAGTATTTTTTAGTTGTGTGCGCATGTATATTCATGTGTGTGTGTGCATGTTCATATGTATGCATGTGCTCATAGGTCTGTGTATGTTTATGCAAGTGGGCATTTTTGTGTGTATTGAGTGTGGCTGCAAGGATGCATGCCACAAAGCATGTGTGAGGGTCAGTAGGTAACTTCCTGCTCAGTCCTCTGCATGCTCACCTCATTTGAGGTAGGGTTGTTTTCTCTGGATTCTCACTTTGCTGTTGTTTTGCTGTGGCTATGAGCTTCTGGGAAGTTCTCCTGTCTCCACTTCCTACTTCACAATCAGTGTTGGTGTCCTTGGATTGCAGAAGTCCTCCGTAGCTTCTGGCTTTTTACATCCTGTCTGGTGATCAACTTAAGTTCCAGTTCTAGCAGCAAGCACTTTGATGGTTTTCTTTTTGTTTGTTTGTTTTTTGAGGTAGGTTCTCACTGTAGCTCAGGCTGACCTGGAATTCACTCTTTAGTCTCAGAGTGGCCTCAAACTCACAGTGATCTTCCCACCTCTGCCTCCTGAGTGCTGGGATTAAAGGCATGAGCTACCACGCCTGGCCTTAGCATCAAGCACTTTAGGTACTGAGCCATCTCTCCAGCCCCTAAACTATTATTTTAATGGTACAAATGTAGGAAACACGAAAACATGTCTATCTTGCTGAGTAAGTCAACGATGGGCAAAAAAAGATGTCTTTATGTATCATTGGACTTTTGTTTGTTCCCCAGACACAGCCCTGGCTTCAAAGCCATTCAGTAGCATTATAAGGAAAGAGCAGGGCTGGGAAAGAGATAATGTCTAAAGCAAGAAGGACTTGAGGGACCCTGTGGCCAAGGTAGGCTTTGCCACCTCTTTTCAAATGGTGTGTGTGTGTGTGTGTGTGCGTGCTTGGTGACATATCTTCCACAGATATACCTCAGAAGTCAGAAGAAGCAGTCACAACCGTACAGATCTGGAGAAACTCACAGTTTCCTTCACAGACATGGCTGTATTGTGGGGCCACAGAGCTGTGCAAGCAAGGGGCATTGCCACAGGCAATCCTTAACCCCCACTTCTCAGTCACTAAGTTCTACTGATCTTAGTCTCCTGAGAAGGTAGAGAGCAAGGTACCACCACCATCATCTCTCGTAAGTCAGGCGCCTCCTCTACAAGGCAGCTTTCTGCAGAAATTACTGAAGTCCTCCTCAGGCACCTCATGCCTCCTCCCTCTGCTGCCGCCACCCCAAGCCAAGCCGTTCTGCCATCTGTGTCCCAGATCACAGCTAATGGTATCACCAGCCATTCATCCCTGGCTCCGCATAGACACCATGCTGTTTCACACCTCACTGCCTCCACATATGCTGAGCCCTTGTTTGCGATCTTCAAGCTCCCTCCCCTTCACCTGGTCCCCATCAAGACTTGGCTTAGTGGCTATGTCCTGCGAGAATTCCACCTTGCCTTCTGCTGGAGCCCCTCCTCTGCGTCCCACTAGGGGTGCTCCACCGCCATTGTCACTTTCTTAATCCTCTTTTGCAGTAGAGCTACAACCATCTGAGTGCAGGAACCATGTATTATGCATTTCTGGCTCCTATTATCAAGCACAGAGTCGTGTCAACACTTGATCGTAAGAGCTAGTTAATCTATTTTATAGTTATATAAATCCTTATGAATTATACAAGTTCATAAATCTTCATTTTTTTCCCTGGCTCTTTTACCCTGGATTTAGTCATTTACTACTTCCCATCCATTATCTTCTTAATTATCTCTTGATATAGTCTACTCCTCTTCAAGCTTATGACCTTCTTTCTATCTGGGCCACCACCATGTCAGTGGCCAGCTCTGTAGCCTCCTAAGTGGTCTTATAAACACTCTTCTCTTCCTCCTGGACTCCATTCTCCACACAGAATAGAACTGATCACAGCATACACTTTCTTGTGCTGCTCCTTGGCCCAAAGCATTCTCAACTACTGGCGTCCGCACAGAGTACATGCCTGCCATGGTAGCTCCTGCAGCCACACCCACACTCGTCATCCACATTCTTGTTTCTGGGATTTTAGAGCCTGGGCAAGCAAAGCAATTTCTTGCTGTCTTCGTTGGTTGTTTTTTCCCATTCCACGAATTGGCTCATGCTGTTAGCTCACCCTGGTTCTCCTCCTTTGAGTGACACTGGTACAGTCTTCCCCAGCTTCCAGGCTCCTCTTGGAAGCTGTGCTCCAGCATCCTAGTCCAGAAAGCTTTTCGTCCCATTCAGAGGCCCTCACCAGACATGCAAGACACTTAGGCCACCTGAGAAAGGACAGAAAGAACAGGGTACCACCACCTGTAGGCCTTGAAAGGGACATGGGACTGCTAGATCTTTCTAAGTATCCCAGAAAATCCCTTTCTCTGCTTGGGTGAAAGGAAGGTCACTGGCCCATCTGAATGCCACAAGGCTACCACTGTGCCTTTTAGCTGTTGACATAGCTTTGCATTTTCATCTCTATAGGAGAATCTGGGGGAGGGGTGACAGTTTTGTGAATGAATATTGCTGAACACTTCGCTTCCCATCAGCTAAACAAGACTCAAGAACTGCCTTAGGAAATTAATGAACTTGATGTGTATGTAAGTGTGTGTTTTGTTTTTTAAAAAATATGTTTATTTATTTAATTGAGAGAGAGAGAGAGAGAGAGAGAGAGAGAGAGAGAGAGAGAGAAAGAGGTGGGGGAGGGGGCAGAAAGGAGAGAATGGGCACACCAGGGCCTCTAGCCACTGCAGATGAACTCCAGACACATATGCCACCACGTGCATCTGGCTTACATGAGTCCTGGAGAATCAAACAGGGACCCTTTGGATTTGCAAAGAAGTGCCTTAACTGCTAAGCCATCTCTCCAGCCCCTATGTGTGTGATTTCTTATGTATGTGGGCACACATGTTTGTGCAGGTGCATGAACATATGTGTACGTGTGTGTGTGTGTGTGTGTGTGTGTGTGTAGGCAAGAGGTAGAAGTTGGTTGTCTTCCTCAGTCACTTTCTGCCTTGTTTACTGAGATAGGGTCTTTTGCTGGACCTAGAGATCACTAATCAATGTACACTAGCCACCCACAGGCCCCTAGAGAGCCAGCTATTTCTAACTTCCCAGAACTGGGATCACAGGCCTGGGCTGCTGCTGTACTCTGCTTTTTTCAGTTAGTCATACTTTTGTGGTGAGTACATTACCTGCTGAGCCACCTCCCCAGCCCATGCATGGGAGCTATGGCTTTCCCTGAGACCAAGAGAAGCTTGTGCCTGACATTTCCTTAATCACCGATGAGTGCATTAGCCAGAGTGGCTAGGAGACTTTCCACCAAGGCCCATAGTGTCAGATCCGAAATGGCAACCAGGAGAGGCTGAGCAATGTAGGGTGGAGGGAACTCTTATACCTAGAACTCTTCTGGGGCAGGAGGTGGAATTTAGAGCAAGGGATATCTATGGGCAAAGTTCAAGGACTGCTAAGTTAGGCCTAGAAGGTCCGAAGGACAGCAGCTTTGCTCTGGAATCAGGATGTCTCGGCAAGTTGGGAAGAAAGAGGATCACACTATCCTCTGGACTCTGTGCTGGGCTTCAGGAGACAAAGTGTTGTGGATGCCTCTTTGTGGACCTTGGAAATCAGAGGGATCTACATTAGCTAAATAGTCACAGAAATAAGCCTAGTGATCAACTGTGTTCTCCGAGGAAGCAATCCAAGCCTGCCTGAGCCGGCCCAGGTCAGAGGAGACCTCCTCCTCCAGGAACCAAGACAAGGCCAAGGAATGTGTGACCTTGGCAGCTTGGCCGTGGAAGGAGCACTTCTGGGAGAGCAATATGTCCACCCGGTGCCTGGCACCCACTCTCCCATCTTTGGAGGTCCTTAGGGCCACATCTGATACACAGAACAAGTCTCCACTAAGCCTTTAGGATAGTTCTAAATAAATCAGTGCACCCACTCACAACCAGCCTGTGAGTTCGGCAGGGAAGTGAAGCACGGGGAGACAAGTGGTTGCACACGAGGCGTGCCCATGCACACCCCGGGACGGCCTGGCGTGCAGAATCAAGTAATCAATCCGGTCAGCAAACAGTCAATTGGCCTCAGCCATTAAGACAACAAGTCAGTGGCATGCTTATTGACGGGGCCACCGTGACTCGGAGACAGACTTGAGAAGGAAGGCCAGAGCTATCCTAGTCAATAAAGTATTTTGAGCCCTGGTGAAGCAAGTAATTAGGAGCAGCTGTGGTTCATTCTTCACCTCCTAAAGTCAGAGTGACCCTCTAGACACATCCGTCAATGCATGAGGTTGGGAGTTTAAGTTGTTCCCGGGGAGAAGAGACAAAGAAGAGCATAGGTCAAGAAATTCCATATGAGCTATTTTTCAAAAAACTCAAGTCCTCGGAAGTATAAAGATCTCAGAAGCAGCCCTGTGCCCTGCCCTTTCCCTTCACAGTGTAAAGCGCCCGGCAAGAGCCCGCTCCGCGCAGGAGGAACTCAAAAGACCACTGTATGTTTGAGAGGCAGGAGAGGTGGGGGCCTCTGTCTGTCAGTGGGACAAGGAGGGTTGGGGTAAGACCTCAAAAGTACAAACAATACATGCAGAGCAAGCGATTAGCAGTGAAGGGACAGGGTACATACAGAATGGGAGAAAATGTTTCTGCGCTGTACTTCTCACAGAGACTTAATGTTCCGAAAAGATAAGGAACTCTAAGACCCCAATAACAAAAGCCAAATAACCTGTATTATAAAAAAAAAAAAAAGTAGATGGGCTGGAGAGATGGCTTAGCGGTTCAGCGCTTGCCTGTGAAGCCTAAGGACCCCGGTTCGAGGCTCAGTTCCCCAGGACCCAGATGCACAAGGGGGCGCACGCCGTCCGGAGTTTGTTTGCAGAGGCTGGAGGCCCTGGCGCGCCCATTCTCTCTTTCTATCTGCCTCTGCCTCTTTCTCTCCCTGTCTGTTGCTCTCAAATAAATAAAAATTAAAAACAAAAATAGGCAATAAGTCTAAGTAGACATTTCTGTTTTTCTTTTTCCTATTTGCTTCGTGTCTTTGCTCGTGTGGCACGGTGTGGTGCCCCCTATGCTGAGCGGCTTGCCTATGGTGGAGGGCATGCAATGTTAGGGTTCCCGTTCCATCGCCCTTCCACTCAGTCCTTGTTTTGAACCAAAATCTCTTTCTTGATTCTGGAACTTGCAGGGTGCTCCCCTGTGGGACTGGAGTTGTAGGCGCGCATATCCACACCCAGCTGTATCCATGGGAGCTGGAAATTCCAAGTCAGGCCCTCATCCTGTCTCTGCGCATTGTTTCATATGGCTGGTGGTTATGTACCTGCTCAGTCATATGGTAGTTACATTTTTATGATTTTTAAAATTTACATAAGTTCACACATTTATGGGGCACAATGCCTGTGTTAGTTACTTTTCTTGTTGCTATGACAAAATGCCCGACAAAAGCAACTTAAGGAAGGGTCTGTCCTCATAGGCAGGAAAGACGTGGTGGCAGAAGCATGGTCACAAAGCCTCCACAGCGAGGAAGCAGAGCAAAATGAATGTGGTTGCTCAGCTTTTTCTTTCATTTTGATTCAGTCCGGAACCCCAGCCCATAGGATGGTGCCACCCACAGCCAGGGTAGGTCTTCCCATCTCAATTAACATAATCTGAAAATTCCCTCATGTGCAGGCTCAGGGATTTGTCTCTTAAGTGACTCTAGATCCTGTCAAGTTGACGATTAATTTGCTACTTTGATATGCGCATATGTCATGCAATGATCAAATCAGGGTATTTAATATTTTATTTATTTTATGAGAGAGAGAGAGAGAGAAAGAATAGGCCAGGGCCTCCTGCCACAGCAAACAAATACCAGATGCATGTACCACTTTGTGCATCTGGCTTTATATGGGTATTGGGGCCTCAAACCCTGGCCATTAGGCTTTTCAAGCAAGCATTTTTAACTGCTGAGCAATGTCTCAATCCCCATACTTAATTTTTAAAATATTTTATTTTTATTTATTTGACAGAGAAAGAGGGAGAGAGAGAATGGGCATGACAGGGCCCATAACCATTGCAAACAAACTCCAGATGCGTGTGCCTCTTGTGCATCTGGCTAACATGGGCCCTGGGATTCAAACCTGGGCCCTTTGGCTTTGCAGGCAAACGACTTAACTGCTAAGCCATCCCTCCAGCCCGAGCTTAATATTTTTATTATTTATTTATTTATTTGAGAGAAGAGGGAGAGAGAGAGCAAGAGCAAGCGAGCATGCCAGGTCCTCCAGCCACTGCAAATGAACTCCAGATGCATGCACCCCCTTGTGCATCTGGCTTATGTGGGTCCTAGAGAATCGAACCAGGATCCTTTGGCCTTGCAGACAAACACCTTAACTGCTAAGCCATCTCTCCAGCTCAAAAGTGGGGGGAGGGAGGGCATTGCCATGGGATATTGTTTACAATGATGGAAGTTGTTAATAAAAAGTAATAAATAAAAGCTGTTTTATTAGAATTCCATCTACACACCACAAAATCTACCAGTATCCGATCTATTCAGCATACTCTTAATGATTATTTATTTATTTTTGGTTTTTCAAGGTAGGGTCTCACTCTAGCTCAGGCTGACCTGGAATATGAAGCCTCAGGGTGACCTTGAACTAATGGCAATCCTTCTACCTCTTACTCCCCAGTGCTGGGATTAAAGGCATGCGCCACCACGTCTGGCTTGATTTTTAAAGCTATGAGACCATCATGCCTACTACCAGCCATTCCTCATTCTTTTTCTTCCTTAGCTCTGGAATAATCTCCTCTTCTCTCCCCCCTCTTCTTCCTTCTTCCTTTTCTTTTTCACTGAGCATATATATTTTTCAATTGTGGTAATATTTATAAAACCTAAAAATTAGCCATCTCGACCACTTAAGTACAGCTCAGTAGTGTCCAATGTATTCATATTGTGTCATTTTATTCATTACATGGTGTGCAGCATTCCTTCTTGATTGGTGTAGGAACAGCACCGGAAATAGGAAAGGGCAGATAGATGACATTTGATCCTTAATTTTTAAGTTTTGCCGGCATACAGCGATTTAAGTATCATTCATTCTGGCATTTTTTAAAAATTTATTTATTTGAGAGCGACAGACACAGAGAGAAAGACAGATAGAGGGAGAGAGAGAGAATGGGCGCGCCAGGGCTTCCAGCCTCTGCAAATGAACTCCAGACGCGTGCGCCCCCTTGTGCATCTGGCTAACGTGGGACCTGGGGAACTGAGCCTCGAACCGGGGTCCTTAGGCTTCACAGGCAAGCGCTTAACCGCTAAGCCATCTCTCCAGCCCAATTCTGGCATTTTAAAAACAATTTGTTCAGTGAATTCTCTTCTATTCTTCTCTCTCCAACCCCTTCTCCCTTTCCCCAGGAGATAGTATTTTAAATGCCATAGCAACAAGAACTGGTGAAGGAGTTGGAGGGAGGGGTAAAAGATGGAGAACAATAAAGGGGAGCTTCTGGTATGTATAAGTCATGCTCTACATCATGGTCCCCCTGCATAGGCTAGATGGCTGGCTCACTGACCCTGGGTGGGCAAGAAACTGGATGAAGGTCAGGTTGGTTATCCGTTAGGTTGTCCCCGTTACATCAGAAATGAAGGCACCAGAACAGTCTCACAATGTATGCGCACTAACACAAGGTCTGCGTCCTCAGAAGACCTGATGTCATAACAGTATCACCCCCATTCCACACAGGAAACTTCTAGAAGATCATGGGAAGAAATACCTTAAAGGGACATCTTGCATATCATGATTTGAGATGAAAACTTGGTCACTTTACCCCACAAATATGTCACCCATCTCATCATTACTCATAAAACCCCTTTAAAGTTTACAACACAGAATCCATTTGGCAGTTTCCTGACTTCAAGTTGCTCACTCCAATCTCTCTTTGCAGTGCTTGTTCTGCTCTGTTCAGACAAATAACTTCTGCTTAAACTGCCTTTCTTGACTGAATTCTTTCCTTTGAGAAGACATGAATTATGAGACCTTCGTCGCATCACCATGGAACTTTTTACTTCGCATGGAAAGCCTGGATCAGTCCCAGGCCATTTTACCTAAACTGTTACTACGCCTCATGTGCGCGCTATGGCCTGGGCCCATGTCAGATGCTTTTTGCCTACGATTTACCATAATTAGCCAGGCTTCTCCAGAAAAACAGAGCCAACAAGATGAGCATGTGTGCATGCGTGTGTGTGTGTGTGTGTGTGTGTGTGTGTGTGTGTGTGTGTGTGTGTAGAGGGGAGAGGGAGAGAGAATTAAGTTCTATTTAAAGAATTGGCTCATGGTGGTTCTGAGAAGATTGGCAAGTCCATAGAGTTTTTATGTTGCCATGTCGAAAAATACTTCTTTTGGAAACCTAAGTCTTTGATCTTAAGACTTTAAGCTGATTGGGTAAGCCCATTTACACTATAGAGGGTAATCTGCTTTAATCAAAATGTATTCAATGTAAATGTTAAGCACATCTTCAAAACTTAAAAAAAGAGAGAGAAGAAATAAAATCTGCAAAGCACCATCTAGATTTCCGTTTGACCAGACACCTGGGTGCCATCCCCTAGCTGAGATGAATCATCGACTCTAATTTCCTGCATCCCCTGATGACTCCATTACTGTTTGTGGTGGTTTGATTCAGGTGTCCCCCATAAACTTAGGCATCCTGCACGCTAGGTTTCCAGCTGATGGAGATTTGGGAATTAACGCCTCCTGGAGGCAGTGTGTTGTTGGGGGCGGGCTTATGGGTATTATAGCCAGTTTCCCCTTGCCAGTGTTTGGCACACTCTCCTGTGGCTATTATCCACTTTATGTGGGCCAGGGGGTGATGTCCACCCTCTGCTCATGCCATCATTTTCCCTATCATCATGGAGCTTCCCCTCGAGCCTGTGAGCCAAGATAAACATCTTTTCCCCCCACAGCTGTTCTTGGTCAGGTGAGTTCAGCCAGCAATGCGGACCCGACTGCAACATTGTTCCTGTAGTTCTGATGAGAACAGGGAGACTCAACAAGTCTCCAGGCCTTTGCCCCAGTTTACCAGCTTAGGGGCTGGCCGTTTAAGAATGCCAACTCAGTAAGTCTCCCTTGACCCTTAAGAGGCTCTGAGGTAGGATAGCCCGTGTGTCATGCAGAGGAACACTAGGTGACCTTTCCCTTTTCCTTTGTGTGTGCATGCGTGGAGTTGGGACTCAATCCAGGGCCTCCTAAATGATGGACACCAAGCCCCTTCTCCAGGCCCCTCTTCCTTGTCTGTCTCTTCCTTCCCTGGGCTTCTCTGGAACCAGCTGACCTATGCCCTTTGTGAGGGCATAGAACTTGCCAAGGAGATGAGAGGCCTCCCTTCCTGACCCCTCTGTCGCCCTCAGTCTGTGTCCCTCTTAAAGGCCAGGCTTTGGGTAGCACCCTGAGGACAGAGATTCTGTTTGTAGGTCTGGATTCTTCTCTGAGGAGCAAAGGGGAAGACCCATCCCCGGATGTGTTTTCCTTTCCCTGGTACGTGGTAGGTGGGATTTGACATGTCCTAATCGTCTTTCCAGAAGGCTTTATTTGTCTCTCCTCTTTTAGGGAGGTTCTGCTACTTTTACTTTATTTTATTTACTTATTTATTTTTGTTTTTCAAGGTAGGGTCTCGCTCTAGCCCAGGCTGACCTGGAATTCACTATGTAGCCTCAGGGTGGTTTTGAACTCACAGCGATCCTCCTACCTCTGCCTCCCAGTGCTGGGATTAAAGGTGTGTGCCACCATGCCCAGCACTCATTATTTCATTTTATTTTTAATTAATGGATTTAATTTTTTTAAATATTTATTTGAGAGTGACAGACAGAGAGAGAGAGAGAGAGGCAGATAGATAGAGAATGGGCACGCCAGGGCCTCCAGCCACTGTAAACAAACTCCAGATGCATGCACCCCCTTGTACATCTGGCTTAAGTGGGTCCTGGTGAATTGAGCCTCAAATGGATGTCCTTAAGCTTCACAGGCAAGTGCTTAATCGCTAAGCTATCTCTCCAGACCAGATTTTTTAATCTCTGGAACTTTCCATTTGGTAAATTTTTTAAAGAGTTTGAGAATATTTTTATTTTCTTAAACTTTAAAAAAAAAAAAAAAACATTTGCTGAGCTGGGCTTGGTGGCACACGCCTTTAATCCCAGCACTCGGGAGGCAGAGGTAGGAGGATTGCCATGAGTTCAAGGCCACCCTGAGACTCCATAGTGAATCCCAGGTCATCCTGGGCAAGAGTGAGACCCTACCTCAAAAAAAAAAAAAAAAAACCACAAAAAGTACTTTATGTATTTACAAGAGGAGAAAGAGAGAGAGAGAGAGAATGAATGGGCATTCCAAGGCCTCTTGCCACTACAGATGAGCTCCAGAAGCATGTGCCATCTTTGTGTGTCTGGCTTTACACTGGGTGCTGGGGAATTGAACCCAGGCTGTCAGGCTTTGCGGCAAGTTCAAATTGCTGAGACATCTTTCCAGCCCTAAGCTTTTTACTGACGCCCATACATATGCACAATACGTCATGATCATAATGCTTCTCCTCATCCACCTTGGTCCCTCTCCTGTGTCGCCTGTTCACTGAGCCCCTTGTTCTTCCCAACGAGTTTCCCTTTGATTTTGCTGTCACCTTATTTGTTTGTCCTCGTGTTGTGCGGGTCTTGTCCTGGCAATGAGTGTCACTGTGGGGTCACGAATACAGCAGCCGCTTGTCTGGAAGACAGCATTCCAAAGCACTCCGCCCCGCCCTTCGGTGCTATGACAATCTTTCGGCCACCTCTTCCACAACGGTCCCTGAGCCTTGGAGGGTGTGACGGAGATGTCGCACTTAGTGCTGACCACCCCGCTGTCTCTTCTTCTCAGCACTTTGATGTTCCCCAGTAGTCACTGACATCTGAAGTGAGAAGTTTCTCTAACCAAAATTGAGAGCAGAGCCGGGCATGGTGGCGCACGCCTTTAATCCCAGCACTTGGGAGGCAGAGGTAGGAGGATCGCCGAGAGTTCGAGGCCACCCTGAGACTACACAGTGAATTCCAGGTCAGCCTGAGCCAGAGTGAGACCCTCCCTCGAAAAACCAACCAACCAACCAACCAAACAAACAAAATTGAGAGCAGCACAAATACGTGGGCATAAACACGAATACTTGGAGGGTTGATTGGTGGGCATAAGGAATACATTTAGCCAAACAACAGTACACGCTTACCCCTAGGGCCTCACACGCAATAAGAGAGCAGATGGTTTCCTCCCTAATGGGTATGCCACCGTTGTACCGCTTGGCACATTTGGTCTGGCTGGCCAGCCATGCAGCTTGCACGGTCCACCGCTGACTCAGACCATTGATGACTTTTCTGCCCCAACAGGCTGCGCAAACCTTCCTCGCACCGTGGCAGCAAGTTCACAGGGAGGAGGCCTCCAGCCCAGCTCCAGCTTGACTTCCTGGTGCTCTGAAGCTCAAGCACCACTGATTTATTAGAGTGTTGAGGCTTGGATTTCTGGCCTAGCACATGCTGGGGAAGTGCTCAAGCAGGGAGCTACCTCCGCAACCCCTGCTCAAATGCTGTGTTTAGGCTTATTATTATTATTACTTCATTGTTGTTATTATTATCGTTATTAATTTTTGGTTTTTCGAGGTAGGGTCTCACTCTAGCCCAGGCTGACCTGGACTTCACTATGGAGTCTCAGGGTGGCCTGGAACTCACGGCAATCTTCCTACCTCTGCCTCCTGAGTGCTGGGATTAAAGGCATGCACCACTGTGTCCGGCTAGCTCTCTCCTTTGAAATTATTCTGGGATCCCAGTCCAGGAGATGGTGCCACCCACATCCATGGTGTACATACAACAGTTTGCACATTGTCCACATAAATACAAAGAACCAACCTCTCCAACTCATCTCCTAGTAGATCACGCTGGGCTTCTCCTTTAAGAGATCACAGGAGGGGCTGGGGAAATGGTTTAGTGGTTAGAGCACTTGCCAGCAAAGCCTAAGGACCCAGGTTTGTGTCCCCAGGACCCAATGTAAGCCAGATGCACAAGGTGGCACAGGCATCTGGAATTCATTTGCAGTGGCTAGCGGCCCTGGTGTGCCCGTTCTCTCTCTTGAACAAATAAAATATTTTAACGAGCTCCCTGGAGTAGGGGTAAGTTTGAGGCTGGAAACTAGTTTCTGTTGGTTTGCGGTGAAGGTGTGAGGTCATGTATCTGAACTTGCAGCCACAGTGGACAAAAGCAAAAGATCAGAAACATCGCAATGAGGTAAAATTCAAAGGGCTCAGTGATGGGCTAAACAAGGGGCTGTGGGAGACAGCTGCACGGCTCCCGGCTCCCTAAGGTGGAAACACTGCGAGCTATCGGTGACAGATAGTGGCAGCTACTGTGTGTTTAACACTGTTTGCCTAACGCTGCCTGAGGCACTGGTGAGAAGACCGTCAACAGGCGTCGGCCGGGCAGGCACACAGGGCAGGCACACACCGGGCTGTGGAGCACACATGCTGCAGCGGCTATACCCTCATGATCGACTTCAAGGCCTCCCTTTTGTGCCAAGCATGGTCCAGGCAGCTGCAGGCAGTCTCAGGCTTCAGATTCGCCTTTGTTCCCCTCAATAGTTATTTACTATAACAACAATATTATGACACCATTAAACAACATTACAGGAAATTTAAAAAGAAAAAAAAATAGCCCATAATCTCTGCATCAGAGTCCATAAGAGCTCATTTTCTATCCCACTCTTTCTCTCAGGCCTTGGGCACTTGTGTGTATATATTTTATGTTGCTGTAATTGCAGTGTATTTACAGTCTTAGACTCAGCCTTTTTACTTACCACGAAATTGTAAGCCTTTTAGTGTTGAAACATTGTATTCTTAATGATCATTTTTAATAGCTGCGTAATATTCCTTGGAGATGATGTTTGACGATTTTCTTAACCAACTCTTATTGTCTGACATCTCAGTTGTGTCCAGTTCTCTGTTATTATCGATAATGTGGCAAGAAATGGCTTTGTATTTGGGTTCTAATATTGGCTGACCCTGACTTACTTAGAAGTAAAGGGCTGCCCTAGTTCTTTCCTCTTAAAGAGAAAGCGTTGCATAAGAGCAGTTTTCATTGGAGGGGGCCAGAGCCCTCCACTGGATCCAGACACAGCTTTTTAGATTCAGTAGTGAAATGAAAAGTCACGAGGCAGAAGATAGATTCAGGGCAAAGCCTGAGACCCAGGAGGAAAGGTGAAACAGTAAGAAGTGAGTGTGGGGATGGAGACCAGGAAGCAAGCCACAGTGACACTGTGACATTCCTAAAGCCAACTTAACACTCTTAAAATGTGTGCCACTTCAGTACTATGAAGTATGGGCAGCAACCTTCCAGAACAATCTGCCACTATGTTATTATTATTATATGTATTATTATTATTATTATATGTATTATTACTATATGTATTATTCCACACCTATTCGTAGTCTTGGCTTCCTGTGGACCAGCCACAGAGCTTCAGCCACCAAGGGAAACTTCTGCTGCCAGTGTGGGTGCAGGGGGTCACGGGGCTCTGCAGAAGAGGGGGAGCAGTTACAGAGGGAGGAACCACTGCAACTTCACCTTCCCATTAGCAACAGATAAACAAACCACAGCCCCTAGCATCAGAATGAACCCACTGCATCTGCTCCCTTCATATTGAACAGATCCAAGCCCCATTCTAGTCCTGGGGACAGCTTTTGTCCCCCCACACATGAGGAGGGATGTGATAGCTAGCTCACGACAGAGCCTCTGCCACCACAGAGAATCAGGGTCACCATGGTGACTAGATAAGAGGGAAGGGTTTGCCTTATACACACCTGGATTCCATCCCAGCACTTTCATGCTACAAATGATTTGCTAAGCACCCTTTACATGCCAGGCAATAGCTGAGTGCTGGTGAGGTGGTGGCCAGCAAAACCTACAAAAGCCCTGCTCTCAGCAAGATGCCTAACACAGAGAGAGACGAAGAGTGTTGAGTTCCAGTAGAGAAAAGCAACAAGGCTTGAGAAGCTGGAAGCAGGAAGCGAAGGAGAGAACCATGGTGCAGTGTGGGCCAGGCTGTTTCACAGGCCAAGAGGACGGCAAGACTGCGGAGCGATGCCACTGATGTCAAAGCAAGTGTGTCCCCGCACCCCGGGTTCCCTAGCCTCTGCTTCCTTCCTTCAGGAGCACTCGAGAGGAGGCAGCTTCAGCTCAAGGCCTTGCCAACCACTGGCTGAAGACCTGCAGAAAGCCATCCGTCATGAATTACATTATGCCAAAGGGTTCTCCACCAACTTGCACTGCGGCCATTGAGCTTCAACTGTGCATTTGGAAAATGGAGCTATAGTTGTTTGTACCACTGAGGGCACCTCGTAAGGCTTTTGGGCAGTGTAGTAGTTTGAATGTGAATGTATGTCCCCTATAGAGAAAGAGGGAGAGAGAGAGAATGGGGGCACCAGGGCCTCCAGTCACTGCAAATGAACTCCAGATGCGTGCGCCACCTTGTGCATCTGGCTAATGTAGGAATCGAAGCCGGGTCCTTTGGCTTTGAAGGCAAATGCCTTAACCACGAAGCCTTCCCTCCAGCCCAGCCTGAGGTATTTTTGATTAAGCTTGCAACTCTAGAAGTCTCTAGCAGTCTGCTGGAGGAGGAGTCACTAGGGGTGGATCTTGTAGTCCAGCTCTAAGGTGAGTAAAGAGCCTGTTTTGAGCTCTGGATGCTGTTGTGTGCTGGCTGGTTATGGAGGTGTGTCTCTGCTATGTATCTGTAGAAGTGAGCCAGCTTCTTCTGCCTTGATCCCCTGGATTCTGTAACCCTAAAACATTTTCCTCCCATAAGCTACTTCTGGTCAGGTGTTTGTCCTAGTAACAAAAAGTAACTGCAATAGGCAGGTATAACTATGAAAGGATTTTGTACCCAACTCTGAAAATGGCAGGATTTATTCCTACAGGCTGGAAAGATATACTGTGGAGACCTGTATTTAAAATAAGTCATTTGTCTTTCCCCAGCACCTCAGCCAACAGAGGGCTACCCTGAGGCCCCAGCCCATGAGCAAAATGCTAAGACAGCTTTTAGCACTGGGGAGAGGAGCCGAGAGACCTCATGTGAGATGTGTACACTCCTGGCTCCCCTTCCCTTTCAGGAACACGCAGGGCTATGGCCTGTTAGATTGCTTTCTCACAAGTTCCCACCACCTCGGCAGCTTTTGACAGCACCCATATATTCTCATACAGTTTTCTTGAGCCAGAAGCTGAGCGAGACTTAACTGGGTCCAATGCTTAGGGCATCCCGAATCAGGATGCAGTGAGCTGGGCTCTCACTCAAGGCTCTGGAAGAGAATCTGCTGCCAGATATATTCCAGTTGCTGGCCCAGTCTTGTTACCACATTAGAATGGTGATCCCGGCTCTTTGCTGGGTGTCTCTTGAAGGTTCATTTCTACTCCCCCAAAGGTCACAATTTGGTCCTTACACACGGTCTATTTTCAAAACCAGCAAGAGTGCCTTGAATTCTCTCTTTAACTTTCCCTGGTGTCATCCTCCAGAGGAAACTTCAGCTGGATAATCTCCATATCTTAAAGTCAGCTGTCTTGGGAACTAAACTGCATTTGAAAAGTTTCCTTGGGCTGTAGAAATGGCTTAATGGTTAAGGTGCTTGCCAGCAAAGCCAAAGGATCCAGGTTCGATTCCTTGTACCCACATAAAGCACAAGGTGCTACTTGCATCTGTAGTTCATCTACAGTGGCTGGAGGCCCTGGCAGACCTATTCTCTCTCTCTCTGTCTCACTTTCTCTCTCGCTAATAAAATAAATAAGTAAAATAGTTTTAAATGGTTCCTTATTGGAGTATCTATATTATTGTTTCATTGAACCACGGAACAGATGTCTTAGGAGACCAAGTTTAGATTTCCACCATATGTCCCCACTGAGTTATTAGAGTCAAGCCAACAATTTCCTCTGTGGGCCACTTCAAGTTCAAATAAATGAACCAAAGATCATGTCACATGTTCCTAATGGTCTTCCTGATAAGTATAGGAAGGAAGCAATGCCTCGCCCCCTTCCCTTTCACGTTTATTACCCTTGTAGTTTTCACCACAGGTCTGGCTAAGCATGGCTACAAGGCTGGCCAGAGGACTACCCAGTCCATCATCCCAAACAGGGAAGAGTTCGCTTCTCAGGTGTGACACCAACAGCCTGAGGCAACATTTGGGAGGGCAGCCGAAGATCTGTGTCTCGGGATGGTCAAGAATCAGCCGCAGCCACCTGATCACGATCTTTTGGGTAGAATACCATTGAGAGTACCTAAGTGAGGAGAACCCTGACAAGGCTAGATTTTTCTCTCCATGTCCCTTGGGCAGGCAGGGCTTAGTACTTACTGTTAAATGTTTCCAAATAATGATGCAGCATTGAGGCTAGCCACCCAGTGTGGACAGGACTGGCTGCCATCTTGGAGTCATTGATTCCTGCCAGGCTCCAGCTCCTCATTTGTCTCCTCCTTGGTATTGGTGTCCACCTCGGCATCCTCTGATGTGAAGGTTGCCGTTGCCTGTAAATGGTGGATGATTGGGGAAACTTCACTCCCAAACACACGGAGGAAGCAAAAGGAAATGGTGGGGCCCGGGATGGCAGAGCGGGGCTGCCTGAGAGGCAAAGCGAGGCCAAGAGAGAGCTTGCTTCTGGAGAGCTCCTGGGACCTGCCACTCACCTGCATGCGAGCAGCGGAAGGAGGGAGGGAAGCCGCGTCGGGATTGAATACAAATGACTTTTCCTAAATGCAAGTAGAGCATCAGTCGGTGTAAATCAGAAAGACCCCTAAGTCTGCGGTAGAAGGGCAAACAGACCTTTTCCTTCCAAATGTGCTTTTGGAGGGAAAGGACGGAGTCTTCCAAATGGCTGCTGGTCAGGTGGGATCTCCCAGGCCCTGGAAACTAGGAAGTGCCTGGCACCTGCTCTTTGCCCTCCTCTCTTGCATCCTTTAGGCGGATGGCAATCTGTCCAGGTTCTCCTCTGTCTTCAGGGCGGGACTAGAAGTCTAGGTTGTAGCTCCTTAGGAATAGTGGCCTGGGAAAGGTGGTGGCAAAGGGAGATGGATAAACGCCTTTATGGCTTGAAAAGAAATTGCTACAAAGGTTTCTGAAAAACAGACGCACAATGATGACAGAGGGCAATTGGGGGAAAAAAGGTCAAAATGCATTATATACATGCATGAAAATGGAAAACTTGGAAAAAACATTTTCTTTAAAAAGTTGCAATTAGGATTTAAAACGTACTTCCACTCAAAAGAACTAGTTTCAGAGAGCTTTGTAAGTTGGTCATTTTCTCAGACATTTCGTGGAGTGATATTTCTATATGAGTTATTTTAGAGATCAAGAAAAGTAGAAGAGTTTCCAAGTGGGCTCACTAAGCTGATACCGAAATTAAAAAGGATTAACAAAAGAGTTATAGGAAGCATAGGCTAAATAAAATACTGACTACATGCACACAAAATTTCAATTAAATCTATTAATATATTAAAGAAGAATAGGCCAAAAGAGTATATCAAGGGAAAATCCTTATGGGTACATTTTATAAAATGTAGATATCTGTAATCACAAAAGAAACCAATATTTAAAATGTCTTTTGGCACATGTGTATGTGAATATCTGCACATTTGTATGCACATGGGCCCCCATGTGCATGTGTGAGTGTGTATGAATGTGGGGCCAGAGGTCTACATGAGGTCTCTCTCTCCTACACTCTCCATCTTACTAATGGGCAATGTGTCTTAGCTAACTTACCCAGGAACCCTCTTATCTCCATTGCCTGAGTGCTGGAATTAGAGGCGCATGCTGCCAAGTTTAGCATTTGCTTATGCCTGCTAAGAGGGAGAAGCCTTTTCTGCCACACTCTCCCTTCCCTATGATGCCCTGCCTCACGATGGCCCTTCTGTTGTTTGCCTCCAGTATGTTGTAACAGTGGCAGCAAGTTAATAGCACAATCAGTAAATCTCAAAATCACAATCTGGAGTACCAGAATGAAAGAATGCAATTGGACCGTGCTTCTAATCCCACCTCCTGTACAGCCCGCTCAGCAAACTGAAGTGTTACGTAGTTAATACTCATTATAACGGCAGTGTGCCACATTAAATGGCTTACTCAAGATAACTTAGTCAGCTACTTTTGAGGGTGGGATTTAATCCCAGAAAGCATAACTTCAAAGGCTGAGTTTAGGGTTGGAGAGATGACATGGCTTACCAGTTAAGGCACTCGTCTATAACATCAAAAGACCAAGATTCAGTTCGCCATTACCCACAGAAAGCCAGATGCACAAGCTGGCACGTGTGTCCGGAGTTCATTTGCCGTGGCTAGACGCAGCGGCGTGCACACACACACAATCTGCCTCTTTCTCAAATTAATTAATTAAATTTGGAAAACGGTTAGCAGAGCAAAAAGGCTGTGTTCTATACCACTGTGCTGGTTAACAGGACAGTGATGAGGGCGGGGGTGCTAGAGGGGGCCACAGAAGGAGCCCACCGTTCTCGTGATTTACCCCACGACTTATTGTCTGTAAAGCCCCTTCCTCCCCAGTAGCACAGTTGATTCCCTATGATATTCACACATGCGAGGAACTCAGCAGCTGAACAACTGGTTCAAGGAGGCGAAGGCGCCAGATGGTCCTCTTGGTCTTTTGGCTGCCACCTTGGCATTGGTCTAGCATGTTCAGGGCAGGTGTGGCAAGGCTGGGAACCACCTTCACCCGCTGTTGCCTGCGCTGTGAAGGAACTATTTCTGTCACTGTTTTAGTTTGTTTTACTCTTAGAATTCCAAACAGGATGGACCAATATTTGCATGAAAAAGCATTAAAAGTGAATTACTAAAAGAATAAAAATAAAGACATAAATTATTATTTATTGTTGCTGTGATTCAGTTTAATAAGTATTATCAAATTGCTCTACAAGTTGGGAAACCACACTTATTCTCTCTCCCTGTGGCCTGGATCCATGTGTGTCCTGTTAAGTCTCCTGTTACTCAACTCACCACGGAAATCCAGGAAGGGGGCTGGAGAGATGGCTTTGTGGTTAAGATGCTTGCCTGTGAAGCCTAAGGACCCAGGTTTGATTCTCCAGGTCCCACAGAAGCCAGATGCACACGGTGGCACATGCATCTTAAGTTCGTTTGCAGTGGCTAGAGGCCCTGGAACGCTTATTCTCTCTCTCTTTATCTCTTCCCCCCTCCCTTTCTTTGTCGCAAATAAATAAATAAAAAAGAAACCCAAGAAGGGAGGCTTCCTCCTTCCAGGGTTAACCATGAGATGAGTAGGAAGCCACCCCTAAGAATAAGGGTTACTTTGGGGCCTGGAGGGATGGCTTAGCAGTTAAGGCATTTGTCTGCAAAGCCAAAGGACCCAGGTTCAATTCCCTAGGACCCACGTTAGCCAGATGCACAAGGGGGTGCATGCATCTGGAGTTTGTTTGCAGTGGCTGGAGCCCTGGTGTGCCCATTCTCTCTCTCTCTCTCTCTCTCTTCCTTTCTTTCTCCCTCTTTCTCTCTGTCAAATAAATAAATAAATTTAAAAAGAATAATGGGTACTTTGGGATACAGAATGTATCTAGAAAAGTTAATCAGGTCCCCCAGGCAATGCAGAAGACCCATGTGTTAAAGCTGCCTCCCACGGTGGTGCTATTGGATTGCGGTCAACCATTAAAGGAGGTCCTCAGGTCACTGGGAACATGCTCTTGAAAGGGATTTGTGGCTTGGTCCTTTCCCCTTACCCTCTATGACTTCTAGGTGCCCTAAGGTGAGCAGTTTCTTTAGCCACGCACTTCCACCGTGGAGCCAACAGCCATGGACTAAAACCTCTGAAGCTGGAATCCCGAATCAGCCTTTCCTCCTGGTGTTATGCACTTATCTCAGTGATGCGAAGCTTACTGATTAATGCAGGAGGGCTGCAAGTCAGTGCCGGTGGATTATAGTGACAGGAAGCATCGTTGGCCAGTGGAGAGGGGTGGCCCCAGGTCTGACTGCTAGGACCCTTAGCAACTGCACGCTGGCCTCACGGGAGAAGCACCGAGACTGAGCTCTTTGTGCACAGGTCTATTCCAGTACAAAATTCACCCAGCTGAACATCTGACTTTGCAGGGTACCGGGGATGGGTTTGAGGCGGAACCCATTTCATACATATGTGACAAGTGTAGGCACACGAAGGCCCATGCTAGATCTAATGCTCTCCCCTTTCTAGCTGGAGATTGCTAATAAATTGAAGAAGTGGCTTTATATTTTCACTGTGTTCCGAGCACCACAGATTATGCAGCCCGTTCTGATTTGTGTTTGTATCTAGCAGGGCAAATCACAGGACTAGGTTGGGAGGCCCCGGGTGAGGAACAAACAGGCTGGATTTCCTCTTCTATGACAAAACAGAAATGCTGAATCCCCTACAGAGCAGAAGAGAAATTGGCAGTCACCGAGAGGCACATATTTCTTCTTGTAAGTCAGACAACATCAATTGTGTTGGGTGTGGGTTAAAATTGTACTGGGAATGCTTAATGAGATCTGCCTGTGTTTCCAAGTAGAAGTGGATGAGACACTGTAGGCTCATCTCCTTCATGAAATTCCAGTGACCTCAGGAAAGCCTTAATTGACAAAGATAATTGCATTGCTTGCATCATCTCTTTCCAGTCATCTCATGCCTCCTCAGGGTAAATATCGTTAGTCCTGTTTTGCAGACAAAGAAACCAAGTCCAGGAGCAGTCCCGTGGCTTACCCATGCTCGCTCTCACCTCTGACCCCTGGGCTCTGTGTGGACATGATGGTGGGCCAGACGGAGGGAGGCTTTTGAGCGCTGAGCGACTGCAGTCTGCAAGGAATCATGCCTCGCTGACCAAAAATCGAGGTTTCTGGGGCGTAGGGAGCAGGAACACCCTCCATTGGTGCCACCTGCGAACACATTCTCTCAGCACAGTCCTCTTGCCTGTGGCTAGGCAGACCTGTGAGTGTCTGCCACCTGCCTGGCCTGTCGCATGTACCAGGAGCTATGCATCTGGACCTGTGCTTCTGGGTCTTCTGAGTCTCCATACCGAGGCCACCAGGCAGCCTTGGGGCAAAGCTTTTCATGCTTTCTATTGTTCTAATGACCTAAGTGGCTGCTTCCTGATGTATGGATGGGTAGTGTATTCAGTGTGGATATGTGGGACAAAGGAATGGTTCATGTTCTGGGTAGGATGGATCTGTAGTGTTTCATCATGTTACTCAAAACAGTGCATAGAGCCAAGCACAGTACCTGTAATCCCAGCACTAAGGAAGCTGAAGTAAGAGGATCACCATGAATTCAAGGCGAGTCTAGGCTGCAGAGTGAATTCTAATTCAGCCTGGGCTAGAGTGAGACATAGTCTCAAAGAAAGTATATATATATATACATATATATGGTGGGATTTGGGGGGATAGAAGAGTCTTGAAAACGAAACACAAAAGTAAGAATAGAATTACTTAGGAAGAAGAGCTGGAGGATATAGGGGGTGCAATGTGGGGTGAATGTGAGCAAAGTACAGTATATGTATATATAAGAATGGAACAATGAAACCTACTATTTTTAACAACTAATACCCCTGAAATAAATAGGTGTAGTCAAGATTGAAATGTGCATAATTTTTTTAAAATGTATTTATCTATTTTATGTATTTCAGAGAGAGAGAACGAGGCAGAGGAGGAGAGGAAAGAGAGAGAGAGAGAGAATGGGTGCACCAGGGCCTCTAGCCACTGCAAACTAATTCCAGATGCATGTACCCCCTTGTGCATCTGGCTTCCTTGGATCCTGAGGAATTGAACCTGGGTCCCTTGGCTTCACGGACAAACTCCTTCACCGCTAGGCCATCTCTACAGCTCCTGAAATGTAGGTAATTTATGATCATCTTGTGCTCTAGGCCTATGGTGCAAGAATAAGCAGGATATGTCCATCTGTCTACCCTAAAGGCTCCTCAGCACATCCATCATGAAACCCTTGACCTCTTTTCTTTGTTCACCCTCCCATGTTAGTTCCCTATTAGACTGCTGGTATTCCATTAAAAATCTCCATGAGGGCTGGAGAGATGGCTTAGCGGTTAAGCGCTTGCCTGTGAAGCCTAAGGACCCCGGTTCGAGGCTCAGTTCCCCAGGTCCCACGTTAGCCAGATGCACAAGGGGGCGCACGCGTCTGGAGTTCATTTGCAGAGGCTGGAAGCCCTGGTGCACCCATTCTCTCTCTCTCCCTCTATCTGTCTTTCTCTCTATGTCTGTCGCTCTCAAATAAATAAATTAATTAATTAAAAAAAATCTCCATGATTGCTAAGACTCCCACTGAGGAATGGGGCAAAGGAGGGGGGGGGGGAAAGAGGATAAATCAATAGGAAAATGACCAATTTACAGTATGTTCACATATTAAAGTTCCCAATAAAAATATTTTTTTAATTTTTTTATTTATTTATATGAGAGAGATTGAGAGTGAAAGAGGCAGAGAGAGAGAGAAAGAGAGAGAGAGAGAGAGAATGGGCACACCAGGGCCTCCAGCCACTGCAAACGAACTCCAGATGCGTGCGCCCCGTTGTGCATCTGGCTAATGTGGGTCCTGGGGAATCGAGCCTTGAACTGGGGTCTTTAGGCTTCACAGGCAAGCGCTTAACCCCTAAGCCATCTCTCCAGCCCCCAGTAAAAATATTTTTCAAAGGCTCTAAAGTGGCTAACCATTGCCCTTCACATTGAGCCACTGTTGTTTATTCGGCCAACCCTCTAGCACTCAGTCCATTTTTGCCTCCAAATTTTTCTCCCTCCTTTCCTGCCTCAGTCCATTGGTAGTTTGTGGACTCCTTCAAGCCCCTGTTTGCCCTGAACGTCTCTCATATCTCTCTCCTCTTATGACCCAGTTCATCTCTTGAACTGAGCTGTCGTTCTGACAGTCTCTTCTCAAGGATCACCATGGATCTTCGTCTTCCTGCACAGTCAGACTCCAGTGGACACTCCAAACCTTGCTTGAGGGCTAAGCCTAATTCTCATTAATGTTCCTTTCAAAAACTCAAGCCACTTGCTATTCTCCAATTCGACCTTGTGTTTCCTCCTCACGGATTACACATGTTCCTCTCATGTCCCTTTCCCATGTGTATTTGTCAAACAAAACCCTGAACCCCCTCCCAGATCTGGGGCCAGTGTGGACTTTGCATCAGCTTTCAATGAACGAGAGGGCCGCACTAGTGATTCCCCAGCCACAAGAACAGTTGAGCTCTGTGGTGCAGGAACTTTCTAGCCCCGGCTTCATTCTCAGCACCTGCCATGAGGTGCATGTGAAAGGAGCTCCCCCATATGTAGCCTTTCGCTCCGGATCAAGCACTGCCTTCTTTGGGTTGCTGTTTTGCTAAACATAAGCATTTGTGATTAAATAATTATTCCCCCAGAGTGGAAGCAAGATAAGGACATGGCTAATGCCATCTATCTTTCCGTCCTTGCATGTGTAAACTCTGAAGCAGCGTGGGACAAGCTGGCTATGTAGAAAAGCATATAGTTCTCTTTACACACTTATCTATGATTGGAAAAATCCATAACGTCAGCTGACATCATAAATCACTCTGGGACTGGGGGTGGTTGTATAGAGGAAGAGATGGGTGAGAGTCAGTGATGGGAAGTGAGCAGAAGAGAGTGAGAGAGAGACAGGCAGTGATCCTGTCAGTGTGTGAGCTATCGAGGAAGAGACACACAGGAAGGGCAAGACTGACTACGAAATAGAATGAATGAATAGCTAACTTACCAAATGAGCAAACTGTGAATGAATGAAGGAATGAGTGTGCAAATGACTAAAAAGACACATTCTATGGGGGCCCTTGGTTGGCTTTCTGGGTTGCCTGTTGCCTTGGCAGGGATGTCACACATCCTTCGGAAGGGTCTCTGATTCTTTGGGCTTCAATTTGCAGCCAACTTAGGCTGTCTCCAAAAATCTGCTCTCATCTTGCTTTCTCTCTCTATATGTCCTTAAAAAATTCCACACAGAGCCGTGCCACTTGAAAACGTAATTAATTACTAATGTTCTTGTTCATTTATCAAGTGCTGGTTCGTGCATGTGATCCTCAGGGGTAGTGGAATTAAAGGAATTAAGAAACAATTATCTGGAGGAAAAAAAAAAATCACCCTCCCCCGTTGTAATCACCTTGTGATGGAGAGCTCTGTGCTGAGGTGGCTGACGCGGGAGAGAGAGGACGTAGCGCCCACACACTGCAGAGGCCTCTGATGCTGGTCTAGGGGAAGAAAAAGTCGTGACTAGCTGTGTCTCTAATGACGGATGGCTCAGGAAGTCGGACTGTCTCCTGCTGAAGCAGAACAGAGCTATTGTTTTTAGGAGCTTCTGTGAGAGTCCCTAGGCTTCAGAGGAGATAGAGACCCTTCCTCTCCTACCCTCTTGTCCCTCATCACTGCAAAGGAAGAGACTTGGAGTGGAGCAAGGAACACAGACAGAAGTTATAGGACAGGACAAGAACCCACCAGGAAGACAGCCAGGTACAAGAGATTCAGCTCAGATGTGGACCTTTGAACTTGGACCGTTGCCCCTGCCTTCGGCATAAGCTGAGCATGGTGACCCAGCTTCACTGGGGCCTGGGGAAGCAGCTCAAATGTCACTGATTCTGGTCACCACTATGGGAGAACTATGGGGTCCTAAAATCCTCACAAAGGTGCATATACCCCCTGCCTCCCGAAGAGCTTAGGCTGAGCCAAAATGTGCAAATGGAGCATTTCTGGGTGCTAGCCCTCTGGTTGGGAGAGAGGCTCATCCTTGAGGAGGTGCCCAGCAGAGGCCATGTGGGGACAGTTTGACCCTCACAGGTCATGCCTGCTCCTGGAAGGGATGTCAGGCTGTGCAGTGCTCAAAGGCACTTTTTAAAAGAGCAGCTTTTCTTTCTTTCTTTTTCTTGGCCAGTGTGCTGGCTCTTGGCAAGGTGGCTTTTGCATCTTTTTAAGGAGGCAGTGCCAGGGCTCCCATGTTCAGCCTGAGCTCTTTGGAAGCAGCCTGGGAAATGGGGTCTTAGACACTGCGTAGTGTCTGGTCCTGTGAGGTCAGCTGGAAGAGTGGCTCTGGTGGGCCTCCAGTCTCCTGGAGCGCTTGTCACAGCAACATGGGCTGCGCTTCCCACGTGGCCTTTCGGATTTACTAGCTCTTACATTTCTAACAGGTTTCTTGCTGCTGCTGCTGCTGCTGCTGCTGGCCTGTCAGCTACTAGGAACAGCGAGCCAGAGGCTTCTAAACTGTGTATTGCCGGGTATAAAGCAGTGCCACATTCCAGCACCATTTTCTTTGAACAACCAAAGAGCCAGGTAATATCTACCACTTTTAGACATGGAAGAGCAGCTAGGCTGGCCCAAACTCCCAAACTCAGAGAAGAATGAAGACAAGAGCAGGAAGTTTCCACTTCATTTTTCATCTCATTGATTTTCCTCCACTTACCCCGTGGCCAGAAGCAATTCCTAGCTTCCTTCCCAGCTCCCTCATTTTCCTAGTGTCACAGAGACTCATAATATATATTTTTTAAATTTTTTTTGGTGTTTGGAGGTGGGGTTTCACTCTAGCTCAGGCTGACCTGGAACTCACTAGGTAGTCTCAGGGTGGCCTCGAACTCATGGCAATCCTCCTACGTCTGCCTCCCAAGTGCTGGGATTAAAGGCATGCGCCACCACGCCTGGCGAGACTCATAATATTTATACTGTGTAAAGCTTACTATGTTCTTAGAGTTTTTAAAAATTTTTTACTGACAACTTCTATACTTAGAGACAATAAACAATATTTCCCTCCCCTTTCTCATGTTCCCCTTCACAACTCCGCTCTCCATCATATCCCCTCCATCTCTCCATTAGAGTGTCTTTTATTTTGATGTCATCATCTTTTCTTCCCATTATGAGGATCTTATGAATGTATTGCTATGCACTGCGAGGTCGTGGATATCAAGGCCAATTTCTGTCTGGGCAGTAGCATTGTAAAGAGTGGTGCCCTTCCATTTGCTCTTATGTTCTTTCCACCACCTCTTCCACAATGGACCCTGAGCCTTGAAGGGTGTGATAGAGATGGTGCAGTGCTGAGCACTCCTCCATCACTTCTTCTTAGCACTATGTTGTCTTTTGGGTCATCCCACCACCTGAAAAGAGAAGCTTCTCTAACCAAAATTGATATATGAATATGAACATTAAGTGTGGTGCTTTCAGGGCAGTTTGGTGAGAATTATATGTGCATTTAGCCAGACAAGAACAGGCTTTATACCCCTAAGGCTCATGACCTCCCCTGCCATAGGCTTGCTTCCCACACATATGAAGTCTTCAGCAATAGGGTCTTACCATCTGCTACATGTGGGAAACCAAGGGCCTTGGCAATAGCCTGTAATGTTTTGGAAGCAGCAGGGATCTCCCTGGCCAACAACCCACTGATAGGTATCCCATCCCTAGCACCGAAATTTTTCTAGTAGCAATCTATAGCTTCTGGATGTGCTGTTATCCAAATAAGAAGGCTTTCATATGTCTTATTCAGAATATCTTGAATTTTGATTGACCGTCCCCCCACCCTTCTCTTACTCAATCTCTTTCCCTGGCCTCACTTAGGCCATTCCACTCCCTATGATCTGTTCTTCTACTCACATATATACAATACCATCCCCTAAAGTCCTTCCCTCTCCTCCCTCCCTTATAGCCATTTTCAAGCTTACTCACCTCTGCTACATGCACAAGTCTAAACAACTGTAACTAGGATCCACATATGAGAAAGAACATGTCACGTTTGGCTTTCTGGGCCTGGAATACCACACTTAATATAATCCTTTCCAGATCCATCCATTTCCCTGCAAATTTTATAATTTCATTAAAAAATTTTTTTTGCTCATTTTAATTTATTTATTTGAGAGTGACAGAGCGAGAGAAAGAGGCAGAGAGAGAGAGAGAGAGAATAGGCGCACCAGGGCCTCCAGCCACTGCAAACGAACTCCAGACATGTGTGCCCCCTTGTGCATCTGGCTAACGTGGGTCCTGGAGGACTGAGCCTCGAACCAGGGTCCTTAGGCTTCACAGGCAAGCGCTTAACCGCTAAGCCATCTCTCCAGCCCAATTTCATTTTTATTTACTGCTAAATAGAACTCCATGGTGTAGATGAACCACACCTTTATTATCCATTCATCTGTTGAGGGACATCTAGGCTGGTTCCATTTCCTAACTATTGTGAATAGAGAAGCAATAAACATGCTTGTGCAAGTATCTCTATGGTAGTGAGAAGAGTCATTAGGATATATGCATAGGAGTGCTATAGCTGGATTATATGGTAAATCTATTTTTTGGTGGTGCACATTTTTTAATTAATTAATTTATTTATTTTTATCTTTTCAAAATTTTTATTAACATTTTCCATGATTATAAAAATTATCCCATGGTGGGCTGGAGAGATAGCTTAGCGGATAAGTGCTTGCCTGTGAAGCCTAAGGACCCTGGTTCTAGGCTCATTTCCCCAGGACCCACGTTAGCCAGATGCACAACGGGGCGCACGCATCTGGAGTTCGTTTGCAGTGGCTGGAAGCCCTGGCGCGCTCATTCCTCTCTGTCTCTTTCTCTCTCTCTCTCTCTGTCACTTTCAAATAAAATAAATAAAAAGTGAACAAAAAAAATTACCCCATGGTAATACCTCCCCCCCTGCATTTTCCCCTTTGAAATTCCATTCTCCATCATATTACCTCCCAATCTCAATCATTCTACTTACATATATGCAATACCAACCTATTAAGTACCCTCCTCCCTTCCTTTCTCTTCCCTTTATATCTCCTTTTTAACTTACTGGCCTCTGCTACTAAGTATTTTCCTTCTCACAAAGAAGCCCAATCATCTGTAGCTAGGATCTACATATGAGGGAGAACATGTGGCACTTGGCTTTCTGGGCCTGGGTTACTTCACTTAGTATAATCCTTTCCAGATCCATCCATTTTTCTGCAAATTTCATAACTTCATCTTTCTTTACCACTGAGTAGAACTCCATTGTATAAATGTGCCACATCTTCATTATCCACTCATCAGTTGAGGGACATCTAAACTGGTTCCATTTACCAGCTATTATAAATTGAGCAGCAATAAACATGGTTGAGCACGTACTTCTAAGGAAATGAGATGAGTCCTTAAGATATATGCCTAGGAGTGTTATAGCTGAGTCATATGGTAGATCAATCTTTAGCTGTTTTAGGAACCTCCACACTGTTTTCCACAATGGCTGGACCAGATTGCATTCCCACCAGCAGTGTAGAAGGGTTCCTCTTTTTCCACATCCCCGCCAACATTTATGATCATTTGTTTTCATGATGGTAGCCAATCTGACAGGAGTGAGATGGAATCTCAATGTAGTTTTTATCTTCATTTCCCTGATGACTAGTGACGTAGAACATTTTTTTAGATGCTTATACGCCATCCATATTTCTTCCTTTGAGAATGCTCTATTTAGCTCCATAGCCCATTTTTTGATTGGCTTGTTTGATTCCTTATTAGTTAACTTAGTAAGTTCTTTGTATACCCTAGATATTAATCCTCTATCAGATATATAGCTGGCAAAGATTTTTTTCCCATTCTGTATGTTGCCTCTTTGCTTTATTCACCGTGTCCTTTGCAGTGTAAAATCTTTGTAATTTCATGAGGTCCCAGTGATTAATCTGTGGTTTTATTGCCTGAGCAACTGGGGTTGTATTCAGGAAGTCTTTGCCAAGACCAATATGTTGAAGGGTTTCCCCTACTTTTTCCTCTAGCAGTTTCAGAGTTTCAGGTCTGATGTTAAGATCTTTAATGCATTTGGACTTAATTCTTGTGCATGGAGAGAGAGAAGAATCTATTTTCATCCTTCTACAGATATATATCCAGTTTTCCAAACACCATTTGCTGAAGAGGCTGTCTTTTCTCCAATGACAATTTTTGGCATTTTTGTCGAATATCAGGTGGCTATAGCTACCTGAACTTACATCTGGGTCCTCTATTCTGTTCCATTGATCTACATGTCTGTTTTTGTGCCAGTACCATGCTGTTTTTGTTACTATGGCTCTGTAGTATAGGTTAAAATCAGGTATGGTGATACCACCAGCCTTATTTTTGTTGCTCAGTATTATTTTAGATATTCGAGGTTTTTTGTGATTCCAAATGAATTTTTGGATTGCTTTTTTTCTATTTCCATGAAGAAAGCCTTTGGAATTTTGATAGGGATTGCATTAAATGTGTAGATTGCTTTTGTTACTATTGCCATTTTTACAATATCGATTCTTCCAATCCAGGAACAAGGGATGTTTTTCCACTTTCTAGTGTCTTCTGCAATTTCTCGCTTGAGAGTTTTAAAGTTATCATTGTAGAGATTCTTTACTTCCTTGGTTAGGTTTATTCCAAGGTATTTTTTTTTTATTTATTTATTTATTTATTTATTTATTTATTTATTTATTTATTTTTGATGTAATTGTGAATGGGAGTGATTCTCTGATTCCATCCTCTGTGTGTTTATTGTTAGCATATAGGAAGGCTACTGATTTCTGTGTATTTTTTCTGCATCCTGCTACATGGCTGTAGGTTTTTATCTGCTCTAATAGTTTGCTGGTAGACTCTTTAGGGTCCTTTATGTATAGAATCATGTCATCTGCAAATAATGATAACTTGATCTCTTCCTTTCCAATTTGTATCCCTTTTATGTGTGTCTTTTGCCTTATTGCTATGACTAAGACTTCCAGTACTATATTAAATAAAGGAGGGGACAGTGGACACCCTTGTCTTGTTCCTGATTTTAGTGGAAAAGCTTCCAGTTTTTCCCCATTTAGTAATATGTTGGCTGTAGGCTTGTCATAAATAGCCTTTATTCTATTGAGATATGTTCCTTCTATTCCCAGTCTCCGTAGGACTTTTATCATGAAGGGATGTTGGATTTTGTCAAACATTTTCTCTGCGTCTAATGAGATGATCATGTGATTTTTGTCCTTTAACCCATTTATATAATGTATTACATTTATAGATTTGCATATATTGAACCATCCCTGCATCTCTGGGATAAAGCCTACTTGGTCAGGCTGAATGATCTTTTTGATATACTCTTGTATTCTGTTTGCCAATATTTTGTTGAGAATTTTTGCATCTATGTTCATGAGGGAGATTGGTCTGTAATTTTCTTTTTTTGTTCTATCTTTGCCTGGTTTTGGTATCAGGGTGATGCTGGCCTCATAGAAGGAGTTTGGTAGAATTCCTTCTTTTTCTATATCCTGGAAAAGCTTAAGAAGCAATGGTGTTAGCTCTTCCTTAAAGGTTTGGTAAAATTCAGCAGTGAATCCATCCAGGCCTGGGCTTTTTTTAGTTGGGAGATTATTGATAACTGTTCGGATCACTGCTGAATCTGCTGCTGCTGGATCTGTTGCTGCTGCTGCTGAAGCTGCTGCTGCTGGATCTGCCGCTGCTTGGGCCGCTGTTACTGGTGCCAGAGCCGCTGATGTTGCTGCTGAACTCTGCTCCTGCTTGGGTCCCGTTGTCGGCTCAAGTTGGCATGGCCGGGTCCCCGACCGGTGCTCTGTTCGCTGGAGCTGGGCACAGGCAGTGGGGGAGGGGAGGGAGCCGCAGCTGCTCTGGTTCTCTCGCTGTTCCATGTGTTCCTCTACCTTGTGATCTGCTCCTCCATTGTTCACTGCCGCTCTCCCTTCATATTTCTTGAGTTTGCGGAGAGCGCTGGTGTGAGTGGAAGCTCCCCTCACCTGGCTTTTCCTGCGGATCGAGCCAAGCCTGGTGGCTTTCTGGTGCGCTGCCACCACTGCTGCCATGGTTGGTGGACCTGCCAGGGCTGCTTTTGCCGGCCTGTGTGGGCTCTGGATGCTCTGGATATCTTCCACTTCTCTGCTGCTGTTTCAATTTCCTATACACCTCGCTTTTTAGTAAAAGTGTGTATTTTGCTGAGTTTTTTTGGTCTTTTCCCCCCTAGGCTGCTTTGGTGTGGTACCTACACCGCCATCTTAACCAGAATTCCCAGTAAATATATTTTTAGCTGTCTCAAGAACCTCCACACTTATTTCCACAATGGATGCACCAGATTACATTCCCACCAACAGTGCAAAAGGGTTCCCCTTTTACCACAATGTCTCCAATATTTATTGTTATTTGTTTTCTTAATGGTAGCCATTCTGATGGGATAGAGATGGAATCTCAAGGTAGTTTTAATTTGCATTTCCCTGATGGCTAAGGACATGGAACACTTTTTAAATGTTTATATGCCATCTGTATTTCTTCCAGTGAGAACTCTCTATTTAGTTCAATAGCCCCTTTTTTGATTGGGTTGTTTGATTCCTTATTGTTTTGTTTTTTGAATTCTTTGTATATTCTGGATATTAATCCTCTGTCAGATGAGTAGCTGGCAAAGATTTTCTCCTATTCTGTAGGTTGTCTCTTTGCTCTATTCATAGTGTCCTTTGCTGTACAAAAGGTTTGTAATTTCATGAGATCCCAGTGGTTAATGAGTGGTTTTATTTTCTGAGCAATTGGGATTATATTCAGAAAGTCATTACCTATGCCAATATATTGAAGGGTTTTCCCTACCATTTCCTGTAGCAATTTCAGAGTTTCAGGTCTGATAATAAGGTCCTCGATCCATTTGAACTTGACTCTTGTGCATGGAGAAAGACAAGGATCTATTTTCATCTTTCTGCATGTAGATACCCAGTTTTCCCAGCACTGCTTGTTGAAGAGGCTGTCTTTACTCCAATGAATATTTTTGGCATTTTTGTCAAAAATAAGATGGCTATAGCCTGGATTAACATCTGGGTCCTCTATTCTGTTCCACTGATCTACATGTCTGTCTTTGTGCCATTACTATGCTGTTTGTGTTACTATGGCTTTGTAATATAGCTTAAAATGAGGTATGGTGATAGCACCAGTCTTATTTTTGTTGCTCAAAATTGTTTTGAGTATTCCAGTTTTTTTTTGGTTTGTGCTTCCAAATGAATTTTAGGATTGCCTTTTCTATTTCTATGAAGAATGCCATTGGAATTTTAATAGGGATTGCATTAAATGTATAGATTGCTTTTGTAAGATTGACATTTGCACAATGTTGATTCTTCCAATCCAAGAACATGGGATGTCTTTCCATTTCTGAGTGTCTTCTGCAATTTCTTCCTTGAGTGTTTTAAAGTTCTCAGTGTAGAGATCCTTCATTTCCTTGGCTAGGTTTATTCCAAGGTTTTTTCTTCAATATTTCTATTTCCTCACTTATGTCATTTAATGATCTCCTTATTTCATTAAGATGGTTTCCTGTGTTCTCTTGCAATTCCTTCAGGAGTTTGTTTTATTCTTTAATTCCTTTGTTTTCTTCTTTGATTTCTTTGAGTACAGATAAAATCATTTTTTAAAAAATCTTTGTCAGGCATTTCATCTAAAACAGTCCATTGGGGGTCTTTTCTGATGGATTTATAATTTTTAGTGGGATGGTATTCTTTTGATTCTTTGTGTTTCTTGTATTATAATATTGTGATTTTTTTGCATCCTGAGTTGATTTGATACTTGGGTTTTCTAATAATTTATGGTGTTTTTAGATTGGAAATCCAACTTTATGAACCTTCAAAGTAGAAGTTTAAAATGCCAAGTGTAGCTCTTGTGCTCCAATCCAACTGCAGAATAATCCTAGGTGTTGAGCTTGCCTGCTGTTCAAGTGTCCCAGTGGCCTGGGTGGAGCAAATTCCTGGCAAATTCTAAACAACTGAGCAATATACACATTCAATAAAAACCAGCACAGAGTATGCAAGTGTAAAGATTAAAATGAACAGATAGCCTTATAAAACCCAAATCCCTAAGAGTGTGTGTTGCTCTACACCCTTAATCCTGTCAGCTGGGAGGTTGAGGTTTCTGTTCTGAATTGGGTTCCAGGTCAACCTGGATCTGAATCAGACCCTGCCCCCAATAATGGCAGAAGCAAAAGACAAATTCCCCATGAATCTGAAAGCATCAAAGGCAACAGTAGTCAACCTCCAAATACAGCTTACTTGAGAATAGTAAAGCCAACTGTAATTCATAACCTTCCCTGACATGGAAGGAGAGATTAGCACTTCCAGTGCAGACCTATGCACCTGGCTTTTTGTCAGTTGGCCTTTTGACCTTTTGGGGTGCTTTTCAATCTCACGAATGCTGAGTGCCCTCTTCGATCCCTCCCTGTTGTACTGTGGAGCTGGTGTTCTGGTCAGCTGTACTGGATGCCCTGCCATTGGGGGCTGAATGCATTCGGAGGTTCGCTGTTCTTACGGTTGGGAAGTGGGAGAGTGCAGGAAGCCTGGAGTTGTACTGGAACTGCTTAGCTGGTCTCACCTTTTTCAGTGGCTCCTTAGCTGATCTCTGCTGTCTTTCCTTCGAGTTTATTGACTTTGCAAGGAGGCTGATGAGGTTGAAAAATCCCCTGGTTTGGTCTTTGCTCCTGCAGCTTGGCACCTGGCGGGTGCGCAGATCACATAGATCAGGCAGATCGGGCCCACAAGCACCTCAGTGGGATTCTAGACATTTTCTTCCTTTCTGGTGGATCTTGGTTTCTCCTGCTTTTCCGCTTTGCCTAATAAAAAACCTATACCCTTTCACTCGTCAGAAGAAGAGTGTATTTTGCTGTGGTTTTGCTTAAATCCCTCACTAGGCTGTTTTGGCATGGCTCTTATGTCCCCATGGCATTTGATTTTCACAACTGTCCTAGGAAGTTGATGTGTTATTATTAACTTTACTTTAATGACTTGAAAATGCAGATAACAGAGCAGTCAGCTCTCCTTTCTGCAGTTACAGAACTAAGGAGCACTGAAACCAGTACTCAAACCTAGGCAATCTGCAGTAGGTCACTTGTTTCTGCACAGTATGTCAGGGGCAATGGCTCTCCTAGAAGGCTGTGCTGGGTCCCTTATTCTAAGAGAAAAGTGAAGCAATTTAAGGGGTGACAGGGCCCCAAACTGAATAGCTTTCTCTTGGCTAAATGTGAGAATTGTCCTTGGCCTCTAGGGAAATTCTAGGTCACTTCACTTTACTGCAAGTAAGGAATATCAGAAGGGTCTGGCATTTTCTTACTGTTGCCCCCTTACGGAGTCCTTCCACTCTCTTCTGAGAAGGCCTTTCCTAGAGAATTAAAATTTCTGGGGCTGGAGAGATGGCTTAGCGGTTAAGTGCTTGCCTGTGAAGCCTAAGGACCCCGGTTCGAGGCTCGGTTCCCCAGGTCCCACGTTAGCCAGATGCACAAGGGGGCGCACGCGTCTGGAGTTCATTTGCAGAGGCTGGAGGCCCTGGCGCGCCCATTCTCTCTCTCCCTCTATCTGTCTTTCTCTCTGTGTCTGTCACTCTCAAATAAATAAATAAATAAAATTAAAAAAAAAATTCTGGGAAGATTGCTCTTTTCCAGAAATCTTGACCCCAGACACCTGATGTCAGGACTAAATGGCTAGACCAACCACCCATCCAGGGGGCTCACATAAAAAAAAATCCTGAGTGTCCAGGTGGGCTTCTCAAGCCCCTCTTACCTCCTTGGGCAGTGCTCTGCCTGCCTTCCTTCCCTTAAGCTCCCCTTCTCTTAAAGTTATCCCTCATGAATTGGTAAGCTATATAAAGTCTTTCTGAACCTTATCCTATGGTCTGTATTTTTAATTCTTTGCATTCATAGCATAAGAATCTGGAGACACCCCAAAATTATCGGCATCATAGTAGTGTATTGGTGAGGAACCCCTGAAATAAGATCAAGTTTCTAAGAGATGAAAATTGACTTTTGGCCATGTAGGGCCCCCTTGTTATGGCATTTGCCACTGCCTTTCAGAATACCTGTTACATGGTGTGCCCCAGGGCCGTGTCTCCAAGTCTCTTCCCTATGTCATCCTCCCCAGTCCCCATCCAGACTACAGCTCTCTGAGAGAGGAAGCAAGTGAGGTGAGCTGTGTGATGCAGGACCTGCTGGGCTGACTGTGAATGGCTTGAATGTATAATGACATTTGGAAAAAGGCACTTGTCTTCTCTTTAAAGACCTTCAAGATGATGAATTGGGGCTTATTGAAATGGCCTTAAATCAAACCTTCTATGCAAAACGGATTGCTCAGACCTGAGCAAATTGGGTTTCCTTTTTAGTGGTTCATTATAGTAGCTCCCACTGCCGACTGCCTTCTAGACCCAAAGGCAGGCCCAGGCCTTAGAACGCAAACTACCACACACAATAGAGACTGTGGGATCCCTGTGCACCCCGACCCCCGAGGAGAGGAACTGTGTCAAATCTAGTGTTCTTCCTCCTGCTTAGGACTTCATAATGCTCTCTTTCCCATGGGGCCATTCAGTGTCTTCTGGTGGGGTGGTATACTGCCTTCCCCAAACCCTCCCCCACTCTTCCTGGATGTGTGAGTGATGTACAATATGTTGTGCTCACTCCCAAGCCCCGTGGGTTTTGGAAATATTGGTTCTTAACTTTAGCTGTTTGTGTATTCTACTCCACCCATTACCCTTGACTCAAAACTATCAATCACTCCAATAGTTGGGATACCTGCTTGGAAATGGCTCACAATGTCTCCTGCTCTGGTTCCCGAGCATCTGTAGCCTCACCTACAGTTTCTCAATCTCTCTTTTCGGCTTTGAACTTTCATGGTCCTCATATTTCACATACTCAGAGCTTTGTTCCACTTTAGTGCAGGTTCATTCTGGCAACTACCCTTGGACAGGAAGCAGAGCTCTTTTAAGACAAACCTTCATAGTGCTTCAATTTCCTCTACTAAGGGAGCCGAATGGAGTCTCAGCCTTCTCTGTATCACTGAGAAATGCTGTGTACACTGTGAAGTGTTATACAGAAACAGTGGCTGTTGCTACCAGTCTGCTGCTGGGACCATGGCTATCGGCTTCCTCCTTGGGCCATCACTCTGCGTCTCCACAGGAAAAGGCTTCTGTGAGCCTCGCTGGTGATAAGCTCAGGAAATTTGCACTGGGTCCACATGTGCACTGTGAGGATAAAGTAAAAACAAAGCAACAGAAAAGCACCCCAAAGAAGCAATCAAATGAATATGGAATTGACTGGTAAGAGCTAAATATAATTCCAATATTTATAAGGGGAAGAAAACTGCAAGCAAAGTGATGCTATACATAGAAAGGGTTGTTGTAAGAACAGATAGGATACGAGACTGACCATGTGTGGCAGGTTGAATAGATGCCCCCCCATATATTCAGTGTTTTATTGCACTTTGTAATTTATTTATTTATTTTGGTTTTTCGAGGTAGGGTCTCACTCTAGCCCAGGCTGACCTGGAAGGCACTATGGAGTCTCAGGGTGGCCTTGAACTCACAGCGATCCTCCTACCTCTGCCTTCCCTGAGTGCTGGGATTAAAGGCCTGTGCCACCTCACCAGGCTCACTTTGGAATTTAGAACTGCAGCCACCTGGCTGGAGGAGGTGTCACTGGGATGGAAGATCCAGCCCTAAAATGTGGTGGTGGATTTGAAATTCCAATCTAAAGATATGCAGAGTGCTTGGAGTTCCTGAGGTGTGCTATAGAATCTGGCTTGTGGCCTCTCTTTCTATCCCTTCACTTGGACCTGTGAAAGCAGAGCCAGCTCCTTGTGCCATTATGGAACTTCCCCTGGATCTGTAAGCTTCAATAAATGCCTTTCTCTATAACTGTGCCTGGTCTGGAAGTTGAGTTCAGTGACCTGAAGCTGTCTGCTACACAATCTTTGTCTCCTGAGATTCTAGAATGATTGTGAAGTCCCAGCCATGAAGCAGAGGGATCTAGATATGGTTGCATACTGTACAGTAAAGACAAATGACAGGAAATAGATAAATCTGTGGGAATCCAGAGGAAACCTTCCTAAACCACTTAGAGGTAGGAAAATACTCCAAGAGGTGATGCTGGGATTAAGAAAAATGTGTGGATGGGGCCTAGTGGTTAAATGTGCTTGCTTGCAAAGCCTAATGTCCTGGGTTCAATTACCCCAGCACCCACATCAAGCCAGATGCACAAAGTGGGACATGCAACTGGAGTTCATTTGCAGCAGCAGGAGAACCTAGCACACCTAGTCTATATTTCATACCCTCTCTCTCTCTCTCCTTCTCTCTCAAATAAAATAAGTCAATAAATATATATGAAAAGAAAAATTCAGGGAAACGGTCAGGTGGAGAGGCTAGAAGCTCTGACACAAACAATGATGTACTTAGAAGAGCCGTCTTCCTGCACTGCAGCTATCAACAGGAGAAATGGAGAACAAGGAGCTGTGGCAGTTTGAACGTATGGCTCCAGAGAGTCAGGTGTTACAGTTGCGACCAGCAGCAAACAGACTCCCACTGCAGGGGGCGTGTCACTGAGGGCAGATCTAAATTCCAGCTCAAAGATAAGCAGATCAGTCTGAGTTCTAGGGTCCTGCTTGCTGCAGGCTTGTGCTTGGTACTTTTTGGTGTTTGCTGGCTGCTAGAATTCATAAATGGGAGCCAGCTTCTTCCGCCATTCATGGAAATTCCTTTGGATCTGTAAGCTTGGAATTAGTCCCATTCCTCCCCTAAACTGTGTTTGGTTGTATGCTCATCCCAGCAACATGAGAACTGTCTATGCAAGAGCCAAACAAAGAGATTATCGAGAGGAAGAATGGACTAGAGCTGGAGATTCACTAGATGGTGTGTGAAGGAAAAGGAGGTATGAAGAGTGATATTCAGGCTTGCTGCTTAGGCAACCGTGGGTGGTAGTGCCATTCCTGAGATAGGCTGCCACCAGGAATAGAAAAGTCATGGAAGGAAGGTCAGGAGTGCCATCTTGGACATCAGTTGCCACTGGCACTCCAAAGCAGAAATTTGTGGTAGACAGTTGGATATTCCAGACTGAAGCTAAGAGCTCAAGTACAGACAGGATATAAATGTTTAAGTACAGAGAAAAGGATCCAAACTGCACATGGTGGATCACAAGTTGGCAGGTATAAGGAGGTAAGTTCTCTCCTGTGCATGAAACACAGAAGATGAGGGTGAACCTCATAGAACCATTGCAAGTATTCACCTTTGCCTCAATTAAGCAAAGTGGTACTTGGAAGGGAATGGGGCTCAGTGTTTGGATATTTTGAAGATGAATGCATTTTTTCACGTCCACAGAGATGATCTAATAGTGAGGGATCACTATACTATACAGTGGCGCCCTTGAGTAGGCGAAAGAGCATTGTTGACCTAAGAATAGTTCATGCACAATGACAAGAGTTTTCTGGTTGGGTGCACAAAGGAAGGGGCTATCACTTTGTTTGGAAGAGATTTATCAGTATCTAGCAAGTATATGGAGTGTGGGAAATATGAAAAGTTCAAGGCCACATATCCATTTGAAGGTTGAGGAACTTCTGCTCAGAGAAGGGAAGGAAATTTTGTAGTTCCCTCATATTGTTGGGACAAAGCACTTGACCAAAAGCAGCTGATGGGAAGAAAGGAGTAAGTTTTGGTTTACAGTATTGAAGGGAAGTTTCATGATAGCAGGCGAAGGCATGGTACAGGAAGAGGCTGGACATCTGTCCTTGCAAGAGCAGGTGAGAAATAGGTGAACTGAGCTCTGGCAAGGGGGACATGGCTATAACACCCCAAAGCCTGTCCCCAGGAACACATCTTCTCCAACAAGGACCCACCTTCCAGATTGCCACCAGCTGGGGACCAATCATTCAGAACACATGAGTTTATGGGGGACATCTGATTCGACCCACCACAGAAATTATATAAAACTCCATGGATCTTAAGTGGGACAGAAACACAGGCCTGAGTGATTCCAGGGCCTGTGATAAGCTTAACCTCGGGGCTGAGGCTGGTTGATGAATTCTAGGGCCCAGCAAAACATACTTTCCCACAGCAATGTTTTAGCTCCTATTGGTTAGCCGTACTGTAGAGCGGAAATGTGTATGGTCAGAGTCAGGAGGATGATTAGATGGCTTCTGACCTTTGCCCCTGCCACAGATCACTGACTTGAAAGGTTAGAGCTTGGTGTATATTTTGGCCTTATAAATTGTTCATAAAGTCTGACAGCAAGCTCCAGATTTGTCATTCTCTAATGTAGTGGCAGCTACAGCTGGCTGACATCAAACTCTGGGGACCAAATGCAGTAATTCATTTTTCCTTTCGGGTAAAGAGAAAAAATGGAAAATTATGTTCCTTTCAGATTTTCCTTTTGAATGTGCTGGTCGTCAAGATCTTGCTCTTGTAAACAAGAAAACAGTGTGACCCCAGCGGACTCTGCTTTCTAATAGGCACTGTGTGGTAATTCTCACAAAGAGAGAAAGAATGCTGAAAAGTAACCAGAGGATGAGCTCACATCATCTCTCAGAAACAACAGGAGCTAGAGATCTAAGGGTCAGGTTCCAGGGTTGTGATTCAGGAAGGTTAGGAATTCAATCAAGTCACCTAACTCAGTGGGTAAGATACAGAGCTGGAACAGCAATCTGGACTCAAGTTCAAAGTCTTCTATACTCTTGAATGTCTCATTTGTTTCTTGGTGTGAGTTAGGACTGGCACCCAGCAACCTAAGTGGGGCTAAAACATGCCCAAGGAACAAAGAAGCAAACTAATGATGGGGCTGGCAATAGTGATGATGATAACCACTTGGGCAGCTCCTCTGGATGTGAAGGAAGAATCGATGTGCAAGAAAGCCCTGGCTGCACTCATACTGATCGGGCTGTGAGGATAGGTCCACGGGGCAGCCAGACCCCCACTGCAGGCCCCAGTATGGACACTGCAGTCAGGGGCCTTCCCTCATTAAGGCTGTGAGGTTTATTTCAGTGCTTGCCACAAGTGACGGGGTAGCATGGAGACCATGGGTGTGGTTAGGTGTTTTGAATATAGGTTCCATGAACATCTTCCAAGCCAATCACCCCATTTCATATTAAATAGGAGGAATCACAGAAGGCAAAGGGCAGGAAAGTAGCCCATGACTCAATACTGCACTACTCTGGGATTCGTTTAGCCTTGCTTTCTCCAACTGAGACAAACGTGTTATGCCTCTGTGAGGCCTCTGCCAATTTGTGTTGTAAAATTTGTTCATTCATTCATTCACATTCTCTATCTATCCTTGCACTTACTCTTATTTGGGGGTGGGCTGGCTTGAAACAAGGTCTTATTGTATAGCTCTGGCTGGTCTGGCACTTGCTATGTAGCCCAAGGTGGCCTTGAACTTGTGGCAATTCTCCTGTCTCAGCCTCCTAAGTTTTGTGATTATAGGTGTGCACCACCATGCTTAGGTGCACTGGATTTCATCCTCTGTCCTTTGCTTTATCTACTGAACTCCCTGGGGCTTACTGTAAAAACACGCTGGCTTTTTAGTGAATTCCTTGTGCTGTATCCAGCCAGGGGTGTGAGCTTGTTGATCAGTACTCTCCCACAGTGTGACTGACTATTGCAGCATGGCAGAACCATGATCTTTGTCTGAATTCCTTTTTGTTCATGGCTGCTAGAATCCACTGACAAAGTTCAGGAGGAACCACATCTCCACATCTTACATTTGGTAAGAATGGTCCTATGCACATGAGGTCCTGCAGAGGGTGCTAGAGGGACAGTGGACTTGGAGCTGGATTCCCTTTGCTTGGTCTTTGGCTTCAGAAAGGGAGCACAGCATGCTTGCCATCTCCTGGATGTTTGTAGGAGAGATGAGCAGCTGCCTGAGTTGGCCTTCAAGAGTTGGAGCATGTTTTCAACATGTAAGAAACCTAGGATGTCTTCTGGTCAAGATGGAGTCTGCTTAACTGTGCTGCACCTGAAGGGGAAGGAAAGGCAAGATGTTTAGGGTTCATTGGGTCTTCTAGGGTTGAGCAGACTCTAATAGACCTCCAGTGGGTGGGCATGGAGGAGCAAAGTAGGGAATTCACTGATTCCCAAGCTCTCTCAATCCCCTTAAGCAGTCATACTAGTCACAGTGCCAGCCACACTAACCACAGGCAAGGGGACCCAGGCCAGTAGGCTAGTGTAGCTCCACGCATGCCTCCAATCTCATGAACGCCATTCCACTTGCCGCCACCCTCCAACCCCATGCACGGATCCAGGCCAGCAGGCTAGCACTCCCCCAGGGGACCTCCACATGCCAACACAGTCCCACTCACCACCACCCCCGCCCAATATATAGACCCATGCCAGCAGTCTAGCACCCGCCCCCCACCCCAGGCGCTCCCACCATCACAAAGCTCCACAGAACTCCACCGTCCCCCACCACCTTGCACAGATCCAGGCCAGCAGGCTACCATTCTCTCTGGGGCCCTTCACAGGGAACATCATCCCACTCGCTGCCCCCCCCCCCCCCAACCAGCACACCAACACAGGCCACCAAGCTAGAGTTCCCTCGGGGTACCTCTACATTCCAATGCCTTCCCACTCTCCACCACCCCCCATCTCCATACCCAGACCGAGGTCAGCATACTAGTGCTTCTCCGCCCCCCCCCCCACTGATTCCACCAGGGACCTCCAAATGCCACTGCCCCTCCGTGTGTGGACCTAGGCCATCAGGCTAGGGTTCACACCTCCCTAGGCTCTCCCACCACAGGGGACCTCCATGCCCCAACCCACATGTCACCTGACCCATAGCAGTCCCATATCCCCACCTTGCCCTGTCACAGGACCCAGCAATCCCATCTACCTCCTGCTACAGAGTCCCAAGGGACCCGCTGTCTCATCCTTTCACCCTTCAGCATTGTAGAACCATCATGCATTCCCATCCTCCCCACTCCACAGCCCAACCAAAACACCACTGTGCTTTGTCCTATTTCCCCCATCCCCTGTCCCCTCCGGCCACCTGACCACACAGTCCTATACCCCAAATCACAGAACAACAAGCCCCTTCATCAGGTCCCCAGGCCCCCACCAGAGTCTCATTGGCTCCATTCCTCTGAGTAGGCAGACCCCACTGTCTTCAGAAGCCTAGTTGAAGCAAACATAAAAAGGAATAATCACTGAAGACACTTCAAGGGTAGACTACAGTTTACTCCTAAATTAAATAAGATTCCTACACTGTGATGGGCAGACCACAGTGCAAAAAGAATAACATGAAAAATAAAATGCAAGTAAATCCAACAAGATTGCCCAGTCCCACAATGGATGTCTCTAATGAAAACACAGAAGAGACAATAGGGTCAGAACCCCAAATGAAATACAAGCTAAGTAACCCTAACCAAGCAAATAGCAGAACTTGCAGAAAAGCATAAAAGGGCCAATAATTGTATGAATGCTATCCTCACTAGATTCGACCTAATAGAAAAGAACCAGGAAGGGTTCCAAAGACATTTAAATGATCTGAAGGAGAGAAAAAAAAAAAAAAAGGACTCCAATAACCAGCTGGTAAGCTCAATGAAGCCATAAAGAAATGCAAGGATGAATTCCAAGAAGAATTAAGAAAATCAGAAAATGATGTGAAAGGGGTGCTTGACAGAGGAATGGAAACTATACATAAAAATGCAGTAGAAAATGCAAACCAAACTGATCAAGCCCAAAACTCTATAGAAGCTCCAAGCCATGTGGAGGATAGAAACTCAGAACTGGGAGACAAAGCAAAAGAAACAGTTCCTGAGCTCCAATAAATTCAAAATTTTTTGTGTACAGAACATGAGGGAACTGTAGGATACCCTTAAACATCCTAATATTCAGATCATGGGAATACCAGAAGGGGAAGAAATTCAGACCCAAAGCATGGAGAACTTGTTCGGCAAAATTATCAAAGAAAACTTTCTTACTCCCTCAAAAGAAAAGCGAACAGAACTCCAAACAGACAGAACCAATGGAAAAAGTCTCCAAGACATGTATCATTAACACTGTAAAAATAGATCACAAACAGAAGGTTCTAAAATCAGGTAGGGAAAACAACACATTACTTATAAAGGTAACCCCATCAGAATTATTTCAGACTTCTCAATGGAAACCCTGAAAGCCAGAAGGACCTGGAATGAAACACTGCAAAGTCTAAAAACCTATGGCTTTCAACCCAAACTCCTCTACCCAGCAAAAGCATCCCTCATAATAGATGGTGAAAGAAAAACTTTCCACAATAAAACTCAGCTTTACAACTATGTGAACACAATGCCAAACATGCAGAGAGTAATTCAGGGAATTCTTCACACAGAAGGATAAATAACCAACCACAAGCACCTACAAGAAGCAGATCACAATAACCAAACTCAGAGAAGGCACAAAAAACTTCAAAGTCCATGAAAATACCAAACCACATAAACCAACACAATATGACAGGGATCAAGTCAAACCTCACAATAATTACCCTAAATATTAATTGCCTTAATTCACCCATCAAGAGACATAAGCTAACAGGGTGGATCAGAAAATTAGACCCCCCAATATGCTGTCTTCAAGAAACTCACCATACCACTAAAGACAGACACCTCCTCAGGGTGGAAAATGTAATTCCAAGCAAATGGGAATAAGAAACAAGCAGGTGTAGCTATATTAATATCAGATAAAATAAACTTCAAACCAAAAGTATTTTAAAAAAGATGAAGAAAGCCACTTCTTACTTATCAAGGGAACGATTCAACAAGAGGATATCACAATCATCAATCTTTATGTACCAAACACGGGTGGACCACAATTCATAAAACAAAACCTACTTGACAACAAAACAGAAATAACCACCAACAGCATAATAGTTGGGGACATCAATACTCCACTATCAGCAATAGGTAGAACATCCAAACAGAAAATTAACAGGGAAGTGAGAGAGCTCAACAAAACTATAGGTTAATTAGACCTAACAGACATCTACAGAACATTCTACCCCAAATCCACACCCTACACATTCTTCTCAGCAACCCATGTAACCTTCTCTAAAATAGATCATATACTGGGCCATAAAGTCTGCCTCCATATATTTAGGAAATTAACATAATTTCCTGCATAATATCAGATCACAATGCTGTATTGCTAGAAATTAACCACAAAAGATGCAACAGGAATCCCATAAGCTCCTGGAAACTGAACAATGCACTTCTAAAAATAAATGGGCAGTAGATGAAATAAAAAATGAAATTGCAAAATTTCTAGAAATTAATGACAATGAGAACACATTGTACCAAAATTTATGGGACACAATGAAGGCAGTCCTCAGGGGAAAATTCATAGCACTAAATATCTTGATAACAAAGACAAAGAGATCCCAAATCAACAACCTAACCATCCACCTAAAGGCACTGGAAAAGCAATAAGAATCCAACCCAAAAAGCTCCAGACGGAAAGAATTAATTAAGATCAGAGCAGAAATTAATGAATGGGAAGCTAAGAAAACAATTAGGAAAATTGATGAAACAAAGAGCTGATTCTTTGAAAAAATAAACAAGACTGATAAACCCCTGGCCAATTTGATTAAGTGAAAACAGAAGCTTCAAATTAACAAAATTAGAAATGAAAAAGGAGAGCTCACAACAGACATAAGTGAAATTGGAAGAATCATCATGACTTATTAAAAAAAACTTCTATTCCACAAAACTGGATAATATGGAGGAAACAGTTGAATTCCTGGACACATATCACTTACCAAAGCTAAACTCAGAGCAGATTATTCTCCTGAACAAACCTATCACACCCATAAAGATTGAAAAGGTAATCAAAAACCTCCCTAAAAAGAAGAGTCCAGGACCAGATGGCTTCTCAGCTGAATTCTATCAAACCTTCATGGAAGAACTCAAACCAATCTTTCTCAAGCTGTGCCACACAATTGGAGAACAAGGAAATCTCCCCAACTCCTTATATAAAGCTTCTATCACCCTAATATCAAAACCAGGTAGAGATGCCACAAGAAAAGAAAACAACCAGCCTATTTCCCTGATGAACTTAGATGCAAAGATCCTGAACAAAATCCTCACAAACCAAATTCAACAACACATCAAAAGCATTATCCACCATGATCAAATAGGCTTCACCCCAGGAACACAGGGGTGGCTCAACATTTGGAAATCTGTCAATATAGTATACCACATAAATAAGCTTAAACACAAAAACCACAAGATCATTTCAATAGATGAAGAAGAGGCCTTTGACAAAATACAGCATCACTTCATGATCAAAAAGGCATAGGTGGTTTATATCTCAACATAATAAAGGCTATATATAAAGCTCCTAAAGCCCAAATAATACTTAATGGGGAGAGACTGAAGGAATTCCCATTGTTATCAGGAACAAGACGGGGGGGGGGGTCCACTCTCATCTCTGTTCTTTAACATAGTACTGGACGTCCTAGTGCAAACAATAAGACAGGAAAAGAAATAAAAGGGATATAAATTGGATAGAAAGACATTAAATTAGCCCTATTCTCAGACAAAATGATTTTATACATAAGGACCTGAGACTCCTTCTCAAAACTCTTAAAAGTGATTAACTCCTTCAACAAAGTAGCAGGATAAAAAAATCAATTCACACAAATCAGTAGCCTTTCTATATGCAAAAGACAAAAATACAAAGAGAGAAATAAGCTACACTGGCCCATTTTCAATAGCAACAAAAAATAAAAATAAAATACCTTGGAATAACATTAACCAAGGATGTGAAAGACCTATACAGTGAACACTCAAGAAAGAAACTCAAGAAAGAAAGAAAGGATGACTTGAGAAAATTGGAAAGACCTCCTATGCTCCTGGATATGCAGAATTAACATTGTGAAACTGGCAATCTAACCAAAGGCAACATAGATTTAATGGAATACCAATCAAAATCCCAACATTGTTTTTCATAGAGACAGAAAAAATGATCTCAAAATTCATATGGAATGACAGAACACCTCTGATAACCAAGCATATTCTCAGCAAAAGAAACACCTCTGGAGGCATCATCATACCTGATCTAAATGTATATTACAAAGACATAATAATAAAAACAACATGGTACAAACATAAAAACAGGATTTTAGACCAATGGAACATAATCAAGGACCCAGACTTTGGGTCAAGTAACTACAATTACTTGATATTTGACAAAGGCCCTAACAAAGTATGCTGGAAAAAAAGAGCATCTTCAACAAATGGGGCTAGATGACCATATACAAGAAAATCAAACTAGACCCACACATCCCACATGCACAAAAATTAATCCCAAATGGATCAAAGACTTCAATATAAGACTGGAAACTTGAAAGAAGAAAAATAGGAGGAACTTTCCATGATATAGGAATGAGAAAGGACTTCCTGAAAAAAAAAAAACCCAATAGCTCAGGAACTTAAACAGTCACTCAACCATTGGTATCTCATGAAGCTGAAAAGTTTCTTCACAGAAAAACATACAATAAGCAGAGCTAATAGATTACCCATAAAATGGGAGAAAAGTTTTGTTGGCTATACAACTGATAAGAGTCCTAATTTCTAGTATCTACAAAGAACTCAAGAACCTGAACAATGAAAAGAAAACAAGCCACTCACAAAATAGGGCAAAGAACTGGACAGGCAGTTCTCAGAGTAAGAAATGCAAATAGCAAACACACACTTAAGAAAATGTTCATCATCCCTAATCATCAGGGAAATGCTAATTAAAACAAACATGAGATTCCACCTTACCCCAGTAAGGATAGCAAACATTAAAAAAATCACATGGAAAGAAATGCTGACAAAGATGTTGAGAAATATGAACATTTATTTGCTGTTGGTGGGAATTTAAGATGATACAACCACTATGGAAAGCAATATGGAGACTCCTAATAAGGTTGACTATAGAGATACCAACAGACCCAGTTATTCCCTTCCTGGGCACTTACCCTCAAAGCTCCACACCTCAGTTCAGAGAGATATGCTCAACCATGTTTATAGCTGCTCAATTCATAATAGCTAAGAGCTGGAATCAACCCAGATGTACATCATTAGATGAATGGATAACCAAAATGAGGTATATCTACACAATGGAATGCTACAGTTTGGTAAAGAACAATGACATAATGAAATTTGAAGAGAAATTGTCAAACCTGGAACAGATCATTCTCAGTGAACTCACCCAATCACAGAAAGACAATCATCACATGGTCTCACTCATCTGTGGCTCCTATCCTGAATCTGCCCAAGATGCTGATGTACCTAATAATCATCTAAAGGACTGGACAACAGAGAGGGTGTGGCAGGAGGGGAGGGTAAGGGTATGTGTGTGTGTGGGGGGAACACAAAACTGGACCCAAATGGCAATGGTACCATAAAATTCTATATCATAAAAGACAGACTAAATGGTTGAACCTTCATCAGGTCCTTAGAGGGAACACCTGAACCACAAGACCCTGGAGAGGGTATGATGAAAACTAACCTTAATCTTCTCCTTTCTCTCTCTTTCTTTCCTTCTTCTCTCTCTCTGTCTCTTTTATATTACCTATCTTTTTTTTTTCCTTCTTTGCCTTGGTTTTGGCCTGTAACTCCCAGTACCAGCATGTGGTTAGCATCCACAATGATCTTTTGATCAGAAAGACTTACAAAGTCTCCCAAAAGAAGACAGATTTCTGTCAGAGTACTTGCTGACCCACCAAAGGTTAGTAGTAAACCCTACTGCTGAAGACACCATATGCTGTTGGTACAGAACATGGAGTGACCTGGCTAGAATCTGGAAGAGAGTCAGTCCCCAGACAATTAGCTTGTCTAGTGCCAGAAGGTGCTACATGAGCAACTGGGGGATAATGGCCAATGTCTGTCCAAGCAACTCATGGTCTAAGCTACTCAGCAGCAAATAACCTGATGTGATGCCCACACAAGTGCAATAGTGGCACACAGCCATTGTGGATAACCAACTGCTCTTGATTTGGCTAACTGATCTGCTCAGTAGAACGAACCCCATAGCTGGAGTTGGGAAACAAGTGAGAACCATACCCAAAAATCATGTTTGCTCTCCATTATTAAGCTCCCACCAATTGTAGGCTATAAGAGGACCCACACCTATTAAATTCTCTCTAAAATAAAAATGGTTATCTCATTTATATAGTGCTGACTTCACTCTCCATTGGAGAATTTGCTTCTCTTTTTCAGATGGATGCAGATACTGAAAAAACAATCAGTCCATTGCTCCTAACCAAGGCCCCAACTGAAACCAAGAATAACTGGGGAAATAAGCAAGAGTGCCGATTTCTTGTTGAACCTGGTACCAGCACAAGGTTGAAGGAGATAGACGCAGAGAACACTCAAATCCTACCAAACCAGATATCTAGGGAGACAGAGGCTCCCAAGATCTCATCACTGAAGTAGACCTAAAACGAACCCATTATGGCTCAGGAAAATTTGTGGAAGAGGGAACAGAAAGACTGTTAGAGCCACATGCTGGGTCATTTTGAACAGAGACATTGCTCTTACCCATAACTGATGGCCAGCCCCACAATGCATGACCCCCATTCCCCTCTGCAGAGGGGGGAGGACAGGGAGGAGGCTAATGATGGTACCAACATGGCTGTATACACACCGTGTACATAACTAATAATAAAAGAAACCTAGGATGAGATGTCCACCCATCAATTCCCAGTAATTGTCGCCCCTTGTCCATCATCTAGGGCCCTAGAGTCTTGGCAGGGGAACAATTGGATTTCTGTATTCATTAACTTCTAGTAGAAATTTCTTATTTTATTCCAGTTTGAATATAGGCAATGGACCACAGGAGCATTACTAATACACAAAAATTTTCCTCTGAGGGAGATCACACACAATTTTGAACTCATATTATTATTACCTCTATCTTTAGGTAGTCTTCATTGTAGACACTACATGGAAATTATACTATATTTTATGCATTAGGGATAAAGAAACAGTTATATTCGTATGTCACATTAGCTTTGTTTAATATTTGGACATAGCTTGCATCTTTTATAATCATATGCATTTTTACACATTCACCACTTTCTTTTGAGAAGAAGTCCATGGGCTTCAGGAGCTACAGAAGGCCACTGTAATCTATGTAGAGACTGGAACTTTGAGCCTAACTCACAGTGCACGCTCAATCTCTCCCTCCCTCTTCCCCCCCATCGTCCATAGACACTTTGCTCACCAGTGCCCATCACTGGCCAGGAAGTCCTGCATCTACTATCCATCCTCTAGGAATTTGCTATTCTCCCGAGAGCTGCTTTAAAGTCTTGTTTGGATCTCACTAAAAATGTTTGTCCAGGGCTGGAGAGATTGCTCAGTGGTTAATGTGCTTGCCTGCAAAGCCTAAGGCCCTAGGTTTTGATTCCCCCAGATCCACTTAAGCCAGATGCGCAAGGTGGCATATGCATCTGGAATTCGTTTGTAGCGGCTGGTGGTCCTGGTGAGCCCAATGTGTCTTTTCCCTCTCTCTCTCACTCTCTCCCCCTCTCTCTTTTCCCTTTGCTTTCTCTTAAATAGATAAATAAGAATAAAATATTCAAAAAAAAAGTTTGTCCCTACCTTTCTCCCCCTCTGTTCAGGCTCTGCTAAGAGGCCTGCAGCTCAAGGCCCATACCTAGAGCCTTGTCTTCTAAAAGTCCACCTTCTTAGACTCTTTGAGCCTGGATTCTATGATCCCACTGCCTCAGAAGCCAGCTACATGACCTCTCTGAGTCCCTGCCTGCTCCACCGTACCCCTGGCAGAACCAGATCTCCTGCATGTGAATCAAATCTCCACCAATTCTGGCACACTGAGGCAGGGTCTTTTCACTCCCCTCCATCCTCCTCCACCACAACTGTGATCCCCCCATCCTTTAAAATCCAGTGCTACCTGCTCCAAGAAATCTGTTCTCACAAGTTACACATTCCTGGATGTCGGAGGTCCGCTGCATTACTCAGCCTTCACTCACCCGCTCCTTCAGATTCCTGCAGGCCCGAGGACATAGTCACACAACTGTGCACTTAATCATAGACTCTCATTGTTGAGCCTTAGTTTTCCCTGTGCATTAGTGTATTGGGCCCAACTCTACCAAAATCTTCCAGAAGACAGAGGAAAATGAACGTGTCTTCTCATGACTGACGTAAAGATGCAGAGGGTGAGCTACCCGTGGAGTTGCAATGAACTTTTGCCACTCATTTGCTATTGTGGCAATCTTGTCCCACAGCTTCCTACTCTGCCAAACGTTATTGGGGGGCCCCTCTTGGGAATGCTGTGTATGCTTTAGCCACCCTACTTCATGGATATCCTTCATCCCACCAGCCTCTGGGTGTAGTTGGGGTCTGGGTGCTCAGCCACCTGCATTGTCCATGCAAGGGCCTGACCACTCACACTGGGGCTTCTGCAGATCCTCGAGGGCCAGAGGTGGCGCCTCTGCTCTGATTGGCAGGGCTTCGTCCCCTCTGCCTTGGACAGGCTACTGTGGCCTTAGGGAAAGACTTCTGCTAAGACAGGATTCTCTGGACCCAAATAACTGTCGCAATGGCAGAGTCATGGGGCCTCTGGAATTACTACAAGTAGCCTGACTTCCTAGATCAAAGCAAAGCTCAAGTTTTCCCACGTTCTTCCCTGAAGCCATTTTCTCCACCTGCGCATTTTCTCCTGTCCACACTGGCTGCACTCTTTCCTCAACTGTAGCTGCCAGGGAAGCTCAGACCGAGAGAGATTATCTTGACAGAAGAGCAGGGAGGCCGCTCATAGGATGAGGCTAGAAGATAAGGGTGTGGAGGGTCCCGATGTTGCTAAGAGAGTCGCCATCCCGCTTGGCAGTGCCACTCAGGCTCCAAAAGCAGAGCTGGGACCTGGTTCTAAAGGGACCTTCGCTTTTTCCTGAGAAGGCATTCACACAACGAGAGCTCTAATCATCACCACAGTGCACTGCTTGACTTTGAATATTCCATGCCAACTCTACTTAGAGCAATTGTTGCTAGCCACAGTCCAGGGCAAGAGCCTTGGATTTGAAGGAGGTAAGGGATTTTTATTCTAATTCTTTGCTAAGTCACTTAGTAGCTATGGAACTTTAGATAATTTATATTTTTGTCATGTGTCAAATGGGTCTAATGATGGTAATTTCTGAAGATCACATGAGAGTATGTTTCAAAATTTCCTCCATAGAGTCTGACACATGCATAACTACATCTATTCATTGATTGAACGTTACAAATCCTCCCTCTCCCCCATCTGCCCCTCTCCTCCTCCTTCACCTCCTCTTCTTCCTCCTAATTCTTCTTTCCCTCTGGATATGGCTTGCCTTCCTGTCAGTTAGCTGACTCAATCTCTGAGCAGGTGGACAGCAATGAACCTGGAGGTACTGTCAGTGGGTCTAAGCAGTTTCCTGCAATGGAGGGAGTGAGGACAGGGTTCATAGCCACAGATCGCTGCCTCCCGCCGAGGAGGTTAACTTGTACATTTTAGCTGATGAGTGTGTTAAGCAGTAATGGTTCGATGTGGCCCTTTTTCTGGGAATTAATGACCGGGGAGACAATATGGTCCTTTTTGGAGCCATTAGTGCTGAAGTATTACTGATTCCGAGAACGACTACATTAGTGCTCTGGGGAGGGTACGTGCCCAGTGCTTTACTGGACTGGCTGACTGCCTGTGGGCACACACTTGGTACTTTGAGCCTCAATGCCCTCCCTATTAGCTACACCACTGCCTTGGCTATTTTTTCCACTCTATGCTTTCAGGAGTAATGTCTGTATGTTTGGGCAATTTTGAGGAATGTAATGGTCAATGTCATCACCAGCCCCCAATTTAGACAGTGCTCTTTAAATGGAAGGCACGAAGCTTCAACACAAAAGGCCATTTGGAAGAGAAATGGATGGTGAGTTGGGCTGCCTTTGTTTACATCTTTCTCATCTAAGGCCGGGAGTCACCAGGCCTGGGTTGTGGTAGCTAGGAACAGTAACGGTGTCTGTAAGCCATGCCACTAAGGCTCTCTCTGTAGCCCAGCTTACTTCATGTGCCTTTAGGGCTGCCTTCGGCTCACTCTCCAAGGGAGGCGGCGTCGCAGCCCTCCGGGGGACTTGAGACTTGCAGAGAAGGGGAAAGAGGCAGACGTGATTGTCCACGTCTTCCAGATGAGAAACAGACTCCAGGGTCACAAGACGCGCTGGCAGCAGGTATCGGCCCGCGAGCCTGAAGCCATTCCGCTGCCTGTGCAAAGTCCTCAGGGGCAGTGAGCTCAGCTTCCCAGCGGCTTATGAAATGAGTGGGAGTAGACTTTTTAAATACTTGTGTTACGGTTTCATTATGATATTTTGTACATGTACATGACAGATTTTGTTCAGATTCACCTCCGGTTACCCTCTCCCACCCCTTCCCACTCTCACAGATCGCATTCCTCTTCCAAACTAGTCCCCCTTTAACTTGCATGTTTTTCATCACTTTGAAAAATAAAATGAAAGAATCAGTTTAAAGAAGAAAAGTCTTATTGTTTTGCTTATGTTTTCAGAGGTCTCAGTTCATTGTTGAGCTTCACTCGGGCAGCCAAGAAGCAGAGGAGACACAGGAAGGAGGCAGAGACATGATGCAACCCCAAGGACATGTTCCCAGGGACTTACATCATCCAGTAGGACCCCACCAACTGAATTTTCCAGCACCTTCCAACATAACAACATTAGCTACAGACCATGTCTTATCGCATGAGCCTTTTGGGGGACATTTAAAATCTAAACTATAACATGAGAAATTCATGGCAGAATGTAAATCAATGCACTACGTCCTCCATGGAACGAAAATAGATGTCAGCTGAATTCAATAGGGTATGTAGTGATAATTTAGTACAAGGTTCTTGTCTGATCAAGTTGGGCAACAGTCTCCGGACCACACCAAAACCCCAAGCTCTACAGAGAGCAGAGACCACTCATGTCTCAATAATTTTAAATAACTAGCTACACTTCATTTATGTAAGCTTTCCTAGTTATTGATTCATTTATTATTATTTATTGGCAAGCAGAAAGAGAGAAAGAGAGAGAGAGAGGGCAAGAGCAAACACGCCAGGGCCTCTAGCTGCTACAAATGAACTCCAGATGCATGCACCACTTTGTGCATCTGGCTTTATGTGGGCACTGGGGAATCAAACCTGGTTCATTAGGCCTTGCAGGGAAATGCCCTGACTGCTGCTGATCCATCTCTATAGCCCAGTATAAGCTTAAGCTTTTTCTCTTTATTATTTCCTTTTCTTTTTGAGGTAGGGTCTCGCTCTAGCTCAGGCTGACCTGGAATTCATTACATAGTCTCAGGATAGCCTTGAACTCATGGCAATCCTCCTACCTCTCCCTCCCCAATGCTGGGATTAAAGGCTTACACCACCACGCCCGGCAAACTTAAGCTTTCTTGCTATTAGATATTATTATGTTAATCTATCATCTCCCTCTCTCTCTCTCTCTCTCTCTCTCTCTCTCTCTCTCTCTCTGTCTATATGTATATATGGCTTGTCTTTGGGCACACACTCTATCAGTGGTAGACCTGAGGTTTTTGTGTTTTTTTTTTTTTTTAAACTTAGACCACTCAACTAGTAAGAAAAGAACACAATACTTATTAACATATTGATACATGTCTCCCATGCCACCATGCCACCAGTAAGGGTAAGTTCAGAAGCACAACCCTTGTTTTCTTTGGAAAGAGTGGGAAGACAGGCTGCTGCCCAGAAAGATAAATCATACGCGTCAGATGGTTAGATAGAGGGCACAAGAAGGAATGACCTTGTCTCCTTATCCCTGAATTCATTAGTCAGGAGACTTTGAATCTCCCAGAAAGGAATTTTAGGGGAGATAAAAAAAGACATTTACTACCATGTATAAGATTAAGGCTTAGTCACAGATGGGGTGGGAACAGGATGAAACTGTGAGCCCATCTCAGAACAGCTCTCATGCCATTTGGTAGCTTATGGAGAATACAGGGGTGCTTGGCCTCAGCTGCATTTTAGGTCATGTGGGGGGCACTTTCCAGTGGTTATACCTATGAGACTGTGAATATTGAGGCCTGATACAAGCTCCAGGAACTTGTTTTAAGAACTGAAACTTGGGAGGCAGATAGGAGGATTGCAATGAGTTCAAGGCCATGCTGAGACTGTATAATGAATTCCAGGTCAGCCTGAGCTAGAGTGAGACCCTAGATCAAAAAACCAACAAAACAAAAACCCTGAATGCTAAGGAACTATGACTGACGACATGGTCTCTGGAATCAGATGATCTGAGTTCAAATGAAAATGTGAGAAATTTTAAATCCTGTTAGTCAGCTTTTCGTTATTGTCACAAGTGCCTGAGGAATTAATTTATAGAGACCTGTGGTGGTTTGAATAGAATAGATGGCCCCCAATATATTCAGTTTTTTCTTGTTTGTTGTTTGCATCTGCTGGCTACCTGGCTGGAGGCAATGTCACTGGGTGGATCTTAAGTTGTGGTGATGGGTTTCTGATTTCAATCTAAAGATATGCAAAGTGTGCCTAGCTCGAGTTCCTGAAGTGTGCTGTGGCTTTTGGCTTTTGGCTTGTGCTTTTCTCTCTGTCTGCTTGGGCCTGTGAAGGCAGGCCAGCTTCTTCTGCCATTATGGAACTCCCCCTGGATCTGTAAGCTTCAATAAATCCTTTCCTCCATAAGTGTGCCTGGTCTGAAAGTTCATCTCAGCTGACTCATGCTTTTGAAGGTTTCCATGTGGAGTTGCATGGTCTTGTGCTTTCGTGCCTGTTGAGAGAAAGGCTCATGGCAGACATCCCAGGTGTAGCAAAGCTGTTCCCCCTATGCATAGAATAGGAAAGACCACAGGAAGCTCTTGGGTGCCCACAGGCCTCTGTTGGGACACAGCCCTTAGCGATCTGTCCCATTAGGTTGCACTTTTTAAACTTTCTACTGCCACCCAATGGTGTCAGGCTTGGGAACAAGTCTTCAACACATAGGCCTTTGGGAGATATTCCGGGTTCAGGCTATAGCAAATCATAGGGCAATAAAGCTGTTTATTTCTTCCTCCTCTGATTTCTTTAAAATACAAGAGATTGATTGAATATGTCATTGTGTGGTACTTGTAATGCTATAGTAGAAAAAGCAGTGGAGTGAATGGGCCTAAGCAGTGGCAAGGCTTTTTTTTTCAATTAAAAAATTGTTTATTTATGAATTTATTATTATTATTGTTTATTGTTTTTTAATAAAATGGTTGTATTCTTAGATACCCTCTCCCCTGACCCTATTCTGCAGAGGGTCTTCTTTGGTGGGGTTACTGGTATTCATTGTGGGGACTCAGAGGCCTCAGTCAGCCTCTGGTGGTGGGAACACAGTGCCTCAGGCTATTCCCACCCACCCTGAGGCTCTTACAGTCTTTTCACTCTCTCTTCCACAATGTTCCCTGAACAGGTTAGAGATCTGATTTATTGTTGAGGTCTCTGTAGCCTCTGGATCCATTTTGATGCAGTTGAGTGGCCGTGGTGTCTGTCACTGTTGCTTTGGAACTGGTTTTCAGGCTAGCCATGACTACAGTATTCCTGTCACTGCTTCCTCTGTAGTGACTTCTGGGCCCAGGCACATGAGGTGGAGGTGACCCATCTCATGGTAGACAGTTGGATCTCTCTTCTCAATGGATTAATGTATCCTGGTTCTCTCCAGTATTCGCCGCCATCTGTGAGATAGAACAGATTCTCCAACCAAAAGTGAGAACAGCTTGAATTAAAGGGGATAAGCCTAGTCATTGGAGAGATAGATTGATGTGTGTATACATTCTTAGTCAGAGAGCAGTGGAGGTTCTCTCTGGAGCCTATTGGTTTCCTGTTCTAGGAAATCTGGCTTGGTTCCCAGAGCCAGATCTGAGTTCTCCCCCACTGAGCAGGTCTCATGTCCAACGCATGACTAGTTGGTTACCTGCCTCAGCTGTGTACCACTGTTGTGCAAGTGTGTGCTTCTTGCTCAGCTGGTTGGTTTTGTATCTGGTTGGAGCTTCTGTTTGCTCACTCTGTTGGAAACTGTTACTCTCCAGCCACTCTTGTAGCACTTTCCAGCACTATGAGGGCTAGCTGGGAGGGAAGTGGATTTCCTTTCAGTTCCAGCATGGTCACTTGATGTCCTGTGGCCATAGGCTGTGATGTCTTCAGCAATAGGGACTTACCTTTTAGCTCTTGCAGGTAACCAAGTGTTTGGTAATGTCCTATATTACTGTGGTGACCTGGTGTCTCCCTGATTAACAGTTTTGGTGTATGTGTGGGGAATTCTGGCTCTGGGAATTATCAGCCAGAACCCATGGTTTTAGGGTAATGCTTTCTCTACGTTTTATGGGGTTCTTCTTTTTGGGTCCTCCCTCCTGCTTATTGAGGGTAATGACTTGTAGAATGGCATCCTGGAAGAACTGATTCATGTTGTCATTAGTTTTGTGAATTCTCCCTCTTCCCCCTATTCCTCTACCCCAGTGGCCTCTCCACCCTTTTTTTTTTTTAAAAAAAAAGTTGCTGACCATTGACTTGTCAAGTAGCCCTTCTTCCCTTTCCTCCCTAACTCTCCTTTTCCTATCTTCATTCTAGCACAATGTCCATATTGTTGCTATTTATTATGTCTCACAATGAAGCGATGCTGCTCCAGGTTAGGAACCGCGTATGAGAGCAGTGATGCAGAGTTTGTCTTTCCTAGCCTGTGTGACCTCACTTAGCATGATGGTTTTCAAAGTCCCTCCATTTTCCTGCAAATTTGATTATTTCATTTTTCCTTACCATTGAGTAAAACTCCATTGTGTATATGCACCACATTTTCATTAACTATTCATCTGTTGATGGGCATCTGGCTATTGTGAGTAGAGCAACAATAAAATTGGTTGAGCACGTGTCTCCATGGCATGTAGTAGAGTCTTCAGGGTATATGCCCACAAGAGGTATAGCTGAATCTGATGGTATTTCTATGTTCAGCATTTTGAGGCGTCTACAGACCGATTTCCACACCCTCGCCAGCATGTGCTGTCATTTGATTTTTTTTTAATTTTTATTTATTTATTTGAGAGCGACAGACACAGAGAGAAAGACAGATAGAGAGAGAGAAAGAGAGAATGGGCGCGCCAGGGCTTCCAGCCTCTGCAAACGAACTCCAGACGCGTGCGCCCCCTTGTGCATCTGGCTAACGTGGGACCTGGGGAACCGAGCCTCGAACCGGGGTCCTTAGGCTTCACAGGCAAGCGCTTAACCGCTAAGCCATCTCTCCAGCCCTGATTTTTTTTTTTTTATGGCTGCCGTTCTGACTAGAGTGAGATGGCATTTATAGTCATTTTAATTTGCATTCCCCTGATGAACAGAGATGTTGAATGTAAGTGTTTAATGGCCATTTGTGTTTCTTCCTTTGAGAACTTTTGTTCGATTCCCTGCTCCCATTCTCAATAGTCTCTCTTAGAAGATGGAAAGAGTGAATGCCTCCTACAGCATTCTATAACGATAGCACTGTGCTTATTCATGCCTGTAACCCCAGTGTCCTGCGGGACGGGGGGGGGGGGGGTGTTGGAGACAGGAGAATCCCTGAGCTCACTGATCAGCCAGTCTTATCAAAATAAATGACAGTTACAGGTTCAGTGAAAGACTCCATTTCAAGGAAATAAAGTGGAAACATGATGGAGGATGTCCACATGCAAATACTCAGGGCACACATCACACGCACACTGCAAACACAAAATAATAAATGAAAAATGTCATATGGGACAGGAATGAGAACTCATTCCTCTTCCAGGACGCCATTATCCAAGTCATTACCCTCAATAAGGGGGAGGGAAAGAGAGAGAGGGAGAGAAAGAAGGAGAGAGGGGGAGAAGGGGAGGGGAGGGGAGAGGAGAGAAGAGAGGAGAAGAGAAAAGACCAGCATTGTGAGTCCTTTTAGTTCATGAGAAAATGCTTGAATTGTCCCATTACAAAAGTTTTATTTGAATTTAGTTATTTATATTTTTGATTGCTATGTGATATTTGTATATATTTATGAGGTACCATATAATGTTTTGATTCATCTACACATGAGGCTAATCCACTAAGGATAATTATCGAAATTGTCATCTTGAATTTAATCAATTCTTTTCTATTTGAGATGTATATTGTACTATTATTAACTGTATTCACTCATATGTCTCATAGAGCCCAAAACTATTTCATCCTATCAAACAATAACTTCAGACCTGTTGAAGCCTCTGTTGTTCTAGCTACCCCAATTCTCCTTAGTCCCTAGCAACCACTCTTCTGGTCCCAACTTCTCTGAGGTCAGCTGCTTTGTACTTCATTTATGAGTGGATCATCTACTGTTTTTCTTTATAGGCCTGGGTTGTGTCAATTAGCATAATGTCCCCAGGTCCATATTCACTGTTGCAAATGATGTCATGCATTTTATGGTTGAATAATGTTCCATCATATATAAATGAAGTCTATTAGTTAAAGAAATCAAAAGTAATTTAGCTAGACATGGTAGCACACACCTGTAATCCCACTACTTGGTGGTCTGAGGCAGGAGGTTTTCTGTAAGTTTGGAGCCACCCTGTGACACACAATGAGACCATGTCTTACAAACACTAAAGAAAAGAAAAGAGGTACAAACAAATGAGATAAATATAGATTAAATGAAAAGCTAAATGCATTTGAATAAATAACAAAAATAAAACATGATGGTGATAGTATATTAAAAGGTAGAAATCATTATGTTGTATAAAAGAAATATCTGGCTCTATGTTATCTAAAATGGATCCACTATAAATGCAAAGACATAAGTATATAGCTTCGCAGTTGCCAGAGGAAGAGTGATATTGGTAATATCACATCACCAAAATAAATTTTGACAGACATATGAAACATCAATAGCAATGTTTCATAAGCACAGATATGTGTGGATTTAAATCCCCATTAAATGCATGTGATTTAATAAAGAAGAGTGAAATGCATGAAACAGAAATTAGCAGAATTGAAGGACAAAGTAAACATATTCAAAATCACTGTTGATTTTAACAGTAATATCCCAATTAGTAAAATGTTAAAAATTCAGTGAAGATATTGAGTTAAAACATTAGTCTTTGAAATCGCAAGAGGAGTTAGAACTGATTTCAAATTTTGAATGATAATAAAATCCAAGATATCAAAAGTTGATTAATACAAATAAAGGAATGCTTAGAGGAACTTTATTGCATTATGCTTAAATTAGAAATTGAAATGAGACATCTGGGGGAGGGTGGTGGTGGTGCATACCTTTAATCCCAGCACTCAGGAGGCAAAGGTAGGAGGATCACTGTGAGTTCAAGGCTACAATGAGACTACATAGTGAATTTCAAGTCAGGTGGGGTTAGTGTGAAAGACTACCTTGAAAAACCACACACACAGAAACAGAAATAAAAAGAAGGCAAAAAAACAATCTAAAATTTTAATGTAAAGAAGTAATAGAGAATAAAGCAAACCCAAGTTAACTTGAGGAAGTATACACATGTCACACACACACACACACACATACACACACACACAGTATAAGAAATTACCCAAGCCAAAAGTTAATAAAATTGAATGCTTCCTATTTAGAGTAATTAAAAATAAGGGTAAAGCCTGATAAGTTGGCTCAAATCTGTAATTCAGTACTTAAAAATGAGGCAGGAGGATTACCACTAGTTCAAGACTAATTTGATATATATAGTGAGTTCCAGGTTGGGCTTGGCTATAGTGTGAGAATTCTGTTTCAAAAGAAAAAGCAAGAATATGAAATTGACAAACTCTTTGAAAAGTGAAATTTGTTGAAACTGACACATGACAATATATTAAATCTGCATGGCCTTGTGTGTATTAAACTTAATTAATTTCTAAAACCTTCATGCAAAGAAAACTTCAGGCCCAGATGGTTTCACTGGCAAACACTATTAATCATTTAAGAAAGAAATGACACCTGTGCCGAATAAATTCTGTGAGAACACAGAGGAATAGGTGGAAATCCCCCATATATCTTATAAAGAGCGCATAGCCCTTGTGCAGAAATATGGTGAAAGATATTCCAAAAATTACCGGATAGTCCTCATGAGCATGGAGGCCTTGAATCCCAGCTCTTGGGAGGAAGAGTTAGGAGAATTGCCGTGAGTTTGAGGCCACCCTGAGACTACATAGTGAATTCCAGGTCATCCAGAACTAGAGTGAGACCCTACCTTGAAAAAACAAAATAAATAAATAAATACTTATTCTAAATTTATAAACTTATTCTAACACAGTATGTATATATACACATATATGTGATGCATCAGAATTAATATGGTTTATCATTGAGATTCACAAATCCAAACAATATCGCACTATGAACAATAAGGGAGAAAAAGCACACTATTGTTTCACCAACAACCTGTTGGACAATAAATGCCTTTGGATACTTTTGAACACTCAGCAAACTCACCTCCATAGGGTCATGCAGCACTTGGACTCGCTCAACCTGAGATGAAAGAAAAGGAAAGATGTAAAATGTTCACACTTTCTCTATGAAAGCATCCACATATGAGTTGTAGGTAATGATTTTTGTTTCTTGGATTCAAGTCTTGCTAAGTAGCCCAGGCTATCCTTAAAGTAACAGTCCTTTTGGCTGGGATTATAGATTTGAATCACCATGCATAGCCACAACTGATTAAAAAAAATTCAAGGCCACCCTGAGACTACTGAGTGAACTCCAGGTCATCCTGGGTCAGAGTGAGACCCTACCTCAAAAAAAATAAAACATTTAGAGAACTGTAAAATTCCATATTTGTAGATGGCATTATTATTAATGTATAAAATAGTAAGAGGGGCTAAAGAGATTGCTCAGTGGTTAAAGGGGTTTGATTGCAAAGCCTGACAGTCTGATTTGATTCCCCAGCCCACATAAAGCCAGATGTACAAAGTGGCACATATATTTGGAGTTTGTTTACAGTGGCATGAAGCCCTGGCACACCCATATTCACTCTCTCTGTCTGCCTCTCTCTCTCTGTCAAATAAAAGTATTTAAAAGTAGTAAGAAATGTGCAGAACACTTCATAATAAGTGAAGTCAGCAATAACACTAACTATAGAATTAGTATACGTAATAATATTGTGAGAATGACAAATCATTGCTGGAAACTTAGTGGAGACATAGATGATTTTAGTAAAGACTCAATATTGTTCAAATGTCAAATCCTGTCACAAGTTTTGTATAGAAATGACGAACTGAATTTAAACCTACATGAAAATGCGGAAGATGTTGTATGCATAGAAAATCTTTAGAATAAAGTGACACTGAATCCTGCAAAGTGTGTGACAACCATCAAAACTGTGGTCACACCATGAAAACTAGCAGACAGCCGTGGAAGAGTCCAGAAAGAAAGCCGTTCTGTGTCGTCATGGGATTGTATGCTGCGTCACCAAGTGAGTCAATGAAGGCAAATTGCTTCTTTTCTCTCAGCAAAAATTGCTGCTCCATAGCTATGTTGGGAAAAAAAAATGGGCCTCCGCCACCCCTCTCACCTCACACTCTCAAAAACTGAACTTTGACCAAGATGAAAAGCCAAACTCATAAAGTTTGGAAAAGAAAGCAGGGAAAAGCATATTGGCTATTTGGAAATATGCAAATATTTCTTACATACATCACAAGTGTTGGCACAATGAAAAATGACACAGGAAATTAGAAACTATTTGCACTAAACGATAACAAATGCCACACATCACAAATCCGGGATGGGGCTCAAGTGTGTCCATTAGTCAAGAAGGCTCGTCGTAAATCAAGGCCTGAAGGCTCTACCTGAGAACAGGAGGAGGTGGCAGAGAAGAAGACATGAAGCCCAGAGAGCTGCACGTGCGAGGAAGGACAGACTGAAGACTGAAAGGGAACAAATTAGGAAATGGATGCAAAACAGAAAAAAAATCAATGAAACCCAAAGTGGATTCCTTAAAAGATCAATACAAGTGATGAACCTGATCAAGAAAAATGAGAGAAGACCTAATAGGCAATAGTGGGATGACAGAGGGGGGCTGCTACATATCCTTCAGACGCTAAGTGGATAATAAGAGGATATTTTAAGTAGTTTTCTGTCAATAAACTCAACAACTCAGAAAACTATCTGACAGGTATCCAGTATAACACTTGGGAAATGGCTCAAGGAAATACACATAACCTCAGGTCACTTACATATCTTAAAATTGTAACTAAAACATTTCCAGTAAGAAGACCCCTTACCTAGGTGTTTCATTAATATTAACAATTCTAGTAAATATTCATAGAAGAAATAATGAAACTATACAAGCTCACTCATGTTGGAGGAGGAATTGTTTCTCAATACTTTTTATGATGTCAATATTCAGCTAAATTAAAAGATTATATGCAAATGAACTAAACCAATATCCTCCATGAATATACACTTAAAATTTACTTGTGTGTGTATGCATGTTTGTGTATGTGTGTGTATGTGCATGCATGTGTGTGCAGGCGAGTACAGCCTCTTGTGTTGTTCTTAAGGAATGCCATCCACCTTTTGGTTTAGACATTCTCTCACAGGCCCGGTGCTTACTAAGTAGGCGGGAAAGTCTGGCCAACCAGCCTGAGAGATCTGCCTATTTCTCCAATGTGATTAAAAATTCCACTCCACCACACCTAAATATTTTTTATATAGGTCCTAGGGAATCACACTTAGGCTCTCCTGTTTGCAAGGCCAGAATTATATACCCACTGAGATTTCTCCCCAGCAACTGGACTTACAATTTCTTGTTTTGGATATTCTTGTCGTTTCTTTATTTTTTTTTTGAGGCATGGTCTCATTCTAGTTAAGGCTACCCTTGAACTCACAGCTATCATCCTACCTAAGCCTCCAAAGTGCTGGGATTAAAGGCATGAGCCACCACACCCAGGTTGGGCTTACAGTTTCTTAACAAAATATTAAATCAAGGGCTGGAGGGATGGCTTAGTGGTTAAGCCATTTGTCTGCATAGCCAAGGTAACCAGGTTTGATTCCCCAGGACCCATGTTAGCCAGATGCACAAGAGGGTGCATGTGCCTCAAGTTCATTTGCAGTGGCTGGAGGCCTGTAGCACCCATTCTCTCTCTTTCTCTCTCTCCCTCTTCCTCCATCAAATAAATTAATTAATAAAAATAAAAGTTAAAAATATATATTAAATCAAATATAGAAGCAGGTTAGAAAATATGTATCTTGACTACCCAGGATTACATGGGTAGCTTAATATTTAATCTCTATTGATATAATTTGCTGCATGGAATATAAAGCCAGTATATATGTTTATCAAAACAAATGCAAAAATAAATTTGTTACTCTAAAACCTATTCATAATAAAAAATTCACAATGAATCTCAAGCAAATACTACATGGAAGTTTTCTCACCCTGTATTATTAATCTATGATAATAACATGGCATGAGTCATTGACCTAAACATAAAAGCTTAAATGATAAGTAACTATTTTTAAAAATAGGAGAAAATCTTTCTGACTTTGAATTAGGCAAAGTTTTCATAATTAGAACATTAAACCCACAAGCATTAACATATTGATAATTTAGATTTCATTAGAATTAGAACCTTCTCTTTAAGAGACATTGCTTAGAAAATGTAAAGTAAGCTATAGGATGGTGGAATATAATCAGAAAACTTATATTGATACTGACTTTGCATCCAGACCAAATAAAACTCTGACAATTTAGTAGCATTAAGAAAAACAACTCAATTATAAATGGGCAAAAGATTTGAGCAGGCCAATTTGCAAAGAAGGCATGTGTATAATGTTGTCATTAGTCATTAGGGAAATGCAAATTAAAAGCATAAAATACCACCAAGCGAGTGGATAAAGTTTTTGAAATAACACTCAAAATATAGCAACATAGAGGGCACAAAATGTAATCAAGCATGTGAACCAATTAGAGCTTTTGTTCACTGTACTAGAAACGTAAATGGCTAGACACTTGGAAAACAAGTTGGAATTTCTCACAATGATTAGTATGCACGGGTTTTCACTAGTGTGGCCTCAGTATTTGCTCCTCAGTAAACATAATGTACAGCCCATGTTTCCCAGGCTCCCTTGTGGCTAAGTCAAAGATATGAAGAGTGAATGAAAATCAACTTTTCAAGACATGTTTGCTAGGAAGGGATGCTTGAAAGACAAGTAAAATGAAGGAATGAAGGACAAAAACTTGTTTGAGGGCTGGAGAGATGGCTTAGTGGTTAAGCGCTTGCCTTTGAAGCCTAAGGACCCCGGTTCAAGGCTTGGTTCCCCAGGTCCCACGTTAGCCAGATGCACAAGGGGGCGCACGCGTCTGGAGTTCGTTTGCAGAGGCTGGAAGCCCTGGCGCGCCCATTCTCTCTCTCTCCCTCTATCTGTCTTTCTCTCTGTGTCTGTCGCTCTCAAAATAAATAAATAAATAAATAAATAAATAAATAAATAAATAAATAAATAAAAATTAAAAAAAAAACTTGTTTGAGAGATTATCGTAAAAGCCTACCAACCTGGAGACTACTCCCAGAAGGTAGCTGTGATCGTTTGAATTTATGTCCCCCAATAGACTCAGGTGCTATTACAATTGAGTTTGTAGCTTCTGCTCCTAGGCAGACTCCTGTTATCAGGTGAGGGAGGTGTGTCCCTGGGGATGGATCTGAATTCCAGCCTAAAGTGTGCAGAGTGAGTTCTGCCAGGGTACCTGGGGTTTGGTGCTTGCTTATGGTACTTGTAATGGGTTTGCTCTCTGAGTTGATCTGTGAAAGGGGGCCAGCTTCTTCAGCCATGATGCAACTTCCCCTGGTTCTATAAGCCTGAAATAAATCCCCTTCCTTCCCTGAACTGTGTCTGGTTTGGAGGTTCATCCCAGCAGTGTGGAGCTGACTATAACAGTAGCCTACCCTAAGAAGTGTATTGTGACATGGTTGCTTCATTTACATCACAATTCATACATAGAACTAAGATTTACATCAAGTGCCTCATTAGTGCCTCTTTTATTGATCTTTTTATTGACAGCTTCCATAATTATAGACAACAAACCTCTTAATTTCCTCCCCCCCACTTTCCCTTTGCAACTCCACTGTTTTATCATATCTCCTCTCCCTCTCAATTAGTCTCTCTTGTATTTTGATGTCATCATCTTTTCCTATTGTGATGGTCTTGTGTAGGTAGTGTCAGGCACTGTGAGGTCATGGATATCCAGGCCATTTTGTGTCTGGAGGAACATGTTGTAAGGATCCCTACCCTTCCTTGGGCTCTTATTCTTTCCACCACCTCTTCCGCAATGGACCCTGAGCCTTGGTGTGATAGAGATATTTCAGGGCTGAGCACTCCTCTGCCACTTCTTCTCAGGACCGTGATGCCTTCTGAGTCAACCCAAGGTCACTGCCATCTGAACAGAGAAGCTTCTCTAACCAAAAGTGAGAGTAGCATTTATATATGGGTATGAACATTAAGAGAGTGCTTACTGGGCAGTTTGGTGAGCATAGTATATACATTTAGCCACACAGCAGCAGACGTTACACCCTAGGGCTCATGACTACCCCTGTTGTAGGTTTTCAGTATCAGGGATGTATTCCCTCCCATGGAGTGAGCCTCCAGTCCAATTGGAGGGCAGTTGGTTTCCACCATAACAGACATGCTACTATTGCATCCGTTGGCTCATTTGGTCTGGCTGGCCAAATTTAAGGCTTGCAGTATCCACTGTTGAGTATCTCCATTGGTGATTTCTCTCTCCCACTGAACTGCATTCAGTGTAGCTTTTTCCAGCTTTCTGTCAGTTGGTCTACATGGAGGAGGTTTTCAGCTCAGCTCCAGCAGGATTTCTTAGTGGCCTTGCAGCCTAAGTATGTGGAGGCTTCAGCAATAGGGTCTTACTATTGATTCCTGGTGGGAAACCAAGAGCCTCGGCAATGGATTGTAATGTTTGGGGGGCATCAGGGACCTCCCTAGCCAACAACTCACTGGAAGGCATTCAATCCCTGGCACTGAAAATTTTCTACTAACAATCTATGGCTTCTATATGACTTATCCGTATTGTCTTAGATTTTTAAAAAAAATTTTTTATGTATTTATTTGAGAGCGACAGACACACAGAGAAAGACAGATAGAGGGAGAGAGAGAGAATGGGCGCGCCAGGGCTTCCAGCCTCTGCAAACGAACTCCAGACGCGTGCGCCCCCTTGTGCATCTGGCTAACGTGGGACCTGGGGAATTGAGCCTCGAACCGGGGTCCTTAGGCATCACAGGCAAGCGCTTAACCACTACGCCATCTCTCCAGCCCTCGTCTTAGATTTTGATTAGCCCTCCCCAACCTTTCCTTTACTCAGTGTCTTCCCCTGACCCCACTGAGGCCTTTCCTCCTTTTCAGTGCCTCTTTGCTATCTTTGGGAGCTTGAATCCTCTGGGGATGGTCATCATTGCCTCCTACATCCCTTTATCTGTTCCTCTTGGACCAAGGCTTAATGCCAACTCCTTGCCTACCACAAGTGCTGCCCAGTGTTGTGGACCTATCAATGGACAGACAAGAAAGGGTGAGCTTGGTCCACCTGTGCACAGCCAAGTAAGAAGCAATCTGCATAGGCTGTAAGGACTTTCCAGAGAAAGTGTCTCTGGCAGCACCTGGAGGAGGTTAGGTTGTTCCAAAGACTCATTCTTCCTTTTTTTTTTTTTTAATCAAAGGGAAAGAAAATTCAAATCAAATTTATGTCCACATTAATTTGGTTATAATTTTATTCACAAGAGCCTAAAACTAGAAACAACCCTCATGAGCTTATAGGTTTTTACATAGGATAATTGTGTAAATACTACATTAAGTTACACATTGCAATTATCATAATTTACTGAAGAAAGATGAAAACATATGTCCACATAATAACTTGTTTATGGTCATGGAGACTTTATTTCAAATTTCATTATTTTTAAAATATGTAGTACAGCTAAAAAACTGCTAATCTCAATACCAGCTGACTCATTCAACTAATGTTGCTATTTATCCATAAAAAGAAATCCTGCCTTATACAATAAAATGAATGAACCTGGAGAACATAATGCTATGCTAAATAAGTTAAACATAGAAAGACTTGCATGTTTAAAATGCCAGTCAATTTTATGGAAACAGAGAGTAGAACAGTGACTTCAAGCTGAAATAGAAGATATTGGTTAAAGAGTATAAACTTTCAGGTATAATATGAGTAAGTTCTGAGAACGTACACCACAGTGACTTAGGTAATGATATATGCATGTATTCTTTTTCTTTTTTTAAACTCTTTTTTATTTTTTATTTTTATTTATTTATTTATTTGAGAGCGACAGACACAGAGAGAAAGACAGAGGGAGAGAGAGAGAATAGGCGCGCCAGGGCTTCCAGCCTCTGCAAACGAACTCCAGACGCGTGCGCCCCCTTGTCCATCTGGCTTACGTGGGACATGGGGAACCGAGCCTTGAACCGGGGTCCTTAGGCTTCACAGGCAAGCGCTTAACCGCTAAGCAATCTCTCCAGCCCTTAAAATTTTTTAAAAATTTTTTATTTATTGCATGGGTGTGGACAGAGAGAATGGGAACTTCAGGGCCTTCCAGCCACTGCAGACAAACTCCAGACTCATGCACCACCTTGTACATCTGGCTTATGTAGGTACTGGGGAATTGAACCTGGTTCCTTTGGCTTTGCAGGCAAGAGATTTAACCGCTAAGCCATCTCCACAGCCCTATGCATGTATTCTTGAAATTTGGTAACAGAGACTACTTCTTGTGTCTTTATCCATACAAGGTAGTAAATATGGGTTGTTGCAGATATGTTAATTTGACCATGGTATTATAATGTGTGTGTATACATATCCAAATTGCATTGTATACCTTGAATATATACAATTTTATTCATCAATTCATTATTTTAAAGTTAAAAGTAAAACAGAAAAAGATGCCTTGGGACGCCTTCAGTATGTTTCACAATGATTTTTTTGAATGGCAGTCAACTTCTCTGTGTACGGGCTGGGGCTGTGGGGACATCCTGGGCATAGTGGCCAGGTAGAATTGGCCAGTAGAACTCACAGAGGAGGCTGACTCTTCTGCATGCTGAGGACTGCAGTCAATGAAGTGGCAACAGGCAGTACCCAACCCTGGAGAAACAAATGCTTCCTTTCCTTCTGAGCCAAAACTCAGTGGGCCTGTAGAGAGCAGGGGATGTGTGCCAGCCTCTAAATGCTATTCAAAGCATTCAATTCAGGGAGCATTTGTCGGGCTTTTACTTAATGCCAAGCCCATTACAGAGTACCTCAATGCTATGATTAGTAATCTGTGGGTCTCGAGTTCTCCCAGACTTTCAGGGGAGCTTGACCCATGCACGGGGAGCATGAACATGTTAGGGTGATGGGCCAGAAGTGAGAAGCAGAGTAAGGAACGGTCCCTAGTGGTTGGGCACGAAGAGAGGCAGAATAGCAGACAAGACTTCCAGAATGGTGGGATTTGAGGTGGGCTGAAAGGACAGTGGAAGCTTAAGAAGCAGATATAGGAGGAGGCAGCCCAACAGGAGGCCCGAGCAGGCAAAAAGACGCAGTGGGCCAGGATGTGCACAGTGAGATCAAAGGTCTCACTGCCAGTTCCTGTGATTCCTAGCATAGACTGTCCTAAAATGGCAACTATTCAAAGAATTGATATTGTCATCCCATCATTAATATCCTCTTGATCACTGACTTAGATCTCTGAAGCATATGACTCAAGTTCCTTATGTCAACGTACATGACCCAAAAGGTTTCAGAAGCCTGGGAGCAGGGCCTAGGTATGAGTTCATTTAGGGACATTCAAGTCATGTAGAAACAGCTTCTCCATTAAAACAGATTCCTGGCCTTCTCCTGGAATAAGAATGGCATCCAGGTATTGCAATGGTCAGAGTGATCTTGTCAATCTTGCCATAGCTCAGAATGGACAAAATTCCTTTCAGGCTAACCTTGGGTGCATTCCACGCCCTGCCAGTTTGGGAGCATGGCCCACTTGCTCACGGCCTCGTGAGGGAGGGAAGGAGCGGGGTTCACGCTGCCTTCGCAGCTGTGCTCCACTTACGCCCGAACACGCTGCCCTCTGCAACATGTCTTGAAACTGATGTCACCCCGCGTTTTAGAAATGCCAGGGTTAGGGTTTGTCACAGGGTGGGACAAGCACAGATTCGATGAGAAACCCTACTATTCATTTCCTCCTTTCCTGAGCCAGCTGAGCAGCACTCCGTCAAGAATGCAGCAAGAGGGCTGGAGAGATGGCTTAGCGGTTAAGTGCTTGCCTGTGAAGCCTAAGGACCCCGGTTCGAGGCTCAGTTCCCCAGATCTGGCACGTTAGCCAGATGCACAAGGGGCGCACGCGTCCGGAGTTCGTTTGCAGTGGCTGGAGGCCCTGGCTCGCCCATTCTCTCTCTCTCTCTCTCTCTGCCTCTTTCTTTCTGTCTCTCTCAAATAAATAAGTAAATAAATAAAAAAAAATTTAAAAAAAATGCAGCAAGAGGGGTACTCTCGGGGCTGATACTCTGTCCATATTCCAAGGAGCTGTAAAACTTGAGCCTGCTGGAAAGCTAAGCAGGTCTTATGGACGGTTGAATATTAAAGGACCTTGTACAGCAATAAAGCAGATACATGGCACCAAAGATTAGTGAATATCAATGATTCTCTAGCTACATTTTGCATAGTGAAATACACACAACCTCCAATTCACCATTTCAACCACGTCCAGTTGTTGGCCAGTAAGTAGCAGCCAGTATATTCATAGTCACCAACACTATCTAATTGGAGAATATTTCCATCACCCCAAAGCATGCTATTAATGAAGTCACCCACCTTTTCTCCTAAGCTCCCTAATCCTAGACAAGCATGAATCTGCTTTCTGTCACTATGAGTTCTTCCTATTATTGACATTTCATAAATGAAACCTACAACATATGACCTTTGGAGTCTGCTTTTTTTTTTCCACTCAGCATGATGTTTTCAGAGCTTACCCAGGTAGTAGGCATTCTAGCACTTATTCTTTGTATGACAAAATCATATTCCAGTGTATGAATATGCTAAAATATTGTTTATTTATTCATAAGTTAATGGCATTATAAAAAAAACTGGCTGCTGGGTTTGGCAGAGGTGATTCACTGGTTAAAGGCATTTGCTGCACAAGCCTAGCAGAGTTCAGACCCCCAGAACATACGTCAAGCCCAATACACCTATGGCAATTGGAGACAGATCCAGAAGAACCCCAAAGCTTGTGGAGCAGCTAGCCTGGAATTCTCAGTATGTCAAAACAAGGCGGGTCATACCTCAAGCATGATGGAAGGTTGGAATCAATGCCAGGCACACATGAAAAAATTGGCTATGGGGCTAGAGATGTGGTTTGGTTTTTAAAGCATGAGGACAAGAGTTTAGATGCCCAGAACCCATGGAAAAGCAGGGAAGGCGTGCTTGTCCACTTGTAAACTCAGCACTCAGAAGGCACAGGGGTTCCCCAGGGCAAGCTGTTCGGGTATACTACCCAGATCAGTGAGCTTTGCGTTCAAGTGAGAGACCCTGCTTAGTGAATAAGGTGGATAGAGATCAAGAAAGAAAACCTAATGTCAACTTCTGGGCTCCACATGCATGCATATACCTATACATTCACACCTGCATACATACGTACACATCATATACACACACAAATTGCTTTTATGAATGGTATATTTCAACAGAAAAGTTAATTAAACCCGTTACTGTGCAACTCGGTGTCAAATCAGGTAGATACTGGATCTTCTTGAATAATACATGAGTAGAATAACTTCCGTGTGCCAGACATTGAACCTAATGCTTATAAAAACCTCCAATTTCACTGCCTTCATAACCTTGTGTAGGAGAAACAAATGGGCAATGGTCATAGAAGACAATGGATATTGTGGTCAAGGTAAACCATTAGTCTGGGGAACACAGAAGGAATGGGCAGGGAGGATTTAAGAGCTCATAATGAGAAAAGTTGGGAAGTGTGTCTTGTGTAAAGGGATCAGCATTTTCTAAAGGAAATAACGATAATCAAACCACCAATGGGGAGCCACTGAAAAATATGAAAGAAGAAAATGTCATAATAACATCCATGTTTTCTCTATATTTTACCACTTTATGGCATTGAGTCAGTCTTATAACTTTCAGTACTATCTATTTGCTTGTGATTACCAAATTCACATCTTTTCCCCAGTCGTTTTTACCTAAATTAGCTAATATGACACAATACCAACTTGACTTGTTTATAAAATAGTACTTCTTGCGAATTAAAACAAATCTGAAATTTCATCTCACCCCAGTAAGAATGGCATTCATAAAAAATAATTTAAAGAAACGGAATGACATCAAATGCTGGCAAGGCTATGATTTACCCTCTTCATGGGAGACTCTTGAAAAAGATGAAAATAGATCTACCATTTAATTCAACCATACAGCTCCTGGGCATGTACCCTAAAGACTCTACAATTTTCTACAGTGATGCTTGCTCAACTATGTTTGTGGCTGCTCTATTCACAATAGCTAGGAACTAAGACTGAGTCCAGATGCCCATCAACTGATGAATGGATAATGCAGATTTGGTACACAGGCACAATGTAATTCTACTCAGTGGTCAGGAAAATGAAACATTATTTATTTTTCCAAAAGATGGAAGAAGTTGGAAAAAAGTCACTCTAAGCAAGGTCACACAGGTATAGAAAGACAAAAATTACATGTACTCTCTCATTTGTGGTTCCTAAGTGGGATCAGGTGGAGGTGGGTGCAAGTGGTGGTAAGCACCAGGAATATGGGCATAAAACTAGAATGAGACCAGGAGAGAGAAGAAATAAGGGGAGAGGAGAGGAGGAGTTGCTGGACAGATTAGGGGAGGTATGGAGCATTGGAGGTGGGTGGGGGACTTGGCAGGGTAAAGGGTAAGTAGGGTGGGGAGGGAATCACACAAAAGTGAAGACAACATGAAAAGCACCATGGAAATCCTCATTCTGGCTAGTATTTTGCTATATATAACCACCAATAAAGGTAGGTGGGGCATAATCCAGACTGAAGATAGAAAAAGCTTAACTTTAAAACCATGGACTCTGGCTAGCAACTCCTCAGGCCTGGAATTGGGTTGTGCCTCCATAGTGAGCTGTTGGCTAGAGAGACCCATGAGGTCCCCAAAATCATGTAGAACATTTCCAAAATACTTGATTACCTGCCAGAACTAAAAGTTAAGATCCTATTGCTGAAGACACCGTTGGCTGTGGTCACAGGACACCGGAATATCATGCTGCATCCAAAAGGGAAAGGAGCTTCCACCTGCCTAGCCCTCATGGTGCTGGAGAGCCCTGTGGGAGCTGCTGGAGGAAAATGGCCACCAACAACATAAATAAATAGGAAATCCTACAGATTATGAAATCAACCAACTACTCTCTAATTGGATATGAGGCCTGCACGGTAGGAAAGAACTCATATATGGAAATGGAAACCACATCAGAATCCCATTGTCAGGAAACTTATAGACTTCAGAAAGAAGCCCTCCACTGTTTTCTGGAGAAAGAGTGGACTTGCATACCCCCCCCAAAAAAAAAACAAAACTCTCAAATTGGAATACTCCCCTTTAACTAAAGCTGCTCTCACTCTTGTTTGGAGAATCTATTTTATTTTACAGATGGCAGAGACAACAGAGGCAAACCAAGATCCATCAATGAATAAAGAAATTAGCCAACTGCCCACCATGAGATGTGCCTCTTCTACCACATCTGCCAGGTCCCAGGAGTAATTACAGGGGAAGTGACATCATAAAACTGCTCTTACAGATAGCCTGACAACCTGCCCCAAGTTGATGGTGACAGACATGGTGATCAATCAAAATCCACCAAAACAGAATTCCAGAGGCTACAGAGAACCTAACACTAAATCAGTCTGTCAACAGGCCTGCGATGACTCAGGAAACATTGTGGATGAGTGGGCAGAAAGATTCTAAGAGCCACAGAGTGGGTAGGAATACCCTGAGGTACAGTCCCCAGTTACCCCACAGGGCCTGACTGAGGACTTCATGACCCTACAGTGAATACCATAATCTCCCACTGAGGAGGGCCTCCAGGGTGATGGGAGCTGGGGAGAGGGGATAAAAGAGAATAACCTGTTATAATTAAATATTAAAACAATACAATTAAAAGCAGCATTTCTTTCCCTTTTCAAGTTATACTTAGAGTAATTAGACAGAAAAAGAAATAAAAGACATCTACTTTGGAAAGGAAGTAGTAAAACCTTCTCCATCCACTACCTTTAATCGTAGGAACAAACTGTGTCTATTTGTGATCCAGTACATAGAAAAATCCCAAAGAATTTACAAGAAAGCTACTAGAGCTAACAAAATGACTCAGCAAAGTTTTAGGACATAGGACCACCACACAGAAGAGTTATACTTCCATTCACTAATAATTAACATGTCAAAGAGGAAATTCAAACTATTTTCCTTTGTAATGGCATCTAAAAGATTGAGTTTAATCAAAGAGATGGAAAACATGTGCACTGAGAACTGCAAATAGTTTTGAAATAAATTAAATACTTAAATGCTAAAGTGTTGTTATTAAGATGTCAATACTATTCAAATCAGCCTTTAGATTTAATATAATCTCTATTGACATTTCGGTAGCATGTTGAAGAAAAAGAAAACCTATCCTTCAGTTTGATATGGAATTGCAAGGGGCCTCAAATAGTCAAAACAACTTTGAAAAAGTTAGTAAATTCATATTCCTACGATATAAAAACTTACTGCAAAGTTGCAGTAATCAAAATAGTGTGGTACTGTTATTAGGTTATACCTATAGACTCATGAAGTAACATTGAAGCCCAGAAATAGGCCCTAACATTAATGTCTAATTGATTTTTGGCAAGGATTACAAGTCCCTTTAATAGGGAAAAAAATCTCTTTGATAGATGAAACAGGGAGAACTAGATCTCTACATGCAAATGAATGAAATTGGACAAATTACGTGAAGTGAGACTGTGTCAATAATCTAATTAGAAATCATAAGTCATAAGGTTTTAAGAAAGAAACCTAATAATAAATCCTCATGACTCAGACTTGGAAATGGATTCTTAGGTAAGACATCAAAAGCACAAGTAACAATAAAATATCAATACTGGCACATAAACTGGTCTTCATTCATAATTAAAAAAATATACACTGTCATCAAAGAGAAAAGATGGTCTACATGATAGAAAGTGTTTGTAAATAATATACCTGACAGAAATTTCATGTGTGGATTAATGTTACAATTCAACAACATAAAGAGAATAAGCCACATTAAAAATGGGCAAAGGGCTTGAATATACATATTTCCAAAGTAGATATGTGAGAGGCTAATTAGCACAGAGAAAGATACTCAACGGCGATCTAAACCTCAGCGTGGCACTGCGTACATTGTTGTGATACTGAGGGGAAATTGTATCCTTTGCACAGTACAACTGAATGTGGAAAGTGGTTCAACTGCTATCTAAAACAATTTGAGCTGGGCGTGGTGGCGCACACCTTTAGTCCCAGCATTCAGGAGGCAGAGGTAGGAGGATCATCGTGAGTTCAAGTCCAGCCTGAGAATACATAGTGAATTTCAGGTCATCCTGAGCTAGAGTGAGACCCTACCTCAAAAAACCAAACCAAGCCAGGTGTGGTGGCGCACGCCTTTAATCCCAAGACTCGGGAGGCAGAGGTAGGAGGATCACCATGAGTTCAAGGCCACCCTGAGACTACATAGTGAATTCCAGGTCAGCCTGGGCTAGAGTAAGACCCCACCTCAGAAAACAAACAAACAAACAAAAAATACACAAACAAACAAACAAAAAGCCCAAAACAAAACAAAACAATTTGGCCATTCCTCAAAAACATAGACAGAATTACCACGTGAACTGACGATCCTACTTCTGGAAATTCTGAGATTTACAAATGTCCTTTGCTTCATTTCTTTTCTTTCTCTTTCTTTCTTTTTGCCTTGGAATAGAGAAATTAGGAAGTTATTGGATGGCCATGGTGAGAATGGTCATTCTTGTACTGTTCATGATTTAAGGCAGAAGGTTCATTTTTCACCATTATGTATTGTATCAGTTGTGGTTTTTTTCCTTCATGGAACCCTTTACCAGGATTAGAAAGTTCCCTTCAATTCCTGTTTCAGTATTTGTTTAGTAAAGGATATTTGGGTTTGCTAAATGCTTCTGTTTTTAAAAAAGATTGTATAAGTTTTTCTCTTTATGAGGTTAGTATATTTAACATGATGTTTTTAGAAAGTTGGCAAACACAAGTAAGCCACGGAATCTTTGACATATATTTTGTTTTTCTTTTTTTTTTAAAAAAAAATTTATTTATTTATTTGAAAGTGACAGACACAGAGAGAAAGAGAGATAGAGGGAGAGAGAGAGAATGGGCGAGCCAGGGCTTCCAGCCTCTGCAAACGAACTCCAGACGCGTGCGCCCCCTTGTGCATCTGGCTAACGTGGGACCTGGGGAACCGAGCCTCGAACCGGGGTCCTTAGGCTTCACAGGCAAGCGCTTAACCGCTAAGCCATCTCTCCAGCCCTGTTTTTCTTTTTTTTCACATGTTTAGCATTGCTGTTTTTTAAATATTTTATTTTTATCTATTTGAGAGAGAGAGAGAGAGAGAGAGAAAAGGGAGATAGAGAAAAAAATGGGCACACCAGGGCCTCCAGCCACTACAAATAAGCTCCAGATGCATGTGCCACCTTGTGCATGTGGCTTATGTGGGTCCTGGATCATTGAACCTAGGTCCTGAGGCTTTGCAGGCAAGTGCCTTAACTGCTAAACCATCTATCCAGCCCATTTAACATATATTTTGAAATATATGTTAGCTATATACATCCGATTATTTAAAGCCTAGAACACACTTCATGATAAGTGAAAAGGTGGCATCACAGTTGCTGCCATGAGGAGGGAGGGCAGGGATGAGCTACAGAAAGAGCACCCAGTTACTTGCTGTGTAGGGTATTCGTGATCTTGTTCTGGGTGATTGGATTGGTGTTTCTCTGTTATGATCTAAATCGTCCATTATTTTTATATCAAATGTTGTCATTAGATATAATAGATGGGAAAAATGCAGTGTCCAAGAAAAGCTTGCATTCTGTGGGCATCCGTCAGCTACCAGGTTAGCCTTGTGGCGGTGCAGGCGCTTCAAGGGGAGGAATCATGGTGCCTATGGACGAGACAAGGCCAGGCCTGGGGAAGGATTCTGTGGAATCTTAACATCATTATATAAAAATGAAGCAATTTTCTGTCACCATTAGGGTCTCCTGCTTGGGCCTTACTGGAAGGCATGTTGAGCCTCTTCTGTGTCCTCATGGGCCCATCATTGGGGCTTCCATTCATACAGGACAGAATCATCCAGAACCACCTGGACTGTTCTTCCTCAGGCTGCCTACAAGACCTGAGCTACAGCTCCTGCTGTGGACGGATCACACATCCTGTTTTACATGCTCTGGGCTCCTCTAACCATTGGATCATGGGTGGGCTTAGGTTTTGTTGATTCTCATTGCTGGGACAAATGCCCAATCAGAAGAGGCTCAGGGAAGGAAAGGGCTTATTTCAGGCTTACAGAATCCAGGGGAAGCTTCAGAAGAATCTGGCCTACTTCTCACACAGCCACAGCAGAGGGAGAAAGAACAGCAAACATGAGCTGACTCTGAACACACACAGTCGGGTTGGACTCAACCGTAAGGTCTTCTCCCAGTGACACATTTCCACCAGTCAGGCTCCACTTCCCAAAGAATTCCACTAAGGAGAGAGCTAGATCACAAACACCTGAGGCTATGGAGACATTGCATTCAAACCACCACATGGACGTATGCTCCTATTCCGTTTACTGCAGCCTGAGGCCAGTCTTCCTCCCCTGGGTCCTGGCTGTGCTACACACATTAGCTCCGTAGCATCCTCAGGTTTAGATGGCAAGCTGCAGCCCTGAATGGAACAGATGGTTGGGCAGCCTTTTAGACTCAATTGATTATGACAAAAGCCTCAGAGGGGCATGCAGGGCCAGGCAGACGGAGGTCTATCACTTCTGATCATGCTCCTATTCCATCATCTTTGCTTTACTCCCCGTCAGCTCATGCAAGGAAGGGTCCTGGAACTCAGTCTGGCTCCTCAGTGCTCATTGGTGTGTTCTGGCCCTTCATGCATAGCAATAAGACATCCTCATTCCAGATGCAGCTACAGACTTGACGGTCCATCCTTTCTCCACATCTATTAACCCTTACCTGCACAATGGTAACAATGTCCAAACACGCATGCCTGCCTCGGCTCTTCCATTTTGAGCTTACTTTCCACATGGTGACCAGTACGAGTTCTTGCAAAGGAAAAGGTGATCTTGTGTCATTGGCCTCTTGCAAAACTCCTCAAGCCCAAGCCAAAGCTACAAAGTGGTCAGTGGTGCTTCGGTGGTGTTATGATCACACCTTGCGAGCGGAAGTCTTGCCTCAGAGAAGCTACGGAGCTTGTCAAAGCTTACCAAGCCAGAACGACCGAACACTGCCAAGGTTGCTGTGAGAATTAACTTCAATCAGAGTATGTGAAACATATAACATGTTGCCCGGCACACAATAACTACTAAAACTGTGTTTAGGAGCTGGAGAGATAGCTCAATTGGTAAAGTCTTTGCCTGAGAAGCCTAAGGACCTTAGTTCAATCCCAAGAACCCACATAAAATGTGCCAAGCGTGGTGGCATGCACTGATAATCCCAACTCTGAGGAGGCAGAGCTTTTGGGCCAGCCATTCTAGCCTACTTGGGGAGCTCCAGGCTCCAGGCCACTGTCTCAAAGGATGGGGCTGATGTCTTGAGGAAGACACCTGAGATGATCCTCTGGCCTCTGTGCATGTACATGCCATTTCCCCTTACACACACACACACACACACACACACACACACACACACACACACATATTTGTTTGCTGTACTGTATATTTCCTTGATTTGTCTAGGAGCAGACACTTCCTTTTTTCTTTCGTTTAAATACGATTATTATTATATTTTGATTTGTACAATTATTGAGGTACCGTTTACATGCTGTAAAGTATACGTTATAGTCTGGATTTGAAGCTTCGCCCACAGACTCATGTGTTGAAAGTTTGGTCCCAAACTGGTGGTGCAATGGAGAAGTGTTTCAGTCTTGAAGATGGTCATTTCGTTGCTGGACGAATGCACTGATAAATTAAAGCATAGTTCACAGGCTATAAGGAGGTGAGGCCTATTTGGAGCAAGTTATTCAATGGGGATGTTGCCTTGAAGGAGTCTGACACCCCATCCTCTCCTGCAGTTTCTGCTTCTTGGCAGCCACGAGTTAAGCAGCCCCTCTGCAATGCTATTCTGCTTAGCCTCAGGTCCAAAGCCAGGGAGCCAGCTACGTATGCACTGAAACCCCTGAGACTTTGAGCTCAAATAAATCCTTCCTCCATGAAGTTGTTCTCAGATATTTTGTCACAGCCAGGAAAAACGAATTACACACATGGTAAGTGAATGTTCACATGTGTAATGTTCACATATGTATAAACCTGTATAATCACAAGATAGGGGACATAGTCCTTCCTTTATGACCCTTCTCATTCAATATTCCACCCCTAGATAGAGTGAGCCTATTTCTCTTACTAGAGACTAGATTTGTCTCTTTCAGAGTTCCACCTAGATCAAATCATTTAGCCCATATTGTTTTGCCTGGATTCTTTCACGAAGCATAATATTTTTGAGGTCCTACTTGACTACATAGCCTGCTGCTGTACATTATATAGACTGTTTGTTTTACTATATATAATTTATTTAATCATCAGCCATTACTGAATTATTATTTACTATTTTTTTTAGCTTGGGACTAATGTGACTAATGCTGTTATGATTGTTTGTGTGCAGTCTTCATAAGCTTCTACCTCATTTGCAATTTCTGGTCGTTATGGTTACCTATAGGAAACTGTCTAAGAAATGCTCAAACATTTTGAAAAGTAATTGTACCATTTTGCATTTCCAGTTGCTCTCCATTCCTGCAGACGTTTGTTGTCCATCTTTTAAGTAGGTCAGTAGCAGCCATTCTAATGGATGTGCAGCAACAGGATTTTATCAAATGGCTGCTACAGTAGCCTCATCACACAGGCATGAGGAAATAACAACACTAGGAAGTCTGCATCATGGAAATAATTATTTTCATGGTGCATATGGGAAAAAATAACTGGTTTTTACCTTCATTAAACAACGAGCATTTGCTCTGTATCTGACATCAGGGTGACCTCCCGGAGAATATACATCTGCCAGTCATTTCTTTTTTTTTTAAAGGGTATCATGTATTTATTTATTTAGTATTTAGTATTTATTTTCAAGCAAAGACAGATAGAGTGAAGAGAGACATAGGGAGAATGGGTGCTACAGAGCCTCAGGCCACTGAGCCACTTTGTGTATCTGGCTTTACCTGGGCACTGGAGAATCAAACCTGGAGTTTTAGGCTGTCCACTGCCAGTCATTTCTACCTGCCTTGGTGCTGGTTTCAGGCCTCTGGGGAAGAACGGCTCTTGAGGAAGTGTGAATCACAAAAGCCAAACACTCATGGCTGGGAAGTGAGGATCGAGATAGAAAGAGGAAACCGCTGGGGACCCATCATAGAATTCATAGCATGACCCAAATGACCCAAAGTTCCACTAGACCTCAACTCCCTTAAAGGCTCTTCCATCTCCCCAATAGCACCACCCAGGGGAAACAAGCCTTTAACACAGGGGCCTTTGGGTGTGCTTAACAGCCAGACTCTAACAAGTATAGACCTTTTGGTCATCCTTGTGTCACTTGACTTGCCTTTCTGTTCCTGAGGATGAGGGCACACCGGGGCTGGCCACAAGATGCTTTGTCACGGGGATGTTCCGTCTTAGGGACTTTCCATTAGTATTTTGTAGTTAAGGAGATTCACTACTATCTCTGCTCATGGCCTGTCAGGATGACTGCACTCTCTGGCCTAGTGACCAAAGCAACCATTTGCATCAAGTGCAACTTCTGTGTATCACATGGGCTAGCCTAGGGTTTAAATCATACTTCCTGCAAACTTCTCTTAAATCGCTTGGCAAACCACGATGCAGTTTGAAAATGATGCAGAAAAGGTTGCACATGTGGGAGCTAGATTGGCCCTATGACACTTTGAAAGGTCAGAGTATGCCACATGCCTCCTTCCACAAATACAGCTCACCTCTCCCACTTGCTACTTTGGGTAGTATGTTACAGAAATGTGCAATGCTTTCCAAGGGACCTGTCGCCTCCCTAAGAGAAGTAAGAAATATGTTATTGCTGTGAAACTGTGTATTGGAGAGAGTTGCTTTAAAATAATCATGCATCTATGATAGATTCACAGGTCTATCACGTATCACTTCATGACAAACAATGTATTGTTCTGCTTCAAGCACAAACTACCACACAGCCATGGTCAACGTACACACTCCCCTTATGCAGCCCTTCAAAGGATGGTGAGCAAGTCCACCTTACACACAGTGAGCTGGGTGTTAGAGTTGCCATGGGCAGAAAACTCTAACTTAACTAGAAATAGGGCGTGGATATGGCATACCAACTGTCCAAGACACCATAGCCATGTCCATTTATGCCTTCCCAACCGCTAAAGGTCACATTGGGAGAAGGTCACAATGGTGAACAGTTCACTTTCCAAAGTGATTTGTGCCATCCATTTCTTGCTTTCACTTATTTTGGCTCTTCTAATGGTATGGCTTTCCACATTAATTTAAGTATCAAATAGCTTGTTTTTCTACAAAAGACTCCCTTTTGTGATTTTTGACTGGATTGTATTGAATCTACAGAATAATTGGGGAGAATTTAACATTTTATTTATATTGGGCCTCCTCACTAAGAAACCCAGTATATCGGTTTATTTTGATAATTGACTTTCTCAGCAATGTTTTGTGAGTTTTCAGCGTACATTTTTAGTTCATGTTAATCCCTATTTGTCTTTTTTTTTTTTTCTTTTTGGTTTTTTGAGGTAGAGTCTCACTCTAGCCCGCCCTGACCTGGAATTCACTATGTAGTCTCAGGCTGGCCTTGAACTCATAGCAGTCCTCCTACCTCTGCCTCCCCAGTGCTAAGATTAAAAGTGGGAGCCACCACGCCCGGCTTTATTTGTCATTTTTGAAGCTACAATAAGTAACTTTTTAAAATTTCAATTTCCAGGTTATTTTGCCATGTTACAGATGTAGAATTAATTTTGTTTATTGATCTTTATCCTACAAACTCGCTATATTAGTTTCTTATGGCTGCTGGAACAAATTACCACCAGTTTAGTAGCTTAAAAAAGCAACATTCATTATCTTACCATTCTGAAAGCTGTATGTCCATGTTAGTCTCAGTGGGCTAACAAGAAGCACTGAGGGAGAGCTCCGATTTTTCTCCTAGGTTGTAGTCATAGCCACAGTTTCCATCTTACAGCCAGCAGTGTAGAATCTTCCAACCTTCTGCGAACTCTGTCTCTGTTCTCGTTCCTCTCTTATGGTTCCACTGGATGGCCTGGATGACTCAGAGGAATGTTTCCATCTCAAGATCCTTACTGTCTTACAAGACTCTCTTGCCATGCAAAGCCACACATTTGCAGCTTCCTGGGATTAGGGTGTGGACATTTCAGGGGGATAGGTCTTCTGACATCAAAGCCCATTAGTTGTAGATGATTTTAAAGACTCAGTTAGATGTTCTATATAGCAATCAGGTGCATGCAAATAAATTTGTTTTTATCAATATACTTCAGTTTCCCTCCCTCCTTCTCTTCTTTTCTTCTTTCCATTTATTGCTCTCATGTAGTAGATTAAATTAGATTGCTTTGGCATCTGGGAATAAATCCCCCTTGATTGTGCTTTATAATTCTTTTTACATATTAGTGGATTTATTTACTTACTATTTTGTTGAGTTGGGTGTTTCATTTGTTGAGTGTGCATGCATGTGTTTGCCCATATTCATAAAAGATGTGTGTCTATAGTTTTCTGTGCAGCATTGATATGGTTTGGGTGGTAGGTTAATACTCATAAATCAAAGTTTGGAAATGTATCCTCTACTTCTATTGTTTGGAAGAATTTGCGAACAATTAATCTTGTGATAATTCTACGTTACATGTTTAATGTTATGGAATAGTGAAACCACTTGGGGCTGGGATTTTCTTTGTGGGTACTGACTCTTGTTAATTCTATTTCGGTTCCTTTTCTTCTTTCTCTTTTTTGTTCTGTTCTTTTTGTTTTTCGAGGTAGGTTCTCACTCTAGTCCAGGCTGACCTGGAATTTACGATGTAGTCTCAGGGTGGCATTGAACTCATGGCAATCCTCCTACCTCTGCCTCCTGAGTGCTGGGATTAAAGGTGTGTGCCACCACATCTGGCTTTCTTTCTCTGTTTTATGAAAGGGTCTCTCTGTGTAGTCCATGCTGCCCTGAAAGTCCTTATGTATCCATGGCTGTCCTCAAGCTTGCAGCAATCCTCCTGCCCCACCATCCCAAGTGCTGGGATTATAGGAAAAAGCCACCACATTCAGCCCTGATAATTCAGTCTCTTCCCTTTGTTTCAGGTCTACTCTGAGTTTCTTTATCTTTTTCATGAATGAGTTTGAGTAGTATGTTTCTTTCTGAGAGTTACTGGTATATCATTGTTCCTAGAACATTCTTTTATCATCCTTCCTTTTATAAGGTCACTAGTCATTCCCTCCCTTTCATTTTAACTTTTAGTAATTGGAATGTTTTATTAATTTATCTATTTTCTCACTGAGACATCTCCCCAGCCTCAGTTTTTAAATTTTTTTTGCTGCTTAAAAGTATGATAGTTTCCAAATATTTGAGAAATTTCCAGATATAATTGCTATTGACTTTTTTTTTTGGATATTTTCAAAGACCCTCACTTTTCATGGATCTGTCACTATTTATTTTCTGTTTTCAATTCATTAATTTTCACTGTAATCTTTCCTACTCCCTTTGTTTGTTTTACATTTACTTTGCCTATCGTTGTCTACTGGAATAGGGAGGAAGGTTTCTTATGGATTTGTATTCATTGATTTTTACTCTGCTAGTATTTTCTTTCTTTTTTAAATTTTTTGTTCATTTTTAATTTATTTGAGAACAACAAGCAGAGGGGGGGAGGTACACCATGGCTTCCAGCCACTGCAAATGAAATCCAGACGCGTGCGTCCCCTTGTGCATCTGGCTAACGTGGGTCCTGGGGAATCGAGCCTCGAACCGGGGTCCTTAGGCTCCACAGGCAAGTGCTTAACTGCTAAGCCATCTCTCCAGCCCATATTTTATTTCTTAACCCATTCTTTTTTGTGTGTGTGTTTTGAGGTAGGGTCTCACTCTAGCCCAGGCTGACCTGGAATTCACTATGTAGTCTCAGGCTTGCCTTGAACTCACGATTATCCTCCTTCCTCTGCCTCCCAAGTGCTGGGATTAAAGGCGTGCACCACCACACCCGGATTTTTAGTATTTCATTTCTTATGCTTAAATTAGATTTTATTTTTATTTTTCTAGTTATTAGAGTCCAATTTGTGGCTAATAATTTGAGACCTTTTATTTCATTTAAAAAATTATAGTCACTAATGCATATTGGTTGTGTAAATTAATGGGTTTTACAGTGATATTTTCTTACATCCAGTGGTAGCTTTTTCTGTTGTGGGCATTTAGTAGTCTAAACTTCCCAGGGTTTACCATTTCAGTGACATGCTACATTAAAAAAATATTTATTTGCATGTGTGTGCAAGAGACCCATACACCAGGGTGTCTTGCTTTACCAGACAGGACATATGCCACTTTTTGCATCTGCTTTATATGGTGCTGGTGATTTAAACCTGGACTGGCAGCCTTTGCAAGCAAGCTACTTTAACCACTGAGCTACCTCCCAGCCCCCACAGGCCACAATTTTTGTAATTTAGAGGTTTAATATATGAATATATTGTGCTTTGGTCATATTCCCATAGGGCTTTACTCTCATGGTCCCCTTTTTCTGGCCCCATTCCACTGAGGTCCTCTTCTGTGGAGTTATCAGTAATCACAGTAGGGTCGTGATTGATATATCTCTTTTTGTTTCCATTTAGGTAAACATACTTTCTAATTTCCTTTTCAAATTACTTTTTGGCATGTATACATATGTGTAGTTTATGTGCATGTGTGTATGCATGTTGCATAAATGTGTGTTTGTATGTGTGTGGTATACATACATGTGTGACGGTCTGCTCACATGTGTACAAGACCATACAGAGGCCATAGTTTGACACTGGGTGTCCATCTCAGTTGCTTTCCACTTTATTCTTTGACACGGTGGCTCTCACTGAACTGGGAGCTCACCAGTTGGTCTAGGCTAGCTGGTCAGTGAGTTCCAATGATCTTCTGTCTGCCTCCCCAGCAACGGCGCTATGACCATGCCCAGCCACACCTCGAATTTTAGGTTGGTGCCAAGAATCCCAACTCAGGGCTTCTTGCTTATGCACAAAGCGCTTTATGCTCTGAGCCATCTCCCTAGCCCCGGTTTTTGATATTTTTTTTTAATTTTGGTTTTTCGAGGTAAGGTCTCGTTCTAGCTCAGGCTGACCTGGAATTCACTATGGAGTCTCAGGGTGGCCTTGAACTCACGGCGATCCTCCTACCTCTGCCTCCTGAGTGCTGGGATTAAAGGCGTGTGCCACCACACCCGGCTTATTTTTGAATTTTTTGAACTATGTGAATTATTTAAAAGTATGCTAGTTTCCAAATATTTGAGAAATTTCTAGAAATAATTGTTATGATTTCTAATTTAACTTCATTATGGTCAAAGAATATACTTTTATGACTTAATGAAATAACATGTATTAATACATTTTCGATATTTAGTATTCAATTCCCATTTCATGTCATTATCTGAACTGTACAGACTGCGAAATAGACTCTGAAAGTAATTTGACTTGCTAAGATCGAATCAAAGAAACTCCTCAGCATGGTGCCTAGAATCCACAGTGTTCTGCCTCATGTCCTAACTCACCTATATCACTAGCGGTTCCATGTACACATTCAAAAATTGTCTATTCTGCTGTAGTGATAAGGGATTCTCAAAATGTCAATCATATCACATTTGTTAATAGTGTTGTTGAATTCTTCTAAATGCATTCTGACATTGTGTTTACTGAAGGTATCAGAAGGTCAGAGAACAACTGTGCATGTGGCTTTCCCACTCTGCCTCTAGCCATTTTCTTCTTTATGTATTTGGAAATCTTTATAAAGTATATAAATTTATTCATCCCTTATTATATTTTTTCCTCAGAAATTTGCTACATCTTTGCGCTCACTTTTACTTTTCTGTAATATCTACCTTATTAATTTCAAGTAGTGCATTTTAAATTTCATACATTACAATGTTTATCTTTAGATGTTTGATTTGTGTCTCATATCGGTGTTTTTCTTTGTTGCTACATGGAACACAATTATAATTATTATTTATAAAAATCTAACATCTATGTCAGCTCTAGTTAATTTCAACTAATTGCTCTCTCTTTTTCTGTTTTTCATTAAGGGTTTGCTAATGTTTGATTGGAACCAGATCCCACTTTTTTTGAGAAAAAGTTTTATGTAGCCAAAGTGGCCCTCAAAGTCACTATGTGGCTGAGGATAACCATGAACTCCTGGTTCCCCGCCTCCACTTTGGAAATCATGTCCAGTTCTTGCAAGCAGGCATTTTGATTTCGCCTTGTCAGATGCTAAGTACATTTGGATTCTTATGAATGTGCCTGAGTTTTGTTCTGGGATGTAGCTCAGTTGACCAAAAACAGTTGTGTCCTTTTGGGTCTTGCTTTTCAGATGTCCTAGGCAGGAGTAGGCTCGGCTTAGCCTATGGCTACTAGCTCCCTGTTGCTTCCTTTCCTAATTCCAGCTATGCTTTGAGTATAACTCACCTGGCTGATATGAGTAGGTGCCCTTTCAGGCTGTGTGAGTACTGTGTCATCCACTTTTGTTTTTGCTTGAGGGCTCTGGAATTTTCTCAGTGAATCTCCTGATTCCAAGCACTCTACACTATGAACTCTCATTCCTTTGGTCTTCCCAGGCTCTCTGATTTATCTCCTCAACTCAAGGGTATTGTCAGACTCTGTTTGGGTTCCTCTCTTTAATTGGCATCCTGGAAACTTTTATGACTACACACTGGGACAGTAACAGTGCTCAAATTTGTTCTGCATTTCTCTAGTACCCTTGCCACTTGTTGCCTGATGTCTTATGTCTTGTGAGAAGATCAGTCCAGTTCCCGTTACTTTATCTTGACAAGAAGTGGAAGAATAAATTTGTTTAATTTAATTCACTTAAAATTGACACATAAGAGGGCTGGAGAGATGGCTTAGTGGTTAAGCGCTTGCCTGTGAAGCCTAAGGACCCCGGTTCGAGGCTCGGTTCCCCAGGACCCACGTTAGCCAGATACACAAGGGGGCGCACACATCTGGAATTCGTCTGCAGTGGCTGGAAGCCCTGGCGCGCCCGTTCTCAACCTCTCTCTCTCTCTCTCTCTCTCTCTCTCTCCTTCTCTCTCTGTCACTCTCAAATAAATAAATAAATAATGAACAAAAAAAAAATTGACACATAAGTGGCCAGACATGGTGGCACACATCTTTAATCCAAGCACTCAAGAGGCAGAGGTGGGAGGATCACTATGAGTTTGAGGCCAGCCTGGAACTACAGAGTGAGATTCAGGTCAGCCTGGGCAAGAGTGAGATCGTACTTTGCAAAAAATGATTACATTTAAGCAGTTGCATGTGTATTTTAGTAGCACGATTAGAGGGTTATAGAAATGTAATAATGGCTGACACGCAGAGAGCAAGCACCATGTCACCAGAGGAAGCTGGCCCAATCACTTTCTGATTGATCAAGTTCTGTGTCTATTGCAGTTACTTTCTTGTTGCTGCAACTAAGCAGCCAACCCAAAGCAGCTGATAGGAGGGAAAAGTTTAGTTTGGTTTATAGTCTCCAGGGGAAGCTTCCTAATGGCAGAGAAAGGGTGGCCCTGGAGCATGGGCATCACACATTCCAAACAAAGCAGGTGGGAAAAAATAGCACAGGTGAACGGAGCTCCACCAAGGGGAGCTGCCTCTGATACCACAAAGTCGGCCTCCAGCAACTTCCCTCCATATGCAAGGCTCCAACCCCCAAATTGCCACCAGCTGTGTATCAGCCATTCCAAACACATTACTGTGGGGAGGAATATGATTCAAACCACCACAGTGTCATCCCAGATTTGCTTAGTCACACTCACCTTTCACATACGAGGTTCTATTTCCAATGGAAAGCTCCCTTCACGAGGTTCTTATTTTGGCCTATCATCTGGCAGGGCTTCTCATTGAGTCCACTGTGGTGAAATTCTCTGCTCCACCTGGTTCTTCCCATCACTTCCAGACTTTGATAAAGTACTTCCTAGAACATGGGGTCTCCTTTCCTTAACAGATGCACAAAGGGCAGGTGTTATACAGCCTGGAAGTGCAAACAGGTTAGTAGTTTCTGAGTGAAATGTCCCATAGTAGGCAGCAGGAAATGGAATGGGCGATTCCATCCCATCTTTCTACAAATGGCGAGACTAAGCAACTGGCTGAGTCACTTTTGGTATGTAACAGATCCATAATCTTCCACTCAATATCTGCCTTCCCTCCTTCCTTCCCTCCCTCCTTCCTTCCTTCCTTCCTTCCTTCCTTCCTTCCTTCCTTCCTTCCTTCCTTTCTTTCTTTCTTTCTTTCTTTCTTTCTTTCTTTCTTTCTTTTTTTTTTTTTTGAGGTAGAGTCTCACTCTAGCCCAGGCTGACCTGGAATTCACTATGGACTTTCAGGGTGGCCTCAAACTCACTGCAATCCTCCTACCTCTGCCTCCCGAGTGCTGAGATTAAAATTAAAAAATTAAATTTTTTTGTTTATTTTTATTTGAGAGTGACAGAGAGAGAGAGAGAAAGAGGCAGAGAGAGAGAGAGAGAGAGAGAGAGAGAGAGAGAGAGAGAGAGAGAGAGAGAATGGGCGCACCAGGGCCTCCAGCCACTGCAAAGGAACTCCAGACGCATGCGCCCCCTTGTGCATCTGGCTTACATGGGTCCTGGGGAATCGAGCCTCAAACCAGGGTCCTTAGGCTTCACAGGCAAGCGATTAACCACTTAGCCATCTCTCCAGCCCATTCCCTCCTTTCTTAAATTGATAGCCTTTGATTAATTCTCCTGACAGATTCTAGCCCCCCACACACTCTTCCTGTGCTGGAAACTGATCCTCAAAATAATCCATTAAGCTTAATCTAACACTGTTTTGAAGCTCCTGTTCAGAATTTAGGACATCCTGGCCTCACTGGAGTATGTTAAGCACGAGACTGCTAAGTGCACTTCAGAAAGGAAACTGACTTTGAGAGGTGAGGAGTAGAAGCAGCGGGACCAGGCCAGGAGTGATCTCGTAGGTTAGGCCTGAGTTGGTGTTGCCTTTGTCTAAGGTGGTTACAATGGATTAAAGGAGAAGATATATATATATATATATATAATGTTGTTGTTGTTTTGTTTTTCAAGGTAGGGTCTCACTCTAGCCCAGGCTGACCTGGAATTCACTATGTAGACTCAGGGTGGCCTCAAATTCACAGTGATCCTCCTACCTCTGCCTCCCAAGTGCTGGGATTAAAGGCGTGTGCCACCACACCCAGCTTAGAAGCAGATATATTGGAAAGAGATTTGGAAGTCAGATTCAAAAGGAACTGATGATAATTTTGTAACAGATGAGAAGTTGGATGATGATCAAGGAGTTAAAGAAACATTACTGCCTTTAATCAATACATGAAGGCTGTCATTCTCTGATTTGAAGGTGGCTGAGGAACAGAATATTTGGGAGGAAAATGAATTTGGATTTGAAGACATTATAGGCCATTCAGTAGGAAGGGCTTAATTTCACCTTCATGAGAACGAGCATACATCCAGTGACCTCACTGTCTTTCACTGGCCATCTCTCCATAGTTGCTGGGGACATGACTTGATCTCCTGGTCTCCTGTGTTTTTCCACTAACAGAGTTGAGGTCACGCATGCTTTCTTTTATAGTGTTCTTTGCTTTCAGTCCCTTAATTCACCTAGATGTGTATAGTGAGTGAGAGGTGTTGCCACTCTCTGGAGAACAGGAAGCCGATCTTGAGCATCACAAAAGGAAGTTGAGCTGGAACTGTGGTTATTTCGGGTCCCTTAATGCAACCATCCAGGCTGTGCCACCTTGCTGATGCCACCAAAGACCTTAGAGAGGAAGAGGTGGGCAATCTTTCCAAAAGCCCACCTGGGGCTTCTGTGCCTCATTAGTTGGTCCTCCAGCTCAACAATGTTCTTTCCCTCCCAAGAAGTCTCAAGGCTCAGCCTATTTATCAGGCCCCTGTCTGAATCGTTGAGGATTTAGGTTCAATGCTGAGGACAAGCCTTATCCCGGACATAAAACCGGGGCTTTCAAGCCCTCACTGCAGGCAGCTATGAGGCAGGTCTAAGTTATTACTCAGGCAGAGTCGTTAAAGATCCGGAAATTGAAGCTATTTGTACCCCTGCCAAGCACAGCTTTCTGGTCTGGAAGAATCCTGGCTGTGTCTTGAACAAATGAGTAATTCTCTTCCCACACTGCAGCTTCGTCTGTGGGAAAGGTCCGGGTACCTGTGTAAATAGACTGGAGCAGAGAGGGGCAGTGATTGAGCAAACCACAGCACACAGTTCGGTGGCCTAAGTCTCTACCTGCCTGACTTGTCTGTATCCAAGGCGCTGGTTGCAAGTAGAATCTGCCTAGGACAAAAAGACATGGTTGTGATTTTTATCTAGAGGACTTAAGTGAGCTTTAATGCCACAGATATTTGCAGAATTTCATTCATTGCTCTGCTAAGACACTGCAATATATCACGCCTGCCCCTTGCTTACTAATGCACACAGTTTAAAGGTGCACGTAGCCCTGGGGCTAGCTAATCATTCTATAAAGAGATTAGCTGTATGTCCTCACTACTGCAAATTACCAGACTTACCCACATAACCAAAGGGAATGCAATCCATCAGGGTACCTTAGAGAAGATAGCAGCTGAAATGGGTCTTCTGAGGAGCAATTCTTCAGACAGGTGGGGACTGTACCCAGGCCAGTTAAGGCTGTGTGCAAACAAGCCAAGTGATAAAGAACAGAGCACACCAACTCATGTGAACTCATGGATGCACATCCCTCAGGAGGCTGATGCAAGAGAATTGAGAGTTCTAGGACAACCTGGGCTAGCATAGTAAGTTTAAGGCCAGCTTGGTCTCTCTGGCCTACAGAGAAACTGTCTTGAAAACCAAACCAAACAAACACAGCATCAAGGGCTGAGGAAATACCTCAGATGGAAAAGTGCATTCCTTGCATGCATGAAGGCCTGAGTTTGATTCCCAGTATCGACATGAATTCCAGGCATGGTGGTAACGTGAGCTTATATCAGTGCTCAGGAAGTGGAGACAAGGGGATTTCTGCTCCTTGATGGCCAGCCAGCCTAGCCGAATTGGTGAGTTCCTGGCCAATGAGAGACCTTGTCTCAAAAACTAAGGTAGATGGTGCCTGGGAGGAATAACACTCAAGGTGGTCCTCTGACCTCCATGTACATGCATACACACGTGCATGTGTATACCTCCATACACATGAACACACGTATACACACATGTATAACTACAAAGTAGCACCAACTGAATAAATAATGAAAATGTGCTATAGATACTCAAAAATGTAATTTTATTCAGCCATAAAGAAAAATGAAATTGTGGCATTTTCAAGAAGATAGCTGGAACTGGAAATCATTATTTTAAGTAAAGTAATCCAGGCTCAGAAAGACAAATACTACATTTTTTCTCTCATATAAAAGTCCTGGACTTTAATTTTTATAAATGTATATATGTGTTGGTGTGTATAGGTCATGAAACTAGGAAAAGAGCTGTGAAGGGAGGGATGGGGCAGAGCTAAAAGAAACTATAATAGAATACACAGGCCATGAAAGGAGCCTATTGGGAGAAAGAAGGGGACTGCCAAGGGACAGGCAGAGAGATGGGTGGAGGATCAACAAAAGCAAAGAATGCATGAAAATTACATGGTGGAACATATATAACTATATGCTCATTTAAAAACTAATAGTAAATAGATAACAGCAAAAAGAAAAGATAGAAAAACAATCCACTAACCTGGGTTACATAGTGAGACTCTCTCTCAAAACACCAATAGAGGCACCTTCAGCAAACTTACTCAGTAAGTGTCCAGGGCGAGCTGGTATAGGTCCAGAGGCTGCTCCTGAGCTAGGACAGAGCAACACTGGGTTCCCTGTGCTTGTGTGACTGACGCAGGAAGGCTAACAGCTGGGCTGCACAGGAAAGAGATAGGACATTTTAGTGGTGGGCCATCAAGGGAAGTCATCGTGAAGAATTTACGGGCTAATTTTGGAAAGGCATGCGCTGTTCGGGAAAACAGGACTGGGGAGGATACACAGGTATTTGTTAGGTGAGTGAACTCCAGACAGGTGTAGGAAGTCTGTGGCGGATACCCAGATGGCCAATAATAATGAAGGGCATCATTATGTGAATGTCGTAAAGAAGCATGCAGAGATCAAGTGAGATGGTGACAGCGTGAACCAACATAGTACGAGCGAGGCTGGAAAAGGTTTAAGAGTTAAAAAGGAGTTTGAACTTGGCATATTGACTTGTAAAACTTGTTTACCATCCACGGGAATTTGAACATAAATAATCCGTAGGAGACAGAGAACTGAGGTTAGGCCAGAAGTGCTCCAGAAGTAGCTGAGCTCCCTAAAGAATGTGTAGAATGATGAAATTAAAGAATGATGTAGAACAAAACTTGGAAAACATTATTCAAAGTGTATTAGAGGATGAGTGGCCAGCTCTTACTACTAAACACCAATTACTAGTTTTGAAACCTAAACCAAGTGTGGTGGACCAGGCCTATAGTCCCAGTACTAGGGAGGCTGAGAGCTCAAGGCCAGCCTGGGCTACAGATACCCAGCCTCAGCTCGCTTTGGCAGCATATATATTAAAAACTGGAATGACCATGTCTCAAAATAAATAAATAAATAAAGGGCCAGGCGTGGTTGCGCACGCCTTTAATCCCAGCACTTGGGAGGCAGTGGTAGGTGGATGGCTATGAGTTTGAGGTCACTGTGAGACTCAATAGTGAATTCCAGGCCAGCCTGGGCTAGAGTGAGACCTTACTCCCAAAACCAAAGAAATAAATAAATAAGGAAAGGAAGAAAAAAAAAGCAACAATAAGAAAAAAAATATGTATGTTTCAGGGTCCAGGGACAGGAAAACCTCTGTGGTATTTGAGAGTGAATATGTGGGAGAAGAGATGAAGCATCCAGGGCCACACCGCACACCAAGGACCCCGCAGCCACATGGCAAATATATTAGTCAGTATCTGTCCAACGCCAACTGAGTTCAAAGTCAGTTTGAGACCTACAATGAAACCCTGTTGGGATAGGGGATAAAGAAGGAGAGAGTACGAGAGAATGGGTCACCTGGAAAGAAAACTGTAAATTCTACTTGAATATGATGTGATTTCAGCAAGAATTAAAGAGAGTTGGAAGGAAAAAGGAAGGTTCAGATATACTAAGGAGTCGAAACACACAGGATGATTCCTAAATTACAAAAGAGGAGGGATTTAATGCTTTCACTTAGTCATCTGTGAACTTCTTGATGGGTTGATGTGGACCCCACCAGGGGCCTTTTCCATGGAAGCTTAGCCTGGAGGCCACAACCATGGTGGCTTCTTGGATTAGGGAAGTAGCAAAGGTAATAAAGACCTATATAACCCCTGGCATCCCAGAATCTCACATGCAGCATGAAAGGACCCTTGCATTCTATCTCATACCTCCTTGTTGAATTGACAACAATGCAAAAGCATGGATATGAGACAGGGACAAATTCAAGTGTACATAACCAGTCAGGAGGACAGTCAGGCTTGAGCCCATTTCACACTCTTGGCTTACTATTTTTAATTAATTAATTAATTAATTAATTAATTTATGAGCAGGAGTAGAGGGGGGAGATGGATATGCCAGGGCCTCTTGCTACTGGAAACCAACTCCAGATGCAAATTCCACTTTGTGCATCTGGCCTTAAATGGGCACTTGGAGAGTTGAACTTGGGCCATCAGGCTTTGAAAATAAGCAACTTTAACCACTGAGCAATCTTTCTAGCCCTCTGGATTGCTATTTGTGATGTCTATTTTTATTTTTATTATTTTTCTTTTTTTTAATTTTCTTTTTTTTAATTTTTATTAACATTTTCCATGATTATAAAATATATCCCATGGTAATTCCCTCCCTCCCTACCCCCACACTTTCCCATTTGAAATTCCATTCTCCATCATATTACCTCCCCATCTCAATCATTGTAATTACATATATACAATATCAACCTATTAAGTAGTGATGTCTATTTTTAAATGTTAATTTGACAGGGCCATGAGGATGTTCAGATATCTGGTTAAACATGGTTTCTGGATGTGTCTCTGGGGCTGTTTCTAGGAGTGATGTGGTGGTTTGAATAGATGGGCCCCAATATATTCAGTTTTTTATTTGTTTGTAATTTGCATCTACAGCCACCTAGATGGAAGCAATGCCATTGGGCGGATCTTAAGGTGTGGTGGTCGGTTTCAGATTTAAATCTAAAGATATGCAAAGTGTGCCTAGCTGGAGTTCCTTAAGTGTGCTGGGCTATGTGGCTTTTGGCTTTTTGGCTGGTGCTTCCTCTCTCTCTGCTTGGACCTGTGAAAGCAGGCCAGCTTCTTCTGCCATTATGGAACTTCCCCTGCATCTGTGAGCTTCAGTAAATCTCTTCCTCCATAACTGTGCCTGGTCTGGAAGTTCATCTCAGTGAACCTGAAGCTGTCTGCTACAAGTGATCAACATTTCATTAGGAGGACGGAATAGAACAAAAGACCATCTTCAGTGTACATAGATATCAGCTAATATGTTTATACCTGAGTGGAACAAAATGATTGAGGGAGGTTGAGCTAGCTCTCGGCCTGAAAGCTTTACATAAGATGTCATTCTTCTCCTGCTTTCTCTGATCTTGATTCAAGGCCACTGGATCAACTGGAATCTACCTGAGCTCTCCTACTCTCGTGCTGCTAAGAGTTCCTATCATGTAGCAGATCGTGGTACTCCATAGTGAATAGTGGTGTCAACTTATACCTTATAAATCAATCTTCCCTCTCTCCATGGTGTGTGCACGTGCACACACACACGCACACATATGCACATGCCATAGTGAATAGTGGTGTCAACTTATACCTTATAAATATATCTTCCCTCTCTCCATGGTGCATGCACATGCACACACACACACACAAGCACATGCATACATATATGCCCTTGTGATGCCCCATGCACTCACCTATGGAGGGATGGGTTTGCTGTCAGTGGGCAGAGCAGAATATCCAATGTTCCCATCCAGAGAAGATCATCAGGGATCTCATGCCATCATTCTTCCACCCACTCTTATTTGAGCAGGAGTCTCTTACTGATCCCAGGGATTACCATTTTTATTTTGCTGTTTGCTTTAGCCACTCCCCAGAGCTTCTGTGATGTTCCAGTCTCTGATAACCCTTGAGGCTGGGGTTACAGACACATGGCCACACCCAGCTCGTTATGTGCCTCCTGGGGATGAATTTAAGCAACTTCCAAAGCCTCCTCAGCCCCTCACCACCACCCCAAAGACACGTCAAACAGTTTTCTGAAATCACCATCTACAATTTTTCTTGTCATTCTGCTTCTTTTTGTCATGGAAACTTTCTAAGGTGTCATTTCCAGAAATGATTAGATCATAGAGACTGTGATCTAAGGAATGTTTTAACCCACTGATGGAATCAAACTTTGAAGACTAGTGGGAGATAGTGAAATTGTGCAAAGTGTGGCCTGGTTGGAAGTAGGTCACTGGAAGGTTCTCTTTTCCTTTCTGCTTCTGCTCCACTCTGCCATGAGGTAAAGAGTAGACACCTCCTTCACACATTGGCACCACCATGAAACACAGAGCCAGGACACCATGGGCGGAAATTGCTAATACTGCGAGCCAAGAGGCTTGGCGTGGTGGTGCACACCTTTCATCCCAGCACTTGGGAGGCAGAGGTGGGAGGATCGCCATGATTTCAAGGCCACCCTGAGACTACAGGGTGAATTCCAGGTCAGCCTGGGCTAGAGTGAGACCCTACCTTAAAAAACAACAACAACAAAAAATTGTGAGCCAAAATAAATGATTCCTCCTTTCACGTTGCATTTGTACGTATTTTCATCATAATTATGGAAAGATAACATAGTAACTAAGTGCCTGTCATCCAGTTGAGGAGAGAAGAAAGTATAACCTTTGTGAGAGACCAAGGCAGGTTCAATACCAGGGCATGGGCCCAGAAAGTTCATGAAAGATGGTAAGTTCTGTCATGGAAGCAACCTGCATTTGCAAGCTCCAATGTGTCTTGTCAGTGCTTCTAAAAGTTCATGTTGAAGGCCAGAATGGAGAGATGGCACCCAAGATGCCTAGCCAGAGTAGGCATGATGCAAATGATTATGATTAATTATTTCAGATATCATAATATAATTTAGAGACTGTCATTTTCATTTCATTTCCTCTAGTTTGCTCTTCTAGGTATTTCCATTCCATTTCATCTCATGTATTAATTTTGGAATGGATCTTTGGTGTATGAGTACTTAATACCATGGGATATGGTAAATGCAGTCAGTACATATCAACTGCTATTATTATGAGTCAGTATATTTAGTCTCGGATTATGTCTTCTTTTGGAGAGGAGATGTTTCCAGAATAACTGGTGCTCCAAAATAGTCTTTAGAGTGCTTTCAGTCCCAAGAGTGTATGAGTCCTGGGATCACCCATCCTCCTTCAGTGGACGCGTAAGGACTGGGTGAGAGTCAAGAACTCAACACACAGCAACCATAAAGGTGTGGTCTAGGGGCACTATTCAGCCAAGTGCAAACACAACAAAGTCAAAGTTAAGAAAAAGGTCTTTGGGGGAGCGCCAGGAATGTGCCAGAGGCTGTACAACAGCAGAAAGGGTGACCGAATAGAGGAAGCCAGGGCTGACTCCATTGTGTCCGGGGCCATCTGCTGCCCAGAACCACATTGCTGTTCTCTTTCAGTCCTTGATAAGAATACCAGGACCAGGTGTCTCTTTCCAGTTCCTTCCTCCCATATGCTTACCAGTCCCGCACCTGAAGCTGGTTTAAAATTTACCAAGTCCTACTAAAGCCTCAGTGGGAAGCACAGTACAGATAGGAGTTTCTTCTTGATATTGCCTCAACTTCTCACCTGGTCTGCCCATCCCCTTTCCTCTCCCTACAACTATGTCTTTACAAAGCAGCAGAGGCGACTTTCTTAAAATACAAGTCACATCACATCACTGCTTTTAGTTCTGAAAAAGATGGCCTTGCTGTTATTGGGAGGAAGTACTCAAGTTCTTATGGAGACCCTAAAGGCCCTCCAGACTAATCGCCTCGTTGTGTCACGTCATTCCTTTCTTCTCGACCTCCCCTCCTGACTCACTGCCCATGCGCCATGCCAGCCTCCTTTCCTGTTCTTCAAAGACTTGTACTTACAGTTCACCCCACCCGGGACATTCCCCTACAGGTGCTGTCTTGCTCACTCCCTCCTGTGGGCACTCCTTAGAGAGGCTTCTCTTTAACACTATAGTTAGAGTACCTCAGTGGATGAGATGCTCGCTGCTCAAGTTCAATCCTCAGACCCCACGTAAAAATCCAGAAGCCATGATAGCTTCTGGAATCCCAGCATGCTGATTCTGACACGGACTGGGAGCTGGGAGGTGGAGGCAAGAGAATTTCCCAGCAGCTTATGGTGAGCACAGCAAAGAAGCCCAGGATGAGAACCCAGAGTGAGAAACCCTGCCTCACATGGAGTGGATAGGTGAGGACTGACTCACCAGCAATTTGTCTTCTGATGTCCACTAATACTGGAACACACACACACGCACATACACGCGCACACAAGAAAATAAAATAATTTTAACACTTAATGTAACTTCCTTGGAATGTGAGGGAGTGGAAACTCTTGTACCCTGTTGTTACAAAGAAAATCCCGCATGCCCATATGCATTGCAGCGCTATTCACAATAGTGAAGAAATGGAAACAAATTCAACTTCTGCTGACTGAAGAGCGCATGGGAAAATATGGTATATTTACTCAGTGGAATATGATTGCATCTTTTTATTTAAGTTTTTTATTATTGACAACTTCCATAATTATAGACAATAAACTATGATAGTCCCCTCCCATTCGCTTTCTCCTTCACAACACCACTCTCCATCATATCATGTCCCCTCTCAAGCAGTCTCTCTTTTAATTTAATGTCATCATGTTTTCCTCCTATTATGATGGTCTTGTGTTGGTAGCGCCAGGCACTGCAAAGACATGGATATCAAAGGCGATTTTGTGTCTGGAAGAGTGTATTGTAAGGAGTCCAAGCCTTCCTTTGGCTCTTACATTCTTTCTGCCACCTCTTCTTCAATGAACCCTGAGCCTTGGAAGGTGTGATCGAGATGGTTCAGTAGTGAGCAGGCCTCTGTCACTTCTTCTCAGCACTATAGAGCCTTTTGTGTCATTGCAGAGGTCACCCAATGGGATCTTTTGCTGTGTGCAGGTGGTGGCATCTTGCATGGTGAGGTTCAATCTATAATATCTATAATGGCGGGGGCATGTATGACATCTCTAATGGTGGCTGTTGGTGGTGACCTCTTTAATGGCAGTGGTCAGACTATTCTAACTTTCATGATGCTATCCTTATAATACTGCAGGGCCAGTTGATGGCATCTCTAATGGTATGAGCATCAGTCATTGTAAGTGATATTTTTTTCTTTTCTTCCTTCCTTTTGATTTTTATACAGGGCCCCATGTGCTGGGAATAGACTCTTTTTGGTTTTAATTTTTGTTTTTTCAACTCAGGGTCTTGCTCTAGCCCAGGCTGACCTGGAATTCACTTTGTATTCTCAGAGTGGCCTCAAATTCACCCTGATTCTCCTGACTCTGTGATTTAATCTTAAGAAGAAGTCCTGTCCCTTTTGATAACATAGATCATCTATGAAGACATTATGCAAAGTGAAATACGCCAGGCACAGAGACAAATAGTAAATGTTCTCACTTATATGATGGTTTGAACATTTATTTCCCTCCAAAGTGCACTTCGCGTTGAAACCTAACCCCCGATGCAACAATATGAAGAGGATGAGCCTTTCAAAAATGATTAGACTCTGTAGGTCATGTTATCATGAGTGAACTAGTACCCTATAGAAGGCAGCAAGTCCATCCCTTTGCCTCTCTTCTGCCACACGAGTGTAAAGTGGCCATTCAAAGAATATAGTTGACAAAGGCGCTATCTTGGAAGCAGAGAGCAGCCCTTAGCAGACACTGAAAATGCTGGTGCCTTGACTTTGAACTTCCCATACTAGAGAGGGGAAAGAAATAAATTTCTTTTGTTTGTAAGGTACTCAATCTGTGGCATTTACTAATAGCAAGTTGAATTCCTAGTAGCAAGAGTAGGACGTTGGTGACCAGCAACGGTAGGTAGGGAGTGGCTGGAATTGGGAGATGTTGCTGAAAGAATGCAAACCTTCAGTTACAAAATGGTTGAGTACTATAGATGTAATGCAGCCTGGTGACCAAAGTTCATAATGCATTGTATGATTAACATTTGCTTCAGCACAAAAACTGATAACTAGATGAGGTAATAGTATATTTTCTTGACTATAATAAACAGTTCACAATGCATGCATATACCAAAGCATCACATGACAGAGGTAGGACGATTGCTGTGAGTTTGAGGCCATCCTGAGACTACATAGTGAATTCCAGGTCAGCCTGGGCTAGAATGAAACCCTACAACAAAACAACAACAACAACAAAAAAGAATTACATATAGATGGCAGTGACAGTGACTAAGACCTAGAAACATATTTCATAGCTTGTGTGAGATAATGTACACCTTCACCTGGAAGAGAATTTAGGCTGAATCTTTTATTCTAATAAATTGTTTCATCTCTGAAATTCATTACTATGTATTTCCTTATTTTCTGCCCATCATAAGAATGACAGTGCTTTGAAAGCAGAGTGGCTATCAAGTTGGGATTGGAGCAGGTAACTGGAGGCCATGTAATGCAAGTTGAAGGAAGACCTTTGAGAAAAGGGCTTTGGGAAGGTACCCCAAGCCCTTAACTTACGCTGCTCCTGGACCACCACTCTCTGCCATTAATTTCCTTGTCTCCTGGTATTTTGAAAAGATCCAGACAGGGTTAAAAGTTAATAGCCCATTAGGGACTAGCAAAATCCAAGACCAGAAAAAGGCTTCGTGTCAGCCAAGCAAAGACACAGAGCTGCTGCTGGCTTTTGGCCTCAGAATAGAATGTGCCAGGCAGTGGGATCAAGATAAAAAGAGGCATGGATTCTCAAAACCCCCATGAGTGAATCTTGTCATTTAATAGGTATAAGCAACAAGCAGTAACTGTATATGTCATTCCTCACATCATTGTGTTTCCAAGGCAACTGAATTACCAGAGAGATGTAAGGAGTGTGTATTGCTCAGAATCTATGTTCTTGGGAGTAGTTCCTGCCCCAGATGGCCTTGAAAACCATAGATAATATGGATTGTGCTTATATTTTCTCAAGTGCCTGCAACACAGGCCTGCATTTTTAGTGCTCTGAATCCAGTGATTTTATTGAGATAGGATCTCATTATACGGTCTTGGCTAGCCTGGAAATTTCTGTGTGGCCAGACTGGCCTGAAACTTATAGTAATTTTCCTTACTCAGCCTTACAGGACAGAAAGGGCCACTTTAGGGGCTGGAGAGATGGCTTAGTGGTTAAGGCATTTGCCTGCAAAGCCAAAGGATCCTGGTTCAATTCTCCAGGACCCACACAAACCAGGAGGTACATGCATCTGGAGTTTGTTTGCAGTAGCTGGAGGCCCTGGTGTGCCCATTCTTTCACTCTCTCTCCTCTCTCTATCTTTCTCTCACTCTCTACCTCTTTCTCTCTTAAATGAATAAAAAAAGAAAGGGCCATTGTAAAGTTCCCTTATTTGCCCCAAATGCAGACCCACCAATTAAGACGCAGTTGCCTCTGTTTCCTTCTCAAAGCTTTCATAAAAAGTTTTAAAACGTGTTACTATTAAATGAAAAAAAAAAGCGCTACTACTAAAAACATGTAAGAGGATGGGCAGGCAGGCACGGAGGTCTGGAGTGAGCAGGAGGCTCCTCCCACCTCCCCAATCTGGGCTCCCTGGGTGGACAGTATGTGGGTGGGTGGTCACTGCAGTCTGGACTGAGTAGGCCAGACCCCACCTTCCTGGCTCCTCCTGGTCCCCTGGTCCTGGTAGGTCCCATTGTGCTTTGCTTGGAGAGGCCTGGACCCTGTGTGAGCTGTGGAATCAGGCCTGTTGCTCTGGTATCCTGACTGGCCACTGGGTACCAACATCCCTGTTCATATTGAGCCAGAGGATGGATGAATGGGCCAAAGGACAAAAACTTGCTTCCTCCTCAATAAAATAAAGAGTCTTCCTAAGATGAGATAAAAGTCAGAAAACTGTGATATCTCCACCAAGGATGCCTAGACCTACAAGGAAAGCCTCCAATGAAATCATAGAGAAATCAACAGAAGTTCATTCCCAAAATGAAAACACAACAACCGATGAAATCCTGATCAAGAAAAAAAAAATCGCTGAACTGTAAGCAAACCATCAAAGAACAAAGTTTTATTTATACCATTTGAACAAGACAAAAATTTATCAGCACACTAGGAGAAAAGTTGTCACACGCCACCATCCTACCATTTGGTCCCAACAAGAAGTATTGACAAGGTGAGCTTGTCTGCACCTGCCCCAAATCCCAGCACTCCTGAAGTTGGGGCAGGAGCACCATGATTTCTATGCCAGCTGCTGCTGTACTGAGTTCTGGGACAGCCTCCCCCCCCCCCCCCCCCGCGCAGCCAAAAACAAAAACAGAAGCAATTTATTCTGCAGGCCAAACATCTTGTCTTGTCTCAAGCCACTGAGTAGTCTTCAAACACATCTTGTTCCCCTACAAAAATATACTATTGCACAGGAATTCCTTATTTTCCCATATGGGAAGTGCATATAAGTTTCTGGATTGTGTTGGAGCAGTTGGTAACCAAACTTGGGATTATCCCTCCCACAGCTATTTTTTCACATTTGCACATTAATAAATTTGTGTGGCTTCCAAAAATACAAACCAAAAACAAAGGCTGGAGATAAGACTTCGTGGTTAAGACACTTTTCTGTTTGATTCCTCTGTGCCCACACCAGATGCATAAGGTGGTGCATCCATTTGGAGTTCATATGCAGTGGCTAGAGGCTCTGGAGTGCCCTTTCTCTCTGTGTGTCTGCCTCTTTCTCCCTCTCTCTTTCAAATAGTAAATAAATGAAATATCAAAAAGAAAAACAAGAAAAGTAGAGACCAGATGATTTTAGATGGACCAGAACATTACCACCTAGTTCCTCCTCTTTTCTCTCCACCCAATTTCAGATCAAGAATAGCTCCTATTGGAGACTTGACTCCTGATGAGGGTAAATATTATGCCCATTCTTCCATTGTCTTGTATGTTCCAAAACTAGTATATTCTCCAACGGGGATAGGTGGTAGTGCTCTGGATAGAATTAATGAATAATGTGAGACTCGTGGTGGCAGAAGATGATCTTAATGAAGAAAAGAGTAGACACTGATACAGGTGTGAAATGAAAATAGACTGGCAACCATCAAAAGGATTTAAGTATGGGGGAAATAATCTCTGTTTGATGAAGAAGGGATTGCGGATGATATGCATATGAGACCAATAAAGCGCATTTGCAGAAGTCTAGGAAAGCAATGATGGTGGCCTGCAATGGGTAGTATCAGCATGCTGAGACGTTGGTGAATCCAAGACGTATCTAAGAGGGATTGTTAGATGCATTAAGTTAAAGGGAAAGAAGAGTCTAGAGTAACTAGAAATTTCTGGCTTAGGGGACTGGGTAGAAGACAGTGTGCTTATTAAAGTGGAGAAGCCTCGGGAAGAGGGTTCCTAATTGTATGTCAGGAACATATTTACATGGAAGCAAACTCCTTCATCCTTACTGTATTCTTAGTAAGGCTGTGCTCAATGTCCACACAAAATGACCTTCTAAAATCACTTTGAAACATTTCCTTTCAGTTTGTTATTAAAAACAGTAAACCTATTTTCTTTAAGTGGAATCTACCTCATCTAAAGATTGTTTCTATTTTTTTAAACTTTATTTTTATTTATTTATTTGAGAGAGAGACAGCGAAAGAAGCAGAGAGAAAGAGAGAGAGAATGGGCACGCCAGGGCCTCCAACCACTGCAAATGAACTCCAGACACATGTGCCCCCTTGTGCATCTGGCTTATGTGGGACCTGGAGAATTGAACCTGGGTCCTTAGGCTTCACAGGCATGTGCCTTAACCACTAGGCAATCTCTCCAGCTCCTTGTTTCTATTTTTTTGTTATGTGGTTATTGCTAACCCAAAGTTTATAAACTTTTTTTTTTGAGGTAGGGTCTCAGTCTGGCCCAGGCTGACCTAGAATTCACTATGTAGTCTCAGGGTGGCCTTGAACTCACAGCGATCCTCCTACCTCTGCCTCTGAGTGCTGGGATTAAAGTCATGCACCATCATGCCCAGCTATAAACTTCTTTATTAGTCAACAACAGGATTCAGGATTTCTTAATCTGGGGATAAAGGCTGACTTTGATTTATCAGCTCATTCTTTCATTCAGTCAATGTTTATGTCATGACGTTCTGGACATTAGGGATTTTATATGAGCCATAATAACATAATAACTATTTATCATCTATGAATGTAGGTATGTATGTATGTATGTATGTATGTATGTATGTATGTATGTATGTATGTATCCATCTGTCCTTCCATCCATTCATCCAGCCAGGCAGCCCTTTCTTTAGTCCCTCTGTTCCTCCATCCCACCACATGTTATTTCCCAGAACACCAGGGAAGAGATAGCCTCATTCACAGGCAGAAGTGGGTAATGATTTGTGGAAGGGAAAATTGGATAGAAAGGTAGGTGAAGAGAAGAGAAAGTCAGTCCTACGGAACTAACATCCCATATGTGGATCACTCTCATGCCCACTCTTGACTCCTCCAATCTATTGTTCCAAAGCAACCAGAGGACCTTTCTCCCAAGCTTAAAAGCTTCCAAGGATCTTCCTATAGCACTTTAGATAAAATCCACATGTCTTTCCAGGGCCTTACAGGGCTCTTCCTTGGTGACAGTCCACCTGTCACCAAGATTTCCCTGGGTCATTTTCATTAAACCCTTGTTTCTTTTTTGTCTTCTTTGTGCATGCTGCTGTCTGACTGGAATCTGTGTGTGTAATATTTTCAAACCTGACCTTTTCTCATCATTTAGGTCTCAACTCAGGTGCCACCTTCCTGGGGATATCTTCTGGACCATATTATTTGCTCATTGTGTATCTTTCCTAACCTACAGTTAAGCACAAGGTCAATTCATTTTACTCCTGTCTGGCTCTTAATTTTCCCCACAGGTCCTGACCCAGAAGTCCTCAATATGTATTTGTTAAACAAATAAATGTTCTCTTGGGAGGTAGTTATTTGTATTTCCATTTCCTTAGTGCAAACTTAAAGAAGTTGTGGTGTTTTGGTTTATTTGTTTTCATTACTTGGTTCCTAGTTGGCACCAACTTGGGAAAGTTGTGGAGCCTTTGGGAGGTGGAGCCTTGCTGGAGGAGATGTGTCACTGGGGGTTAGGCCTTGAAGTTCATTAGCTCAGCCCACTGGGTGCTTAGAGCTAGCTCACTCAGATGACTTCCTTTCTGCTATTTTAATAAGATGCAGTGCCCCTTGGCCAGCTCTGTTTTGGCCATGATCTAACTTCCCCTCAAGACTGTCAGCTGAAATGAACCCTCTCCTGTATGAACTGCTTCTGGGTGGGTATCTTGTCCAGCAATGAGAAGGTAATTGCTACAGAAGTGAAATGACTTCCTAAGATTGAACTGACTTGCAAAATAGCTGTCTTGCTCCATACATCTGATGACAAGCAGGCACACTGCCTCCTCAGTCCCTCAGGCCTGGCAGAAAACGTTTCAGTCAGACTCCATCAAGCTTCCTTCTTCCCCAAGCCTCCTGCTAGACCTGCTATTCTCTAAGAAGCACAAAGGTCATTAGCCAAATTCCACAGGTCGCTATGCATATTGCTAACACCCAGGAAGGAACCCTAGCATATACTGCCCAGCAGCCTGTGTGTTCATGTGAGAGAATGAAAGCAGCAACTCATCACATATCTTGTCACTCTTGCTGTTCATGCAGGATGGCTTCATTATGTCCAAAGAAATTGATCAGTAATAGAAGACTTATTCCAGTCAATTATGTAGCTGTATGCAGCCTGGAAAAAAAAAAAAAAAAAAAAAAAAAAAAAAAAAAAAAAAAACAGTGCTTAGCCAAATGCCACTAAAAACAATGCAGTTAGTTTGTAAGAGCAGATCTTCCGTCCTGGTGGGTAATTTTATTGTGGGGGCGAAACTGAATGCCAATGACCAAATACTCAGAGCTGATGGCTATGGCCACTTGGGGCCAGGTCACGATCATATGCATACTTCATACATTCACACTCCAGGTGGTGGGATCTATCAGAACAGTCCTCATTATGAGCTTAAAATTCTTTAAGCCAAGAAAAGATTATTCCACCTCTCCCATGAGCAATTATAAATAATGGTTTAGCTATTGTAGAAGTCATAAATTGAATGTATGAGTGTTCTAAATGCTACTAGTTTGACCAATGGTGATAGTTAACCAGGTACTTGCTTTGGAAATGTCTTTAAAATTTTTACTTCAATGCCTTTCTTTGTTTCTTTCCTTCCTTCCTCCGTATTTTTCTTTATTCTCTTCTTCTTCCTTCCTTCTGTCTGTGTCTATGTTTCCTCTTCTTCTTCTTCCTCCTCCTCCTCCTTCTCTTCTTCTTCCTCCTCCTCTTCTTCTTCTCCTCCTCCTCCTTCTTCTCTCTCTTTCTTTCTTCCTATTACTTTTACTCTGATGGACTAGAGATGCATAGGAAGCCCGAATACGCTCATTGCGCAGATGGATCTTGGCTCTGTTAATGTGTTCTATGATGGTGACATTAATGCTGTCTAAGTTGGTGGAAGGCCTGATCATATGGAATCCTTAATGAAAACCAGTCAATTTACTTTCATTATGAATTGCACATGAGTTCTCACAGTAAATTACCCAATGCAGTAACCTGGAGTCTTGGAACTGGCTTTGATATACAAATATGTCCACTTGTAATTAGCACAATAATTTCCTACAAATGATAATTGTCAAAATCTTTTGCCCCTGTGTAGTCTTCTTCTCCCAATTTGTCTTTCTTTTTCCTCCAGGGTAGTCTTTGCCTAGCCTACCAGGAATGACCATTTGTGAAGGCTGGAATCAATAGGAAGTTACTGTCACTTTGAGGCTTCTGCCTGATCATATGGATTGCAGGTGTAAATATGCAGAGGATTAGCACATCAGTTTCTTAATAGGGTAGTTAAGACCTTTGTGAACTTGGCTATCCCTCACAACCTCACAACCTGGGCTTTTTTTTTTTTTTTTTTACCTTCACTCTAACATGCTATGCATTTCTAGGCTTTTGGCCAAGCTTTTCACTTTAATGGGAATATTTTTCAACCTCTTCACTTACTGTTCTACAACTCAGAGTTCAACACCTACCTCAGTGCTCACTTCCTTCATGAATACTTCCAAAACCAATTGGCAGATTTCATCTTTCTCTGTATTTCCTCAATCCTCTGTCCATCTCTCTGGTGCACTCAGGTACAGCATAACTCCCTGTCCTTGCTTTCTTACTTTCTTTTGCAGTACTGGGTATAGAACCCTGGGGCCAAGTGTTGTAGCACCAAGCCAGCCCCTCCCTTAATTTCTGTTTTTCAATGCTATTTTAAATTGCATTGCTTTATTTCAACTTTCAATTGCGCATTGATAATATAAAATACAAGAAGAATAATTGTCCATGTGGTGACAGTGTCAGACTCAATTATTGTTTAAATTTTTCTGCATATACTATCTTACTGTGTGTAAGAAGATATGCCTGACACACATGTGTCAGATCATAACTCTTCCTGCAAAGCTCAAATTCACATTCCTCCTTTACCCACTTTTTCCAAATCCATGCTTTTCTGGAATCTTCCTGTTGTCCTTTCAGATGTCTAAAGCATCAGAAAAGGCAAAAGAGCCCTAAAATGAAGTTTTGTTCTGGACCTTGAAGCAGTACAGATAATCCATACAGGGGGGAAGTATCAGGATAATCCAGCCATGATCAACAAATGAATGCAAAGCTGGGTGAAGATGAGCCAGAGGAGGACCAGATGACCAAAGGGAACTCCAGTGCCTCAATGGATAATCTGGACAGACAGTAGGTTAAGAGTCTGGTGATACCTCAGCCTTACTTGCCAGGTATCCAGAGTTATGGCCACTGAAGAATGGACAACTATGAAGACAGCAAACTTTATTCTGACTGGTCCACAGTGACAGTGTTAATCAAACTCAGTCTCTTCTCTTCATATAAATAGTCCATGTTCACTGTCCTCCCAGGTTCCCTCCATCCCTTTCCTGCTCTACTATTAGGCAGGGTTCACCAGGAGACAGATACACTTAAGCTCTTATAGGCCCACAGTTGACTGTGAGAATGCTCTAGATACCATTGTGTAGACAATGGGGAGTTGCTGAGAAGTCCCAGGGCTAGCCTTGGATTCCCTAGCACACAGGGCTCCTTTACCAAAGAACCACAAGCTCAGAGGGTGATTCCTTTTACTGGATAGTTTTGTGGACTCAGTGAGTTTACCAAGCACCTTTGAGAGGTCTAGCTTGTCTGACTCAAAAATAGTGTCACAATAGGGAAGTGACTTGTTGGAAGTCACATGGCCACTAAGGCATGCCTTGGAACTTACATTTTGGATTTCAGACCCTGGGGGCCTGTCTAGGTGCTTGACCTCTCTCTGGCTATCCTCGAGTCCCCCACTGGGAGTAAGGAGGCAGCCATGCAACAGTGGGGATGGGACCAAATGAGAGCTAGAATGCTTGTTTTCCACTTCCACCTTGTTTCCCCAGCTGTGGTAGTTTGAATGCATGTCCCCCACTGACTCAAATGTTGAAATGAAACTCGCAACTGGGATCTCCAGCTGTCTAGCTCGAGGAGGTGTCACTGGGGGAGGATTCAGGAGTCTAACTCTAAGGTGTCACCAGGGGTGGATCTGAATTCTGTCCCAAATGTGTAGAGAGCAGTCTGAGTTCTGGGAGCCCTGCGTGTTGCTGGGGCGAGTGTGTGCTTGCTGTGTGTTGGTGTCTTATGACTGATGGTGGGTTCTTTCTCTGCTTGGATCTGTGAAAAGGTGCCAGCTTCTTCCACCATTGATGATACTTCCCCTCAATTTGTAATCTGGAAATATTTATTTTATCCCATAAACAGTATCTGGTTGGATGTTCATCCCAGCAATGTGGAATGGACTATAACACCAGTCTTGTTTCAGCACTTCTGCCTTTGAGATTTCCTTCCCTGCTTTACATTGCAAATCTGATCAAGTTCTTTAATAAGTTTGATACATCTTTCTGGGCACATAGAGGCACTGTTAATATCTCAGGGATCTAATACTTAGTTGGGGGGTGCAGTTAGACTGTGTAAGCAATGACTGACTTCATTTATGTGAGACCTGCTATGTGTGGCAAGCTAGATTTAGCAGGAAATATGGCCTCAATTGTGAAAGAGCCTAGCATTGACTTAAAGCTCTAAACAGGATCAGACAGGTGCAAATACATGCTCATCAAACCAGGACTGTGATAAAGAGTGACAGTCATAACACAAAAGGACAGAGTCAGGTGGCTCTCTTCATTAAGAACCTCCTATCTCATTCTCAGCCCTAGCCTCCCTCTCTGGCCTCCTTGGCTCCATAGGTGCCAGCTGTACTCAGAATCTGCTTATTTCATCTGACTCTGATACATACAGACCTACTTAATGCCAGCCTGGGTTAGTATATCATCCTGATTGGCTTTCTATACTCTCTAACTTGATGCTTCCGTCACTGACAGAATGATATATCTAATGCTAACTTTCCCTAGAACTTCTTAGTAACTCCCCATTGCCTACACAGTGGAGTCCTTACCTTGGTTTGCTGACCAGCGGTGTGATGAGTAGGAGTATGGACAATGATGTCAGTGTTTGATTACTATATGAGGACCCGGACAGCAGGCTGTGAATGGATGTCATTCAGCTGCTCATTTATTTTCAGGTTCCTCTTCACCCTAAGGAAAGTAGGTGAACTCACAAAACCAGCCTTGTTCAGTAATTAAAGTTCCAATATCCAATGGTAGACACTGACCAACTGGTTAGAATGTCCTGGTTCATCTTTGGCTACATGTTCAACAGGTTCATGTCCCAACATCAGCAGACCATAGTGTATCAATTAAACAGGCATTGAATACTTATTTGTATATTTCCTATTGTTCAAAATGAATTATAAATGCAGTTTCAGCACTTGTAATACAACTGGATTTTTTTGTTGTTGTTGTTTTCGAGGTAGGGTTTCACTCTAGTCCAGGCTGACCTGGAATTCATTATGTAGTCTCAGGGTGGCCTTGAACTCATAGTGATCCTCCTACCTTTGCATCCCAAGTGCTGGGATTAAAGGTGTGCACTACCACGCCTGGATCTTCAACTGGATTTAAAAAAATGACTTTCTAAGGCTAAAATAAATAAATATTAGAAAAACATGTGAAGCTAGGTATCAGTTTATACATATAATGTGGGACCTGAGGCCAGTATTAGGACAAAACCTGCATGACTAGGTTACCGATTTTCTGCGTCAGAGATCATTGCACCATTTAGTGGAGAATGATGAAGGTAGATAGTAGTGGGGAGAGAAGTAAGAGAACAGCTCTCTATGCCGGAGATGGTGTCAAAACAAGCATTATTTTGGACCAGAGGCTTCTATATGTTGGAAAACAAAGAAAACAGTTTGATTGGTCTGAAGAAGATTCAACCAGTCTGGATAGAACTCTCAATTATGTCTGGGGTCTTTTTCTCCCCTCTGCCCTTTTGGGAATAACAGTAGATGGGAGGAAGTGGGACAGCCTTGTTGCTTAAAATGATCACTATTCCCAGATTTTTCATATCTAGGGCTTTCAGTTGGTTCTCCAAGGGCTTCATTATCAGGAGATTCCACTTAAAGTCCCTAGGTCTATGTCTTGACTTTAGGATGCTACAGAATGCTCTTATGGGGTGTGATTGGTGTTTGTCAGGGTATGCAGATATATTTTAGTTCATTTGAACTTGTGACCCTGACTAACTGAATATAAAATGGGGGCTTCCTCACTCATAGTTCCTGAGATCCTCATATTATTTACACAGTGTGAATACCAATGTCAGTAATACTATTTATAAATGGCAAATTACCAATGCCTGTTCTATTATCCATGAGTAGTCACTGCATGAATTAGTGAATGGCCAAATGGAATAGGCCTGGCTAATCTGTCACTGGAAAGACAAAGGCAAAATGTTTTAGTTCATTTCAACTTCAATCAGTGTGACAGTGCAGGAGACTTGGTAAGCAATGGTAAAACATACTCAGCAGAGGAACTGTAACCTTGAACTGCTAATCCTTCCACCAGCACACACACTAGAGCCACAGATCCAGGAAAATCTGCCCCCTTTCCTCCTACAACACTGACTGCTAGGATGTAGCTCACTACACCCAACTCATCTAGATAAGGGTTCCCAGGGGCAATTCCTTCCTAGAGCCTCTGGAAACAGTGCTGCTTCCATGTATATGGACACTGCAAATAATAATTGGAACTAGGAATGAAGCAGTGCCTATATTGTGGCAAGTAGTCAGGGTTCTCCTTTAGCATTTGCGCGTGTGCTCACGGGCACATGCATCCTCACTTGCACACGCACACACATGCACACACACATATACACTGCACAGACACCACGCATACCACACACTCACACAAAAGAAAACAGTAAGAAACTGTTTGGAACTCACAACACACGTAGCTAAATGCCTTCCATATATAAAGAACTCTGGGGAAAAAAGCAGTAAGAAAAAAAATACAACAGCTCATGGGGAAGCTCCATGATGGCAGGGGAAACCATGGCATGAGCAGAGGCTGGACATCACCTCCTAGCTAATAGCAGGTGGACAACAGTGGCAGGAGAGTGTGTCAAACACTGGCAAGTGGAAGCTGACTATAATACCCATATGCCTGTTCCACAACAATTAACTTCCTCCAATAAAGTTCCATTTCCCAAATTGGCATCAGCTAGGGATTAAACATTCAGAACACAAGAGTCTATGGGGGATACCTAATTTAAACCTCTACATTATAAAAACTGAAGAAGAACCATATAGCCATCCTGGCACAAAGTAAGGCCCACTTTCAATGAGCCCCTTTCCTGCTTTAACTCTGGCTATGTCCTCATGGGAGACATTTTCAGAGGTTCAGGATCTGAGAAACCAGGATCACTTTCTGAGTGAAGATGATGCAAGGCCTGTGTTGCCCAATTTTTAGCCACATAGATGGGCCAAAATAAATGAGTTGTGAACAAGTCTTGTGTCAATTGGGGGCTAAATTGTTGGAATGAGACCCTCCCTACACTTCTGTGGGACCCCAATGCTTTTTATTGAGCAGGGAAAGGATTTCCAGATGTGTCTGCATAGAAACCATATTTGGAAGGTCCCAGATGTATTATGAGTCAAGATGGGGGTTGAGTGTCATTGCCCAAGCCCCACCCCACATATATAGGAACCAATCACTGAGTTGTAACTATGAGGGTCCTATGCCAATCAGAAACTGACTTGTTAGAGTAAGCCCAGCCCCTTCCACATCCAGGGAGTTAGGGGTTGCCTAGGTGCCATTTTGTGATGTTTAACATGTGTGCCAATCAGAAGCTGACTTGTCGGAATGAGCCCCACCCCTTCCTCATCCAGGGAACAGGGGTATAAATAAGCGCCATTTTGTGAGGTTTCCTGAGCATCGAGGTTCTTGCTGTCTCTTTGGGTCGACTTCTTTGAGTGAAGGTGAGAGCTGAGGGTGGACAGCAGCAGCCATACTCCTGATAGTGGGTAGCCAAATATTAAAGTGGGAGTCTTGTGTCAGCCTGGCACCAAGTGGGGCCCAGCTGCTGTATGGAGTTCCTACCCTACAAGGAATCTAGTGCACATCCTTCTAGGAGCCATTTTTGGAGTTTGGGTATCAGTGAGGGACAGGTCACTTTTTGATTCAAAATGAGGACTGGGAGTGTATTGCCTAAGCTCCACCCTCAAAGGCAGGCCCCAGTAAATGGACTTTTGCGGGTCTTGTGTGTATCAGGCTCACTTGTGGAATGACACCCCTCCTTCTGAATTCACCTCCAGGAAATAGGTGGGGGGGAGGGATAAGTGCCTTTTTGTGAGGTCCCTTGTGCTTGGAGGGCTCTGCCATTTGCTCCCAGAATCAAGGAAAGAAAGAGGAGTAACAACCCCACTCCAGATAGTGGGTCCCCAAATAATGGAGTAGTACCTTGTCTCAGGCTGGCACCAGTATGGGGCTCAATTGTTTTAATGATTCCCTTCCCTGCTTGTACTCAGGGTGTGTCCACAATTGAGCCATTTGTGAAGAGATATGTGAGGACCAGGTCACTTTTTGAGTCAAGATGGGGCCAAGTGTAGCCCCCCAAGCTCCAACACATAAGCCCCAATCCCTGAGTTGTAATCATGTTGAAGGTCCTGTGTCAATTGGAAACTCTTGTTGGATGAGCCCCCTTTCTGCTTTCATATCCAGGGAATTGGGGAGGGGCAATGTGTACCATTTTGTGAGGTTCCTGCAACTTAGAGGGATTTGATGTGCTTTAAGAGTCTTGGTGAGAGCAGAAGTGGACTGTAACCTCTTTACTACAGATGAAGGGTCATCAAATAATGAAGTTCCATTAAGTGGGGCCCAATGTCTGAGTCCTTTTCCTGCTATCAATCCTGAGTGTGCCTGCAACGAAGCCATTTGTGGAAATTTGGGATCTGGGAGGGCTAGTTATATGAGTCAATTTTGAAGCTTGAAGTGGATGGCTTTAGCCCCACCCCATGTTGGCAGACCCCAATAATTCAAGAGGAAACTTGTAGGCAGCCATATAGCCATTGGGTTGAACTTGTCTCAGTGATTCCCCTTCCTGCTCTTCTGCATCCACATCCAGAGACTTGGAGAGTATAGTGCCATTTTGGTAGGTTCCTACTGGTTAGAAGGCTCTACCACGCTTTGGGAGTTAAGGTTAAGAGCTGACTTGGCAGTAGAGGCCTCTTTCTAGATAGAAGTATATCAAATAATAAGGTAACACCCCCTGTGTCATCCTGGCAAAAATAGTGGGGTCCTGTTCTTATATTGAGCTTCTTTCCTGCTTATACTCCTGGTGTGTTTAAATAAGACATTTTGAGGGGTTCTGGACCTGAGAGGGTGAGGTGACTTACTCTGTCAAGTTGGAGGCTAGGAATGGGTCGACTAATCCCCATTCTATATAGACAAGCCCCAGTAATTGAGTTGTAAACCTGTTGAGGGTCTTCTGCTAACCGGGACCTGACATTTTGTAGTGAGCCTCTCCCAACATTTCTCCATTCATATCCAGGGTACTGGGGGTGAGGGACTCAAGTTCCAACATTTTTTGAGGTTCCTGGATCTTAGAGGGCTTTGCCATGCTTTTGTATTCGAGGTGAGTGTTGAGGGTAGACTTCCAAAAATTATTTATTTATTTATTCATTCACTCATTTATTTGCAAGCAGAGAAAGATAGAGGAAAGAGAGACACAGAGAGAATGGATGTGTTGGCCTCCAGCTGCTACAAAAAGTACAGGGGCATGCACCACTTTGTGCATCTGACCTTACATGAGTATTAGGTAATCTAACCACAATTGTTATGCTTTGCAGGCAAGCGTCTTAACAACCAAACCATCTCTGCAGTTCGAAGGTGGACTTTTGCAGCCCAATCCCAGATTGAGGACCTGTAACTAGAGAAGTAGCACCCCTGTGTTAGCCTGGCACAAAAGTGGGGAGGAGGCTAACAATGGTACCAATGTGACTATATTCACTGAGTACAAAACTAATTAAAAAAAATTTAAGTGGGGGCTAAATTTTATAGTCCCTTACCTGCTTGGACTCCAGGTTTGTCTGCCAGTTTGGGGCCCCCAAGTAGGTAAGGTCACTTCCTATGGCAGGATGTCAGTTGAGAGTGGACCCCCCCCAAGCAACACTCCACATTGACAGGCCTCAATATTTGGTCATGTAAGTGTTGATGGCCTTGTACCAATGGGGACTTGACTTATCTCAGCCCTTCCCTGCCCTCTTGCATTTACATCTGGGGTTTTAGGGCATGTGGCATCATTTTGTAAGGTTCCTGTAACTTGGTTGTGCTTTAAGAGTCAATGTGAGGGCTGAGAATGCACTGTAACAGTCCCACATCATTCAGTGGGCCCCCAAATAATGAAGTGTCAGCCTGGTGCCAAAGTGGATCATTGGTATTGGGAGGTTTCAGGGATATGAATGCCTTGGTCCTAAGGTGATGTCACGTCAGTAGTAAGAGATGAAGTCTTGGATAAAGGTAAGATGTCAGGAAACCCAGGTCAGATGATAAATAACAAGGGACTTAGGGAACCCCCATATCTAGAGAGATGAGCCCAGGTCTTGTGGTCATTGCTGGAGACCTCATTACAGAGGGGAGGGGCTGTGTCACCTGCTTATGTCTCTTGAGTGATGTTAGGTTTTCTGTGAGGTAAGGAACTTGGTCTGAAGTGGCTAACCTCAATTATCAGACACAAGAAACTGAAAAGTCAAGTTGAGGGCTCCATGGGAAGACTGAAGGTAACACCTGTCCACAGCACAGTCAAGGAACACACAGAAGTGTGCCTGACACCAACCACTCCTACAGTCCCGTGTCTGTCTGTCAGTCTGAGCATGTCTTCTTGTTTCCAGGTGATTGTTTCAGGGAGCTGCAGGCCCTACTAAGAGTGACCTGGACTCAACTCATCAGAGGGAGGATCCCAGGCCTGTCAGGACTCAAGGTGAGAACTGAAGGAATCCCTTCACCTAAATACATAGGATCCAGCCTTTGGTTGTCCCTTCTGTCAACTATGAGAGACCCTAAGACTTGGGTGGAATTCCCTCACCTCACTCATTCTTCCCTTTGTTTCACAGAACTAGGAGCGTGGCCTCAAGTCATCAGTGGAAAAGTTTCATCCATTAGCACTTACCAAGGTGAAACCAAGCAGGGTCCCCATCCCAGGTAGCATGGACCACACCAAATCAGGCCATCTCTTACAGTTTCCCCTCCACAGTAGAGTCACATATGAAGCCCTCTGATTGCATTTTATTGGAGTGGGGGACACTTGTCTCATGCCATACCAGCCGAAGGGTTGGGTCCAGCCCTTGCTAGGAGAACGTAAAAGGCCCAGAGTGACCACAGGGCATCATAAACCCAAGGGGGGGGGACTTATTAGAATCCAGCCGATCTCTCTTGTCAGGGTTGAGGACCCAGTGTTGTGCTCACATTTGGTAGCTCTGTTTAGGGGAGAGTTGCAGAGAGCAGGGGTTGAAGCTCTTCATCTGAGGCAGTGTCCTCAGGCTAAATTGGAAGTTTGAGCAGGGTCAGGAGTCAAGGTGAGATGCATAATCGCAATAGGTCCAAGTGGTCCCACTCTAAATCACAAGATGCCCACGTTGCCTGGTCCCAACTTTACCCTGAGTAAAGTTGTCATTTCCACTTCCAGTTTTTCAAGGGTCAAGCAGAAGCCAAAGGAAAACACATAAGATCTTAGTTAGAGTGGTCATAGGCGTGTTTGTCATTCGAGTCTACTGTCACTCTCGTCTTCTTTCCCTAGCCTGAGGGTTCTCAACCGCAGTTCACCTGCCTGTTGTGCACCAGGAAAATCTTAATGTCTTACTGTCAGGACAACCAGCCTCGGGCCAAAAGAAAGGCACAAGACTTTGAGTATCCTCAGGTACTTAGGGCTGGGCAGGAAGAAGAGCCCACTGCCCTCACCTCAGGGCGGGGGGTGTCTGTTGCTAAGGCATCATATGTTCCACAGAGTCCCCTGAGAGCTGACACTCCTCCAGAGATCATGAGCTCCATTCCTGAAAACCCATCTGATGAGGCCTTCTGCAACCAAGAAGAGCCAGAAGGCCATATGTCCAGTCTGTGTCATGAAATAAACGAAAAGGTGTCCGAGTTGGTGAATTTCCTGCTCGTGAAGTATCGAAAGAAGGAGCTGACCAGTAAGGCAGAAATGCTGGAGCATGTCATTGGAAATTACCAGCAGTTCTATGATAGGATCTTTAGTGAAGCCTGTGAGTTCATGCAGTTTATCTTTGGCATTGATGTGAAGGAAGTGGACCTTGTTTCCCACTCCTACACCCTTGTCACTGCCCTGGGACTCACATATGATGGTATGCTGAGTGATGTCAAGGGTATGCCCAAGACAGGCTCCCTGATAATCCTCCTGGGTATCATCTTCACAAAGGGCAACTGTGTCAGTGAGGAGGAGGTCTGGGAAATGATGAAAACCATGGGGTTGGGTCCTGGGAGCGATAGTTTCATACATGTGAAGTCCAGGAAACTGATCACTGAGGACTTTGTGCAGGAAGGGTACCTGGAGTACCGCCAGGTGCCCCACACTGATCCTGCTCAATACGAGTTCCTCTGGGGCCCAAGGGCACATGCTGAAACCAGTAAGATGCAAGTCCTAGAGTTCTTTGCTAAGATGAGTGGGAATGACCCCAGATCCTACCCCAACTTATATGTCAAGGCTTTGAGAGATGAGGAAGAGAAGGCTAAGTCCAGAGTTGCCCCAGCAGAAGAAGGTCCTGCCATGGACAGTGCCAGTTCTAGTGTGCAGGCAGCCTGCAGCGATGATTAGGCCAGACAGGGATTTCAGCAGTGGCTGGGGTGGGGTGACACTGGCGTTGTTCTTCGGTTATGTTTGGGTGGCCTGAGGACTTATAATGGTATTCTAAAGCATTTTTATGTGTACCAAGTTTTAGGAGCTTCACATTTGAGACATGTTAACTGTATTAGTCATGCTCACTGCTATTTATCTAGGTTAGAATTTTGTTACTTTGTGAAGCAAATTAGGCCCTTCCCATGTTGTATGTAATCTGTCACAAGGTACTCTGGCAATTGGACTGGAATTTCTTTGGAAATGTGAAGGAAGTAACTTGACATCAAAATAAATAAAACTGATTTTTGCTAACTTTATTTTCTTTAGAGTTTCATTCTAAGACATTAAAAGATATACTGGGGGGTGGGTCTGGAGAGGTGGCTCAATGATTAAGCACTTTCCTGTGAACCCTAAGGACCCCGGTTCGAGGGTCCATTCCCCAGGACCCATGTTAGCTAGATGCACACATCTGTAGTTAGGAGTGCACGCATCTGTAGTTTATTTGCAGGGGCTGGTGGCCCTGGAGCACCCATTCTCTCTCTCTCTCTCCCTCCCTCCCTCTTTTTCCCTGTCACTCTCAAATAAATAAAAATAAACAACAACATAAAAGATGTACTGGGGGGCTGAGAAAATGGCTCAGCGGTTAAAGGCACTTGCTGGTCCTGGTTTGATGCTTGATTCCCAAGTATACATGTGAAGCTACATGCACAAAATAGCACATGTGTCTTGAGATTGTTTGCAATGATACAAGGTCCTGGCATGTGATATGCTCACTCTCTGTCCCTTTCTTTCTTTGTCCCTCCCTCTCTTCTCGCCTCCCTCCCCTATCTCCTCTCTCTCTAGTAATTACAAAGGACATATATGTAGATCATATTAACTGTTACCAAAGTCAAAACTATAAAACTCCATAATGCCTGGGGTTCGTTTTAGGTACCGTGATTGAGTTCAGACTGAGAGAAAGGAAAGATAGGTGCTCTGGGTAGTTCGTGTTGATATTACAGGGAGGATCATGGGATTTGGTTCTGTGGCAGGAATAAGAGATACAGGAGAGGGCTGGAGAGATGGCTTAGTAGGCTCGATTTCCTAGGACCCATGTAAATCCAGATGTGCAAGATGGTGGTGCATGCATCTGGAGTTTGTCTGCAGTGCTAGAGGCTCTGGCATGCCCATTCTCTCTCGCTATCGCTCTCTCTCCCTGCCTCTCAAATAAAAATATTAAAAAAGAGATACAAATGAACATAGTGTCCAAACAGTGATTGAACCCACCATCACCAAGGATTTCTTAAGATAAGGTTATCAGGGATAATGAAGCCCAGAAGCCCTGGAAGATGCCATTCTGCCTGGCCGAGAGGGAGGGCATTTTATTGTGGGTGTCTCATGTAGTTTGGTCAGATGTAAGCAGGGACTGGGTTGCAGTGACTAAGAATGGATGGGGAGGTAGTGATTGGGTGGAAAAACTGTCGGGAGGGAGGGAAAGGGCTGCTCCTTGACTCACATTCCAGGAGCTTCCCTGGGGCGAGGTCTCCTGCACATCTGGGTTGCTCCATGTGAACTCTGAGAAGGAGGCTATACTGAATTTTAAGCGGGGAATTTCTTCTCAGGGCTGGCAGAAGATCATAGGGCTAAATGGACCATCAAGCCTTGGCTTTTCCAATCCTCCCAGCCCAGGACCAAGCTGACTCAGGCCGAGGCTCTTTTCAGCACTGCATACTGTCTCTCAGGTGATGAGACGTAGGATCCTGGAGCCAGCCTGTCACCTACACAGAGCAGCCCTAAAGAAGGTGACGGTATAAATCAAACCCAATCTGGGGGTTGTCTGGGTCCTGGAAAGCTACTGGATAGTGTGGACATTTCTGTCTGGTCCCAGCATGTCCTTGCGTTACCACCCCTTGCCACGCTTGTCGCTCCTGTGCCTGCCCTTCCAACTTCCACTGTGGCCTAGTTGCCTGGCCCTTCTTGCTGCCTCTTCTCAAAGTGATAACGATGACTTGCCTTCACCATGACACTGAGCATTGCTGCTTCCTGTACAAGTCCCCTGGTCCTCCTAACAGTGCGTCCACATCCCATCACAAAGCCTTGGAAGATTGGTGAGAAATCTTCACTTTGAACTGTGACTTGAGACACTCGGTCATCTCTACCTAGAAGCCCACTATTCTATCTTTCTAGTGGAGTTTGATTTGGCCAATAATTATCCGGTTCCTGGGATATTACTCTGAGAGTAAAAGGAGCATTTAAAAAGTATTGATAATTTTCATACATATACATAATTTTTTATCACAATCCTTTCTCATTACCTTCTGTCTTCCCCTCCCCATCTTCTCTCCACTGAACCTGTTCTTTCCCACTAGTTCCTCTTCTATTTTGGTATATCTTATTTTGCTCTTTTCCATTCTCTTAGATGGCATGTTGATAGGCTCACTATTGTGCAAGGCTTGTGGAAGTAATGACAGCTGCTGTGAGGTCATGAATGCAACCACCACCTCAGGTCTGGAGGACAATGTTCCATAGAATATGGTCGATGGTCGTGATTCTTACATTCTTTCTGATACTCCTTCCACAATGTTCCCTGAGCCTGTGGGTGGGTGGCAGTGACAGAGATGACTCAGTGAGTGCTTAGCACTCAAATGCCACTTCTTAGAAGCTTGATGACTTTTGAGTCTTCCCAGTGGTCACTACCTGCAAAAAGAATCTTCTCTGTCTAAAAGTGAGAGCCGTGGGCTTGAGAGCTGGCTTAGTGGTTAAGGCACTCACCTGTAATGCCAAGGACTCAGGTTCAGTTCCCTAGGACCCGCGCAAGCCATGTGTATAAGGTGGCACACACATCCAGAGTTCTTTTGCAGGGCCCTGATGCACTCATTCTCTTCCTCTCTGTCTGCCTTTTTCTCTCTCTCAAATAAACAAAAACTGCAAGCAGACTAATCTTTGGACATAATCATCTTTAGGACAATTTGACGGGCACCACATATCCATTTAGTCAGATAACAACAGGAGCTTCCCTCCTAGGACCTTGCTCCTTGCAGGGAGCATTTCTGAGGGCACCCGGGTCAGCGTGAGCTTCTCAGCACAGGAGAGGCGCCGGCACACAGCCCATGGGTATGCTGCTTCGGTTGATCAGCTGAGGGACTGTGGCAGCCAGGTCCGCATTGCTGGTAGAAATCACCTCACCAAGAGCAACTTGTGGGACAAAGGGTTTATTTTGCCTTATAGACTCGAGGGGAAGCTCCATGATGGCAGGGGAAAACGATGGCATGTAGAGAGGTTGGACATCACCTCCTGGCCAACATCAGGTGGACCATAGCAATGGGAGAGTGAGCCAAGCACTGGCAAGGGGACACTGGCTATAACACCCATAAGCCCGCCCCCAATAATACACTGCCTCCTGGAGGCATTAATTCCCAAATCCCCATCAACTGGGAACCAAGCATTCAGAACACCTCGGTTTCTGGGGGACACCCGAATCAAACCACCACAGGGACTAAGCCTCCTCACAAGTGGGAGATAAGCAACAATCATCTGCCAAAAATCAACTTCAAATGACCTTGGTATCCTGCTACATATGAAGTATTTTCTTGATGGACATGCTTGCTCCAATTTGAAGAGAAAATGCCCTTCATCGCCCTTCCACTATCTCTGCTACGGCAACTTTCCCCACATGAACTTACTGTCTGTCTGGATGACTAAGGCACCCGTTCAGGTTTTAGATACCAACATTCCTGTGGAGCCCAACAGAGGCTTACAGGTGAAGAGATACCCTTGCATCTAATGGGAGAGGACCATCCTCTGCCTTCCAAGAGGATAGAAAAAATTGCCAAGGGTAGATCCGAAAATTGCCTTTCTATAAGCTTTCCCATAATCCCCAGGCAGTAAGATGGATAATGTAGGACTTGAAAGAACCTGCCACAAACTAGGTGTACTGGTACGTGTCTGTATTCCCAGTAGTTGGGAGGTGGAAGCAATAGGGTCAGAAGTTCAAGGTCATCCTTGGGTACAGAGCAAGTTGGAGGTCAGCATGGCCTATATGAAATATCTTTCCAAAAAACAGTTAAATTAAAAGAGGCATTTGCTACAGGGTGGACACTGAAGAATTCAGAGAATTTGAAGGCAAAACTGGTCTCAGAACTCTCACCAATAGGTGGACTGTGGCTGCACTTAGGTTTATTTAAATGCTGACATTGCCCAGAGTAGTGGGTGTATTCTCATAACATCAGTCCTCCTTTTCCAAATTCTCCCGTGATTTAGTCCCCTCCTGTAAGATCACTACAATGATTGATCTGATGGGTATTTGTTTAGATCAACTTTGGGGGTTTTCATAGATAGCTGTGTGGTAATAATATGTTAGTCAGTTTAATGTAGATGCAGAATAAAGAGTCTAGTGATCTTCACCTTGCCTTGAAATTCTCATGAAATGAGTGTAGGGTAGCACATGCACGTCCACCTTGAATTGGCCTCCATTACTCCAGAGTTCTACAGCACCCATATATCACAATCAAGCCGTCCTCTTTCTGATGGGCAGAGGCTATTCCCCATTTGTTGTGATAAACATTTTTTGTTTCGATTTATATTTATTTATTTGAGAGTGACAGATAGAGAGAAAGAGGCAGAGAGAGAGAGAGAGAGAGAGAGAGAGAGAGAGAGAGAGAGAGAGAATGGGTTCGCCAGGGCCTCCAGCCACTGCAAACGAACTCCAGACGCAGGTGCCCCCTTGAGCATCTGGCTAACGTGGGTCCTGGGGAACCGAGCCTCGAGCCAGGGTCCTTAGGCTTCACAGGCAAGAGCTTAGCTGCTAAGCCATCTCTCCAGCCCAGTGACAAACATTTTTAAACATGAATTCCTGTGCAGAAGTACATGTCTTATACTAAGACAAGAACATAGACACTGGGCTAAAGTGGAAATGGTGTTAATTAACTTTTGGGCTGGAGAGATGGCTTAGAGGTTAAGCACTTGCCTGTGAAGCCTAAGGACCCCCGTTCGAGGCTCGATTCCCCATGACCCACGTTAGCCAGATGCACAAGGGGGCGCACACGTCTGGAGTTCATTTGCAGTGGCTGGATGCCCTGGCCCGCCCATTCTCAATCTCTCTCTATCTGTCTCTTTCTCTCTCTGTCACTGTCATATATATAAATAAATAAAAATGAACAAAAAATTTTTAAAAATAGTTTAACTTTTTATAAGTCTTACTAAAAATTATGTTCCCTCATGTGGCAGATAGGCGAGTCAGTGAATGGAACTGGTCAGTTCTCAATATATCCCTACCCTAATCTCTGGAACCTTTAATTGTGGCCTGTCTGGAAAAGGGGACTTTGCAAATGTCATTAAGGATTTTTCTGTATCATGTGAGTATGCCTTACATGCAACTACATGAGTTCTTACAAAAGCAAAATGGTGAGAGATGTAAAACACAAGGCAAAATGACATTGTGACCACAAAAACAAAGGCCGAAGTGAAGACTGAAGTGATAAGGTCACAAGTCCACGGATATTGGCAGCTTTGGGACCTGGAAGGAACTAATCTTGGTAATGTTTTTAGTAGTTGTGGTTCCTGGGATGGAATGAAGGGCGGCATCATGCAGGCTAGGGAGGTGCTCTGTCTTTGAACTGCATGCTCGCCCCAGTCCTGCTGATTTTAGCAACTTAAGCCTTTATAATTGCAAGAGAATTAATTTGTTTGTAAAGTACTGGGAGAGGCTATAGAAAAAGAACACTTTCGCTGGGCAAGGTGGAGCACGCCTTTAATCCCAGTACTCGGGAGGCAGTGGTAGGAGAATCACCATGAGTTCGAGGCCACCCTGAGACTCCATAGTGAACTCCAGGTCAGCCTGGGCTAGAGTGAGACCCTACCTCAAAAAACCAAAAAAAAAAAAAAAAAAACCAAAAAGAACAACAACAACAAAAAAAACCACTTGCATGCTATTGGTTGGGAAATAGTATAGCCATTGTGAAAAATATGATATGGAAGTTCCTCAAAAAATTCAAAGTAGATCTACATATGATCTGGCAATCTCACTATTGAAACTATATCCAAAGAAGGTGAAAACAGGGTGTGGAAGAGAGACAGCTACACTGACCTGACCATAGCAACATTGTTCATAGCAATCAATACCTGTAGATAATCTAACCCTCCCTCAACCAATGAGTCCATGAAGACATCGTGGCACAATATACAGCATGGAATACTATTCCATCATCAAATGTACATTTTGTCTTTTATGGCAACTTGGATTGACCTAGTGTGACGGTCAAGTTTGGTTGTCGAATGGATCAGGTATCCACAGGTATTCCTCCTGGTTGGGTCTCTGAGGTTGCCTCCAAGAATGAGGAAGTCCTTTCCTCAGAGTGAACCCTTTAAAAGGGGGGGATGGCTTTATGTAAGGAAGCACTGGGAGAAAAGAGCTGCTTTCTCATGCCTGTACTGTTTTCTGGTGAGCGCCTTCACTTGCACGTGCAATCTGTCTTGTTGGCATTGGAACCAAGTTTCCTCAACCTTCCAGCATAGACTTGCAGTGGAATGTTAGGGGTTCAGAAAAGTCCTTGAACCCCAAACCCTGGGTTTGCATTTAACCAAACTGAGAAAGATAATTATTAAGTTATTATATTTATTAAGTTATTATATTTATGCAGGAAGTATAGAACCAAAGGAAGGAAAGTGCATACACCCACGTGGTTGATCTGGAAGAAAGGTGAAAGCACAGTCAGTGAGGACAGAAAATACAAGGAGTTCGTGCCATGTGCAGGGCAGGAACAGACAAAGAGTCCATGTGGGAAAAGCCATTAGGAAGTTATCCCCTCCTATTGGCCCAACTCACCAGAGCCTGGATGTTCAGGAACGGTTAGGCAGCCTGGAGAACTTGCCCTTCCCTCTTAAATGTATTTACAACCTTATGGTGGTGGGCCCTACCTTCCAGCTCAGGTGAGCTAGAGGCTGTCTCAGGAAGAGGCTAACCATGGTGCCATGTTCTAGGGACTGAACTTGACCAATCACAGTGTTGGGATTAAATCCTAGGAAAGAAGACCTCCCTCCCAGGAGGGGCCCAGGTGGTTTGTGGGAAAAACACATCTAGGGAAGAGATAAGAAGTCAGATCATACCTTGATCTCTAGCAAAAGTGGAGACTGTAAGGATACTTGCAGAGACCCAGCCACCGTAACTGCCTAACAAAGCTACCTGACTCAGACTGAAGACCTGTGTTTCCCAGGAAAAGCTTCAGGCCTTCAGTGCTATATTGTGGGACTGCTGAGGCATCCAGCTGTGGGACCTGAGCATCGACTGGGTTTCCTTAACTCTCAAGCCTTCAGACTTCTGTGGTTGGACTGGTGTTAAGTAATCCAAGAATTTCTCTTTTTATTACAATTTATTCTATCAGTTCTGTTCCTCAAGGAACTCTGACTAATACACCTGCACAGGTTAAGTGAAGTAAGCCATGCTCAGAAAGGCAGCCCCATGTGATGTCAGAGATGGAAATCTTAAAATTTGAACTTGGGGGTTGAATAGATTGCTCAGTGGTTAAAAGCACTTGCTTGTAAAGCCTAACTGCCTAGGTTCAATTTTCTAGTACCCACATAAACCAAGAGGCACAAAGTGGCTCATGTGCTAGAGTTCCTTTGCAGTGGTAAGAGGTCCTGAAGCATCCATTCATTCCCTCTCTCTCTCTCACTCTCTCTCTCCTATGTAAATAAATAAAAAATATTCCTTAAGCCAGGCATGGTGGCACATGCCTTTAATCCCGGCACTCAAGAGGCAGAGGTAGGAGGATTGCTGTGAATTCAAGACCAGCCTGACACTACATAGTGAATTCCAAGTCAGTCTGGACTAGAGCAAGTTCCTACCTCAAAAAGCCCTTCTCTCTCCCTCTCTCTCTCTCTCTCTACACACACACACACACACACACACACACACATAATGGTTAAAGTTGGACATACAGAAGTTACAAGTAAAATTGTTAAATTGTTACCCAAGGCTGTGGAAGGTGGAGAGCTTTTATCAATGGATAGTAGATTATACTTAGGATGGGGAAATTAAGTTCTGATGCATAGCAGCATGTCCATAGATAAAATAAATGTACAATGTATTTTTAGAAAGCTAGAAGAAAAGACTTTGAATGTTTTAGCCATAAAAAAGTGATCAATGGTTGAGGAGAAATTATTTTTGACCTCACTTGAACATTGCTCAGTGTATACATAAATTAAATACTACACGGTACCTCATGAATAAGCAAAATTTGTATGAATCAGTTACCATGGTTTTAAGCTACTACATTTTTAGTAATGTGTTACAGTGACAACGGGGAAAGAACAGTGGAGATGTATAACTTAATTCTCTTAAAAACATAAGGGACTGAGACTGTGGCAATGGCTCAGTGAAGGAGGTGCATGACGACATGAGTTCGGATCCCCAGAATTCCTGTAAAAATGTCAGGTGTGGTGTGCACCTGCAATCCCAGGACTGTGGAGGAAGTCTCAAAAAATCTCAGTCTGGTGTAAATTGTGACCTCCAGAGTTGGAGACCTTGTCTCAAAGGATAAGGAGGAGGGGGAGAGATTGCTTAGCAGTCAAGGCTCTTGCCTGTGAAGCCTAAGGACGCAGGTTCAATTTCCTAGTACCCACATACGCCAGATACCCATGGTGGCGCATGCATCTGGCCTTCATTTGCAGTGGTTGGAGGCCCTGATTCTATCTCTGTATTTGCCTCTCTTTCTGTCTCTCTCTCTCTTAAATAAGAAAATAAATAAAATAAAAAAGAAAGAATGAATAGGCAAACAGCAATGATCTCCACACATATATACACATGCAAAAAGCCAAAGTCAAAAGTTTGAGGAGAAGTATGTCCTTATTCAGCAGAAGAAAGAAGTTTAATCATGGCAGCTTTTAGGTTCTGGGATAAGATGGAAGATGTGGAGATGCCACAGTGTCCGCAAGGCATATGGTGTTGGGCATAAGAGGAGGGTTGGATATGGACTCCCTGAGGAGCACAATCAGCAGGAGGCCTGGGCTGTTAGGGACATAGAACACAGTAGCCCTGCCCTCTGTGGGCAAGAGCAAAGCCCAGCGCCTGCGGAAAGCTGGGTGCGGATGGGCAGGCGTCCACGGCCAGACAGACTGCTCGGGGCTCTGGGGCTGCCTTACCACCTGGGGTGAGCAACAGAACCCTGAGTTTCCAGTCTCCTCCTCCTCTCCCACAGTGTTTGCTGGCGAGCAGGAGCTGCAGGCACTGAGAATGGCGCTCCCATGTAGTCCTCAGGGCTTTTTGCCTCCTTAACTTGTCAGCACCCTCACGGCGCACCTTTGCCTTGGACATTGGCCACCTCCGAGTGTACAAGCTGTGGGGGCCAAATTTGGAGGAAGTGAGAGCCTGTCTTTCCCAGATAAGCTAAGTCAACAATGGCTCACAGCGGGCACAGAGAGGAAGCTTTAAGAATGAATGCAGTACACAGGTTTTCTCCTGTTTTATAGTTACGGATTTTACATTTTGGTGTATGATACATTTTGTGTTAATTTTGTGGTCTATGAGGTCTGTATATAGTTTTTTTTTTCTTTTCTCCTTCCTTCCTTCCTTCCTTTCTCTGTATTCTTCCTTCTTCTCCCCACCCCCTTTTATTTTGGTACATATAGATAGCAGTTTTTCAGAATCACTTATTGAAAAGAATATCTTCATTTCATTTTGCTAACTTTGATCCTCTGTCAAAGATCCACTGAGTGTATTCATGAGGGTCTCCAGTGCTGACTCTTTCATATTCCACTGATCTCTTTATGCTTTCTTTTTTAAATTTTTATTTATTTATTGAGAGCAACAGACAGAGAAAGAGGCAGAGAGAGAGGGGGTGTTGCTCCAGGGCCTCCAGCCACTGTAAATGAACTCCAGATGTGTACGCCCCCTTGTGCATCTGGCTACGTGGGTCCTGGGGAATCGAGCCTCGAACCAGGGTCCTTAGGCTTCACAGGCAAGCGCTTAACCGCTAAGCCATCTCTCCAGCCCTCTTTATACTTTCTTGTACCAAGGCCACAATGCCTCCATGGCTGTAGCTTTATCATAAGTCTTGTACTGGGCTTTGGGAGTTCTGGACTTTGTTCTTCCCCCTCAATACTGAGTTTTCTGTTTTGGGACTGTTACATTTTAAAATAAACTTTACAATCAATTGCTAATATTAAAAAAAAAAGGATGAATGCAGCCTAGGGGAGAAGCTGACCCTTAACCACCATGGGCTTGACACTAGCCTGATTGGGAGGAAAGGAAAGAGTCTCCAACTTCAACAAGACCCTCCACCTAGAAGATTCCAACATCACAGGGCACTGAACACAACTAATACAAAATGTTGCCAATTTTTGAACATTCCCCTTTTGACTTGTCTTGTTTTTCTAAGGAATATTCCATGCAACTTCTGTAGAACACATGTCTCAGAAGCCCACAGAGCAAATATTAACAATTTTTTTAAAAATCAAATGATTTTTCTATTTTATCAGACCTAAAAATCAAACTACAAATAAATGCCAAGTAAAATTGGACAAACTATAGAAAACAATGGAAAGTAAATGATACAGGTTTGACTCATTGGAGGATCGTTGAACAAATATGGAAGGAATTCAAGTATTTTCATTCCCAAGTGCAAATGAAAAGACAACTTATAAGAACCTTGAGATATAGTAGTCACCTGTAGAAAGGAAGTTTATAGTCATGACTGTTTGCATTAAAAAAGTAAGCAGAGGGGCTGGAGAGATGGCTTAGTACTTAGGCGCTTGCCTGTGAAGCCTAAGGACCCCAGTTCGAGGCTCGGTTCCCCAGGACCCAAGTTAGCCAGATGCACAAGGGGGCGCACACGTCTGGAGTTCGTTTGCAGAGGCTGGAGGCCCTGGTGCACCCATTCTCTCTCTGCCTCTTTCTCTTTCTGCCGCTCTCAAATAAACCAATAAAATAAAAAATATTAAAAAATAAAAAAATTTTACAAAGTAAACAGAGACTGGCTGAGGAGATGGCTCAGTGAATAAAGCACTTGTGCAAATGTAAGGACTTGAGTTCACATCCATCATCCTCCAAAATACCTGATGGGCTTGGTGGCCTACCAATAATTGTAGTGCGTGGGAGTTGGAAATAGGTGATCCCTGAAACAAGCTAGCTAGCTACGCTAGTGTAATCTGCAAGCTCTGGGTTCAAGTGAGAAATATTCCTCAATATATAAAATAGAAAGTGATCAAAGAGTACACCTGATGTCAACCTTTGTCCTCCATATACATGCACACATATGTGTATATGCCCACATATATGTCCACATGCATACAAGTACACATGTGCTTGCTTGCATACATGCATGCAACACACATGTACACATACAAAAAAACCCAGAGGGAACTCAAGTAACAATAATGCAGCTCAAAGTCTTAGAAAAACATGAATAATTCAACCCCAAATTTAGTTGACCTAAGGAAAATATTTCAGAGCATAAATTAATGAGCTGAAATCTAAAGGAATAATACAAATTATTAGTGAAACAAAGAGTTGACTATTTGAAAAGATAAACAAGATTGACAAACTCTTATCCAAACTATCAAGAAAGAGAAGGATACATATTGATAAAATTAGAGATTAAAAGAGGACATTGCCACAGATACCAGTCAACTCTGGGGGCTCATTAGGGAATCTTTGCAAGCTTCTAGTCCCAAAACCAGGAAACTTTAGAAGAAATGGGTAAGTTTCTAGAACCATATAATCTATCAAAATCAAGTCAAGAGTATATAAACAATGAAGCTGAACTATTAGAAACAGCAAGACTGGTGCAATCATACAGAATTGCCCCCAAAAGGAACAGTCCATGAACAGATGAACCCACTGCCAAATTCTACCAGGCCTCAGAAGAATTTACACTACTGTTCATCAGAATGTACTCATTCTACAAAGCCCATATTACTGAGACTAAAAGTAGATAAGGACAAAACAACAAACAGTAAGACTATTGACCAGTTTTTCTGACCACAGACACAAAAATTCTCAACAAAATACTTGAAAACCAAATAGGGAGTGAATATCAGTAATGCTCATCACATTCATGGTGGTGTTTAAAGATTGCTTTGGAGTCCGAAGTGTGCAGCACTCCCTCAGGTCACATTACATTTAAAATCATGAATTCCATTTAAACATATGTGGTCTCTGTGTTGGACCCAGCTATAATAGAACTCAATAGATACACATGCAAAGCCAAAGTAAAATTAAATTTCTCTCCTGTTAGGCTTTTATTTGCTGTGTGCTCCATGGCACATCACTACTACTTTTGCTTTACACAATAACCTTTCAACTTCATTTTCATACCAAGGACGTCGTCTCTGTACAGTTGCAATTCCAAGTACCCTTCATTCCTTTGTATAGATTCAAGTTTTTACCTGGTATCATTTTTGTTGGCCGGGAGGACTTTCTTTAACATTTTTGTAATATGCATCTGATTGTTCCAGAAAAAAATGCTTCATTTTATCTTTGTTTTGAAATGTATTTCTACTGGGTATAGGATTGTAGATTGATGATTTTTTGGTACTTTAAAGGTATCATTCCTCTTTTCTATGACATTTATTGCTTTTGACAAGAAGTATGCTGTCAATTTTACATTATTTTTAAATAGTTTATTTTTATTCATTTACAGAGAGAGAAAGAGAGAATGGGCATGCCAGGGCCTCTAGCCATTGCAAACAAACTTCAGATGCATGCATCTCCATGTGCATCTGGCTTATGTGAGCACTGGGGAATCAAACCTGTGTCCTTTGCTTTTGCAGGAAAGCGCCTAAAACACTAAGCCATCTCTCTAGCCCTACACTAATTTTTATATTTTAAAAATATGTCTGCCCTGGCCACTTTGAGGATTTTTCTCGTTACTACATGTTTTAAATAAAATCATTGTTAGATAAATTGTACTTTTTGTATTTTTCTTTTTCTTGGGATTGTTTTGGGATCTGTAGATTCACAGTTTTCATAAAATTGGCCATATTCTATGTAGTATTTCTTCAATGTTTTACTCTCTCCCGCCTACTTACTCTGCTAAAAGGAATGTCCAGTGCATATATGTTAGGCCACAAGAAGTTACCTCATGGCTGGCTAATGAATATACATTATTTTCAGTGTTTCATTCTCGTTACTTCATCCTGCCCAAGAGCAGAAGTTTTGTACTCTAAATTGAAAAGCCAATTTTATGCATGATGAATGCCTTAGCATTTCAAACTTATTCAAACTAGGACCGTGACTGGGAAATGGTGGGGCTCCTTATATATGTTCAAATAGATATATTTAGATCTAGGAGAATATAGAATAAAATAAAAACAGAGTTTCCCTCTTGCTAGTGAAATATAATTAATTAATTAATTATTATAATTTGGTTTTCACTCTAGCTCAGGCTGACCTGGAATTCACTATGTAGTCTCAGGATGGCCTCAAACTCACAGCAATCCTCATACCTCTGCCTCCCAAGTGCTGGGATTGAAGGCATGCACCACCACACCTGGCTTTTAATTGATTTCTTTTTTATAGAAATATTTTAAATTAATTATTTACTTATTTACAATGAGAGAGAGAGAGAATGGGTGCTCAAGGGCCTCAAGCTGCTGCATATGAACTCCAGAGGCATGTGCCCCTTGTGCATCTGGCTTATGTGGGTCCTGGGGAATCGAACCTGGGTCCTTTGGCTTTGCAGGCAAACACACCTTAACTGCTAAGCCATGCCTCCAGCCCTTAATTGATTTCTTAATCTTAGTTATTTGTCCAATATTTTCCCAAACCTCTGGAACATATGAGAATTACACTAGCCTTTATAAAATGTATTTTTGCATGAGTATGTGTATGTGGTGTGTATATGCATGTTTGCATGTGTGTGAGCACACTTGTGTGGGCACACGTGTGCAGGGTGGAGTTTGACATCAGGTGCCTTCCTCAATTATTCTACAGCCTAGATTTTGTTGTTGTTGTTGTTTTGAGGTAGGGTCTCACTCTAGCTCAGGCTGACCTGGAATTCACTATGTGGTCTTAGGGTGGTCTTGAACTCATGGTGATCCTCCTACCTCTACCTCCCAAGTGCTGGGATTAAAGGCATGTGCCACCACGCCCAGCTATGCAGCTTAGTTTTTGAGCCAGGGTCTCTCACTAACATATAGCTCACTGGTTTAACTAGTCTAGGCAGCTAGCTTGCTCTAGGGATCCTCTGTACTCACCTCTCAAGTTCTGGGCTTACAGGTGAGCAACTTACCCATCCACTTTTTATGTGGGAGCTGGGGATCAAAGCTTCCTGCTGTCACAAGTGTTTAATCCATGGAGCCACCTCTCCAGCCCCCTACACAATGTATTTTAAAATGTGATTTACTTTAATGAAAATAAATGTTTGTTTCCAGTATGATTCAGTCTCTGGCTTGGTTCTATTTAAACTGAACTGTGTTTATCTGGAACAAATGTTGACTTATATTGCACAAGAAAAGTTGTAGTTACATGGAAGCCATATTCTACATAGCATGATTGAAGTCAATGTTTATATAAAAGACTGTATGTAGTTAATTCTAGCAGAAAAACTATTAAGCATATATTCTCCATTTGGTATGCTATTTATGTCTCCTTTCTAAGTCATAGCATACAAATGTTACTGCCATCAATTCTAAGTGATGCCTGAATGTATTTTATTTAAACAGTTCTTAATTTCCATAAGAACTGTATAATATTTTCATAAGAACAATCAGCAACTTCCTTTGATGATTATACAATAGTTTTTTAAAATACATGTCTATCTTTCACAAAGTTGATACCGTGTGAAAGAATTATAATTATTCATTTGGTTAATATTTCTTTTGTACTATCAATGTTATATGCTCATTTCATATTCTTTCTGTGATCACGATGCCTTCATTTTAACATTTTCATTCCCACACTGTCTCAAGAAGCCATTAATGGTCTCTCAAAATTATGTAACTCCATATTATTTTGTGCCTCTTCAATTTTCCATTATCATATACTTTTTTATTTTATAGAAAAGCCATATATTCTTTTTTTTCCATTCTATGAATACCTTGTTCGGACTTTTCTCCAAACCTCATAAATCCCTGGGTTCAACAATTTGATCCAGAAATATTTCCACAAGTTTCTGATATAAAAATATGCACATAACTTACTTACAATGGAATAATTACATACTATTTCATTTTTCTCACTTGAAAAGATGGGTATATATTCAGCCACAGTTTTCTCCTTGTAGGCACCATTTCTAAGTGTTCCATGTCCTTATGCTTTGATGTACATTTGCTATGTCTAACTGATTTTCTGGCTATTCTACACTAGCATGTAATTAAGCATCACTATTGTATCATGAACTTTATTGATTATATGGTAATATTACACACCGTCATGCTTGCCCTGCCTCAAAACTTGTGGACTCTGTATCCTTTGCTGTACGTGTACAGTTTCCTAAAGCCATTGCTTCTCAACAACCTTTAAAAGAAACTTATTAGGCTGACAATGGATATTTCGGCTTCTCTGACCTTTTCAAGGATAGTTTTTGGTTCCACTGGTATTATTCATTATATTTTCTAATTTTAATTTCATGAACTTCTACTGTCTTATTTTTCTTAGTTGACAATTCTCATACATGACCATAAGATACTACCAATACCCTTTCTTGTCCTCTTTTCCTCCTCCTTTCCACTGAAATCCTTCTTTTTTAAAAATTATTTATTTATTTATTTGAGAGCGACAGACACAGAGAGAAAGACAGATAGAGGGAGAGAGAGGGAATGGGTGCGCCAGGGCTTCCAGCCTCTGCAAATGAACTCCAGACGCGTGCGCCCCCTTGTGCATCTGGCTAACGTGGGTCCTGGGGAACCGAGCCTCGAACCGGAGTCCTTAGGCTTCACAGGCAAGCGCTTAACCTCTAAGCCATCTCTCCAGCCCCCACTGAAATCCTTCTTTCCAACTACCCCCTCTTCTATTTTGATGACATTTTTGTGCCTGCCTTCCTCATCTATGTCCAGACGTCACCACCTCAATATTGTGCTGGTCTTGTGGAGGTAATTCTCAGCCTCTGTGAGTCATGAAGCAATAGACACAAAGTTGTGAGATAGTATACCAAAGTACTTTTTCCTATTCTATGGCTCTTACAGTCTTTCTTCCCTCTCTTCCCCACTAGGTCCTGAACACTGGCACATATTATAAAAATGTCTCATTTACACTGAGCCCTCAACTTTTACTTATCTCTAGCATTTTCAGGAGTTTCTACTCTCCTTAATAGTCCCTGTCATCTTCAAAAAGAAGTTTCTCTGACCAAAAGTGAGAATTGCACCAATCTACAGGCATAAAATAATACAGATATTAGAGGTAAATTTGATGGGCATAGCATAGATTTTGATTCAAGCAACAGAAGTCACTTTCCCATAGGGTCTATGGTCTTTACAAGCATAGGCCTTGTGTTCGGTTTTCAGTAATGGGGATGAATTCCCTCCCATGGAATGAGTCTCAGATCCAAACAGAGAGCAGTTGCTTACCTTCATAATTGTCATGCCACTGCTGCACCTACGGACACCGCTTGCCAGGCTGGTGGGTTCTGGAGCATGCAGTGTGGATCCATAGCTTGGTAAGCCTGTTTGTTGATGACTTTCTTCCTAAGCAGCCTGCAGGGCACTTTCCATCACTAGAACAGCTAGGCAGATAGAGGCTTCTCTCTTCTGGCTTGACTTTTCAGTGTTCTGAGACTAAACATGAGATGGTTTCAACAATGGGGTCTTACTATCTAGTTCTTGTGGGCAACAAAGAGCCTTGGCACTAGCCTTATTGTTTGGGGGTGAAGTCGTCAGTGGCATCTGTGAACAACCACTCCTGAGGTATCTGACTTGTGACAGTGGGGTTTTCCTATAACAATCTATAGCTTCTGTAAGCAAGGGTATCTACCCCCATAGGAAATTCCTGCCCAAACCAGAGTTGTTTTCTGCTCTAAATTATATTTTTAATTAGTTAATAAGGAAATAATTTCCCTATGGCTTTTGCATAACATCTTTAGTCTTGGTTAGTCTTTCCTCCTTTCCCTTCTTCTGTTCCCTTCCTCCAACCCTAGTTTAACCATTCCATCCCATTGGTCCACCCCTCTGTTTAGATGTCTTCTGTCCCCTCCTTTGAAGCCCATCCCGTGACTGTGACTCCTTTCTAGCTCTCCGGCCTCTCCGGGACTCTTATCTATATCGATTGCTATCTTTGACCCTGCCTTGGGTTAGTTTACACTTATTTGTAGGTTTTTCATACAGTGGAAGGTTGGATTATCGATCTGAGTATTTTCATTCTAATGTAGGCATGTAATGACTTAAATGTGCCTTGAAGTATGGATTGTGCTAACTCACAAAATCTGCCGCTTTAAGAACTTTTAACTTTTTTTTTTTTGGGGGGGGTTAACATTTATTTTAATCAAATTGAAATTAGGTGTCAGTGCCCAGAATTTTGAAACATGGATTGGTAAAGGTTGTTGTATTATACTTTCTGTATAAGTCAGTTGCACATCATTGGAACAAAATATCTGAGCATTACAACTTAGAGCAGGGACGATGTATGCTGCTTATAGTTTCAGAGATTTCAGCTCATCAACATGAGGACGGAGGAGCAGAGAGCCCAGCTTGTCAGCCGACACCCAAGAAGCCGAGAGAGAGAAGGAGTGCCGGTGCCTCTGAGGCTTCCCTTCCCTGCTTTATTCCACCCGGGTCCTCACCTGATGATGCGGTGCTAACCATATTCTGGGTTTGTCTAGTTCCCTTAGCGAATCTGTTCTGGAAACAGCCTCACATATACATATGCTGACTTTATATGTTTTGTCCTGCTATAGCAAAATACCATAGTCTGGGTAATTTGTAACAAACACGTATTTGTGAGCTCGCAATTTGGGAGATCAGGAAATCTCAAATCAAGATGAAGCTGCTTTAGTCCATGGTGGAAAAGCAAAATGAGAGCCCAGCAAATCAAGAGATAGACCTTGTGGCATCAAGACCTTGGATCTGTTTGTGAGGGTGTCTCCCTCGTGACCTATTACACCCCACTTCCCAACACTTTTGCACTGTAGGTTCATGCTTCCTAGGAACACATACTTGTGTTTTTTTCGAGGTAGGGTCTCACTCTAGCCCAGGCTGACCTGAATTCACTATGTAGTCTCAGGGTGGCCTCAAACTCACGGCGATCCTCCTACCTCTGCCTCCCAAGTGCTGGGATTAAAGGCGTGCACCACCACACCTGGCCAGGAATGCATTCTTTTATGTTCTGAATTCTTTAAAAAAAATTAGCAGGTCCTTTATTGTTCATTTTTGATGAAGATTCAAAATGCATATATATCTTCATGTTGTGTATCATGATCCATACATGATAATTAGATCAAGCTAACCCTTAGGGACTTTTTATAGGTACAAATGTTCTGTTTTCTATATCATTTACTCAAATATGAGGTAGATTTGACTATCTTTTGAGTTCTATTAGGATTTTGTTTCCCATATTTAGGAGTCAGGCTTATAACGTGTTCTTGATGGATTGATTCTTTCATCATTGTATAATGTTCACATTGATGAAGTATCTATTGAAATCTTTAGCATTTTAAAACTTGTGGTGTTTCTTTTTGTAAGATAGGACTTTGGGGAAATGCTTTACATAGTGTAAATACATATAAATTACCACACTATCTGACAGAAACAATTTGTGGGAGGGAAGATTTGTTTTGATTCGTGGCTGTGGTAAATCTTGTCAACTTGACAGGATGTAGAATCACCATGGAAACAAATCCATGGGCATGTCTGGACGCTCTAGATTAAGTTATTTGGAGGCCCACCTTAAATGTGGATGGCACCATTCTAAGAGCTAGATATCCTGAACTGTATAAAAAGGCAAAAAGATAACTGAGCACTAACACTCATTACTCTCTGCTTCCTTACTGTGAACTGGCTGGGCCCAGTTGCCTCCAGTCCCTGACCCCATGCCTTCCTCACCACGATGGACCGCAATCTCAAACAGTAAGCCAAAAGAACCCCTTCCATCCTCCTTCCTTAAGTTGCTTCTTGCCAGGTGTTTGGTCACAGCCCATCACAGTGGAACAGATATGGTTGAATGGCTATGTCCATGGCAGGAGCATGAAGCACCGGTTGCGTACAAGGTTGCGCGTTGGAAAGCAAGACAGCAAGACTGAAACCAGGGATGAGCTATAACCTTTAAAAACCATGTCTGGAGACCTACCTCTGACAGCCAGACCCCATAGCTGAAAGACTCAACCTATAGCAGTATGTAAGATAGTAATATGTGTTCTATAAACTATTCAAATATTTGCTTACCATTTGTAGCTTGAACTTTCATTCTGTCTTTTAAAAATATTTTATTTATTTATTTGACATGGAAAGAGGGAGAGAGAGAGTGATTGAATGGGTGCGTCAGGGCCTCCAGCAACTGCCATTGAACTCCAGATGCGTGAGCACCCTTGTGCATATGGCTAATGTGAGTCCTGGGGAATCGAACCTGGGTCCTTAGGCTTTGCAGGCAAACATGCTAATCGCTCAGCTATCCCTCCAGCCCTCATTCTCTTTTTTTTAAGCAAATGTTTTCCATTTTAAGAAAGTCTAATTTATCTGTTTTTTTTTCCCACTTACAAATCATGTTCTTGATGTCATGCTTGAGACCTAAAGAGGCAAAGGCCTAACTCTAGGTTATGAAGATTATACTTGGCATGTTCTTCCAAAAGTTTCATATATATTTCAGTTACAATTTATATATATATATATATATATATATATATATATATGTGTGTGTGTGTGTGTGTGTGTGTGTATGTTTATATATATACATATATATATATATACACATATATATGTATATATGTGTATATATATATATATGTTTGCTTTAACTTGCTTTTTCAATAAAGTATGAAGATTAGGTAAAGATCGACTCTGAACTTATGGAAGTCTTTTAGTCCCACTTTTAAACAAAGCTAATTATTTTAATTGTACTTAGCCCTTTATGAAACCTGCCTGGGTCGTATTTGTGTAACTCACTTTATTATTTCTATAATATATCACTTTGGGGAAAATTGATCATGTCATCATGCTGCATACAGTAAGATATTCCATTTATGTTTTAGTCTGCTTAGATTCCTTTTGCTGGCCTTTTATAATTTTACACACAGAGATATTGTGGGTATTTGCTTGGTTTCATGCATAATCATTTTATTTATTGGAGCAATTGAAAATGTTATTTAAAATTTTTGTTTTCCAATTTTTATAGCTATCATATGGAAGCATGATTTATGTTTGCATGTTGATCTTGTTTTCATCATGAGTTATTATTAAACTCACTTATCAGTTCTGGAATAATTGAGGCTTTTTCCACATTTGTTTACATACACAATTATGTATTTTCAGAGTAGTATGCTTTTCCATTCTAATTCACATGCCTTTTATACATATTCCATGATTCACTCTATTGGTAAGAATTCTTTTGTAATTGTGGAATGGAATATCCAGAATAGAGAATATTTCTGATTTGGGGTTAATATTATCTATAGATTTTTGTAGATTTTCTTTATCAGGTCAAGTTCCTTTAAATTTATTTTCTTTTTACAGGAGTTCTTAACCATAACTGGATATTGAATATTATCATTAAATATCTTGTGCTTCAATTGAGATGACTTTAAATTGTTCTTGTTGGCCAATATTACTTGTTGTGGAATGCTTACCCTGTTTGCATTTGTCAGATAGGCCCCATTTCATAAAGGTATATTATTATTTTTATTTATTTTTGGATTCTTGTATTATTTTGTTGGGATTTTTGAATCTTTGCTTATAAGAGGTTTCTTCTCTATGCTGAGTTTTAACATAGAATAGTGATAATCTTACAAAATGAACCAGGAACAATTTCCTATTCCTTTTTTCTATGATAAAAAAATCTTACAGCATTGGTATAATTATTTAAAAGATCAGAAGAAATCAGCTTGAAACCATTTCCATTTAGAGATTTTTTTTTCATAGAGTTGAAAAATGCCTCCTAACATATTTACGTAGCAATAGTACAATTCTGGTTATCCAATGTGTCTGGGTTGGGCTTTGGTTGGTTTAAATTTTTTTTATGAAATGAATCAGTTTCTCTTAAGTTCTTTTCATCCTCAGAGTATAGCTAGTGACTGTCATAATATCCCTTGTTTCTTTCCTGCTATTCACCTTCTGGTTTTTTCTCTTTTGCTGTGTCTATCTATACTTTCATGAATGTGATGGATCATTTCAAAGAAATAGATTTGTTTTCCCTATTTATTTTCTAATTTTAGTTTCAGTGATTTATGCCATTATCTTGTATTTCTTTTCTTCTGTTTACTCTTATTTTGCCCAGTTAATTAAAATGAAAGCTTGGATTATTGAACTGATAATAATATTTATTTTTATCTAAATACTAAAAGGTATAATTTTGCCCTGATTACTGCATCAGCTGGATCTCCAACATAAGATATACTACATTTTAATTATACCTCAGTTCAGTATATTTTTATTTCCTTGAGATTTTCTCATTGAGCCTTTGATTGTTAATACTATTTAATTTACAACTGCTTTCATATTTTTCCATGCAGTAGTTGTTGTTTGATTTCTAATTTATAGTACTTTTTCTTCTTTTAAAAAATATTTTTTATTTTATTTAAATAGAAAGAGAGAGGAGAATGGCACACCAGATCCTCTTGTACTGCAAACCAAGTCCAATTTCTAGTGTCGCTTTGTGCATCTGGTTGTCTGTGGGCACGGGGGAATTAAACCCAGGCCAGACAACCTTGCAAACAAGTGCCCTTAACTGCTGAGACATTTTTCCAGCCCTAATTTCTAATTTGATTTTTTTTTATGTTCAGAAAATGTATTTTGTATGAGTGCAATTTGGAAAATTTGTTGGTGCTTGTTTTATTATCAAAGGTATTTATTTTGGTGAATATTTCATGTGTGTGTGAAAATTATGCATCATGTCATTACTGAGTTCAGTGAAGTTTACATGGACAGTGGTTTTTGACTAATTGTCTGAGGTCTGGGTGATGTGGGTTTTTTGTACCATTCTCCTCATATATTTTTTTAATTTTTATTTTTTAATTAGATATGGACGTATTTAGTATTTAAACAACACATGCTGGTATTATCCTTTTTCTCTTTCCTACCCCCTTTCTGAAGATTCCTTCTTCATTGGGGATTCAGGTCAACCCCATGAGGATTGTAAGTCATGTATTATGGAGGTGGGGAGGCAATGTCTCTGTGCAAAATGTCCCAACTTGTGGCTCTAACAATCTTTCCACCCCCTCTTCCGCAAAATTCCCTGAGCCATACTGGGAGGATTTTAAGTCTACTTCAGTGATGGGCACTTAGGGGCCTCTAGATCTCTGTTGTGGTAGGTGTTGAGTATCCTCAGTGTCTATCTCCATCACCCTCATGCTGATATCAGACTCACTAGGAAAGCAGCACTCTTGTTCATTTCCCCAACTCTTCTGTTGTTTCAACTGGGGCCCGGGGTGGAGTGCGCTAGGTCATTTATCTCCTTAGGTTCAGCTCCTGTGTGAAAAAGAGAAGCAGATTCTCCAATAGAGAGTTAAGTCATCCCTGGCTAAATGAGATAAACATTATTGATTTAGAGAGAATTTAAAGGGTGCAAACCCTCTCATAGCCCAAGGTTAGTGGGAGCTTGACAATGGAAAGCAGAATAATTATCAGGATATGATTCTGACTTGTTTCCCAGTTCCAGATATGGTTTTCTTTGCACTGACTGAGCAGATCTGTTATCCAATCCAAGAGCAGTTGGTTAACCACCATGGCTGTGTGTCATTATTGCACTTGTGTGAGCATCACAACAGGTTGTTTGCTTTCCTGAGTCACTTAGACTTTGAGTTTCTCAGACAAATGTTGGCCACATTCCCTGGTAGATCATGTAACACCTTCAAGCACTAGATGGGCTAATTATCTGGGGACTGGCTCTCTTTCAGTTTCGGACCAGTACTCTCCATGGTTTGTGCTGACAGTGTATGGTATCTTCAGCAGTAGGGTCTTACCATTAACTTCTGGTGGGTAATCAAGTGGTCTGACAGAGTCTGTACTGTTTGTTTTGGGAGATTTAGTAGGTCCCTCTGATCAATAGCTCATTGTGGATATAAACCACATCCTGGTGCAGGGAATTACAGAAAAAAGAAATGGATAGAGAAGAAAGTGAAACAGGAGAAATTTAAGGTGGCTTCGTCTCATCCTCTCCAGGGCCCTTTCATTCGGGTGCTCCCCCTACGGTCCTCTTGAGGGTTCCACCTTTGAGTCTGACTTCCAGGATATAAGATCTATGGTACCAGTTTAATTTGGGTCCAGTTTTGTGACCCCCTCAGTCTTCTCCTTCCCCCAAGCCCTGCTCTCCCTACTGTCCAAGCCTCAGGATGTTATTCAGTTATGTCAGCAAGTCGGGCTGATCCAGGTGCGGAACTGCAAATGAATGGGACCATGTGACAGTTGTCTTTCTGTGGTTGTGTGAGTTCACTTAGAATGATCTCTTCCAAGTTGAGACATTTTTCTACAAATTTCAATGTGTCATTTTTTCTTACTGCTGAGTAGAATTCCATTGTGTATATATACCAGATCTTGGTTCTCCATTCATCCAATGATGGGCACCTGGGTTGATTCCAGTTTATAACTATTATGAATTAAGCAGCTATAAACATGGTTGAACAATTATCTCTGAATTAAGATGTGGAGCTTTTAGGGTAAATGTCTAGTAAGGGAATAACAGGGTCTGTTGGTAATTCTATATTCATCCTTTTCAGGAGTCTCCATATTGATTTCCACAGTGGTTGTACCAGCCCATATTCCCACCAACAGTGAATGAGTGTTCATATTTCTCCAGAGCCTCACCCATATTCGTTCTCATTTGATTTTTTAATGTTTGCTTTCCTTATTGGGGTAAAGTGGAATCTCATAGTTGTTTTAATGTACATTTCCCTAATGGTTAGGGATATTGAACATTTTCTTAAGTGCATGTTATCCATTTGTAATTCTTCCTCTGAGAACTCCCTGTCTGCCCCTCTTTTAGAATGGGTTGTTTGATTTTTTTTTTTTTTGAGTTCTTTGTAGGTTCTAGATATTAGGCTTCTGTCAGAGGTATAGCTGGCAAAGATTTTCTCCCACTCAGTGGCTTATCTATTGGCTTTGCTTATGGTATGTTTGTCTGTGCAAAAGCTTTTTAGCTTCATGAGATCCCATTGGATGAGTATTTGTTTAATTTCCTGGGCTACTGTGGTTTTGTTAAGGAACTTTTTTCCCAGTCCTATATCATGAAGAGTGCTTCCTATTTTTTTTCTTCCAGTAGTTGAAGAATTTCAGGTCTTACCTTGAGGTCTTTAATCCATTTGGACTTGATTTTTGTGTATGGTGAAATGAGTGGGTCTAATTTCATTTTTCTACATCTATATGTGGTAACCAATTTGTCCAACACCATTTGTTGAAGATGCTGTCATTTCTTAAGTCTACATTACTGGCACCTTTGTCAAAGATCAAGAAGCTGTAGTTACTTTACCTAAGGCCTGTGTCTTCAATTCTTTTCCATTGGTCTATGTTTCTGTTTTTATTTCAGCACCATGCTTTTTTTTTGTCACTATGGCTTTGTAATATAGCTTCATATCATGTATGAATGTAAGATGATACCACTAGAGGTGTTATTTTGCTGAAAATATGTGTGGATATCTAAGGCCTTCTGCCATTTCATATGAAATTTTAGGTCATTTTTTTCAATTTCTGTGAAGAATGATGTTGATATTTTTTATTGGTATTGAATTACATCTGTATATTGCTTTCATAGAATTGCCATTTTCACAATATTAATTCTACCTATGCAAGAGCATGGGAGGTCTTTCCATCTTCTCAAATCGTCCTCTATTTCCTTCTTCAGTGCTTTAATGTTTTCATTATATAGGTATTACACATCCTTGGTTAGTATTATTCCAAGCTATTTAATTTTTTGTTGCTATTAAAAATGGGACAACCTCACTGATTTCATTCTCTGCATATTTGCCCATTGCATATAGAAAAGGTACTGATTTTGGGGGCATTGATTTTGTATCCTTCCACTTTGCTGAAGGAATTTATCACCTTTTTTATAAATTTTTAGATGCAGACTTTTGGGTCACATATATAGGATCATGTCATCTTCAAATAGGATAACTTGACTTCTACCTTTCCATTATGAATCTCTTTTATTTCTTTCTCTTGGCTTAATACTTCTAGTACTATGTTAAAGAACAGTGGTGATAGTGGGCACTCCTGTCTTGTTCCCCATCTCGATGGTAACTTCTTGAGTTTTTCCCCATTAAAAATTATTTGGGCTTTAGGAGCTTATTATTTAGCCTTTATTGTGTTGAGATATAAACTCTTCATGCCTATTCTTTCCAGTGTTCTGATCATGAAGTGTTGCTGTATTTTATCAAAGGCCTTATCTGCATCAGTTGAGATGATCATGTGGTTCTTATGGTTCAGTTCATTTATGTGTTATATTATATTGACCAATTTCCTTATGTTAAACTATCACTGCATCCCTGGGATGAAGCCTACTTGATCAAGGTGGATAATCCTTTTGATGTGTTGAATTCTGTTTGCAAGAATTTTGTTCAGGATCTTTGCATCTAAGTTCATTCTGGATATAGGCCTATAGTTTTCTTTCCTTGTTGCATCTCTGTCTGCTTTTGGTATTAGGGTGATGCTAGCTTCATAAAAGGAATTTGGACAGATCCCCTGGTCTCTGATTATGTGGAACAGTTTGAGAAAAATTAGTGTCAGGTTCTTCAAGGAAGAAGGAGAAGCCATTGTCCTAGACTTTTCTTTTGGGGGAGGCTTTTGATTACCTTTTCAATCTCCATGGATGTGACAGGTTTGTTTAGAAGATTAATCTTCTGTGAGTTAAGTTTTGGTAGCTGGTATATGTCTAGGAATTTATCCATTTCTTCCAGATTATTTAACTTTGTGGAGTAGAGGTTTCAGAAGTATGCCCTGGTGGTTCTTCCAATTTCATTGATGTCTGCTGTGATCTCTCCTTTTTCATTCCTGATTTTGTTAACTTGAGACTTCTCGTTTTTATTTTTATTTTTATCTTGGTCAATTTGGCCAGGGGATTGTCAATCTTGTTTATTTTTTCAAAGAACTAATTCTTCGTTTCATTGAGTTTTAAAATTGTTTTCTTTGTTTCCAATTCATTAATTTATGCTCTAATCTTAATCATTCCTTCCAATCTGGAGCTCTTTGGGTTGGATACTTCTTGTTTTTCCAGTGTCTTTGGGTGGACAGTCACTTTATTAATTTGGGATCTCTGTCTTTGTAATGAAGATATTTAGGGCTATGAATTTTCCCCTTCTGCCTTCATTGTGTCCCATAAGTTTTGGTAGGTGGTGTTTTTATTATCACTCAATTCTAGGAATTCTACAATTTCTTTTTTGATTTCTTCCATGACCATTCATTGTTTAAAAGTGTGTTGCTTAGATTCCAGGAGCTGGTGGAATTCTTAATATGTCTCTTGTCAATTTCTAGCTTTAAAGCATTGTGATCTGACATGATGCAGGAAGATACTTCAATTTTCCTGAATTTATGAAGGCACAATATGCCTAATATGTGCTCAGTTTTGGAGAAGGTTTCATGGGCTGCTAAAAAGAATGTGCTTTCTGAAGAGTTGGGGTACAAAGTTCTAAAGATATCCATGAAGTCTAGTTGATTTATGATGTTTTTGCCTTCTATTATTTAACTCTTGATTTTCTGCTTGGATGATCTGTCTATTGATGATAGTGGAGTATCGAAGTCTCCGACTATGATGGTGTTGGTGTTTACTTCTGCTTTATTGTTGAGTAGATTTTGTGTCACAAACTTTGGTGCCCCTGTGTTTGGAGCATATATGTTTATGATTATGATGTGCTCATGTTGGATTGTTCCCTTAATGAGTAAGAAGTGGCCTTCTTTACACTTTTTAATTACTTTTGGTTTGAAGTCTATCTTATCAGATATTAATATAGCAACACCAGCTTGTTTTTTTTATTTCCATTTGCTTGGAATATCATTTTCCAATCTTTCACACTGAGGAGGCGTCTATCTTTAGTGGTGAGGTGGGTTTTTTGAAGACAGCAGGTAGAAGGGTCCAGTTTTTTGATCCATCCTGATAATCTTTGTCTTTTGATTGGTGAATTAAGACCATTAATATTTAAGATCACTATGAAGTTTGAATGAATCCCTGACATGATATGTTTCCTTTTGTTTGTTTTTTATTTTTTTATTTTTAAGATTTTATACTTAACAACTTCCATGATTGTAAACAATATCCCATGGTAATTCCCTTCCTCCCTCCACTTTCCCCTTTGAATCTACACTCTTCAACATATCCCCTCTCCCTTTCAATCAGTCTCTCTTTTACTTGATGTCATGATCTTTTCCTCCTATTATGATGGTCTTGTGTAGGTAGTGTCAGGCACTGTGAGGTCATGGAAATCCAGACCATTTTATGTCTGGATGTTTTAAGGAGTCCTGCCCTTCCTTTGGCTCTTACATTCTTTTCTACCACCTCTTCCACAATGGATCCTGAGCCTTGGAAGGTGTGATAGAGATATTGCAGTGCTGAGCACTCCTCTCACTTCTTACCAGAACCAAGATGCCTTCTGAGTCAACCAAAGGTCACTGCCATCTGAAAAGAGAAAGTTTTCTAACAAAATTGAGAGTAGCATTAATATATGGGTATGAACATTAAGATAAGTGCTTACTGGACAGTTTGATGAGCATAGTATATACATTTAGCCAGATAGCAGCAGACGTTACACCCCTAGGGATCATGACTACCCCTGTTTTAAGTTTTCAGTATCAGGGATGTGTTCCTTCCCATGGAGCAGGCCTCCAGTCCAATTAGAGGGCAGTTGGTTTCCCCCAAACAGACGTGCCACTATTGCACCAGTTGGCTCATTTGACTTGTTTGGCCAAATATAAGGCTTACAATGTCCACTGTGGAGTATCTTCACTAATGATTTCTCTCTTTCTCACTGAGCTGCATGCAGCACAGCTTTTCCCAGCTTTCTGTCAGCTGGTCTACATGGAGGAGGTTTTTAGCTCATTTCCAACAGGATTTCTCAGTGTTCTTGTGGCCTAAGTATGTGAAGTCTTCAGCAATAGGGTCTTACCATCTTTTCCTGATGGGAAACCAAGGGTCTTGGCAATGGTCTATAATGTTTTGGGGGTATCAGGGACCTCCCTGGCCAACAACTCACTGGAAGGTATCCTATCCCTGGCTCTGAAAATGTTCTAGTAACAATCTATGGCTCCTTTGTATTCCCTTGTCCAAGAAAGTAGGTTTCCATATGATTTATTTATATCCTCTTAGATTGTGATTGGCCTCCCTCCATCTTTCCTTTACTCAATATCTTCCCCTGACCTCATTTAGGCCTTTTCACCCAGATTAATCTATTCTTCTACTTACATATACACAATACCATCCATTCTTTCTTTTGTTAGGTACTGTTTTGAGTCTGATCTATTTTGGTTATTGTGATCTTCTTGTTGTTGGCTCTTGAGATTGGTTGTTTGACCTTTGTGGAGTATTCCCTCAAGTATTCTTTGTAGGCTTTGTGTCCCTATAATCATAGAGTTGACTTTTTTCATGAAAAGTTTTTCTTTCCATCTATTATGAGGGATACTTTTGCTGGGTAGAGTAGCTTGGTTTGGAAGCCATAGTTTTTCAGACTATGAAGTGTTCCATTCGAGGTCCTTCTGGCTTTCAGGGTTTCCACTGAGAAATCTGGTGTAATTCTTATGGAATTGCCTTTGTATGTTGTAAATTGTTTCTCTCTTGTTACTTTTAACACTCTCTGTTTGTTTTCATTGTTAAGAGTTTTAACTATGATGTGTCTTCAAGAGTTTCTTCTTTGGTTCTTTCTGTTGGGTGTTCTGTGAGCTTCTTGTATCTGGATGGGCCTCTCTTGAGAGATTTGGAAAATTGTCTTCAATAATTTTGTTGATGTGGTCTCAATGCATCTGGCATAGATTTCCTCTCCTTCTGGTGTACTCATGGTCCGGCTGTTTGGTCATTTTTGGGTGTCCCACAGTATCCTGTTCTATTTTTGAACTTAGCAAAGTTTTTGGCCTCCCGATCAATTTCTTCTCTCTTGTCTTCCAGGTCAGAGGTTCTGTCTTCCATATGAGTAACTCTGTTGTTGAGGGGTTCTAGAGAATTTTTGTTTTCTGTTGTGTTATTTTGCATCATGTCAATGTCTTTTGTGAGGCACAATTTCAATTTGAGTTCTGACTTTCTTTTTTATAATTTTTTTGGTTTATTTTTATTTATTTATTTATTTATTTATTTATTTATTTATTTGAGAGTTACAGAGAACAAGGCAGAGAGAGAAAGAGAATGGGCACACCAGGGCTTCCAGCCACTGCAGACGAATTCCAGATGCATGCGCCCCCTTGTGCATCTGGCTAAGGTGGGTACTGGGGAATCAAGCCTCAAACCGGGGTCCTTAGGCTTCAGAGGCAAGCGCTTAACCACTAAGCCATCTCTCTAGCCCAAGTTCTGATTTTCTTGATGCTTCCTATAGTTAATTCTTGCATTCGATCAATTCTTCATTAAGTTTGTTCAACTTGTTGCTGAGTTCTTCCATTTCTTGACTTACCTTCAATTTATTCATACCTCTTTGGAGGGTTCTAACATTTTCTTCAAGCAAGTTAAGTCTACTTTCAAAAGCTGAACACTCTAGGAGATGATTCTGTTCAATTTCATTGATATGATTGTTTGTTCCTTGATGGTTTGCTTACAGTTCAATGATTTTTAAAACATTTTAATTTATTTGACAGCAACAGACACATAGAGAAAGAGGCAGGTAAAAGAGAGAGAGAAAGGGCATGGCATGGCCTCCAGCCACTGCAAACAAACTCCAGAAGCATGCTCCCCTTGTGCATCTGGTTTACATGGGTCCTGGGGAATCGAGCCTCTAACCGGGGTCCTTAGACTTCACAGGCAAGCACATAACCACCAACCCATCTTTCCATCCCAGTTCAGCAATTTTTTTTTTCTTTTGATCAGGGTCTCATTGGTTGTTGTGTTTTCATTTTGAGAATGAACTTATATTGATTTCTCTTTGATTTCATTGGAGGCTTTCATTGTAGGTCTAGGCATCCTTGGTGGAGATCTCACAGTTTTCTGACTTTCGTGCATTGTTGTCTACTCATTTTAGGAAGATTCTTTATTTTATTGAGGAGGAAGCAAGTTTTTGTCTTTTGGCCCATTCATCCATCCTCTGGCTCAAGATGAACAGGGATGTTGGTACCCAATGGCCAGTCAGGATACCAGAGCAACAGGCCTGATTCCACAGCTCACACAGGGTCCAGGCCTCTCCAAGCAAAGCACAATGGGACCTACCAGGACCAGGGGACCAGGAGGAGCCAGGAAGGTGGGGTCTGGCCTACTCAGTCCAGACTGCAGTGACCACCCACACACTGTCCACCCAGAAAACCCAGATTGGGGAGGTGGGAGGAGCCAGGAGCAGAAGTCTGTCCTAGTCACTCCAGACCTCCATGCCTGCCTGCCCATCCTCTTATATGTTTTTAATAGTAATGCTTTTTAAAATTTTATTTATTTTTTTTGTTTGCAAGGAGAGAGAGAGAGAGAGAGAGAGAGAGAGAGAGAGAGAGAGAGAGAGAGGGAGAGAATGGGTATGCCAAGTCCTCTAGCCACTGCAAAATGAACTCCAGATATTTATGCTACTTTGTGCATCTGGCTTTACATTGATACTGGTGAATAGAACCTGGGTCCTTGGGCTTTGCAGGAAAATGCCTTAACTGCTGTGCCATCTCTTCAGCTCCATAGGAACATTCTTATATAAGCATCTCAAGCTAACCCCAGGACTCAATACATGACCAGATGACATTCTTCTCAAACTCTGGAGCACATCCCCTATCATTTGAGGAACTGCCTTTTGTTCTCTAACAAAATAATGGTCCTCATATCTAGATGATCTGTTAAGCAACTTTGGAAAGGGTCTTCCTCACTGATGAAATGGTGGGAAGATGAAAACTAAAAATGTGGATTATTCTCACATCATGTTTTTCGTTCAGTGTTTTTATTGTTGCAGTGTAGGGACAACTGGACAACTTTGAGGTCCCAGACAATTTGAAAATAATGTTAATTCTCTACTTAATGGGTGTGGTGTGGTGTTCCATCAAACCAATTCTCCTTCATGTTGTCCACCTCAGATCAGCCTCACTCATTCTGTCCTCTTAATCAGTAACTGAGATGCAGGAAAGCTCATAGCAAGGCTGTGAATGTGTGTATTTCTATTTGCAGTTTTATCTATTATTTCAACTTCATATATTCACATATTATAATATATTATTAAATGAATATAAAATCTCAAAACTTACATTTCATCACATGCTCATTATGTTAGCATTAGTACCCCTTCCTATTTCTAGAAATGCTTTTTTATCTTAGGGACAGAAAGAGAGAGGAACTCCAGATGCATGTGCAACTTTTTACATCTGACCTTATGTGAGTACTGGGAACTGAACCTTGTCAGGCTTTGTAAGCAAGTGCCTTTAGCCACTGAGCCATCTCTCCAGCCCTTGCAAATGCTTTTATCATAAATTGTGCTTTACAATGAATATGACTATGTTGACTTCCTTCTTCATAATTTTATGATGTTCTTATTATTTTTCTCTTAAATTTCTTCGATTTGTGTATCTTAAGAGTCTCTTTTAAATAAGCACAGGTGTGTGTGTGTGTGTGTCAGTTTGACTATGTTTTTATGGTTTTGATATGAAATTTCATATGTAGAATTTGGTTTCCTGTTGGTGGCACGATTTTAGGAGATGGTCTAACTTTAGGAATTGGGGCTTAGCTGAAGGAAGTAGGTCATTGAGGTTGTATCTTTGAAGATTACACCCAGTCCCTGTATTGTTTATTTCTAAGTCTCTATTTCTATGCCTTTCTTTGTCCTCTCCCTCTGTGTCTCTCTTTTCTGTTTGCATGAGCCATGGTGTGAACAGTCTCCTCCTCATGCTTCCTTCTACTGCCATGATGCTTAGCCTCATCACAGGCTCACAAACAGACAGATGAGCCCCCACAGACTGAACCCTATTGAAACCCTGAGCTGAAGTCAAAACAAAATTCCTCCCTTTCGAGCCAGTTGATTTTCAGGCATGTTATCATGACTAGCATAGAAATCAGTATTTTCATAGAAGCATTTAGCTATAACACAGTTACTATAACTACTGAATGATCTGAATTTAAATAAGGTTAGGTTCCCTTTGTTCTTCCTTCATTTTCCTTACCTTTTTTCCCCTTGGATTGGTTGTTTTATTTTTTTCATGATTGACACAATGTTATTTATCTTTTCACTTCTGTTTTCTATGATTACACTAGAGATTCTAAGAGATTCCAGTAAGCTGTTAAGCTTATTGACTTAACACAGTCTTGAACAAACTAGGAGTTATATCCTTTTTCCTGATAATTCAATGTATTTTAGCTTATTCATTTACCTTCCACATTTGTAAACATTTATTGTTTTAATTTTAATTATATATGTATTAAACATATGTATTTCTACAAATTTCATTGGTATTACTATAGTAAATATTATTACTTCTACTATCACTACTGTACATAAGTCAATATTGATTTAAAGAAATTGTTTTTGAGACCGAGTCTCATGCAAGCCAGCCTGGTTTCAAACTTTGTTTAGCAGAGGATGATCTTGAAATTCTGTTATTCCTTCCTCCACCTCCTGAGAGCTGAGATTACAGACATGTACTGCCATGCTTGGTTATATGTAGTGATGAGCCAGAGGTTGCTCAGACACCTGATAAAATATGTATCTATGCAGGTATTCATGGGGAAGATTAGTACCTGAATCAGTAGACTGAGTGAATCAGATGGCCTGCCTCAATGTGGACAAGCATTACTCACCCGGTGCGAGCCTAGACAGAGGAAAATGGCAGAAGATTGCAGTCTGTCTGTATTTTTCTGCTAGAGCAGACACACATCTCTTCTGCCATCAGAAATTGGTGTTCTTGGTTTCTAGGCTTTGCATTTGGACAAGACTTGCATCATTGGCTCTGCTGTCACTCAGTGTATCCTTTACTTTAGACTGAGGACACCCAGTCTGCTGAAGGAAGATCTCTGTGATCACATATCATATGAACAAATGACCAATGCTCTCTCTGTCTCTCTATCTCAATATATGCGTGTTTATCTCCTAGTGGTTCTATTACTTTCAAAAACTAATACAGCAGGGCGTGGTGGTGCACGCCTGTAATCCCAGCACTTGGGAGGCAGAGGTAGGAGGATCGCCAAGAGTTTGAGGCCAGCCTGAGATTACACATAGTGAAATCCAGGTTAGCCTGTCAGCCTGAGCTAGAGTGAGACCCTACCTCGAAAAAACAAAAAATAAAAATAAAAAAAAAAAACCTAATACCAAGAGCTTATATGTTTTTCAGAGCTCCCCCCTCTTTTTCTGAAATTTATTCATGCTAAAGTTTATGCTACCACGATATCCATTGTGTATGTGTATATGTGTGTGTGTGTGTGTGTGTGTGTATATATATATATATATATATATATATATATATATATATATATATATATTTGAACAGGAGGTATGACCCTGTATTGGAGTATTGACAGTTCTAGTTTCCCATGATTGAGACACTGTTTCCCAAAAACACCACATAACATACTTCCTCACATCATTCAAGCCCCTCATTTTTTTTTATTTTTTATTTTTTTAATTTATTTTATTTGAGAGCGAGAGACACAGAGAGAAAGACAGATAGAGGGAGAGAGAGAGAATGGGTGCGCCAGAGCTTCCAGCCTCTGCAAACGAACTCCAGATGTGTGCGCCCCCTTGTGCATCTGTCAAGCCCCTCATTAATGAAGCCTTCACTGAATCTTCCAACGTAAGAGTAGATAAGTGCTTAATTCCATTTCTCTCTTCTTTTTCTCTAGACATCACTTATATGGAGGTTCTGAAACATAGCAGGTTCATATTTGAATGGCAAGATTAATTATCCTGTTTGATTTAGCTATTTTAATTAATTATTTATTTATTTGTTTTTTTTTTTTTTTTTTGAGGTATGATCTCGCTGTAGTCCAGGCTGACCTGAAATTCACTATGTAGTCTCAGGGTGACCTTGAACTCTTGGCGATCCTCCTACCTCTGCCTCCCGAGTGCTGGGATTAAAGGCATGTGCCATCATGCCCAGCTTGATTTAGGTTTTTATTGAGAACTTTAATATATAAACATATTGCAAGTTGGCTATATTCCCCACAGTGATTAGCTGTCTGTTTGTTGGAGGCAGGGTCTTATTCTAGCCCAGGTTGGCCTGGAACTCATTCTGTAGCCCAGTCTGGCCTTGAACTCACAGCACTCCTCCTACCTCAGACCCCCAAGTGCTGAAATTAAAGGTATGAGCCACCACACTGGGCAGGGCACAATAATCTTATGTGTAAATAAGGCCAGCCACATAATTAAAAAAATGAAACAAATCTGTGGACAGAAGGCTGGCCTTCTGTCCTTCATGTATTCAGAGCATGAGATTGGCATGTGAGCGGTATTGGTCTGGCCCTGGTTTCCCTCTTCCTCTCCAGATAATTCCACAGAAAAACCGTATTGCAGGCTGGAGAGATGTCTTAGCAGTTAAGGCATTTGCCTGCAATCAAAGGACTATCGTTCAGTTCTCCAGGACCCACATAAGCCAGATGCACAAGGTGGTGCAAGTGTCTGGAGTTCGTTTGCAGTGGCTGGAGGCCCTGGTGTGCCTATTCTTTCCTTCTCTCTCAAATAAATAAAAATAAAATATTTATGCCTTTAATCCCAGCACTCAGAAGGCAGAAAAAAGAGGATCACCGTGAGTTCGAGGCCACTCTGAGACTACATAGTGAATTCCAGGTCAGCTTGGGCTAGAGTGAGACCCTACCTTGAAAAAACCAAAACCAAAACCCAAAACAAAACCCACCATACTGCAGTCACAATAGACCTTGTTTCCTTAGTGATATGTTATTCACTGTTCAGGTATACTATCTAAATGCAACTGGAAATGTAGTAATATCCAAGCTCCAAATATGCCACCTGCTTCTGCACTCTTCAAGTCAAGATAGCCAAAGAAGAACAGGCGCCTCCATCTTATCTTGGCTTTCTTTCGCTATCTTCTCAGAGGGCTGAAACAGGATCCCATGGTAAATTTCAAATAACCATAACCATATATATGGGCACATTGATTTATCCCATTGCCTGTAAAAAAAATTCTACCTATGAGAAAGAGGAGGAACATTGAAGATCACTGTATGACCCACACACAATCCTAGAGGAAGGCAAGACTTTCCACAGCAGATCTTATACTTCTGTACTACCATGGCGTTTGATTGTGACTATTATTCTGAGAGGACTATTATTTTGAGCATTGGTTGGGTCCTCAACTTGAAGGGCAGGATGAATCCTCGAAGTAATTAAATTTCCTTTGCTCTGAGTGACCTGAACACTGTCTTATGTTCACTCCCCGCTTCTGTGGCTTTTCTGTGTCTTAGCAACCTATATGACAATGCGAACTGCTATACTGCCATTGTGTTCCACTCAGGACTGTGACATTATTAAACACCTTGGCTGACTGATTTTAGGGCTCTGTGTGAAAAGCTGGGTCATAGTGAAGATGTTCACTCAGAAGAGGAATGAGGGGTCTGAATCAGGAGAAACAAGCTGTTTTCTTTATTTTCCTATGCCTTTCAGACCTGGGGGAAAGTGCTCCTAAAATGTTTGTTCATACAAGTAATAGGAGGTTCACAGATAGACCATGTTATGGGCTGAATTATAACTTCCCAAGATTCAGATATTGAAGTTATAGTCCCCAGAAGCACAGACTATGATTATCTTTGGAGACAGGCCCTTTAAAGTGGTGATCAAGTTAGGCTGGGGTATATCTCCATGTCAGAGCACTTGTCTAGCCTGCATAAGGTTCTGTGTTCTCTCCCTAGCACCACAAAGCAAAAGCAAAATGATCAAGGTAAAATGTGTCTTTAAGATGGGCCTCAATCAAGTTGGCTATACCTTATGAGAAGAGATTAACACATGGATGCATACAGAGTGAGCCATGAGAAGACAGAGTAAGAAAATGGCCATCTACAAACTAGAGAGAGTTGTCAGAAGAAAGAATTCTGTCGTTACTGTGATCATTGATCATTGCCTTTTGGCCTCCAAAACTGAATACAATCCCTACCTGTGGTGTCCAGGGCCATGGGACTTCGTAGTAGAAAACCTTGCACACTGATGACTACTAAGAAAAGTGAGTCATTTCATTCTATAAGTAAAAAGGCAGGTCTCATTTGATCACATTATGAAATTTAAAGTCACTCTGTCACACATCTCTAAGACGCTGTTGAGTTTTTGAAAGTCCCTGTGTACACTTCCTGTGCCAAACTCTGAATATCTAAGTATACTTTATTGTTTCCACCATTTGCATCTATTGGATTGATTATAGGCGGTGAATCCAGAAGCCATACAACACTGGCAGGAATCCATAGCAGCCTTCATTGTTACCTCCATATGTGAAGTAAAGGCATCTTGACTTCCTTGGTTGAGGCCCATGGATCTTCCCCAAACTCCAGTTAAATTTTGGAGCCCCCAGGTTGTTGCACTTCAGGGGGAAATAGAAGAAATTGAGCTTGCAAAAACACAAATGAACTCTACCTCAAAAAAAAAAAAAAAACCCACGAATGAGGGCTGCACAGATGGCTTAGTGGTTTAGGTGCTTGTCTGTGAAGCCTAAGGACCCATGCTTGATTCTTCATGTCCCACATAAGCCAGATGCACAAAGTAATGCAAGTGCACAAGGTTGAACAAAGTGGCACACCCATCCAGAGTTCAATTTCAGTGGCTGGAGGCCCTGGTGCACAAATTGTCCCTCTCTCAATCTCACTCTTGCTCTCTCTCTCTCATAAGAAAATTACAAAAAGACCAAATGAATAAGAAGCCCTGGAATTGCCTCAGTGCCCTGGTCATTTATTAAGAGACAAATGCCACCTCTCCCAGGGACTCCCAAGCTAAAGCATGAAACATCATCTCTTCCCATACTTCCTACCCTCTTAGGCAGTGCAGATATTGTACACTTAGTTGTAGTGTCATCTTCTAAGTATCCAGATATTGATAGGTTTTTCTGTAGGTCATTATCCTTATGTTTTGACTTTTGTTTTCCACAAGCATGCTAAGTTATTTTCCTCTGTCTGACCAACAGTAGTAAATAATTCTAATGCCATCCCATTCCAGTTGGCCAGAATTTGGAACCAAGCAGTATTTATTGTTTTGAATGTTCTTGGAAGTCAGAAATCAGTGCTACATTCAAGATGTGGCTTACTCATCAATATTTTATTATTTGTACACACAAAAATAATGTGTGGAAAGAAGAATCACATTTAAGTTTTTCTTCATAAACATCTTTTTTTTCTGTATCTGAGGAGAAAGTTTATTTGAAAAGTACATGTTTTCTCATCTTCTTTACTAAGAGAGTATTAGATGGGCTTTCTTTGTCATTAACATCTTATTTTATTTTTGCTTTTTCAAGGTAAGGTTTCACTCTAGCCCAAGCTGACCTGGAATTCACTATGTAGTCTCAGGGTGGCCTTGAACTCATGGCAATCCTCCTACCTCTGCCTCCAGAATTCTAGGATTAAAGGCATGTTCCACCATGCCCTGCTCTTATTTTTATTTTTTCAAAGTTCTTGCTGTAGCCCAGGGTGATCTGGAATTCACTATGTAGTCTCAGGCTGGCCTCAAACTCATAGCTATCCTCCTACATCAAATCTCATTCATTTACTATTATTATTTGAGAGAAAAAGAAAAGGAGGCAGAGAGTGAGAGACAGAGAGAATGGGCATGCTAGGACCTTCAGCCTACTACAAATGAACTCCAGATGCATATGCCCCTTGTGGCAAAATGTGTGACATTGCTTGCTTGTGTCACTATACATCTGGCTATGTGGGACCTGGAGATTTGAACATGAGTTCTTAGGCTTCGCAGACAAGCACCTTCACTGCTAAGCCATCTCTCCAGCCCAAATATTATTTTTTAAATTATTTATTTATTTATGAGAGAGCATATGCATGCCAGGGCCTCCAGTTGTTGCAAATGAACTCCAGATGCCTATGCCACCTTCTGCATCTGGCTTATGTAGGTCTTGGGGAATTGAACCTGGGTCCTTTGGCTTTGCAGGCAAGTGCCTTAACTGCTAAGCAATCTCCACAGCCCTCAAATCTTATTTTTATTATCAATTTTCCTACAAGTACATAAAGATTGTGATTATAATCCCTTCCATTACTTCTGTTGTCACACCTCATCCATTCTACTTAAACTGAAGCCATGTTCTTTCCAACTTGTCCTGCTTCTAGTTGATGCTCATTTTTCACACATAGTTGGTGACAATATGTTGAAAGTCCCAATATTGTGCAGGTAACATCAGCCATGATGAGGTCACAAATACCACGACCACTTAATGTCCAGAACACAACAGTCATCCTATGGTATCACTTGTTCTGTTCTCCATATACTGTTCTATATTTACTCATGCATTAAATAATCTGGTGTATATTGTTGAGATCTTAAAATCCTTTGCTTTTTCTAGTCTTTCAATTTGTCTTTGTCTTCTGACTGTGCTTGTGGTGTGTCATTTGTTTGGTAGTTAATTTATTTCTTATTCTAAAAAATACCCATATGCCTCAAGCTGGGTATGGTGGTGCACTCCTTTAATCCAAACACTGGGAAGCTAAGGTAGGAGGATCCTAGTGAGTTACAGGCCAGCATAGACTAGAGTGAGACCCTGCCTCGAAAACAAACAGATGCACCTCTTGCCGAAAGTGAAAATATCACAGGTAATTTTGAAGAAGAAAATTCATGTATATAAGATTTATTTATAGTAACAACTTATTTCAATGATATAAAACGAAACTAGGTATATTATAGTTGGATTTTTCACTCAGTAATTATGTGACCATCCTTCAATATAACCGTATTTTAGATTTTTTAAGCCATTACAGTGAAATTCTTCATGTAGATGACCCATAAATGGACTTAAATTTCTAATGTCTAGGGAAATTGAGTCATTTAGTAGCCTTTTATTGAACATAAGACTGTGATATATGGTTTATATATTTTTTTATCTTGACTGCCACATCCTATATAATCACCATGAGATTAATTCCCATGAGCACAATGGACGAGGCAAAAAGCTATGCTTTAATTTAATTGAATTTTTAAAGTAATGTTTCTATTTTTTTATTTTTAAAGAAAGAGAAAGAGAGGCAGATAAAGAGAGATAACAGGTGTGCCAGGGGCTATCACCATTGCAAACAAACTCTAGATACATGTGCCACCATGTGCATCTGGTTTACGTGGCTACTGGAGAATTGAACCTAGGTCCTTAGACTTTGACAGCAAGCACCTTAACCACTATGTAGTCTCCCCAGCCCTATTCTATGTGTGTATGTAAATGTGCATGAGTACACACATGCTCCAGTGGACATGTGGAGGTCAGAGGTCAACCTCAAGTTATCTGTGCTCTTCTTCCACCTTTGTTGAGAGAGGGCCTCTTGCTGCTGCAAACAAATGGCAGTCTTACTAGCCCATGAGGTTCAGATTCTCCTTGCTTTATCCCTCGTTGTCATAGGCAATTTGAAGCATGGACACATGTGCCACTTGGCATCTGGATTTCTATGGGTGCTGGGAAAGATCAATCTGGAGATTGGTAATCTTCGCAAGCAAATGTCTTTAACTGCTGAGCCACCTCTCCATACAATTTAAAAAATATTTTGAAAAGGTGGGTGTGGTGGCATGCGCCTTTAATCCCAGCACTCAGGAGGCAGAGGTAGGAGGATCACTGTGGGTTCAAGGCCAGCCTGAGACTACAGAGTGAATTCCAGGTTAGCCTCAGGCTGGGCGAAAATGAAATCTTCCCTCAAAATTTAAAACAAAATGAAATTTTAAAGATATTCTTCCAGAAAGGCTGTGCCAGCTTACACAACCATATAGGAAATATCTATTTCCTGACACCTAACAATTGTGTCCCATTAATCTTTTACATCCTTTTAAACTACATATGTGTGTATTTGTGCATTTGTCCCTGCTATTGCTGGCAAAGGTGAACATCTTTTCATGTATTTTGACATTCATGTTTTAATATTTTTCCATATCGTTTGCCCCTTTTGCTATTGTGGCTTTTGCCCTCTGTTTTGTTTTTAATTGGCTTAAAACACTGGAAATTTAGAATATTAACCCTTAGTGCAAATTACAGTCTGTTATTTGTATTTCTAACATTCTCAGCGAGTCAAATGGAAGCTATAGTGCTGATCTTCACACTTTCATGATTTATACTAGTAATGGTAGCAGCCAAGAGTCTTACCTGAGTGTCTCTAGAGACTGCCCACAGCTAGAGTCACCTTTCCTTCCCAGCTTGCATCAGTCAACTGGTAGATGTGGAAACATAAAGTCCTGACTCTCCTTGTCCCAGTAAAAAGGTTACCTCAGCTTCAGTGCTTCCTGTTGTAACAACTAGGTACTTTGCAGTGAATGGATCACGGGGCAACATCTAATTCTGCTTCGAGCTGAAGCCCACTAATATCCAGTGTCTTCTCACATGCAGTGCTTGACTCGGACACCACCTTGAAGACTGCACCAGCAGTTATGGTTTCAGACATCCAGCTCTCAAATAGGATTTTGACTTGGATCTTACCCATGGGACTAGGGCTGGGCACCTCATCAATAATGGTGAAAGGAACATTTAGTAGGATGGTAGGGCATCATTGGTGGTGAACAGAGGTGTTGTACCAGTGAAAGAAAATGCATGAACATGAAAAATGGCAAATATTTGACAAATATATAGGAAAAATAAATATATGAAAATAGGAATGCATAAACAAGGTTAAGAGCATTCATGACATTGAAGAATCTAATCAAAGGTTGAAGGTCATTGGGTTCCCATTAGAGATTAAATTTAAAAAAAATAGACCCTTTCTGCAATCAGAAAACAGGCAGAAAAATCCAATTGTGAGACCCAGCATATAATTATGAGGAGGAGATTAAATTTTAAATTTTGAGAGGCTAATTGCATGAAGGCATGAAGGTCAGTACCCTGGTTGGGACCCTGAGACAAGGAAGAAGAGTGACAGGTAACACTCACAAGTGATATTTTTCATGATATCCTGGCATCCAAGAACTTTTATGACTATATTATGAGTTGGGTGAGAGGACTCAGCCATTGAGGAAAAAACGACCACTAATCCACTGCTTTTGATCCATCCTTCCTTCCAATTGGGCAACTAGGATGAGAAACAACACATCTGCCAAGCCACTTGCTCTATACCATGTCTGAAGCTGTGTTAACTCACTCCAGCAACAATTGCCCTGCAGCTGTGCTCTGCACTACTTAGTGAGGCCTGTGGCAATCTGTAGTCGTTATCCAGGATCTTCCCTTTCCGCGCCCCCCCCCCCCCCCGCCCCATGGAGCAGACTCAGGAACTAAATGGAAATATCATGGTAACATCCTTAAGGTCTTCAGCACTGACACTAATCTTCCTTACTCAGTTTGTAATGTTGCTTTTGACTCACTATCTTCACTGAAGGAGTATATTTTAAGATTTCCACTGGGTCCTCCCATTATGATAGCTGTTTTCTTTTTTTCCTTATGTGTTTTGTTTCTGTAGATTTTTTTTCATTTTTTGACAATTTCACTCATGTTGTATTTTACATCACATTCACCTGCTACTATCTCATCCCCCACTCCCGCTGAACCTTTCTTCTTCCCAACTAGTCTCCCTCCTCCTTTCAGGTCTTTTTTTGTGACTCACCGAGTTTAGTTAGCGTTACTTGCATGAACACAGGGCCAGGTATTATTCACTTGATCATGGGCAACTTACCAGTAGCTACAGCCCTGAGAAAAAGTGTCTGTGCCCTCGGATAGTTCTTAAAAGACAGATCAGAGGTTGGGGAGATGGATTAGTGGGAAAGAGTACTGTGCAAGTGCAAGGACCTGAGCTCAATCCATAGCACCCAAGTAAGAAGGTGGCCATGACCATGCATACCTGTGACTGGGGAAGAGCCAAGGCAGGATCATCTCTGCAGCTCACTAGTCAGACATGTGGAATGAAAACCAGCAGCTCCAGGTTCAGTAAGAGAATCCTTCTCAAGGAAACAAAGTTTGAAGCGCCGTAGAGGAGGATACCTGACATTGTCCTCTGTGTGTACACAGGGCATGCACAAGGGGCAGAAGCATCTGCATACATGTACAGAAACAGCCTCCAACCCCTTGAAATCACAATTCACTGTCTAAATGTGGGAGTTCACTAAATTTCTGGAATATGAAACTCATTTGTGTATGCAAGCTTGGAAGAAACAATGACCAAGTGGGTCTGTTGGCCTGATGGAACCTAATGAGAAGTATACTGTGGATAGAGAATGGCTTATTACTTGTTGTCCATAAGTCCTCAACCTGAACCCAGAAGCCAAATGATGATTTGTTTTTATTTATGATTTATCATTTTTATTATTTATTTATTTATTTGTAAGCAGAAAGATAGAAATAAGAGAGACAGACATGGAGAATGGGCACACCAGAGCCTCCAGACACTGCAAATTAACTCCAAATGCATGCACTACTTTGTGCATCTGGCTTTATGTGGGTACTGGGGAATTGAACCTGGGTCATTAGGCTTTGCAGACAAGCGCCTTAACTGCTGAGTCATCTCTCCAACCCTAGTCTTCTAATATTAATTTTTTAATTTTTAAGTTTTTTTCAAATTCTTATTATTAACTTCCATGTTTATAAAAAATATCCCATGGTAATACCCCTTCTCCCCCACTTTTCCCTTTGAAACTCCATTCTCCATCATATCCCTTCCCCATCTCAATCAGTCTCTCTTTTATTTTGATGTCATGACCTTTTCCTCCTATTGTGATTCATGTTAATTCAACTGACTCTTGAAATTTATGGGTATTCTCTCAGCTGTATAGTCACCTGAAGAACTAGATGGCAAACGCTTTGGGAAAGGAATGGGGATATAACAACAGTATGTACTTGCTTTTCTATTGCATGATACTTCCTCCTTGATGCCTGGCACTTACTCTGTGCATAGTTTACAGTTCTAAAATAGGCTCAGATGCAAGAACTGAGCAAAGCAGTATGACATTTTCATTTGGGAAGTCACCCTCAGGTCTCTGTTCCTACATTCTTGTTTTCTGATTGTACATTTAAAGTGGTACCATTGTGGGCTATTTGTCATTTTTGCCTCTTCTTTTAACCAGTTCCACAATTTTTTATGAATAGATTATGCTACCTTGACTACTCCTCTAACTTAGTTTAAATAATTCCAGACCTTGATTTCTGCTAATTAACCGCTGATAGGTGGTCATAACTGCTCTGGGCCACCATTGTCCTGTAGAACACAAGAGTTTTTGTTGAAATCCTAAACCCCCACTGTGATGACATTAAGAGAGATGGAACCTTTGGAAAATTATTAGGTTATGATGATGAAGATTTCAAGAATAATATTAGTGCCCATGTAAGAAACTCTAGAGAGATCTCCAAGCCATTTGAGGGCAAGATGAGAATGTGGAGGAGTGCCCTGGAAATGTCTCCCAGCTACAAAGTGGTCATTGAATCCATGACCTCACAGCAGCTGCCATTACATGCACAAAACCTGCATAATAATGTGCCAACCAAGAGGTTTTCAGGAATAATTAAAGGGAGAAAAAACAGAAAGATATTAAATATAGAAGAGGGTAGGTAAAAATGGTGGTTTAGTGGAGAGGGATTGGTGACAGGAACAAAGGTAGGTTGTGAGAATGGATTATGTAAATTTTTAAAAGGAAATTTTTAGGCTGGAGAGATTTTTCAGAGGTTATAGGTACTTGCTTGCAAACCTGTTAACCATGGTTTAATTAACCAGTACCCTCATAAAATCAGATGCACAATGTGGCACATGTGTCTAAATTTTGCTTGCAGTTGCAAGAGCCCCAGGTTGGCCCATTCCTTTTCTATCTCTCCCCCTCTGTATTTCCTTGCAAATAAATAAATAAATAATTTAAAATTAAAATGTGAAAGATGGTTTTCTATTTAAAAAATAATTTTAAAAAGAGAAAAATATTCTTAGAGATGCTCCTACTCTCAGAGAATTGGATTCCACCATCATAAAGAATTAAGAACCTTAAACCAATCACCATACAAGGTAGAATACACAGATTTTGAGTCCACATAGGAATTGGTTTGCTTTTAATCACTCCTGGTAGACCAGTTGTAAAATTTATGTATGCCATTCTCATCACTGCGGGCCCTGGAAGTTTAGAGCTCTTGGCTCCTAATTTTAAGTGTCTTCACCAGAGCACAAAACAAGAAAGAGTCTCATCAAATTTTAATCACTGGCTACTGCCTGGTCACATTTGGTGCCCATCTTGACAGGCCTGATTCATTAAGAGAAAGACAGACTACTGCTATAAATTGGGGGAAGGCAAGAATCTATTTGACATTGGAAGCATCCAACTTCTTTAGCAGAAGATGGGGATGAGCTGTATCAGTTAACTTTTCAAGACCAGCTCTAGTAGGGAGTATTTTAGTCTTGTAATCTTCCTTGAGAAACGACACATACACAACAGAAGCAGAGGGAATTGCTCTAGAATGTATTTATTAGAGAACACGAGCCAAGGTAAGGTAAGGGAAAGAACTTTGGGGGATGCTGTGGCTGAGACTTAAGGTACTGTTTCCCTTCTGCACCGCTCTTGATTCTCCAACTACTGAGATTGGCGGAGGCTGATAGCCTTCAGCTCAGACCCTGTTAACAAGACCACATTTCAAATGCCTTTCAAGTTCATGATCACACTCAGTGTGATTGACTAAAGACCCACCCATTGCCCCGATTTATTAAAAAAAAATTGGAAGAACTGGGGCTGGAGAGATGGCTTAGAAATTAAGGCGCTTGCCTGTGAAACTTAAGGACCCATGTTCAACTCCCTCATGCCATGAAAGCCAGACCAAGGTGATGCATGCATAAAGCCATGCATGCACACAGGTGGTGCACACATCTAGAGTTAGATTTCAGTGGCTAGAGGCCATGGCACACTAGTTCTTTCTCTCTCTATTTCTATTTCTCCCCCCCCCCCTCTCATTAAAAAAATAGGGAAAGCCCACACAAATGGCTCCAGGACATGTCTGGCTGAGGTTCTTGTGACTGCATTGTATGCTGACTTCCCCTCCCCCGACCATGGTCCATGCATCTCCCTCAAAGGTGCTGATCCTAGAGCGCTCTGCAATTCATACACCACAGTATACATGAGCTGTTTCAAACTTCATTTTAAGTTGCCACATAATGCAATAGGCTTCATTATGGGATTCTAATACACACGTCAGACTTTATTTATTTAAATTCATCCCTTTACCACACTGGACTCCCTTCTGCTCAGTTCCCTTCCTTGCCCTTTTGCTTTTATATCACCTGTATTCCGTAACTTTCTCTTTTTCTCCTCCCTTAAGCTTTTTCTCCCCCTTTCATGATCTCCTTTCTAATTTCAGCACACACACACAATTTTAAAACTATCTTGATCTCAGAAACTAAGATGAAAACTGAACTGTGACAGTGTGTTTGTTTGGCTATGAATTCCTGACTTTTGTTATTTTTTTATAGTATGAACATACCTTTCAGTTTTTTCCCCTTGTACTTTCTGGTATTTTATGTCATGCTCAGAAGGGTCATCCCAATCCCCATCTTAATAACATAAACATATTCAACAATATTTTCCTGTCCTAAATATATTTTATTTTTATTTATTTATTTGAAAGAGTGAGAGAGAATGGGCATGCCAAGGCTTCTAGCCACTGCAAATGAACTCCAGATGCATGCACCACTATGTGCATCTGGCTTACATGGGTTCTGGGGAATCAACCCTGGGTCCTTAGGCTTGTCAAGCAAGTGCCTTAACAGTTAGTTAAACCATCTCTCCAGCCCATTCCAATAGTCCCTTTAGGATCTCCTTTGAAAGGGTTTATTTATTATTTATTTATATTTATTTACTTATGGTGTGCATGTGTGCTGCACCTTCTTGGAGATAGGGTCTTCTGTCACTTTAAGTGAACTGTCAGATTGCAAACAAATGTCAGGTTAGCTTGCCTATGAACGCAGAGTCCCCTGGCTCTGCTTTCTACTGTCATAGGCCTTTAACATCACAGATAGATACACCACTTTGCATCTTGCTTTATATAGGGATTGGGGAATCAAACCCAGGCCAGCAGGCTTTGAAAGTAAGCACATTTAACTGAGTCACTTATTGGCCCTCTTTTTCTTTTTTAAAATTTATTTATTTATTTGGAAGTAGAGAGGGACAGGGAGGGGAGAGAGAGAATGGGCATGCTAGGGCACCTAGTCATTTCAGAACTCCAGACACATACACCACTTTGTGCATATAGCTTTACATGGGTGCTGGGGAATCGAACTTGAGTCATTAGACTTTGAAAGCAAGTGTCTTAATTGCTGAGCCATCTCTCCAGCCCTCCTTTTCTTCTTAAATCTGTAATTGGTTATAAAAAGAGCGAGGCACAACTTTATTGTTTTTAAAATGCTTAAGCTAGTTCTCTATATTAAAAATATCTCTTTTTCTCCAATGCTTTTGTGTGTATGACTACACATGTTCTGTGTGGCAGGGATGCTTGCATGTACTATGGCACACAGGTGGAGGTCAGAGGACAAGCTCAGTGTCTGTCTCCACCTTGTACCTTGTTTTGAGTCAGGGTTTGTTTGCAGCTGCTTATGTCAGGCAACCTGGCCTATGGGCTTCTGAGGATTCTCCCGCATCTTCTGCCCGCCTCACCACAGGCATGCTGAGATTACAGACGCTTATGCTGTTACGTCCAGCTTTATGTGGTCTGGGGATCCAAATTCAGCTACTCTGGCATGTACTCTCCATCCACTGAGCAACCTCCCAGCTTCCCTAAAATTTCCTAAGGTGACATGTTTTTATCCTTATTCATTTCTAGTTCTCATTGCAGAACTTTTTTTTCTTCCATTATATTTAGTAACTCTAATGCTTAAATTATGTTCTCTTTTTTCTGCAAGTTTAGTGTAGTTTGCATTGCACTCTATGGTTTTGATATGCAGTATTTTCTTCATTAACTTTATATTTAGGTGTGTACCCAATCATACTTTCAATTTCTTAATGTTTTTTTAAAAAATAACTGATGACATAAGATTTTTAAGATCTACAAATGATAGAAAGTGTAGTTGCAACTTTATTGTAGTACAGTTAAAGAATATGGGCTGTGCTAGTTTTCTTCCTAAGAACACATTTAAATCTGAGTGCTCACAAAAGAAACATACCCATTTTTCCATAGGATCCACACCACCACGCCCCCCTTTATCTTCTTTATTTTTTTGTATAGTATGCAGTGTGTGTGTGTGCACGTGCACAAGTGGGTGTGGCTCATGCACACTTGTATGATCAGAAGAGGCTATTAGGTGTCTTTCTCTATTGATTTTCTGCCCTATTTCCTTGAGACAAGGTCTCTTCCTGAACTTGGAGTTCATTTGGCTAGACTGGCTAACCAGTGAACCCCAGTGATCTCTATTCCCCTCTGTGCTGGGGTTATATGCCCTGCTTTTTACATGGGAGCTGGGGATCAAACTCAGGCCCTCATGTTTCTCCCATAAATACTCTAACCCACTGAACCATCTCCCAAGCCCCCTCCCCTGTTCCTTCTAATTTAGGTGAAACTGAGGAAACATCTCCCTAGTTCCTAAAGTGTTAAGTGACATTGGCCACAGGTCAGAATCTCAGAAAATACACAGAAATACACGTGTTTATCATAGGAAAAATAGTTGAGTATCACTGTAAGGATTTTGTAACAAAATGTCAACTGTTACTATACCATTTTTGTCTCTCCTTTGGTTCTGATTACTATTTGAATTGGAAACGTCATAGGATGCCAAGACCAACACTTTCTAACATACTTTTATATACTTCTTTTTTTTTTTGAAATATAAACAACCATAGATTCTAATCTTCCTCAAGCGAAACTCAGGGGTTACGATTTCTGGGAGCTGAAATCCACCCCACTATTGGTAGATTGGGTGACTGGAGACACTTAGCTCCTTTTCTTTATTTTTGTAATTGACAATTTTAATGCATGAATATACTGTAATTTGATTGTATTCACCTCTTGTTACCTATGTTCGCCCACGCTTTTCTACCTATATTCCGCTGAGGGGGAATCCATGCCTGGTACTGATGAATGAGTCAAAAGCATATGGTTTTGAAGATCACAGGCCACAGTGTGGAAGCTACCCTGTTCTTTGGCTGAATTTTTAGTGCCCTTCAAATGGTTATGCTTATACCCATAGACCAGGGATGTTCCCACTTTAGTTTAGAATAGATTCTTTTTGAAAATGGTGGTGGATACCAGGGAGACCCAAGACTCGCCAAGGTGATAAGAAGACAATATAGCCCAGTGCTTAGCAATGGACACGACACCTCCTTTTCTTTGTGTCAGAGCACCTCTCTCTTTACATGATGTGGGGGTGGTCTGAGCCTGCTGGCGCTGAGGTACCTTCCATCCCTGACAAAGCAGGCTTGAGGATGATGGATACCACAAAAGGAACATGTAGGGAACCGAGGCATAAGGGCAAGTCAAGGACTATATGAAGGGAGTCACACATCCTGTTACACTCCTCTGTTCCCTACTAGTGAGAGAAGGGTATGTAGTTCACCCTGGTAAGTCTGGGAGTATTGAGTCGAGAAGGGAGCAAACAATGCTTGGGATCATAAATTTAAGGTTTAAAACCGAGCAGAAAACACACTTGACCATGAAAGTAACCAGCCACACCTTGAATGCTTTGCTGATGTATTTATTCATGTTTCCCCTTTACTATGGTGACAAAAGCAGATGGATTACCCACCCTACCCACCCCCACAAAACACAGACACAGATTTCATTCAGCATATACAAGCATTGGGGCATGTCCAAATTCGTCTCACTGGGTGACTAGAGCCAGGAGAAGTTCTGCCAGGGGGAACAGTCTGAGCACCTCAGACCCAGTCATTGAGCAGGCTAAAGGGAGCCTGCCACTCTGGGCTCTGCAACTGGGGTGCCAGCAGAAGAGAAAGAATCACATCGGGGTAGTCAGAGCTGTCTAGCCCTGTCATATGGTCTAGCAGGTGACAGTGGGCTCCTGAGTAGCTTCCAGTAAGATCCACAATCCCATAGCAATCTGTGCCTCAGGGTTCCCATCTGCATAATGGGGAAAGAAACTGCCCTAAAGATGTCACAGGGCTCTACTGAGTTTCTAAATATAAATTATTTGTCAAAAGTGCTTTGTCAAAGGTAAAGTGCCATAGAAATTTAAGGGAATTCAATTGATTGTGATTGTGAGTGCCCCGGGGATGGCAGTGGACTGGCTCATGGGTCCAGGGGCCAGGAAAGCAGTCAAACTTCAAGGCTGTGCCCAAGGTGGGCACCAATCAATGGAGGATACTGACCTCTGCGAAACAGTTTTTCAAGTTTCTGAGCCCCAAGGAGTTACCAAGGCCTAGCACCTGGATCAGGGCTGGGAAAGTCACTGGGTAAGTTACAGAAAGAACCACAGGGGTCAAGGAGGAGGGAAAGGGGTACATAAAGCAGGGGGTAATTACTATAATTCCACACGAGAATATATAATCCCACACGAGAAGAGAAACCCACTGGATGAAGGGAATTTGATTGGTATTGCAGATGGAGGCAGGGGGCAGGAGAGGGAGACGAAACAGCAGCAGAGGGAGGGATACTGTCCCAAAGAGGCCTACTGGCTGGCTCCTCTCCTCTTAAAGAGCTTATGCCCAATTCTGTCTGCCTGCAGGAAAAGGGAGGGCGGGAAGAGAAACAAGAACCTAATGACCTGGCTTAAAGGGGAGGGCCTCCTTCTATTACAACTGTTGGCCTGTGCACTCTGGATCTGGTCCTGAGCTGGGCCCCTTAGCACCATAAAAGCAATCCTGGGTTTGGGACAGAAGGGTAGTGGTTGTCAGCATCGGTCTGTCGGGAGATAGCTCATGTTTCAGCCATGGGCCTGGTTTGCTGAGGAGACTGAGTGAGACTCAGTGGGGAGGAGGGCCAGCAGAGACAAACTCTGCACGGCCTGGGAAACAGGGAAGGAAAGACCCTTTTTATGTGCTCCTGCTGCTGCTGCTGCTGCTATTCCCCAACTCCGCAGGCAAGGGGCTTGGAACCTCCCGGGGAACTGAAGAGGCTGCCCCATGGTACTGGCTAGCACCTACAGGTTAAGGCAGACAAGCCAGTAGATCACATTGAAGATGAAGAAAGTGACCGGGAAAACCACCCGCGAGTAGTTATCCAGGCGGTAGACATGGATGTGGAGGCGGCCCCGCTGCCAGGTCTGGCCCTGACAATCAGGAACCATGCAGAAATACTTCTTGAGACCCTTGAAGCACCGGAAGCAAGCCAGCCTATCACACAGGCCCTGGGGACCCTCGGGGCTACCTGGGCAGGAGGGGCGCTGGCCTGGGCATCCTGGGAGCTCCTCCTGTTCGCTTCTCTCGTCGGTGACTATCTCGCACACAAACACCTCCGTCTCCCGGCGGGCGCGGGCGCGGGCACGAGCACGGGCGCGGGCACGGGCGCGGGCACGGGCGCGGGCGCGGGCACGGGCGCGGATTCCAGTCAGAGACTGAAATAGACAAAAGAGATGGGAAGAGTCAAGGGACTGTGAGCCAAGACTATAAAGGTTGCCCACAACTCCCTGGAAACTGCCCTTAGGAGACCATTTCGCAGACCTCCAGGACTCTACCCACCACATCAGGAAGCTGATTTCCCCCACAGTCCTAGAGATACTCCCCGCCACCTGGAAATTTAGCCATGTGCCATAACCCTCGTACCCCTGCCTCACCCCCACGTCGCCCCCCACTCAGGTCGTACATTCCTGGTCTGGGGAGAAGCCTGGGCTTTCGCCTGGTTGTAGGTCAGGAAGTTGAGCACCGCAAACTCCATGAGAGCACAGAAGCAGAAGACGAAGCAGATGGCAATGTAGAAATCCAGAGCTGTGATATAGGAGACACGTGGGAAAGTCTTACGAGAAAAGGTGCCCAGTGTGGTCACGGTGAGCACAGAGGTGATCCCTGCAAGAGCAAGGAGTGAAAGTAGGCTGGTGACATCTTCAGATGGTAGTTCGTTGCCCTGGTCGAGCTAAACTCTCTGGCCGGCATCCATACTTACGCCTACCTTACCATCTTACCTAAAGAGGCCCTGGCAGGAGCAGACTCCTTCTTGATCCAGAAGGAGACCCAGGAAAGCATGGTGGTCACAGAAGAAGGGACATAGTTTTGAAAGGCAACATAGCCAAACTGCCGGCTCATATTGAAGATAAACGTCATGATCATGAACTCACCTGGAAGACATAAAATAAAGCACTGAGTTGCAGCACTGACGAGATGGGCAGCAGAACATACACACTGTGGGTCCCACATGGATTGCCTTCCCATAGTCCTAGGAGGGAGGCTGTTTCAGTACAACACACAGAGCAGCAGAAGCCCAGAAGGGAGACTTACAGGGAGACCCACAGCCAGCAGAGAGCTAAGCTAACCCCACAACCTTAATCAATTCCTTCTCAGTTCACTGACCCGCACCCCAAAAGTCAGTTAACAGCAGAGTGAGACAAAAGCGAAGGTATCAGTTAACACCCTTGAGAGCAGGACCACACAGCTCATGTCCACATGGCTGCTTGAGACCTTCACACCCAAAAAGAAGGCATGTTCTCTCAGGAGATGAGCTGTGACGGAAAAAGCACAGAAGGCCTCAGCCTTCTTTCTAGATCCATCCACTGCAACAACTGCGGCGGATGGAAAAACACCTGTCTCCCAAACTTCTGATGGTTCCCTACTGCACATGAGCCAGACTCAAGTCTAGACTATGCAATTTAGCACTAAAGGCCCCACTTGTCCTGGATCTGACTCCCCCATGTGCACACACCCAGGCTAGCTGACTTCATATTCTGTGAGAGCTTGCATGCTTCTACCAAGACTCAAACCTTAGACTCTCCGTTCTCTTAATCTAGTGTCCCCAAACTAAACAGCACGCTTCAGGAAAACAGAAGAAATAGCTGAAAGTGAAAATTTCAGTCAGCCCTCCAGATGTTAAGACTGCAGAGTATACATCTGCAAGACAGACTGAGGTTTTCACATCCTTTAGGGAATTGAGTCCCTCCTTTTGTTCTCATCCTAGAGCGTCGGCAGAGACTTGTGGAGAAGCTGATGACAACCTGCATCCTAAGGTGGCAAATACTCTGCGTGGTATCACGGCGACATGACTAGTTTGGGCTCTTCGCTGAGCCTCACTTTTTACTCTCGACATCACGTGGGATTTTATTGCTCCAATCCTGACTCCTTTGGTGAGGCCAAGCTTCAAATTCCCAACTCACTGATGATATAGAATTCCCTGGCCTTGAATTAGGCAGGCTTTTCAATTCCTTCCAGGAAGGGCCCATGAAGGCCCTTTAGCTCAGACCCTCACTGTCTAAGCCTGGAGCACCATGTGCTCAAGGACTTCTCTTCATGGGCAACGGCTTTGGAAAGCAGACTAAAACATGACTCTATCTGCAGGAAGGTGGCCACTTGCCTGGAATGTCTGTGCAGGTCAAGCACTGACATTGGAGGATGAAAACACCAGAAAATTTTATGGGAAAATACAGTATTTCCAGAATTGCAATTCAGGGCTAGACTTTCTCAAGTATGAGGGACCATCCTCATACTTGCATACTGTCCACAAAATATTAATCTACTGGGCTGGAGGGATGGTTTAGTGGTTAAGGTATTTGCCTGCAAAGACAAAGGACCCAGGTTGGATTCCCCAGGACCCATGTTAGCCAGATGCACAAGGGGGCACATGCATCTGGAGTTTGTTTTCAGTGGCTGGAGGCCCTGGGGTGCCTATTTCTCTCTCTCTCTCTCTCTGTCAAATAAATAAATAAATAAAATATTTAAAAAATATATTGATCTGCCTCCTAGTTCTCTTGATTTGTGGATTTCACTGAATTCTAGGAAGTCCTCTAGTTATCTATGACCATCCTAGCCCCACAAGTCAGCTGAGATTGTTTATACTTGTAACAAGATCATTTACCACTCCACTGGAATTCTCTATTTTATTTAAATTCCACCCAAAGAACCTTGCCCACCTATCAAGAGATGGAAATTGGTCTTTGAAGGCCAGCTGAAGGATATTAACATGCAGTTGATTCTTTCTGTGGAGTGGAGAAGCATGAGGAAGCTATCTGGGGCTAAGGAACCTAAGCAAACATTATGTAATAAAGATGCTTTTTGCTCTTACCTGCTTTGCCCAGACCATCATTGGACACTGCATTGTCAGAAGCAAGAGACTGTGTTCAGGGGGCATAGATTAAAAGGATGAGTTGACTAAAGCTTTGAAGAGCAAGGGAGCAAAAAGCACTAAGGCTATGTATGTAGTCTAGAAGAGAATGTGAACTTGGCCTCAGATGGTAATACTAATCTTTTAAACTTGACTACTTGGAAGAATGACATGAGTTAGGGTAAAGTGAATAGTTCTAGGGAAAAGAAGCAGGTCCAATTGGTAAAAGTCCCAGAGACTCCAATGTCAGATGAATGGGAAGAATGTTCTGATGGGAAAACATTTCAAGAGAAGAGAGAAACCTTCTTGCAAGTGAAGGATGGTTTGATCGCCTCTCTAAGAAGCTCCTGAAACAGTGGCTATCCGGTTCAAGTCCCAGGGTGCTCAGAGCAGCAGGCCATCACCGCATTCTGAACCCTAGGGAAATGTGTGTATGCTATGGCCACAGAAAGGAACTTTGGTAGTGACTCTGGCAGTGGAGAAACCACAACGCAGGACAGCTGATGTCCAGCCGAAGAGAAAGGAGAGCTGCTGCTTACCCACTGAATTGCTTTGCTGCTGCTGCTGCCTCTGGGGCTTTGCAGTCACTAGGGCACCATTTTGAAACAATGTGGAACCATCTACTAAACGGAACCACTAGTGACTTGAAAGCCCCTGGGCCTTGTGTCCTCTTGGTCTCCACCTATCTGGAGAAACTTAGGTGCAGAGCGCTAAGAGGCAGGCCCAGTGTTAGCTGGTAGCAAGAGCAAAGATCTCATGCTAAAGGTAGTGAAATGGCTTCCTCAGAGCCCCAGAGAAAGAAGAAAGCATTTGGAAAGCAGCCCCTGGCCCCTGCCTGGAACTATGTAAGCAAAGCTCTAGCCAGGTGAGCGTGAGCTGTCCCTCAGCCAATAACTAACTCAACGAGTGAAGCAAAAGCAGATTTACTGTTGAGCTACATGGAAGCAAAGCAAGAGGCTTCCCATCACAAATGGCTGTTTGGGTGACTTGCTCCATCCACATTCTGGAAACGATGAGGGCAGTGCCCTGAACTTGATCAATGCATGTGAAGAGGGTTTCCAGGGGTGCTGTGGAGCTACCCTGGGGAAGTTCCTTGGCTCCTCATTCATATCACCTAGGAACACAAGCAAAGATGCTCACACCTAATTGGGAACTGCAAGTTAAGAGACCCAGGACCCTCCCTTTCCATTCTTGTAAGGAACAAGATCAGAAAAACAATAGTCACATATCCACCATGAAGCCTTTGGTGGCATTCTGTGATTTTCAGAGCTGCTCCTTTAACATAAATGTTGATGTAGTCACTGTAGCTTCTGTAATTCCTTTAGACTACCCCGGCCTTCACTACCTGCCATTAGGACTCTAGCCTCCACCTCCCATTAGAATAAACCTTGCTTCCCATTCAACCAGCTTAGATTGGCTCTAGGTATGGAGAAATCACATGAGTGCTATTCTCCAAAAGCAACTAAGTAGGTCAGTGTTGTGACAAAGACCTTGAACCTCAAGGTTCTGCAGGACAAAGCTTCATGGAAATTCTGACAGTCACAAATCTTTTATGTACTTACCCAATGTCTCTGAGGACTTAGCAAAGCACTTACTTCTTTGCAGATGAGACTGAGACATAGTTTAAAAGTCTCAGTTTCCTCTGCAAACAGTTGTAAGTGCTTAGCATGTACTACAGGAGCCACGACCTACATAACATATCCATGGGTTCTTGAAAACATTTGGACAGATAGCCACCTCCTGATACCACCCTCCTTGGCCTCTACATTGCCCTATCATGGCACACTTACCAGATGGGGTGTTGGTGATTTCAGTTGTGTTGCTCACTCCAGTAACATCAAATTGGAAGAGATTCCAGGAGTTCTGCTCGTTGATTTCAAGCTTGAAGTCCGCCCACTTGTAAGTTATCTCGCTCTCCACATAAGAAACTAGAAAGCAATGTGGGAACGAGGGCTCTATGAGATTCAGAAACCCAGTTGAGGTCCTCACAAGCATGGAGTCAGCCTGAGTCATGCTTTCGAATCATGACTCTGGCCTCACCAGCTGTGGGACCTTGTCTCTTACCTGATTGTTGAAGTCCATTCAATAAGTGCATTTAATGAGTATTCTTAGTACCAGGCCCTGGACTAGAAATACAGAGATGAGCAAGGCATGAACCTGCCCTCAAGAATTCACATTTTATTGAGAATGACATGAGTATTCCTCTCCCTGGGGAATAGTGGGCAAATAAAGTAGGGAAGGATCACTTGGAGACACACTCAGAGAAGACTTCTTAGGGACATTTACTTTAAGTCTTGAAGGCCAAGTAAGCATTTTCCATATGGATGACATAGAGGGGTGAGAGGCAGCACAGAAAGATGGAATGCTTGGCATTATATGGAAATAGCAATATTTCTGGATGACTAGCTCACAGATGAGTTGTGCAGGAGGAAGCAGTAGGGGCCAGGTCAGAAAGAGCCCTGAGGGTCATTTTAAGGAAGTCACAATTGATCCATGCAAGGTAAGGAAGGCTTTGAGATGAAGAAGTGACCTGCTCCAGGTAGCACTTCAGCTAGGTCACTCTAGTTCTAATGTGAGCATAGCATGCTGGCACGCTGCCAGTGATGGGAGGCCAGGGCAGTAAGCTAGGCACAAAAAAATAGCAAAAATAAAAGTAAAGGCAGGAGCCAAAGCTATGGTAGAATGCAAAGAAATTAACGGGATCAGTAGAGATTTGGAGGGAACACCACCAACAGGATGTGTGGACTGAGCAGATGTAGGAGGTTAGCAACAAAGGTCTTGGCCTGGAGAGCTGGGTGGGGGAAACCCCTTCCAATGAAGCCGATGGGAACACAGAAGCAGCATACTGACTTCAGAAGCAGGGGCTTGGAGGCAAAAATGAATTTAGCTTAGGACATGTTCAGTTTCAAAGTGGAGATGTTGCAAAGTCCAAGGGCAAGATGACAAAGGTCTGCATTGAGGCAGAGATGCAGAGGAGCAGACACACTGCAGGTACACTTCAGAAGCGAGCAACTAGCTTGAGGTACTGCAAAGGGGAGGGAGGAACCCAACATAAAGCCAAAGGAACGCAACACAGCAGTTTTTTTTTTGGGGGGGAGCAGGAAACGTGATGCTGGGGGATGGAGGCTCTGTGCAACCATGGCACCATCTTAGGAGAAAAGCAGAGGCAGAAAATGGAAAGGACAAAGATGAGAAAAAGAGGGACCCAGTGTGTCTCTGGATCCCAGAAACCTAAGAAGGTACTCACAGCTAGAGAAAGACAGAGGGCAAGAGTGAGAATCCATTGGAAATTTGAACATGTGGAATGAACATCCGGCATCAATGGTCAGCCTGGAAGGGAGAAAGGAGCCTCATTAGGTTGGCTCTGAGCACTTTGTATTCGGCCACCTTTGATTTGGGGATCACCACCAATGAATGAAAATTGTAGGATTTAAGAAAAAAAAAACCTCAAAGAAATAAAAAGAGCAAGAAGTGCTTCTAAGTACCTGACTAGTCTGGGCTCTATCATCAAAGAAGTGTAAGGACCAACCTAAATGGAGTTTTTGTTTTTTTTTAATTTGAAAGATTTCCAATCTCCCATCCTTCACTAGTTGCACATGCTCATACCATAGTGCAAGCTTCTCTGGCCAGGCGCTCCAGCATCTAGCCTGGCCTTAGGTACCTTTCCAACCGCTGCGTTGCTGCACCGCCTGGACAATTCCACCACCGTGGACGTGTGTTTACATCCAGTGCCCACTTGGGATGGAATTGTCCTGGCAATGCAGTCATACTGTCACATTCTAGTTGAGGGATCTCTAGACTGGGAGCCTACTAACTGGGTGCCAGTCCCAGCTTTGTCTTTTTTTTAATTTTGATGCTTCAGTGTTTGTATCTGTACAGGAAGAGGTTGATTTAATGATCTAGAAGTATTATTCAGGACACTATTTCTGCCCATGAATCTTGGCTAAGATTCCTGGAAGGGGTGTCCCAGTAGGTGAGACATGAAAGGCTCAACATACCTAACAGTGTACAACACCTTGCCATCCCCGTAAATGCGGACCATCTGGTTGTGTACGGTGATCTCATGCTCCTCAGTGTTCTTAGAATTCCTAAAGAAGGTGTCCGGGATCCACACCAGGCTCACCACGTTGCCTTGCAGAACAAGGGTCTCAAAGGTGTTATTAAAGCGGAGGCGTTCATCATACCAGGTCTGGGAGAAGATGATTTCAATGGTGTATTCCTGGTGGAAATGATGGAAAGCCATACACTTGGAGCTAATCAGATAAAGACCTTCTGCATGCTAATATGTTCCTGACCACTCCCTAAGCCAGAACCCTGAAGAGAATGTGGTAGGATGCATGAAGCTCTGGGCCAGGAAGCAAAAAACCTCAAAGATTCTTCTAGTATTGACACCAGAAGGAATTCAGAAGTTGCCAAACCCAATGATCCTAGTCAAAAGATCAGACGTACCCTTCTAGGATACCCTTACAGTTGATACATATTTTCAATGCAGCATTTCCCTTTCTGTTCTGACAAACTGATTTAATTATCTATATATGTTAAATCAGAGGCAACTGAATCATGAAAAGGTGCACGAAGGTTGCAGTCATGTCCTCCTGACTGAAGGTTTTTAGTGCCTCAACCTTATGTTCTACCAGTAGACCGCCAAGGACTATAGATCAACTGGCAGTCTATACATAGGTGACTATGCCAACACCTCCAGCTTTCAAAGCCCCAGAGGCTTTGCAGGACTCAGCCTGTAGCACTACTGCTATAACAGTCCTGGGCTCACAGGAGGTATCTTGCAGTGATTCCACCATTTAGAAACAAGTGCTGTCAAATAAAACAGCAAACCTGAGTGTACCTTGCTACCAAAAAGCAACATGAAACACAAAGTTAGAGACAATGAGATTTAAGAGTGACTGGATGAATGTGTTAGAGTCATGACAGCCAGTGGCTGCCAGATATCTGAAAGATTAGCAACAGTGAGGTGAGGACACTTCATAGGGCACTAAAAGCAGACAGACTTGATGCCTAAAAGTGGCACATGGGTCCACAGCCGAGAACATGGAACTACGTTAAAGTCAAAATACGGAACAAAATAGTCGGTGGACACTAAGTGGCACAACAGAATATTCGATGCACCCTCAAAATGGGCCTAAGGGAAATGGAATGAAGGAGACCTAGCTGAACTCGAGTGGAAATTAATTTCACTTTAATTTTTCCTGATGAATTACATGCACATATATTACATTATTAAATGTTCACTAAATATCTGTTTGACCTTGGTTGAAACACAATTACCAGCCACTCTCTTTATTAAATGGCATCCTGAAAATTATTTTAAAGTCCCCTCAAACAGCCCTGCCTCATAGCTCACACGTGGCTCTTCTCACACAACTAGACAGACATCCTGGACTGGGGGAATAGCTTATGGTGTCAACTTATGCCTGCATTATATATTATATATAATTTATATTATATTATATATATATCATTATTATATATAATATACAATATACAACATATAATATATATATTTGGGGACCGGAATTTTCCATTCCACATCCTCCCAAAGGGAAGTAACACTCTCAAATAGGTAATGGCTTGGGAAGGCACGTGTCACTGAGAACCGGACGGGTGACAGAGCTCAGTACGGCAGGTTAACACAATTTGAACACCCACACTGCCACAGCTATTCAGAGAACGCAGCTCCAAAGCACTCAGGGCTGTATAAGCACACACCTCTGATTGTGTCCAGTGAAGTCTCCCCTTTCAGCTTTTGTTTGGGGGGCACAGATGTTAATTAACCTTCATCATTCACTCCCCCGAATTATATTAAAAAATGAAGTGCTTCCAGTCACAAGAGAAATGTTTATCTAGTCTCATGCTTAAAAAGACAAGAATCATTATTTGGCTGCTGTATATTTTCCTTTTAAACAAGTGCCTATAACCTCTGTGCGTGTGCGCACGTGCACAGGCATAGGTACAGCCATGATTATGTGGTCTCCAGTTATCATGGATCCCATAAGCTGGGTAGCACAAAAAGCCAGAAGAGCGAAGCCCACTGCAGTTCCCCAGCAAGCAGCTGGAACAGGAAGTACTAGCTAGCACTGTGCCACAGCAGGACTGAAGGCTAGCTTGCCTAATGTACATTAGAAGTAGGGAAACTGAGGCCCAGAGAGCCAGTGGCACCGGTAATGGCAACACACTGCCCCCCAGAATCCATTTTTGCTATCAAGCTCCATTTTTTTTTTCTCTGAAAAATCCTCAGGTCTTTCCTAAGTAAACCTGAGGCAGGAGGGTCACAAGACAAAGGCGAAAAATCCAAACACTAGAAGGCCAAAGAACCATTAGGGAAGAGGTGAAAAAGATGGCTGCTTTCCTTGTGACAGAGGGATAAAAAAATGTCCAAAGCAGCCACCAAATTCCTAGAAGCCAGAAAGGGTGGGGCAAAGGGCCAGCTTTTCCCACAGTAGGCCAGAGAAGCAGGCAGAGAACAGCTGGCAGGGCCTGGCTACCGTTCATGGGAAGTGCCTGATCCTGCCCAGCCCTGCCCTATCTCAGCTGCCCTCACAAAGACTTCCACATCTCCAGGGCCTGGCACTTCCCACGTGGCCAGCAGCGTCTCCTTCATGGCCCAGCACATGAACTGCTCGGAAGCTGGTGGGAAGCCTTCCTCTCCACACTCTCACCATGCTCCTGGTTTGCTATGAAGCATTCAAAATGAGCATTTCACTGCAATTTAACAAGACACCAATTGGCACTTCTTGATCCACCAACCAATAACTAGTGGTCCACAGTTCAATTTTTCCCAAGTTTGACAGGGAACTTGGGATGGCCATCTCTTTTAGCTACCTGAAACTAGAAATAGGGTGTCTCAGAACTGGCTTAATCAGAATCACTTGCAACACTTCCCACAGTAAGAGGCAGAGTTAGCACTGGGGATGCTGTGACAGGCCATTGTTCCCAGATCAGTCACTGCTCTTAAAGCTCAGACTGGGAATTTTCTAAGTTGAGCCAGGACACTGGTATAAAAATCTGACTACAACACACAAGTAGGAAGCCGAGGCTTCCCAGCGCAATCCCACATGTCCAAATGTCTGCAGGGTGACAATCTCCCCTTAACCAACTTCACTGACTGGGTGACTAGCACTGGGACCCACAAATCCTGTGGAAACACTCATCTGCCTCAAACAGTGACATCAAATAAGAAACTTGGGCTGTATGTGGTCTCATAAGGGATAAAAAAGAATCGTGTCATGTGAGGTGATGTGATCGACCGCAGGGTCAGAACTACAGAAGGCGCATCACACGGAGGCCTCCTTAGTAGGACTGGATGGGGACACATTATCATGTTCCATGTAGGAGATGACTGAAACTATTGGAAGGGAAAGAACACAAGGAATTAGAACAAAATTAGAGAAACAGTTCTAGAACAAGAGCTGGTAACTGTCAACTCAAGTCCATACAAATACTCAGAAAAAAAGAGGCGTGATCGTGGTGATTGAAAGTTGCTTTATTATTTTTATTTTCACTGAAGATCTGAAGATGCGAGTCAGGATTCTAAAGGTCCTCTCTTCAGGCAGCAAGGGACTTACCTTTTCCAGACATGTTCTCAACCTTGTGATAGTTAAAACCTTCCCTTCCCCCCCCCCCCCCCGCAAAACACCAACAACCCCCACCCCCTTGGAGAAGGGAAACGGTAGAAAACAAGTGTAAATTGCCAACCCTCTCTCTGTGTCAGGGCCCAGGCTAGGGAATATTGTCATCAAAGCTCGGTACTCACCATGTCCAGGATGGAAAGAGGCCCGATGCTTTTCACAGAGATCTCAACAGTGATCACAGTGGGCCTCTCTGTAAGGGAAGCAGAAGTAGCAGAGGGTAAGTGCCAAATAGGGGCATGGCGGCGGGGTGGGGTGGGGTGGGTGGAGGTCAGAATGGAGCAAAGAGGACCAATTCTTCTTCCTTATCTGTTCTTTCAGGGCAAACTTCAGCTCATGGACTTTAAGGGTTGGACAGACACCTTGTAGAACACTCATGACATTTTAGAGTTGGAAAAACTGAGGATGAGAAAAGTGAAACGTGTTGACCAAGGTCTATGGCATTCTTGAGACACGTTTGTTTCTTACTTGGCAGATCAGACAGAGGTAGTCGTTCTCGGCCATGTATATGACACCCTGAGCCCAGGCCCCTTCTCCACATCTACGCCCGCCACCCGCTTTTCCTCCAGGAGGGGAAAAACTCCCTTCTGCTACTCACCTCCAATGCCAGGGCGCAACTTGGCATCATAGTTGCTCAGGAGGTTGTTCAGGACGGCCGAAGCTTCTTCCAGTTTGCTGCCTGGATGCCCGGTCGTGATCAGCTCAGTGGGCTTGATTTCTTTTGTGAGGATCTTCCTTCCCACAGGGGGGATCGGGGGCTGCGGCTGGGGTGGGGGCTGCGGCTGTGGTGGGGGCTGCGGCTGCGGCTGGGGCTGCGGCTGGGGCAGGGGCTGCGGCTGCGGCTGCGGCTGGGGGCCGTAGACTACATCATCATGGGTAGTGGGCTCATCCGCCACTTCCGTGTGAGGTCTGACCCTAGAACAGACAAGCCAGAGATGAAGCTCTGCCCTCACTCACTGCGAGCCCCAGCTGGTGCCTCTTGGGACAGAACCCAACCAAAATATTTGCAATGCAAGGCTGTACTATAGTGACACTAAATGTTGAGCTATATTTCATAATTCCTTTTCAGTCTGGCTGTTCTTTTAGGGGTTGCCATGCTATCCTTCTTTCATAATTCTTTATTTAAAAATGTCAATGACAAATATTTGACGTATTTTTTAGAGGCTATTCGATATGAAACAAAGGAGGAAGGCATCATTACGTGAGCTCTGGCCAATCAGCTGCTGTTACTAGCCTTGGCTGCCCATCTGCCTGAGCAGCAGCACCTGTGAGGAGGGGGCAGGCCAAGGTCCAGGACTGCTGGGGAATGCCCAAGAAAGCCACGCTGCCCCTCCCATGCCCGGCTAGAATATCCGGCGATGGTTTTGTAATAATCATCACGCAGGGGGCGGGAGGTGGAGGAAGGCAGGCTACGGAGACAGGAAATGGAGAGCCAACAGGAGGCCATCTTGAACACCACATCCAGGCATCAAGGTTAATAATCATAAATAACAGTAATAATGCATCACACTTTTTAAATTAAAAGAATTCCATATGCTAATGTGTGCAAGGCCCCTTGGTATTAGAAGTCAGGGTAGGGCTTTGTTTCCTGGCAAATAATAATGAAGGGGCACCAGGGGGCTTCTCAGGTCTTACCTGGCTCTGTTTTGTACACCACTGTGGTCATTTTCTGACCCCTCATCAACTGCATACTTATGATTTGAGCTCTTTTCTGTATATAGGTTCTAATTCAGCAACAATCACTTAAAAATAAAACTGTCCCAACTGCTAAAATATGAATCAGAATTGAATCCTGACTTTTAAAAGCAAACTATAACATATTATCCACAATAGCAGAAATTTCAACACTGATTAGGTTGCTGAAGCATGAATAAATTATTCTTAATGTTTTAGTGCAGTGATGATTTCTTCTGTTATAGGTGAAACTCTTAATGACCACAATAATTACATATAAAATGATATGATGTCTGAAATTTATTCTAAAAAAATCTAAGCCATAAAATGGGTGGTGGGCAGGGGACAGAGAAAATAAGTGATCATTAGTTCATAAATGTGATAAAAATCTACTCTATCTCCTTACATCTATACATCCTTGAAAAGGATTGTAATTAAAAGCACTTTTAAAAGCCACCAGCCCTAATTAACACGTGATGCTGGGCAGGAGAATGCTTTCCCATGCGAAGGAGACGAAGTGAAGGAGGCATTTCACTAAGCTTTGAGGGATGACTGGTAATTATTTCCTTATCTAGGTGTTAGTTACATGGTCATTTTAATTTGTGAAAATTCACTGACATTTTTAACTCACGATTTCCATTTTTTCAAATTTATAAATTATACTTCCAAGATGTTTCTTAAAATAGTGGGTAAATAGAGTAAGAGACCAGGTGTGCAGGTCTTTAAGTTTCAGGCCAAGGGCATGCCCACTGGGCAGCAGCTACATTTTTCTGCAGTATTCCAGAATGGCTTCATTGGAATACAGATGTGCTAAGCTGGTGCCATTTCTCATTTTTGAAGTGGCTAATTCCAACTGTGAGCTAGGCAAGGACTGGGCTTAGGAAAAGCATTCCCACTGGCATTGATCATCCCTTGGATTTTGCCACTGAAGAGAAATAAATAACCACGCCCTGGGATCTTGGGGGTCAAGGAGCTCCTGGTCATGCCTATTCCTCCCACCGAGTCACGGAACTCACTTTCAAGGCTAGAAAGGATAAAATGGGAAAATGCACTCTGTGCTGGTGGGATTTTCCATGGCAGCCTTGCGTGCATCCACCTCCCTCCAGATGTCCAGCAGCACCCCTCCCCCCAATTGAGCTGCACACGGAAGCAAAGGCACACGAACGAGGAAGGACTGGGGTTTCTTCCTGAACCCAGCTCTCCTTGTCACTGCATAGGTCAGTAAGCTGAGACCTATATGGAGGAAGGGCTGTGTCCGAAGTCACCCAACTGACTTGAGGCTGAGCCCCAACCAGAGCAAGTGATGTTTGCTGGATCAAGATGGCCCAGCACTCCCCACTGTCGCCTCCTCTTTCTTGACATCACAGGTTGCCATGTTGACAGTCTGCACATCCTCCCCCTCCCCACTGGATGGGCTGTTTTTCTCTCTCATCCCCCTCCTCCCTTCTTCACCCTCCCTATCCCCAGCCATCTTTGCCCCTGAAAAATCCATCTGAAGGATCACGAATGACTGAGAATTCCTAGGTATTCAGAAACATTTACCAAGCCCTTGTTGAGGCTACCCCCCACCCTAAGTCACCCTCCACCAGGGTAGCCAAGGAAGCCACCCTATCCTTCCCCAAACAGATAAATAAGTCACAAGCCCAATGCCATGGAAGCTTCTAGAAAGCTGGGCAGGTCAGGAAGCTTGGGAACTTGTGACAGTTCACACTTAGCAGGAAACCCGCCTTTCAAAAACGAAAAACCTAAAAAGCCAGAAATGTGGAGATAGGCTTCCTAGCAAAGACCCAAACCACAAACCTCAGAAGAGAAAAATATTCCTGGCCTCTGGCTAAGGTCAGCGCAAGACTCAGCAGGGTGCCTGGGGATGAGGAAGAGGAGGGGGCCTGCCAGACACAGCAGAGGGGCTTAGCTGGGGCGGGAACCCTTACATTAAACCAAGGATCAAGCTTGGGACTGGAACCAAGAGGAGAGACGGGATAGAAGCAAGTAAAGTCAGAGTTGCCTGGCATCCTGCCTGGTACTCGGTAGGCGCTCCGGGGGGGAAAAATGCCAGCAAGAGCTAACAGACTAAGCAACTCTCAAACATTTTTGGCGCACTTACGCTTTCCCAGCCCTCGAGCTAGCTAAGTCCCCAGCCCAGCCTGGAGTCGCGCCCGCGTGCTGGGCAGCTTCAACCAGGCCCCTGTCCCCTGGCAGCGCCGGACCCCGCGAGGGTCGCGGGCGCTCGCTCCAGCTCTGGGGGGGGGTCTCGGGGGACGGGCCGGAGTGCACGACGCCCGCGGACAGAGGACAGCATCACGCTATCCGGCCCGGGCTCACCATCGGTGGCCCGTGCCGCCTATCCCGGAGGGGATCGCGGGAGGCTGGCGCGCGTCGAGGGGACTTGGTTGGCCACGGGCTGGCCCGCTCGACTGGCTCGCGGAGGAGCCGGAGCTGGGCCTGGGCTGCATGGAGACTCACCTGGACTGGAGGAGTAGGAAGATATTGAGGAGGAGCAGGAGAACTTTGGGCAACATAGCCGCCGCGGGGACCGGCGCGACCACCTGTGCGGAGGTCGCGGCGCTGGTCTGGCCCGGGGAGCGCGAGGTGGAGGCTTTTGCTGCGCTCCAACTTTGGCTCCGCCCCCCGGCCCGCCCCGGCCCGCCCCCGGGCCCGCCCCCAGCCCCGATGGAAATCTCCGACGCCGTGATCACTGCGGCAGCCGGAGCCGAGCGAGGGAGGGAGGCTGGGGCGGGCCGGGCGCGGGGAGGGAGAGGAGGGAACCCTGTCGCCGAGGCCCCCCGCCGCCGGCACTGCGGCGCTGCCAGCCAGCCAGGGGCGGGGGCCGGGAGGAGGCGGCGAGGCTGCGGCGCGCGGCCCGCCACTGCGGCTGCGGGCGGCTTTGGCTGGGGGCCCAGGGGGCAAAGAGGTGGTGGGCTTCCGCTGCGCCCCCTCGGAGCCTGCTGTCACGCTGCCGGCGCGGACTGCGCTCTCTGATCCTAGTCCTTCTCACCACTACCTGTTGCACCCCACAGCTCTTCCGCACCTTCCCCTTCGCCTCCTGTTGATTTCCCCCGGTCCCAGTCTACACCCTCCAGCCCTAGGAACACATCTGTGGGCATGCGAACGAACGACGCTGCGCAGCTCAGTGCCTCCCTTGGTCCTGGGGAAGAAGAGATGCTTAGGTAACCTGAGCCACTCCCCAGGCCAAGTTTGCTGCTCTCTATGGGCCCAACGTAGGATCAGGCGGCACATTTACGGGAGGACTTCTTTCTCTGAAGCCCTCGGCCACTTAACGTGGACTCAATTCAGTGACTTCAGCCCTGGGGTCTGGGTGAGGCCTTGGAAGCCTCCCCTCCACAATAGAGTGGCCAAATTTTCTAGGGGTTTGGCTCCAGGAGACACAAGAAGAAGAAAGGAAAGAGCCTGGAGGGGGAAGTAGCAGGGCTCATGTTGGGAGGGGGACACATACCAAGAACCCCGAGCACCCTTGTACCTCAGCCTTGTTGCAAGGACGCTTTGAGTGACTTCTCCCAGGAGAAGGCATGACAAAGAACTGCATGACTGTGTAATCCTCACCTGGCTTTCGGGCCCAGCTTGCCCTAGGACTCTGTGGAGAGGCTTTGCTATGAGACACTAATCTAGCACAGCCTCTGCTCCACTCTCCCTCAGCCCGTCTCTCTGCTCTGCATCTTGGAAACACTGTTCTCTAACCACTGAATTTCATGGATGGTGTATGTGTGTTGGGGGGTGGGGACGGAGAGGATTACTTTAGGTGACTTTTTGACTGCTCTCCATATTATTTACTGAAGCAGGGTTTCTCCTTTGAACCCAAGGTTCATCAACTCAGCCAGTCTAGTTATCTCGCTTGCCCAAGGAATCTTCTGTCTCCTCCTGAGTGCTGGGATCACAGGCAGGCTCTTCTACCCATCCAGCATTTATCACGGTGCCAGAGGAGGCCCGAACTCAGGTCTTCAGGCTTGTACAGCAAGTTCTTTAACTACTGAGCCAATTCCTTAGGCCTCATGGGCATTTTTCCTGAACTTGTTTAAGTGAGGCTCTCTCTCTCCCTCTCTCTCTCACACACATTAACACAATATCTCTGCTCTATATCCTTGGAACTCAGAAGATTTTGGAGCATACAGTAGACACTCAACAAGTTTTGGTTCCTGGCCTGAGTGCAGATGTATGTGGCCTAGAACCAGTGAGCCCACCAGGATCCCCTTCAAACTCTAATGTGTCGGGAGAAATCATTGCAGAGCACATTTAAACCTCTCTGTGTGTTCCTAGCCTGTGTGTGGCAGAGCAACTGGGATGAGCCTGAGGCCTAGGCAACTTCACGGCCTCACAGGCACTCCCCATGTGACCAGCCGTGCATCTGAAGGGTCTCCCATGCAAGCCTCTTCCTCTCTGGACCCTAGAGCTCCAGGAAATATCAGGTTGTCTGATCTGCCTGTAATCCCCTGGGCTGAACATGCTTCCCAATGACCAGTAGGTATTATATTTACTGAAAGAGGGACTGAATCCTGAGCAGTGAAGATAGGTAAGTGGCTCTTACATCAGATCTCAAGCACCTTCCTCCCCTTACAGGCTCAGATTAATTACACTTTGCTGTCTTCCTTATAAGCACATTTGTAGGATAGCTACAATGACTTGCAGGAAACTACTAAATGCTTTTATTGTCCTATAGTCCACCAAGTATTGTCTGTACACTCCTCTGCACCAGGCCCTGGACTTGGTGATAGGGAAAAACACAGCCACAACTCCAACATAGTTTTGACCTCATACATAATGCTTAACCAAGAAGGAACTTGTCTTGGCAATTCCTAATAAAAGATCAAAAGTCACAAGATCCCCGAAGCTCCCAGGAAGACATGTCACATGGACCTGAGCCTGTCACAGCAAGTAAAGGGGCTTCCAGCCAGCTGAAACCAGAGATGGGCATCCCCAGGGGGTGCGAGACAGAAATGTGTGATGCAAAGGACCAGCAGGAGTTTTCCAGAAGTGTCTGTGTAAAGAGGAATTGTGGGAAATACAGCTGATGGGAGGAGGCTGGTCAGGCTGATGTTGATGCTAAGCTTCAATGCCAAGCCAAGAGATTGCATGTGATCCTGTGGGCAGCAGGGGCGTTTCAGAAGGGTATACAGCAGGGACCGTGCATGTCAGAGCTGTTCTTCAAGAAGACCCCCTGGAAGCTGGTAAGAGCGTTTCCAGGAAGGAGAGGCTGGAGGATTCACAGGCAAGAGGGACACTAGGGACAGCTAATTGATACAACTGGCAGCTCATTAGTTGGAGTGAAGGAGGACACACAGGAGAGAGGGCCACTAGAGAAGACTTAAAGGGTCTTCCCAGGTGACCAGTGTGGTGGAACCGAAGTAAGGAAGGTGGCAGAAGGGCTTTTAGTCACTACTATTACAGCAGTTCCCTGGATTGCATTTCACTTCTTAATGTTCCACTGGAAATAAACATTCACTTTATCATCTGGTTTTTGTGTACACGTGGGGGGTTCACCTACCTCTCCATAACTACTTGTACTTCAGATACGCATCACTTCAGCTTATTATTCAAGCTGCATATAAGCCAAAGTGCTAACAGAGCAGCTGTGTTTTCATAACTAAACCCAACTAGCCATTGAACAGCAAGCAACCCCCTTGTCAATGGTGAATTATCAAATCTAATAACAAACATCAAACCATGTGTTTTTCTATGTGTGTAGTTTAAGAATGAAATCAGAGCTCCTGGTCATAAAACAATCTGTCTGTTCTTGGCCTCGCTTGACCCCAACTGTAATAGATGCACACACGCGCGTGCACACACACACACACACACACACACACACACACACAATTTCCTATTAAGCCAAGGGAAAATACCTGCCCATATAAGTCAAGCAAGATCTTTAGCTTGTTATTTACTTGGTCTTGCGTAAGACCAAGATGCAGGGGACAGTAGGGATGAGAATGTGAAGAAACACTGAGCTGTAGGGCTGTGTCAGGTGTGAAGTTTGATGACAGAGCGAGCAGAGGAGATTGAGAGCAGATAGACTGATGATGGAGACAGGCAAGGCTTGCTATCAAGACCACTCACTAGATGCTAGCCAACTGTCCACAAAGAAGTTATTTAAGCACCTCTCCTCCAAGCCTCACATTACTTATGTGTATAGCTAAGAATTACAGTGTTTCCCACTTTATTTATTTATTTATTTATTTAAGAGAGAGAGAGAGACATAGAAAGAGAGAGAGAGAGAGAGAGAAAATGGGCATGCCAGAGCCTTCAGCCACTGCAAATGAACTGCAGACACGTGTGCCCCCTTGTGCACATGTGCGGCATTGTGCGCTTGCCTCACTGTGTGTCTGGCTTATGTGGGACCTGGAGATGTGAACATGAGATTTTAGGCTTTAGGGACAAGCACCTTAACTGCTAAGCCACCTCTCCAGCCCAGTGTTTCCAACTTCTTACGGCATTCAGTGGCACAAGCCAGGAAATACTGTGCTGTGTCTGGCTCATGAACAGAACAGCCCTCAACAAAACCTATTTGTCATTCATATCATTACTATTATTAGTAACAACTGATAAATAACAGTCCAAGTGTACCTAATATCCCCAGAACTTCCACCCAGGAAGTGTCCGACCAAAAAAAGAAACATCCTAGACCCAGGCATATACTATGAGCAAGGGCTCATGTTTCAAGAGGGTGAAAATAGAGCTAGAGATAGCTCAGTGGTTAAAAGTGCTTCCTGAGCAAACATGAGGGTTTGAGGAGCCCTGAGACCACCAAGTTAGACTCCCCAAAACCCATGTAAACAGCTGGCCATGGCCACACATGTCTGTAACCCCAGTTCTGTGAGGAGCAGAGACTGGAGATGTGCTAGGGCTGGTGAAGACACCAAAGCTCCAGAATCAATGTAGATACTACGCCTCAAGGAAACAAGCAAATGATTGATAGAGGGCAGGAGACACCTGGTATTCTCCTCTGCCCTCCACATCCCGGCACAGTGCATTGTGGTTTTTTTTTCACAAACATGTCCACAACACAAACACACACACACACATGTACTACCACCACCACATCTACTAAAAACACATGCAAAAATGGTAGAAAACAGGGCTGGAGAGATGGCTTAGCAGTTAAGGTGCTTGTCTGCAAAAACTAAGGATCCATGTTCAACTTTTCAGGTCCTACATAAGCCAGATGCACAAGGTGACACAAACACGCAAGGTCGTACATGTGCACAACGTGGTACACGTGTCTGGAGTTCAATTGCAGTGCCTGGAGACCCTGGAGTGCCAATTCTCCCTCCCTTTCTTGCTCTCTCTCTCTCTCAATGAAAAAGGCCAGTATGTTGGGCTTGCCTTTTTAAAAAATGGTGGAAATGGTATGAATAAAACAGAGTGTTGACTTTGGAGCATTTGAACCATTGAACCAGTCCCCCAATCTGGAAATGCTCAGCCCACAAGGAAAAAGTGACACATGACTTTGGTGGAGGTTAATAATCACCATCACATGGTGGTAGAGGGTGTTTATAGTGTGTCGGTAGCTTAAATCAGGTGCCAGCAAGAAACAGACAAATGGTGCCCCTTGGTTTAATCAACAGGGAGGCCATAGTGAGCTTGGCATGAGTTGACTAAACAACTAGTCACTGAAGCTAGAAACATTGATTTTTTTTTACAAGATTTGATTATTTATTATTTATGTTTAAATATTTTGAGGATTTAATACATAAATGTGTAACTTGATCATATTCTACTCCGATTACCCCTTTTGTCCTCCTCTCCTACTGCTAGACCTGAGCACCATCCTCTTTCCAGGTAGTCCTCCTATTTTGATGTCTCCTTTTGTCCCCTTCTGTCCCGTGTCAGGATGATGATGGGCTCCATATTGTGCAGATCTACACGTATACAATTCATTTCAATCCCAGTTCCCCAATTATCCTCCTCCTCACTCCCACCAAACCCCTTCTTCTGATTAGTTCCCCATTCTTTTTTTATGTTGTTTGTTTTTTATTTTTCTTTTCTTTGACCCACTGGTTCAATTGGAGTTGCTTGCATGATCTTGGGTGGGAGGTTATTTAGTGAAGAATGGGCCAAGAATTTTAAGTACTGTGTGTGTATGTGTGAATGAATGTGTGTGTGTGTGCGTGTGTGTGTTCTGAAGAGTAGAGAGAAGAGGCAAAAGACTGATAGAAGCGAGTCCAAGAAAAGTAGAAGATGGAGAAAACAAGCATAGACAACTGCTTGGTGAAGCTTTCTTACAGAGAGCAGAGAAGGTTATATAGGAGGAGAAATTACCTGGCTTGGAAGGACAGCGGGAGGTCTGCAGAAGCAGCTGCATCCCCCAGGCAGGAGCTTACTCTCCAGCTAGACAGAGAGGTGGAGTGAGGTTGGAAGCAAGGTGCTCACAGGCCATTGAGGAGCAGAGGGGGTCGGTGGGAGTGCCAGGGAGGGAAGTGCTTGAAGAACAGGGAGTGGGCTTTCTGGGTGTAGCTGTGGATTGAGGGACATCATTAATAGCACCCGTTGTCTTCTCCCCTCCCATTGAGAATATAATGTCATAAAGAAGATATAGGGCACCCATTCTCTCTCTCTCTCATATACAGTCACAAATAAATAAAAATAAAATGTTTCTTTTAAAAGGGGGGCTGGAGAGATGGCTTAGCAGTTAAAGCACTTGCCTGCAAAGCCAAAAGGCCCAGGTTCAATTCACTAGGACCCACATAAGCCAGATGCACAAGGGGGTGCACACATCTGGAGTTCATTTGCAGCAGCTGGAGGCTCTGGCACACCCATTCTCTCTCTCTCTCCCTGATTACCTCTCTCTCTCTCACACACACACACACATAAATAAAAATAATTTTAAAAAAAGATACAGGGCTTGTAAAATATAAGAGTATAGAAATTCCTGCCACTTTCCCTAATAAAGAAAATGGAGGCTTAGCTCTATAGTCAATGGCCTTCCAGAAATACTACCCCAACCGTCACCCTTGCCTCAGATGCAAAGACCTGGTCACCCTCCACGTGTCTCAGAAACCCTGGCATCCACCTAACCCCTGGGGCAGGAGTCATGGCTGTCTTTCCCCTGCCCTGTCTTAAAAATCACTGGCTATGGCCACTGCTTCTTCTCACAGAGCATGAAGGGAAGAAACCCACATCCTTTGCTCATAGGGAAGATGCTCTTCATCTCACAGGCAACGTGGACACGCCAAATCAAGGAGGAATAATTTCATATGCAGTTTCCAGAGTTGTATTTATTTTGTATTTCTATTTGTAAAATATTTTATTAATTTATTTTGTGTGTGTGAGAGAGAGAGAGAGAAAGAGAGAGAGAGAGAGAGAGAGAGAGAGAGAGAGAGAGAGAAAGAGAGAGAGAAAGAGCGAGAAACAGAGAGAGAGAGAGAAAAGAACACTAGGGCCTTCTGGCTCGGCTAAATGAACTCCGGATGTATGCACCACTTTGAGCATCTGGCTCTAAGTGGGTCCTGGGGAATCCAACCCTAGGGTGCCAAGCTTTGCAAGCAAACCCTTTAAAACCACTGAGCCGTCTCCCCAGCCAGGAGTTGTATTTCTTTTAATCCATTAAACTTAATGATTAAGTCTGAGATGAATCAGATCCAACCAACATCCTCATGTTTGCAGCAGGGGCTAGAGGTCTGCACATGTCAAAGCCCCTGTGTGAAGGGATGGTTGTCATCTTCTTAAAGCCCTCCCTCCCTCCAATGCCTGCTCCCCTTTACGTGTCCCCTGCTTTGTTACAATTCAGTCCTTCCATCCTTTCCTCACAGGTGGAGTGAATGCAAGACAAGGCCCTGCCTTCAGGAAGTCTACATTTTTATACAGGAAAATAGGCAATACGGGGCACAAGGAGATCAATCTGACCATTTCCAATATAAAATGCCACAGGGAACTTAAAATTGGCATTGCAGACAAGAAGGACAATAGGAGATGACAGGAGGGACAGTCAATCCTTCCAGGGGTGCAGGGGATATATTGGACTCCTTCCGGGCGTTCTGTGCAGCTAGGGAAGGCAATGCAATCAGTTCTGAAACCACTTTTGCCATCTATAATTCCAACATGGAATAAAGAGAGCAGGAGGAAGGTAAAATGACAAGGCTATTAATATACAAGAGGCTGCCAAGCTATTACCGTTTATTTCAAGTGGTGGTAAAAGCAGATGACTCATCCTTCAGAGCTGCAGGACCTTGCACCAAAATTCTGGATGGTGCACTGGCTTGCCTATTTTCTCCAGTCTGACGTTGATGGGATGGAACTTCTGAGTTTGATTAAATCAGAGAAGCTCTGTTTGTTCAGCCAGCTCTAAGAAAGACTTCCCCAAAAGCTCTCCTGGGAACAAAGATACGACAGCCCTGACTGGGGCCTTTCCAGGTAGAGATGGAGCTGTGCTGCTAGACCGAGGATTCTGGGCTTTCTTTGCCCTCTCTCACAAGCTGGGCTTCCACACTTTGAAGACTAAGGCCAAGAGGCGGGAGTCTCTTACTGTCGTTGTCAGAAAGAACACCTTTCCCTGGTACCCTGGTCAAATGCAGCCGACTTAATGAAAAGCGGTTTTCCTCCCAAAGCTGTGGAAAATCAATCGCAGAGTTCATGAGGCCTGCTGGGCCCAGCTGCTGATCAGTTGCAACAATTGGGAGGGTTGAGCGTGATCGAGTGTGGGGAGAGACTCCTGGATGGAAGCTACCAGCAAGTCCAGCCTAGAGCAGCACGTTCTGGGATGTACGCTCACAAGTGCATGTGCAGTACAGAGGAGAAAAGGCTTCATAAGGAATAGCCATTCTCTCTTTTCTGACGAATCATCAGAAATACCACCAAATTGTTAGAGCTCGTGCTCTTCTATGAAATTGAAAGGGATCAGAGAAGACTGGAGACATCTGATGCTCCTTCTGTGCATGCGTAACTTGGACAGGAAAGCCACAACAGAGAATGGTCCCATGTCAAAGATCCTTGTATGGTGGGCTGGAACAGGGGGCGGTGATAGATCTCACCTAGGTCAGTGTGGATGGCGGGGGAGAGAGAACCAAACGCCCATGAGGTATTTATTAATCACAACCTGGGAGCTGGGATGGGACGTGAGAGGTACGGGAGGAGGACTCTGCAGGAGAGACAAGGCACTGTGCACCAGCAGATACACAATGTTTCTTACATAAGCTAAGCTAACTCTAAGTCCTAGTGGGAATTTCCAGGAGGCAGTTGAATACAGGTCAGAGGTCGACTCATTGAGAACAAGGACACTACTGAGTAGCACTGCGTGCTTGCAAAGCAACTTACTTTCGTGATTGTACTTGACCTTCACCCTAAGTTCTATGAAGGAGACATCGTTTTCCCACTTTCCAGCTTGTCTAAGAAGCTATAGTCAGGAAGTGGCAGAGCTGGGGCCAGAATCTTCCATGGTTGATGGTTACATGTTTCCACAGCTCTTCATCCAGCAAAACAGCTGAGCACAGGTTCACTGCTGAGGCCTTTGTTGAGAGAGGACGGGACCCTGCAGCTTTCATGCAAGGAGACATGAACTGCCTGCACAATTATTATCCGTGCATGGAATTAATTATCCCATTTGCCTTTGACCTTTGCCTAGGCTCTTGCTCCTAGGGATCCAGCAACTGTGCATTTCTCAATTCTCTTCCAATGTCTATACATACTCCAATCTCTTCCTATTAAAGTCACCTGGTTCTGCTTTTGCAGTCTTGGTCATGGCTCGGAGAATTGTGCTTTCTGGTTCTGACATCTGGATGTACTCTCATATGTTGACTTCCCCTGACTCACCCTGGGCCTCCCTATTTGAATCTTGAACCCTGGCCATGATGTAGCCTGGCTGCGTTTCGAGTTCTTGGCGCCAATGCCTGGGGAGTGGAACTGGGGAGGTCTGAATTCAGCTACATTTCTTCATTCCTTCTCAGGCCTGCTTTCTTGCCTAGTAGGTCATATGGGAATGGTTGTGAGTTGTTTGACTGGCAAACGAAAGCCAGTGAAAGTTCACAGGACATGTTAGATTAAAACAAAAGCTTCACATGCTGGGGACAGTTCTCCGGATGGTTGGGGAGACAATGAGGAAAGTGTACAAGGCAAGCATCAACCAGCTAGAGGTGAGGTGGAGGGGGACAGGGATAGAAGAAAGGCATGGAAAGTCTGCTCTCTGTCTTTATGAAAGAGGAGGCCATGTCTTGGGACCTTAGAGCAACAGGAGATGAGCCTAATTGTGTTGAGGGCAACCATACTTCCTATAACACATTTCTCAGCTTGAGGGCAAGAGATCTTCATAGGTTATCTGAAGGAAATTCACCAGTCTTGGAATCAAGGTTTTTGAAAAGAAATATTTAAACCATATTGTGAGGGAGATATAATCTCCCAGGTATAGTCCATTTTGCTTCCTACCTTACTGAAACCAAATGTGCCAGACATGTGTGAACGCTTCCTAATGACTCCTGGTTCTTGTGAATTTCACTTCCTGTCCGTGGCCATGAATGTCAGTTGTTTATTTATTTATTTATTGGCAGCTACTGCGTAGATAAAGTCACTTTACTCTTAGACAAAACACCCCCAGATGCATGCAGGTTTCAGTCTATACTTCTCTCCTATCAGGCTAATTCCCTGCTCTGCTCTTAATCTGTCGCTGCCCTTTCAGATGCTCAGTGAACCTGTTTCTTACATGAATCCAATTTTTTTGAGACTGTATCTCACACTGTAGCCTAGACTGGTCTTGGACTCGTGATCCTTCTGCCAAAGACTCCTAAGTTCCAGGCAAACCCACTTTTCCTGCTACGTCTCATTCCTTTTGAGTAGGGATTTAGGTGCATGTGTTTCTCTCTTTGTTTTTGAGTTGGGTTTGCTGAGATAGCGTCTTCTCATATAGCTCAAACTAGCAGCAATCTCCTGCCCCAACTCACAAGTACAGGTGTATGCCACCAAGACCTGCCTAGACATATAAGTTTTTTTTTATATAATTTCATATAAACTCAAGCTTGTGGGCATTGTGAAACCCCCAGGAGTCCCCTCCCCAACAAAAAGTGCATGTGATGTGGAACTTGAGCTTCATGGTCACACTTTTAATTACTCTGAAAGACTGTCTCTCTTTCTCTCTCATTTTTCGTTAAACATGGTTTATTCATTATTGATTCTTCAGGATAATGGATATAAGCACCACAGAAAGCTCTCTGGCCTCAAGAAGCTTCCATTCTGTGAGAAATGCCAAGATAAGTGAAGGAAAGAAGACTACAGTGCTGAGAGGCCAAGCCAATATTTGTGTGTGTTCATGACAGTGTGTGTGTGTGTGTGTGTGTGTGTGTGTGTGTGTGTGTGTGTGCGCGCGCATGTGGAGGCCAGGACAACTGCGGGTGCCATTCCTTGGGCACTGTCCACTTTCCTCTCGAGAGCGGGCCTCTCATTAGCTTAAAACTCACGAAGTAGGTTATACTGGATGGCCAATGAGCCCAAGGGCTCCACCTGACTCTACCTCCCAGGTTCTGGGAATTGCAGATAGGCAACCCCATGCTCAGCTATTTTATGTGGGTTGTGGGATTGCCTCATGAAGACAAACACATTATCGACTGTCAGTACTTTAAATAGGATGGAGAGATTGATAAGGGAACTTAATGGAAGGGAATGAGCCATATGAATTTCTGAGGGGAATACCTGAGGAAACAGATGTCACGAGGAGGCTGAGTGCCTGTGTAGACATTGTGGTTAAGCAGTGTGGGCAAAGAATGGGGTGGCAGAAGATGAGAGGTACCAGACCCTGAAATGTCTTAAAAGCTGGCGGAAGGATATGAAGCTGCATGCAATGGGGACCCATTAGTTTTTTTGAGCTGTTTTGGGCTCAATTGTGTGCCCCTAAGTCCATGTATTGAAGCCTTCACCACAATGTCATAGAATGGGGTCATTAGGTTCTTTCACACACATGGAATGTGGTTTTGCCCCTTTGGAGTTATCTAAACCAATATGACTGGTGTCTTCATGACAATTCAGAGAAAAGATGACCATCTATAAGGCAAGAAGATAGGTGTTAGAAGAGACTGACCATGAATACAACTTGATCTTGGACTTCCACCGTTAGGGTTATGAGAGGATGTATTGTGTTGTCTATTGTCACATGTTAGATGGCATGATGAGACCAAACCTTTAATGGCACAGTACTCTCTGCTTTACATGTACAAAATGAATCATTGCTGCACTAGGGAAACCACATAAATGACTTTTGGATATGAATCTAAGGGAGCCGAGTGAGTGTTTTGCAAAAGCAAGTGTCGCAGTGGTGAAAGGACAGAATGTATCTTGGTCTGCCTGTGCCTAGGAATCTCCATTAGGAGCACACCACTACACTGGAAACAGAAATCGAATCCTATCACAAGGAGCTGTGTGGCACAGCCTAGGATTAATGGGAACCATTGGCAAAAGCAGATAAAGAGATAATGAGCTGAGAACAACATAGTAAGTGATTCTTAGAAGAGAGGAAATATGGAATATAAGCCAGTAAAAAGCAGAGGTGCTTAGAAATGCAAGATTGGGGCTGGAGAGATGGCGTAGTGGTTAAGCGCTTGCCTGTGAAGGCTAAGGACCCCGGTTCGAGGCTCGTTTCCCCAGGTCCCACGTTAGCCAGATGCACAAGAGGACGCACGCATCTGGAGTTCGTTTGCAGAGGCTGGAAGCCCTGGCGCGCCCATCCTCTCTCTCTCCCTGTATCTGTCTTTCTCTCTGTGTCTGTCACTCTCAAATAAATAAATAAATATTAAAAAAAAAGAAATGCAAGATTGCTAAACAGTTCAGTTTGAGCTTTGCTGCATTTCTCTCTCTATCAGATCCCTGAATTTCCACCTTTTCTGCTTGCGGTGCTATTGTGGGTTAAGTGTGATAAGGGCTGAGAAAGTACTCACTAAGGTCATCTGTGTAGATAGGTTGGGGTATGAATGCAAGTGCAAGGTTCCGACTAACTTTTCTCCTATGGAGGAAGTGAAGTGAAATCAAGGCAGCCCACACTGCTAGCTGTGCACCTGAATCTCCTTCCCTCTTCTCTCACATTAATACAATGATGCTGCCCACTAACCCACACTTCCAGGAATCTTTCACAATTAAATACTGCTATGTAAGTACATTACCACTAACGGAATATAAACAGAAGTGATGGTGTCATTGCCAGACCTGAATTCTAGGATCACACCGTGTGCTCTCCTTAGACTTCTTTCCTACCCGTTGGAATCTTTGATGGTGGCTGCTCACATTGAATTAGCTAGATAGCATCCGTGCCATAATGAATATTTTAGCAACAACTTAGAAGGAGCCTGGGTTCCTAAGTCATTATAGAAGCACAGAGTCACAGAACCACTTGTCAAGCAGGGTCAGTTGTGCTGAGTCTAAACTAGACCATTGATGGGCTCTGGTACAGCAGCTTAATTCTTCTCTAACTAGAATAGAATTACATTTTAGAGTGCTATTACAGTGATCTCCCAGAAGCTAGGTGGCGGGAACAAGCACACTGATATGGATGTGAGAGCTGGGAACTCCTTTCATTTTTCTTTTCTTTCTTTCTTTCTTTCTTTCTTTCTTTCTTTCTTTCTTTCTTTCTTTCTTTCTTTTTTTTTTTTTTGATTTTTGAGGGTCTCACTCTAGCCCAGGCTGACCTGGAATTCACTATGGAGTCTTAGGGTGGCCTTGAACTCACAGCGATCTTCCTACCTCTACCTCCCTAGTGCTGGGATTAAAGGCGTGTGCCACCCCGCCCGGCTGGGAACTCCTTTCTTGTGATGGTAAAGCACAGGAAACTGTCACTCAAAGCAACTTTGAACTCCGTCTAATATCATCCATGTCGACAGCTTGAGGCTACAACTGTGTGTGCTGTTATCAAAGTTTCAATAGAATATGGAGTCAATCAAAAGGGGAGGAGACTGTGGTAAAAAAAAAAATAGACTACAAGAGTTACCTTAACATACAAATCAATTGTTTCGAGATGATCTCAACAGGTCAGAAAATCTTGAACCAAGCCAAGAAGTGAAGAAATCAGGCAAACTCAAGGGCTGTGTCCATAATTAGGCTTAAAAACTGGAAGCAAGTATACCCAAGAATACCAAGTTTTGAGTTTGAAATATCATCATGGGAATTATTAATTAGGTAAAATATAGAGAAAGCACAATGAACTCCTAAGTATCCATTTTTTAGTTACTCTTCCATCTCCACACTTCCTTCCCTGGGATTGGTAATAACTTCCATTTAAAAACATTCTGCTGAAAATACACACATTTGGGCTGGAGAGGTTGCTTAGTGGTTAAGGCATTTGCCTGCAAAGCCAAAGGACCCAGGTCCAAGTCCCCAGGACCCATGTAAGCCAGATGTACAAGGGACACGTGTGTCTGGAGTTCGTTTGCAGTGGCCAGAGGCCCTTGCACGCCCATTTTCTTGCTATACATCTTTCTTTTCTCTAGCCCTCTCTGATTGCAAATAAATAAATAAAATTTATTTTTAAAAAAGAAAAAGAAAATACACACACATAGAGGAATGAGGCACAAAGAGAGAGAGAGAGAGAGAGAGGGTACAACCCAATGGACATATTCTTGCCACCAGCACCCAACTCCAGTAACTGCATGTCTCAAGCAAACAACCACACCAGACTGACTTCTACCACCATTGAAAACTATTTTTGTTCTTGTTTTTATATAAATTGAATATATAAAGTGTGCATTCTTTTGTCTTTGGCTTTTATTGCTGACTATAGTATCTACTGGGTCTCTCCCATTTTGTATACTAGTAGTTGGTTCTTTTATAGTATTATGAAGTACCCTCTTACAAGGATTGTTTTTGAAATCTGTTGTATTTTTATTGGACATTTGGAATGTTTCCAATTCGGTGGGTTATTGTGAATAATTCTGCTGTGAAAATGATTGCACAGGTTGATGTTTCTTTTTTACTTATGTATTTATTTGAGAGCGACAGACACAGAAAGACAGATAGAGGGAGAGAGAGAGAATGGGCACGCCAGGGCTTCCAGCCTCTGCAAACGAACTCCAGACGCGTGCACCCCCTTGTGCATCTGGCTAACGTGGGACCTGGGGAACCGAGCCTCGAACCGGGGTCCTTAGGCTTCACAGGCAAGCGCTTAACCGCCAAGCCATCTCTCCAGCCCTGATGTTTCTTTTAGTTATATGTTATATTTCAACAACTAAAATTACTTGGTCAAAGAATAGAATTACTTGGTCAAAGCTTGGACTATTTTTGTGTCTTCACATTTCCATATGCTGGATGAGGTAGGGTTTCACTCTAGCCCAGGCTGACCTGGAATTCCCTATGTAGTTTCAAGGTGGCCTCGAACTCACTGCGATCCTCCTACCTCTGCCTCCTGAGTGCTGGTATTAAAGGCATGTGCCACCATGCCTGGCAGGCTCTGTACATTTGATAGTGAATTGTATATATAAATATATAATTATGTAATATATATTCAGCATTATAGTAGTATATATATAGTATATATAAATAAGCAATTTCATGATATATATATATACATACATACATATATATATATATATATATATATATTCAGCATTAGTAGATATAAATAAGCAATTTCACAAAATGGTGCTCTAATTTACATTCCTGCAAGCAGTACATGAGACTTCCCATTGTTCCATAGCTTTACTAGCACTTTGTATATCCCAGCTATTTTTCATATTTGCCCATGTGCTCATGCTGAAATAGAGTCAAACTGTGGCTTTCAATGTGCATTTTCCTGATGATGTTTATTATCAGGTCATATCTTTTGGGGAGAGTTGGATGTACATAACTGTATTTCTTTTTGGTTTTCCTACGTCATTGTTACGAATTTTGAAAGTTCTGTGTATATTCTAGGTACAAATTGTTAAATATGTTATAGTACTCACCTCCCATTCTGTGGGGTTTTAAAATGTGTTTTTCCTCCTCCAGTTTTATGAAGACATGCATTTAGATTGTATTCTGAAAATTTAGGATTGTGTCTTTGACATTTAGATGAATAACCTCTAAACTGACTCATAAGTGTAGTGTGATTTAGACATCAACTCATGTTTTTTCAAAGAAATATGAAATCAGTGCATCATTGCAAAGTAAATAAAAAATGCTTGTGGATTCGCTTTGGTCTCTATCTGGTTACATTGGTTTGAATGATTATCTATTATTCTGGTCATGGGCGACCTCCCATTTTGTTCTTCAAGACTGCTTGGACTATTTTTGTGCCTTCACATATGGAAACATGTTGGATGCTACTTATGTTAGAATAGTACTTTCAATTTATACAAACATGCTCAGACCTCTTGGACATTTCATAAGGAATTGTGTTGTATTTATAAACTGATATCTAAAGCATTGGTAATGTTAAAATATTGAATTTCACATCCATAATCGTACTTGTATTTTTGCATGTTTGTATTGTGTGCATGCATATGTGTGTTTGTATGTGTGTGGGGATATATGTGAGTGCATGTGCACATGTGTGAATGTGAATGTGGAGGCCAGAGCTCTATGCTGGCTGCATTCCTCAGTTGCTTTCCACCTTATTCTTTGAGATAGCATCTCTCACCAAACCTATTGCTCACCGATTTGGCTAGGCTAGCTAACCACCAAGTGTCAGGGCATTTCCTATCTCCACCTCCCTAGTGCTGGGATTATCAATGTGGCCACTGTAGGCACTTATATGGGCACTGGTGCTACAAACTTAGGTCCTCATGCTTGCACCGCAAGTGCCCAGTTAGATGCCTCCCTAGTCCCATGCTGACAGACCTTTGAAAACAGTGTAAAAGCAAAGGAATCGCAACCTGCCACATTTCTATCAAGTAACAAATGAGAAAACAAAATGTGCTACTTTATACAAGGGTATAGTGTTTGGTAATGCAATAATAATTGTTTGTGCTACCACATAAATTAAATTTGAAAACATTGTATTAATGCGAACGAAACCAGCCATAAAAGGTCTCAGACTCTCTTTTACCATTTATATGAAATGTTCCAAAAGAGTTTCTCCATAGAGACAGAAATTAGATCATGACTGCCTACAGCTGGATAGGGTAATGAGCTGAGGCATGGTGACCGCTAAAGAGCATAGAGCTTCTTTGAGGGTGAAACCACCTTCTAACCTTGGTCGTACAATTCTGAATATAGTAAAATTCCAACTGTGCACTTTAGTGGTGAATGTGCAATACATAAATCACATTTCATTAAGCTGTTATACACACACCCAGAAAGACAACCCTGATCTGACAAATTCTGATTGTTTATATCTTCATTCAGCTCCCCTATTGTGTCAACTGGAGATTTTGAAAATGTGTGTACACATAAATTGCATGAGACCATGGGTTGTTTTCCTCATGGAAGTTGTAAGCTCTGAGGACATAGAAAGGTACACTGAAGTGGACAGATAAGTGGCTTGTAATGAAGATTGTTAATTCCTTACAAGATCCCTACAAATCCATTACAACGAGATCATAAGAGAACATATTGCTGTTTATCTTAGCTGCATTTTCTAACATTTTCTGAGGTTATATATGAATATATAACTAGTTTCTTGCCAATAAATTAGAAGCAGGTGTAATATGGGCCTCTTCTGGGCCTTAAGATAGTGGATGTGCACCCTTCCTTTCTTGCTGGATAAAAACCTTTTGCAGTAGACACAGAGTTTGGGTCACATGGAAGGTAACATGCCTTATGTGATAAGGAAATGGGATAGCAATGACTTAATGTCTTGGAAAGAAAGAAACTAGGTTTCAGAGTGACCTCGTGATGCAGAGCTGGTACATTTATATTGAGACTCTTACATGAAAAAAACACACATATGCACGTGTGCATACATATATAATCATGTACTTCATATAGCTTTCACATATAAGTAATATTATAAGTAATATAAGTAATATTACATAGTCACTTTAATTTTCTCTATGCTTTCCCTTTGTAATCATTTATGCTGCCATACTAATACAATCAGTGGGGAATCATTCTGTGTGTGTTCTCCCGTTAACTGAGAATCTGGAATTTGGAAGTTCACACTTGACCCCATCCACGAAGGAGGCCATCAGTTACATTAAGACTTATCATCATCATCTTCTTATTGCACTTCATGCAGAAGAAAATGTCTACATCTGACACTTTCTGCTCTGCTGAGAACTCACTCCTTCAGGAGATCCCCAGGGAGAGAGAGTGACACCTGACAGAAGTTTCGCGACTGCACTGTTCACAGAGACCCTCAAAGTTACTGTCCAGGTTCTTAGACCTCCTGAGTCTCACTAGGTTGTTAAAATTTTTGTCTGCATTAAGGTAGGCACAGGCTTTGAGGACATAGGGAGCATAGTCTCATTCATTCACACTGGAAAGACTCTGGTAAGGGAGGACCAGAGATAACAGAGGTCTCCACATTATTTAGGCTACATCATATTTTCCAGGAAGATCGTGCTTTGTTTCAGGTTAGATTTTCCTTCTTACAAATTCTAGCTGCTTGAGAGGTTTTGAAGATTTTTGCTAGGCAAAGACCATGGCACTACTTCTAACCAACAAGCCTGTACTGAGGGGGCACACATGAAAATGGATTTGGCTCCATTCCACTAATCCCCTGAACTGAAACTGTTGGCTATCCTCCTTCTACAAAAGCCCCATAAAAGCACTTTACCTAGTGCCTCTCACCACCCCTGCCTGCTCTTGCTCCCCCAGCCCCAACTGCATTGGAATTGAGTATGTACATGTGGGAGGCATGTGCTGAAAGATGGAGAACATTTCTTTGTTTGTCTCTGATCACCCTCAGTAGGAACTCAGGAAATTCCAAAGGCTAGGCTCTCTCACCAACTGTGACTTTCTCTGAAGATATGTGACAAAGATCTTGCAAGTGACTCAGCACTAATGGTAAGTAGTTCTACCTTCAGCTGTAGCCTGCTTAGCAATCATTTGGCTATTTCTTTATGATTAGTAGGGTATCAATCAAGATGGCCCCTGTGGCAGTGGAAGCCCTAGAGAAGCTAAGGATTGAAGTACTGAAGAGGAAAAGGCCCAAAATCCATGTAGGTTGATGGGCAGCTCAAGCAGCTCTTGACCTTACATGGTCATCGGAACTACCTAGGAAACTTGTTGAAATGCAGATTCACAGCCCTGCTCTGCACATTCTGATACAGTAAGTGTGGGGAAGAAATGTCTGCTGTTAGTGGCGCAAGAGAGGACTGCGTATTGATAATTGTTCTCAGTGCCACCAGAAACTCACCTGAGCCGGAGCCAGCGATCCTCTCATACTTGCATGAATATCCCATTCCAGAGGACAGACCTGGACTCCTTAAAGGAAAGCAACTCCTCTAAGGCTCCAAACTACAGCTGCCAAGCCATATTTTTGAACCCTAATCTTTGGATTATGTGGTGGTTTGAGTCACATGCTCCCCATAAACTCATGTGCTTTGAATGCTTGGTTCCCAGCTGTTGGTAATTTTGGAAGTGGAACCTTTCTGGAGGAGATGCGTTGCTGGGGGTGGGCTTTGGGGTGATATAGCCAGTCCCCTCTTGTCAGTGCTCAGCTCATTCTCCTGCTGCTGCTGTTTTCCTCTGCTGTTGGCAAGAAGATGAGGTCCAACCTCTGCTCATGCCATTGTGTCCCTGGTCATCATGAAACTTCCCCTTGAGACCATAAGCCAAAACAAGACCTTTCCTCCCATCAAGTGTTTTTGGTGGGGTGTTTTATACCCACAACATGAAGGTAACTATAACAGATTATTTCTCACAGAATGCTCTTGTTCACTCAGTCAAGAGGCATGAGACTACAGATTCTATCGAGCTGCATAAGGTGTTTTGGAAGCTTCATTATTTCTTGTCATTTCTTGAGTAGGTGAGAACATCTTGAAAAGTGATTCAGAGGTACTTTTGGTGGTCACAACTGGGAAGCAAAGGACAGCGCTCAGGAGAACACTTATTTGACCCTAAGGGCCAATATAGAGCTCTGTAATCTTTCATGAACCAGGATTCCCTCCCTGAACACACATAATGTCCAACAAAACCCCTTCCCTCTCCATATCACAGCACACAACCCTGGATTGAGCTCCTTTCCTCAGAATAGCCAGTATGGTGAAGTGCGTTAACTTACTGAGGTCAGAGAAATCTAGGAGACTTACAATGATAAGTCCAGGCTAGTTTATGGGCTGGGCCTTTCCCCCATCCTTCAGTCCCAAGAATGCTGCTTGACAATCATCTTCCAATTCATACTTCAACTCTATTGCTTCAAGGATCACAATTGGAACCAGCCCTCTACTCCCTTCTTCCAGTCTATGGACATGAAAAATGCCAGTCAACCCCCCTCATATTTCCCTTGAATATTTTTCATGGGGATACATTCATCATACAGAAGCCCAATCAGTGCCAACATAATAGATACGTGAAGTCAATTTGTTAATCGTCCCCTCTCATACTTTCCCCTTGAAGAACTTAATCTTGGACTGGAGATTATTATTTTTAGTTGTTTTTTTAAAAAAAATATTTCTTTATTTAAGAGAGAGAAAGAGAAAGAGGCAGACAGAAAGAGAGAAAGAGATACGCCAGGGCCTCCAGCTACTGCAAACAAACTCCAGATGCATGCACCACCTTGTGCATCTGGCTTACTTGGGTACTAGGGAATAGAACCTGGGTCCTTAAGTGTCACAGGCAAGTGCCTTAACCACTAATCCATCTCTCCAGTCCTCTAAAGATTATTTTTTTAATTCAACAAATTTTTGTTGAGATCCAGATATGGCAGGAACTGGCAACACACTAGTTAAAAACAAAACAAAACAAACAAACAAAAACCCCAGAGAATGGTGTTAGTGTGGACCTAGCATTCTCATGGGAATACTGAAAATGACGAATGCACATGATACATACAGTGTGTTACACATGAAGCTAAGAATGTCAAGGTAAATTTGGCTTACTGTGAGTTTATCTGTTCATATATGCAATTTTTATCAGATGTCACTTAGGGCCTCATTTAGAAAATAACATTGTTAAAACACTCAAAAGAGACAAGGAACAAGCAAGGTTGTAGAACATGGAAAGCAGCATTTCAGACTGAGGGAAGAGTTTGAGCCAGGTCTCTAAAGTGATTACATGTTCTACAAAAAGCAAGTAAACAACTGTGGCAAAATTGGAATGAGTTGGGCCAAGAGTATTAAAAGTCAAGGTCATGGCTGAAGAGATGGCTTAGCGGTTAAGCGCTTGCCTGTGAAGCCTAAGGACCCCAATTCAAGGCTCGACTCTCCAGGACCCATGTTAGCCAGTTGCACAAGAAGGAGCACACATCTGGAGTTCGTTTGCAGTGGCTGGAGGCCCTGGTACACCTGTTCTTTCTCTCTCTCCCCCCCTCCCTCTTTCTCTCTCTGTCACTCTCAAATAAATAAAAATAAAGAAAAAACTTTAAAAAGTCAAGGTCAGAGAGACTGGTGTATGGAAAGGGAGGAAGATCATTTGGGAGTTTTAGGTAACTGAAAGGATTTTAGCTTCTACTATGAGGAGGAAATGCTTGGGTCATTGACAGAGGAGTGTAATGATGTGACTTCAGTCTTTCATTTTATTATTTTTTACTCTTTTACACTTTCCATTGACAACCTCTATACATATAGACACTACACCATGATCATAATTCCCTTTCACCACCATCATTTTTCCCCCCCTCAAGCCCCTCTCCTCTTAATCCCTTCTTTACATGTCTCAAGTCTACTTTGATGTCATCATTTTTCCCTCCTGTTATGCACTTCCCTGTGCAGATAACCTCAGCCACTGTGAGGTCATGAAGACCATGACCACTTTGTGTCTGGAAGACAGTATTGCACAGCACTCCTCCCCTTCTTCTGGCTCTTACATTCTTCCACTCCCTCTTCTACAACGGTCCCTGTGTCTTGGATGGTGTGTTAGAGATGTCTCAGTGCTGAACACTCCACTGCCACTTCTTCTCAGCACTTTGGAGAGTTTTGAGTCTCCAAGTGGTCACCACCATCAGAAAAAGAGAAGCTTCTTTAACCAGAAATGAGAGTAGCATTAAAATATGGGCAGTTTGGTGGGCATAATATATCCATTTAGTCTTCCCTCCTAGGGCTTAAACCCTTAGCCATAGGTTTTTGATTGGGTTTTCAGTACTAAGCAGGGATTCCCTTCCCTGGAAGGGAGCCTCAAGTCCCATCAGGGAGAAGTTGTTTCCCCCATAACAGTCATGCCACCATTGCACCAGTTGGTATACTTGGCCTGGATGACCACCTATAAAGCTAGCAGGGAGCACTGCTAGTTAAGACCATTGATTACTTTTTTCCTCTAGTGGACTGCATGGCACTTTCTAGCACTATGACAGCCAGCCAACAGGGAGGAGGCTTCCAGCTCAGCTCCAGCAGGATTTCTCAGTGACCTGCAGCCCAAGCATGTGGAGTCTTCAACAACAGTGTCTTAGCATCTAGTTCTGGTGCACAACCAAGGACCTTTGCAATAGTGGCTTATGTATTTAAAAAATCTCCTTATTTGAAAGAAATTTTCAAAAACCAATAAAATGCACTCAGCTTAATTCTACCACAGTTGCAATGAGATTTTGGACATGCAAACAGCCGTGTTGTCATTGCCAGTAAAGCTATGGAACATTGCCCCACTTCTCAAAGCTTTAGAATGTTATCAGGAAGTCAACTCCTGACCCTTGCAACCTCACCAGGCATTAACCTCATCCATTCCACAACTCACTCAGGTGTAGTCATGCAGCATGGACTCTGCCTTGTTTTGTAAACCCTTACAACTGGAAAATTCATCCATGTGCTCTGGAGAAAGAGTCCGTTCCCTTTAGTGTTGACTTATGGAATTATTTGTCCATTTATATAGATATCCCATTATATCTATCCACTCTTTTCAGGAGATATTCATATAATTTTCAGATTTTAGCACACATGAGTAAAATACACTATGAAAACTTTGGTGCAAATCTTTATGTGTACATATATTTTCATATGTCTTAGGTAAATACTTAGGAATAGAGTGGGCTGACTTTGTAGTAATTGGATGTCTAATTGATAAGGTATTGACAAACTGCTTTCAGATTGGTTGGACCATCTTACATCCCTCCAAGAAATGTAGGAGAGTTTCAGTTGCTTTCTGTGCTTACCTGCAGTTGGGATCAAGAGTCTTTTAAATATTAATTTTAGCCATTCATATATTGTATAGTAGTATCTCATTCTAGTTTTAGCTGGAATTCTAAATTGTTTTATTTATTTATTTATGAGAGAGAGAGAGAGAGAAAGAGAGAGAGAGAGAGAGAGAGAGAGAGAGAGAGAGAGAGAGAGAGAGAGAATGGGTGTGTCAGGACCTCTTTCCACTGTAAATGAATTCCAGATGCATGTGCCACATTCTGTGTCTCTCTTTATGTGGGTACTGGGTGATAAAACCCTGGTTGGAAGGCTTTACAAATAAGTGCCTTATCCACTGATCCATCTCCCCAGCCCTATGTATTATCTTTCAGGCTGAAAGAGGTTTTTATGTCTTATAAACACAATCTTCTATCAGGTCCATGCATAGGAATAGGAATATTTTTGCAGTGGTTTGATTCCTGATTTCTTTTCTCTTTTGGAAGGCTCTCATGAAACTTAGGCTGTTCTCAACCTGTGTAGCAAAGAATGAACTTCAAGTCATGATCCTTTTGCCTCCACCTCCCCAGTGCTGGGATTCTAGGCAGGTTCCACCATACCTACTCTCCTGATTTTTTTCCCATTGTCTTTGCAACTTTATAGCATATTATGAAAATGTTGGTACATACAAGAAAGTAAATGTGTATGTAATACGTCTGAGATTCATGGTTCTAAATTTTCCTAGACTTACTACTTTGCTCTAAAACTTCACATCAATGAAGTCATACAGTACACATTTTCACTCTTTTTTAGTGGCTCTGGGGGTTGAATTTAGTGCTGCACAAATGCTAGGCAAGTATTCTACCACTCAGCCATTTTTACTCTTTATTTTGAAAAAGGGTCTCAACAAGTTATCGGCCTTGATGTCACTCTGTAATCCAGGTAGACCTTGAATTGGGATCCTGCTGGCTCTGCTGCCCAAGTAGCTAGGATTATAGACCCGTGCCAATCAGCCCAGCCTTTTTACTCAGAGTGAGACTGCTTTGCATCACTACTTGTGTGAGATGTATTAATATTTTCACGTGTATCATTAGTGTCTATCTTTATTGCCAGGTAAGCTTCCTGTGTGTGGTTATAACACAGTTTGTTTATTTACATCCTACTTATGATCAAAATATTAGAGCAAGTCGTTTCAAAAGAAAACATATATACCTATGATTAAAAGCACATGGAAGATTACTCAACATTGTTAGTAATTAGGGCAATGCAAAACTGAACCAAAAGGAAATGCCACTAAACCCATATCAGAATGCTCAAAATTAAAACAACATTGGTGTTATTATACATTGCATTTCCCTGATAAATAATGACATTGGATACTTCGTGAATTGTTTTCCATAATAACTGTAAAAACAAAAAAACTGAAAAAACAAAAGTGGAATGTATTTTGCCCACTTTCAAAATATGAAAAGGACTGAGGACATGGGTCTTGCTAAAGTGATTGCTATGACAGCACCCTTTCCCGTGCTAGGACCCCCCCAACCACTCACACCAAGCCAGACACTGTAGCACATGTGTCTGTTATCTCGGGGGGCTATAGTGAGAAGGGAGGTGGGAACTGGAAATTGTACTGGAGAAGGGAGCAGTGAACGATAGGGAGATCCTGCCTCAGACAAGGTGGAGAGTGTACCCCAAGTTCTCTGACCTCCATGCTTGTGCTGTATTGGGTGCCCATGTTCACTTCCATGAACACACACACACACACACACACACACACACACACACACACACACACTTGTTTCACGTGTTGCTTTCATTGTTTCCTACAGTGCTACATGGAACTTTGTCTTACAGACACACCCAGTCTGAACAGTCTTTTTTTAAATATACTTAAAAAAAGTCTTATTTATTTATTTATTTGAGAGAGAGAAAGGAGGTGGTGGTGGATAATGGGCACACCACTGCACATGAACTCCAGCTGCATATGTCCCTTGTGCATTCGGCCTACATGGGTCCTGGAGAATAGAACCAGGATCCTTTGGCTTTACAGGCAAATGCCTTAACTGCTAAGCCACCTCTCCAGCCCTTGTTACACTTCTTTTATTTTTGAAACAAGATTCTTAGGTAGCCCAGGCTAGTCTTGAATTTCTGATCCTCCTGACTCCTCCAACGGGGATTACAGGCATGAGGCAACATGGAGAGTTGTATGTGGTGCTGTGTATCAAACCCAGGATTCATGCGTGTTGAGGAAATACTCTTATCAATTCAGCTACATCATCAGCCAAAAATGATGACTTCTAAAAGAAACACAGATCTCTAACCATCCAAACCAATTTTTTTCCCTGGTCTGCAAGCTTCTGTGAAATTCTCCTGTCTCTGCTTTCCTTCTTGCCACAGGTATACTGGGATTACAGATGGCTCCCACAACCTTTGGCTTTTGTGTGAAAGTCTGCAGATCCTAACTCAGATACTTAGAACTATATGACAAGCTCTTTATCTACTGAGCCATCTCTTCAGCCTACTTTTCTTTTTCTTTTTTTTGAGGGGGGTGTTGCAGTCCGGTTCGCATTGCTGGTAGAAATCACCCAACCAAGAGCAGCTTCAGGGAAAAAGAGGTTTATTTTGGCTTACAGGCTTGAGGGGAAGCTCCATGATGGCAGGGGAAAACGATGGCATGAGCAGAGGGTGCACATCACCCCCTGGCCAACATAAGATGGAACACAGCAACAGGAGGGTGTGCCAAACACTGGGATGGGGAAACTGGCTATAAAGCCCATAAGCCCACCCCCAACAATAAACTCCCTCCAGGAGGCATTAATTCCCAAATATCCATCAGCTGGGAACCTAGCTTTCAGAACACCTAAGTTTATGGGGGACACCCGAATCAAACCACTACAGGGGGGGAGATTTTTTTTGCTTTTCTTTTTTTTTCTCAATTTTTATTAAACATTTTCCATTATTATAAAAAGTATCCCATGGTAATACCCTCCTCCCCCCACTTTCCCCTTTGAAATTCCATTCTCCATCATATCCCCTCCCCATCTCAATCAGTCTCTCTTTTATTTTGATGTCATGATCTTTTCCTCCTCTTATGATGGTCTTGTGTAGGTAGTGTCAGGCACTATGAGGTCATGGATATCCAGGCCATTTTATGTCTGGAGGAGCACGTTGTACGGAGTTCTATTCTTCCTTTGGCTCTTACATTCTTTCTGCCACCTCTTCCACATTAGACCCTGAGCCTTGGAAGGTGTGATCGAGATGTTACTCAGTACTCCAGTCACTTCTTCCCAGCACTATGATACCTTCTGAGTCATCCCAAAGTCACTGCCATCTGAAAAGAGATTCTGTACCCAAAGTGAGAGTAGCGTTAATATAAGGGTATAAATATTAAGAGAAGTGCTTACTGGGCAGTCTGATAAGCATAGTACATACATTTTTCCAGACATCAGCAGATGTTACACCCCTAGGGCTCATGACTAACCCTGTTTTAAGTTTTCAGTATCAGGGATATGTTTCCGCCCATGGAGTGGGCCTCCAGTCCGATTGGAGGGCAGTTGTTTTCCACCATGATAGACATGCCACTATTGCACCCGTTGGCTCATTTGGCCTGGCTGTCCAATTATAAGGCTTGCAATGTCCACTGTTGAGTATCTTTACTGGTGGTATCTCTTTCTCCCAGTGAACTACATGTAGAATGGCTTCTTCCAGCTTTCTGTCAGCTGGTCTACATGGATGAGGTTATCACCTCAGTTCCAGCAGGATTTTTCAGTGGCAATGCAGGCCAATTATGTGAAGTCTTCAGCCATAGGGTCTTACCATCTATTCCTGGTGGGAAACCAAGGGCCTCGGCAATGGCCTATAATGTTTTGGGTGCATCAGGGACCTCCCTGGCCAACAACTCTAAACAGTCTTTTGTAGGACAAATGTTTGGTTTCTTCCAATCTTTACCATGATATTGATTGTCTTAATGATGTTTTATTAAAGGTAGAAATTTTAGATTTAAGTTTCTTTTGTAGAAGCTGAAAGAGATTTCTCACTCATTATTGCCTTCCAAAGCCCATGAAACCTATTTCCGAAATTCCTAATTCTCAAAGACATTCTTAATTTTTCATAAAAGGTTTTAGGATTCTAGGGCTGGGCATGGAGGCCAATGGCACAGTGCTTGTGTGGCGTGCTAAAGTGGTAGGTACAAAAAGGGGATTTTCTGGGCTGGAGAGATGGCTTAGCAGTTAAGCACTTGCCTGCGAAGCCTAAGGACCCGGTTCAAGGCTCAGTTCCCCAGGTTCCACGTTAGCCAGATGCACAAGGGGGCGCACGCGTCTGGAGTTCGTTTGCAGTGGCTGGAAGCCCTGGCGCACCCATTCTCTCTCTCTCCCTCTATCTGTCTTTCTCTCTGTGTCTGTCGCTCTCAAATAAATAAAAAATGAAAAATAAAGGGGATTTTCTTTTAGGATTTTTGCATTTCACCCTGAATGATTTTGAATCATTCCAGTTTATTCCAATAATATTTCAGTACAGACATCGAGCTGTCCAAACACCATGTTTCAATGATTTTTATTTCCTCCTTGCATTGCTTTGACACCTTTGTGAAGGTCTATCATTTCTGGGCTCTCGATTCTGTTTGGTCTGTGTCTATACTTCTGACATGCTTCCCCTCTCCGAGTTAACGTGGGCTTATAACAGATCTTGAAATCTGGTAACATAAGATTTTCATCTTTGCTCTTTTTTATGGAGGATTGTAATGTAGACCAAACACAATTGATCATTTTTCTTCAGTTAGGGTTAGTAACTTTTTGTGGGCTCATAATGTGTTCAAACCTAATCCCCTAAAGTGATGAGGTGGGACCATTGGGAGGTGATTAGGTTATGAAAGCTGAGCCTTCATGAATTAATTTCGTAATGGCCCCAAAGACACGCTAGAGCACAGCCTTGCCTCTCCCACCATGAATGCCCTCTGTGAGAACAATGCCCTTCCGAGACACAAGCACTGCCTACTTCATGGTCTAGGATTCCTCAGCTTCCTATGAGAAAAAAAATTCTGTTGTTTATCCAGTTTATGACTTTTTTTGAGGGGGGTGTTTGAGGTAGAGTCTCACTCTAGCCCAGGCTGACCTGGAATTCACTATGGAGTCTCAGGGTGGCCTCAAACTCACAGCGATCCTCCTCCCTCTGCCTCCTGAATGCTGGGATTAAAGGCGTGCGCCACCACACCAGGCTCAAGTTTATGACATTTTGTTGTAGAAGTCTACATGGACCAAGACAGTGTCGGTTGCATGCATATGGACAGACATGTTTCTGGACTGCCTTCTGTTGCAGTGATTTCTGCGTCAGAGTTTGATAAGAAATACCCCACTTTGCTACAACTGTACTTTAAATCTTGAAATCAAGTAGTGGAAGTTTTTCACTCTGTTCTACTTTTACAAAATGATTGGAACTTCCATTTTTTTGTATTCATTTTGCATAAAGATTTTGGAGTCAAATAACTTCCGTTTTCAAAAGAAAGTCTCTGGAATTTTGACCAAAGTTGCATGAAATGTAGACATTAGTTGGAGGCAATGACATCTTAACAATATTGTCTTTTGTTAAATTTTTTTTAAAATTTTTATTTATTTATTTGAGAGCGACAGACACAGAGAGAAAGACAGATAGAGGGAGAGAGAGAGAATGGGCGCGCCAGGGCTTCCAGCCTCTGCAAACGAACTCCAGACGCGTGCGCCCCCTTGTGCATCTGGCTAACGTGGGACCTGGGGAACCGAGCCTCGAACCGGGGTCCTTAGGCATCACAGGCAAGCGCTTAACCGCTAAGCCATCTCTCCAGCCCAACAATATTGTCTTTTAATCCAGGAGTGTAATACTTCTCTCCATGTATGTAATTTTTTTTTTTTTTTTGGAGCCATGATCTTGCTATGTAGCTCAGGAGTTCTGGAATTGACAACAATCCCCCTGCCTCAGTGAGCCTCCCAAGCGCTAATTTCAAGCCTTCACTAACATGCCCTGCCTTGTATACCATCTTCAGCTTCTCTCAGGGTACTTGTAGTACGGATGTTTACTGTAACTTTTGTTATTTGTACTTCCAGGTTTTTAAAATGCTATTGTTATAAGTATTTCGTTGTTTCTAATTGTTTGCTCCTAGCATCTACCAAGGCAATTTCCCTGCATACTGGCCTTAAATTCACTCCTTAGAATTCACTTGGTAGAGAGTCAGATGTGGATAAAGGCTCTTGCCATCTTCTCTCCAATCACACGTGCTTTTGATTTCTTCCTTCATTCCTCTGTCTGGCCCTCAGGATGAGAGGGAGTGGAAGTTGTAACAGTGAATATCCTCTTGTGAGCTGAGGCTGACCCTATCTGGGCCTTGTTTACTCAAGGTTTGTCAAGAGTGCCAACTTCTGCAGAATGTTTCTAATGACTTTGTGATTTCTTTCCTTATGTTTTCACTGTAATAAAACCTATTGATTTCGGAATATTAAATCAATTTTACATTTATGGTATATGCTGTGTTGGGCATGGTGCATTATTATTATTGTCACATGTTGATGAATTCAATTTGTTAATATTCCATTGCAGATTTTTTTTTTTAAATTCAAGGTCATGAGTTTTTGTCTGTATTTCTCAACTCTTGGAAAGTTTTGCTAGCCTTATAAAATGAGCTGGGAAGTGTTCCACGGCCCATATTTTCTGAAAGTATTTGCATCAGAATGCTTTTATTTCTTGTCTTATGTTTGAAAGAACACACCAGTGAAGTGATTTAGGCCTATATTTTATTATTACTATTATAGCTATTTTAGACATTTATCATTTTAGATTGGTTATGCCTTCTTAAGTGAGTTTTGGTAAATTGTGTTAGTTTGGTAAAGTGTGTTTATATTGTCCAATTAATTGACATTAAGTTTTCATAGTATTTTGCTATCATTTTAGGAATTTTAGCGATGACTAAATACTATTCACCTTTATCATTAATGATTTGCATTTTCTTAATTACATTTATTTTGGATTTTCAATTTTATTGATCTTTTTGAAGTAATTTTCTCTCTATTTTAGTATTTGTTTTCAATTTTATTTATTTATGCGCTCTTGTTAATGTTTCTGTGGGTGTTGTTATTTTCCAGTGATTTCTTAAGATGTTATGTCTAACTTATTAAGCTGGGAGCATAGAGCATTGCTTTGAAATATTTGTATTTTGATATATACTTTTTAAGAGGTGATTTTAAAAACATTTAATTTATTTATTAATTTATGTGCATGTATGGATGCATGTATGTCACGGCACACATATGGAGGTCAGAAAAGTTGTCTATGCTACAGGGCCTCTTGGAGCTACAAATGAGTCTGGCCTGTGAGCTTTGGATTGCCCTGGGTCCAAGTCTCATTGTCATAGGCACACTGGGTTCATAGACCAATACTCCATTTTGCATCTGGCTTTACATATGTACTAGGGAATTGAACCCACACCTGCAGGCTTGGCAAACAAGCACCTTTAATTGCTGAGAAATCTCTCCAGCCTGATAAATACTTCTAAACCTGTAAATTTGTCATGAAGTATCTGTATCTCACAAATTTGATATTTTAAAACGTCATCATTTGATGTACATTATTTTTAAACTTTCTTTGTGATTTATCATTTTACATTTTATTGAGAAATGTTCGTTTTAAAATACTTAGTAATTTACTACATATTGTGTTGACTTCAAATTTCATTATGATTTATTCAATGAACATTTGTATAATATTTAAATACTTAGAAATTCATTCATTCATCTATGACATAGCATATGATTCTTTTATGAATATTCTTTTTATAATAGAAATGAATCGTTTGCAACTGGTGGTTGTGGTTGTCTTGCTTTCTTTTTGAGACGAAGTGTCATAGAATTTAGGCTTTTCTTTCTTTTTTTTTTTAAATTTATTTATTTATTTATTTATTTGAGAGCGACAGACACAGAGAGAAAGACAGATAGAGGGAGAGAGAGAGAATGGGCGCGCCAGGGCTTCCAGCCTCTGCAAACGAACTCCAGATGCGTGCGCCCCCTTGTGCATCTGGCTAACGTGGGACCTGGGGAACCGAGCCTCGAACCGGGGTCCTTAGGCTTCACAGGCAAGCGCTTAACCGCTAAGTCATCTCTCCAGCCCGAATTTAGGCTTTTCTTGACCTTGCTATGTAACAAGGCTGGCCTTGATCCTTTCTCTACCTCCTAAGTACTAGGTTTATAGGAGTGCACCACCATACTTAACTACTCGCTCTTGAACTTATATTTTGCCTGATACACTTTACTTCATGCATTTTAATGGCTGTTTCTCTCTGTATCTGCATCTCTGTTTATATATATATATATGTATGTATATATATATATGTGTGTGTGTGTATGTGTGTGTGTGTATACTCACTTTTATGTATTTATGTATTCCTAGAACTTTGGCCATGTTCTTATTATTACTTATCATGCTTGGGAAAATATTTTTCCAGGGACCATTTTTCTTCATTTTTCTCATTTCTTTTCTTCATTTTGAATAACTTCCCTTGATGTACTGACTTACTTTGCTAATCCAAGTCTGTAATAAATCAATCTTTGTAACACATATCCATATATATTACTTGTACATAATATATCATGCATTACACAAAATATAAAACATTATGTATACTGGGCTGTGTGTCAGTAATTTTGCTTTTCAGTTATAAAATTTGCATTTGTTCCTTTCTGTTTATCCTGTTTTACTCTGAGGATGTCTATGCGTTCACTGTGTTACTCCTCACTATCATTCTTGGAATATATTTATACCATTGTCTTCTAAATCTGTCTGTGAATCACTTTCTATGAATGAAGTGTGTATTGAGTATGCGCCACATTTTCCCAGTTGTTTTCAGATGTAGTTAATTTTAGTTGCATTATACATTGTGAAGGATATATTGTAGAGTCTCTTAAGTCTATTATTTTCCTCTGAAGATATTTTTTGTTATGGTTTGACTTTATACTATATTTAGGAAAATCTGTGAAATACAAAGGTGTTTTAAATGATTCTCTATTTTTGACTCAGTCTTCATTCACTTTCTATATGGCATAATTTGTTCCTACTTACTTTAAGACTTGGTTTTGGCTGGGCTAGAATAGGTTTCTTAAGAAAAAAAAAAGACTCCAAGGGTCTTTTCATTTTCACTCTGTATAGTTTTTTTGTCTTACTTGACACTTGTGGGCATTACCCTGAGTGTTAAAAAGATATTAATGACATCTGTCCATTTCTATGTAGGCAAGAACTGATGTCCCATAAAATTGCCCCAACTCTGATGTCATCCAGACATTGATTTTAACCACTTTCATGTGAATCTCAGATAATTTTCCTGTTTATCAGTAGCCAGAACTTTAGCTAGAGACTATATGGGGTATCCATATGGGTTTCTGGGAGTTAATACTTGTTGCAGAGCCCTCTTCTCTAACACCCTGTCCTACTGACTCTATTTGCCTCACAAAGCCTTACCTCTGCATCCTATCTTCTCACACTACAAGAGGGCCATGGTTGCTATGACTATAGCTCAGGTTATGTGATAAGGAAATTTCTCTAGACGGGGTTAGGTGAACCTGACACTTGCCTTGTGCTTTCTTTGTCTTAGTTCTCAGTCATCATTTTCTGTTCTTTTATGTCTGAGCAGTTGTCTCAGGTTTTTCACTGCTTTATGGATGCTAATGACTGCATTGCTTGTTAGTGCCGGTTTCTGTCTCACAGTGAACGTGTCCGGGGTAAGCAACGTATCAATACAAGTGAAAGGTGACGTCATCTTGGACCAAGGCAATAGCAATGTGCAAATCATTAAATTCCAAATATATGTAACATTATATGCAACTGCATTTCTTAATTAGTTATATATGAAGCGTGAAAAAGAAACGAAAAATCAAATCAATTCCAATGTTTTTGACTTGAGCAACTTATATTATACAATTTCCATCCAGTGAAATAGGAAAGACTATGTGTGGGAAAAGTGGGAAAGTTAACCAGGAATTGCACTCTGTCCATGTTGATTGAGTTTGCATATGAGACCTCTGAGTTCAGTAGGCATTTGACGCATCGGAGGCCATGCCAAGACCCTGAAGGTGGTCTGATATCTACACTGGGCAGGCGTCCTGGTGTAAGAGCTAGCGTGTCTTTAATGTCTGCAGAGACAGTGGACAGAATTCACAGGGGAGAGCTTTGCCAGGCAGAGGCTCATAGGGAGGGCTGCTGGTGCCATCAGTGTGAGGTGGGCCCAAATGGCTGAACAGTTGTCTCATGTTTGCCACTGCTTTATGCTAATAACTGAATTTCCTGTTAGTGTCTGTTGCTCTCTCACAGTGGACATCATATCTCCAGTAAGCATGGCCTCTGCTCTCTGGCGCACAAAGGGAGATTTGTGGATGTCAGAAGGGGCATGAACCTGCATCATAGGACCTGTCTAGGAATCTGTAAGTGGTGCGTTGTATTATTTTTCATTGCTGGGACCAGAAGCAGCATATTGGAGAAAAAAGTTTATTTCAGGCTTACAGAATCCAGAGGAACTTCCTTTGATGGAAGAAGAAACAGGCTCACTTATCTATAGCAGAGAGATACCACCAAGCACCCAGCAAACATGAACATCAGAGCTCCACGGGCTCTTTACACACCTTAGGGGAGGACTAAAAGATCTACCCCCAGTGACACCTCCTCCAGCAACCTGCTGGAGACTTACGTAGGACGCTTAACCTTAATCAAAAATCTCTGAGACTATGGGGACATACATTCACATTCAAACCACCACACTATGGTAAAAGGTAGGCTTAAAAAGCATCATTGTTCATGGACCAGAGGACAGACAAGAACCAAAATCATACCTTCAACACAAGACCTGGGCTCATTGCTGAGGACATAGAGAAGAGGAGAGCTAGGGGTGATTGGGTAGCAAAACAAAGGTTTTGAAATTTATTGTTAAGGATTTTCTTTTTATCAAGTTAAAACTTACGATTATTTTATAAAATTTATAGTGTATCAAAGCATGTAGACAACATCAATAATAAATAAGTCACAATGAGAAAAACACTGTTTGTTTGGACTTTTTTCCCTTTGATTTTTCATTTCTCTTATATTTACTTGTATAGGTTTATGAAAAGTGGGATCAGACTGATTAAAAAATCCACACATGACAATTCTGTTAAGTTTTGAAAAGTGAAAATATAAAAGATGAAAATAATAACTACATTAATCTTCCCATCCAAGATAACCACTGTGGGTGGCCAATTTTAGGTGGCTGAACCTCCTAATGCCAGGGTTATTCTTAGCTAATCAAATTCAGTAATGTTTCACTCTCTTCCTGTCCCTCAATATTAAAGGACTAAAAACCAGTGTCACGTACAGCTTACTCTAATCTAACACTATCCTCTTATTTTATTGACAAAAAATAAAACACAGAAAAATTAGTTTCTTGTCCATGAAATATTAGGTCCACTAGCCAAGTCCCCTAATTTTAAAGCATTACCCATGTCAGTATATCCAGTTACTTTCTCCTCTGTAAACTGAGCAGTATACATTTCTACCACCCTATGCCCTTTCTTCACCTGACTGTCTCTAATGCCCTGACTGACGTGAAGACAGTCTAAGGAAGTAAAATTAGCCTGTAGTGGCAGAATGAAGGGCAACTCCTAGGGGACATGGGAGGTAGCAGAGTGAAGCTGCTTATTGGATTGAAAGGAGGCCTCAAGGTTTTTCAGCAGGGAGGAAAGATGGCTCATTCATTCAATTATTCATTTGTTCATTAATGGTGGTGGGGGCAATTGTTATTTTAAGAGCTGGCTGCAGATTGAGTGTGTTGACCCTGGAGAAAAGCTGAATTTTATTAAGAAAATAAAAGATCCTTTGTTTATAAAATCATCTTGGTAGTGGCACCTGGGCACAAGAAGAAGAGCCATTGGGCATAGTAGAGGTGGAAGAAGTGAGAGAAACACGAATTCAATTCGTTGGCATATTAAAATAATGCACCCCTTCTTTGTTTACTAACCCAGATGGAATAAAGTCTGGGAATTCTAGAATTGATGTGGAAGCTTGGAGAATTTTAGAGTAGTTGACAACAAATAAAACACAGGACTATGAGAGAAGGAAGGCAGTGGTATTGTACATTCCCTGGGGCCAACGCCAGTCAGAACTCATATTTAGTTCTTTCTTGTTATTGTATCGGGTTATAATTCCTCTGTACTACCCACACCCAAGACTACCAAAATCACCACCATCATCATATAATTTTGAGCACATCCTACATAAAGTCACTTTCATTTTTCATATTAAAAACAATTACTTAAACAGTACTTCTTACCCATTTTGGTTGTCCATCGATCAGTTATATTTTATTTGCAAATAGAGAGGAGAGAGAAATTTCCTCAGATACTTCTGTGCTTTATTCCAGTGATGAATTCACATGCTAGATAAGCTCTCAGTTTTAACCATTCTAATAAATGAGGTGTATTTCACTATGTTTTGCTTTTGCATTTCTCCCCAGATGAATAATAAGGGAACATTTTTCCCATACATTTTGAACATTTTCAGTATTGTCTTTGGAGAAATTTCTGTACAGTTGCTTTAACCTTTTTAGTTACGTAAGTTTTTGGCATACTTGTGAGTATAGTTTGTGCGTATGTGAGTATGGTGTGATGTATATGTGGTACATTCACGTGTGCATGCACAGATGATTATGTACTATGCACACACACGTGCAGTCCCGAGAAAAGTGTCAGGTGTTCTCTGTTGCCCTTCCTTCCACTTGTTACCTTGAGATGCAGTTCCTCCCTGAACTTGGAGCTGCTATGGTTTGGGCCAGGCTGGCTGAATAGTGAGCGCCAGCTGTTTACCTGAGTGATAGTAACTGGAACTCAGGGCAAATCAGGCCCACCCAAGCCCTTATATTTGCCCTAAGAGTGTTGTAAACTATGGAACCATTTTCCAGGCTGGTTTTATTTAAGCTGCATGAGTTTGCTTTCCATTCTAGTCCTCAGCTTCTTAAACTGTGTTGCAACCCCTCAACTTGGGGTCACATAACTGAATATGGGGGTTGCAATACAATTGGCAAAAGTTCAAGGTTTCTGAGTGTGCTCTGACCAAAAATTAATTCAAAATTAAGTGTGTAATGAACTAGAGGTGATTATGGCAGCGCTGGATCATGTATGGCACAACTTCACTGCAGCCTTGGTTCTGAACATGCAACATGTGCACCATACATGCTTTCACCCCGAGCTGTGACAGTGAGCGCATCTTGAACCATTTTGGCTCACAATCAAGACTGTTGTATGTTGTGAGTTTTTTACTGTACATTTTCACTTCCTGGTCTTATAGAAACATAATTGCCTAATTATGTAAAGCAAGGCGTGTTTATTATTGTCTAGCCATCACTCCTCAGCACGTAAACATCAAATTAGGGTATATTTGGACTGCATTGTGCTAGAATGTTTGAATTTGACAATGCTTGTTTGAGTTGTTGACTAGAGTTTCATAAAAACACCATTCAATGAATTTTGGCTAGGGCTTAGGATTGAATTTCTAACATATTTTTTAAATGGCTCTAAGCAGAATTTTGCCATGCTGAACTATTAACTTATGCAAAGAGACATTCTGAGCATTGACATTGTTCATAGAATAAAAAAATATATTGATTGACTTTGGAAATGTTGAAGATGCTCTACATCATGCAGTGTTAACACTCGGCCAACAGTGAATTCTTCACATATAAATACTGAAAATGAGCAGACACGTGATAACAGTGTGAAGACTTGCCTTCATTAGTGAATAGCAAAATTATGTATACCAGAGAATTGGACCAAAATAAACTTCTTTACAATTTCTTATCAGTAAAGTTTGAATTTTATATCTATCTGTTTTATATGCTTTTGTACTTGGGATCACATTAAACGTTTCTCAGCTGTAAAGAGGTTGTCAATGGACAAAAGTTTAAGATTCCCTGTTCAAGATACATGTCTTTCATTAGATACATACATTTTGTGAATATGTTCTCTCCTGTTATATGTTGATAAGGATGTGATGATATTGGAGCCTTCACATACTGCAGGTAAAATTATAAAATGTTGCAATGGCCTTGAAATCTGACAGTTAATCAAAGAGCTGAAAGTAGTTCATTATGTGGCTAGCAATTCTACTCTGAGATATTTATCCAAGAGAAATGCAGCATAGAACCACACAAAACTTGTACATGAAAGCTCAAGCACGTGTTACTCATAATGACCACGAAGTGGAAAGAGCCCGATGTCTATGACTTGATGAATGGATCAATACGATGTGATGCTTCCACGCAGCAGAGTGTTATTCAGCCTGGAAAGTCATAAAATGTGATCCAGGCTTAAGTGTGGGTGAAACAATGACGTTAAGGGTAAGATCACATATTGTATTAATAGGCAAATCCATACTTATAGAATGCAAATCCAGTCAATAGAAAGTCGTTTAGAGCTAAAGGTACAGTTGGTCATAACTAGGCAGTGGCAGCTAATGGAGAAAAAAAGTATCTATTTTTTGAAGAAAGGAAAGTGCTCTAGAATTGAATAGTCTTGAGAGTAACACAACTCTGTAAACATAATAAAACATGCTATATTTTATAGTTTAAAGTGATTAATTTAATGCTAAGTAAATTATATCACCATGAACCTGTCATAGAAAAGGCTCAGTTTACAAATTTAACTCACCACCCATGACCTCCTAAATATGTGGACAAGTTGTGGTGGCCCCACTGTCAACACTACAACACAGCAAACTTCACCCTTACTTCATGTATCTGAAAGCAGAAGGCTCAGGACTATCTGTTTTATGGATTGCAAAAAATTGATATCAGTTTCCAGGTGTGGTGGCACATGCCTTTAATCCCAGCACTCGGGAGGCAGAAGTAGGATTTCCGTGAGTTTGGGGCCACCCTGAGACTCCATAGTGAATTCCAGGTCAGCCTGGGCTAGAGTGAGACCCTACCTCAAAAAAAAAAAAAATCATTGGCTGGGGAGATGGCTTAGCATGTTAGAGCACTTGTCACGGAAGCATGGGGACCTGAGTTAGATTTCTAGCACCCATGTAAAAAAACAGGGATGGGGCTAGGGAGATGGTTTAGCAGTTAAGGCTTTTGCCTGCAAAGACAAAGGACCTCAGTTCAATTCCCAGAACCCATCTAGGCCAGATGCACAAGGTGGTGCTTGTATCTTGAATTCATTTGCAGTGGTTGGAGGCCCTGGTGCACCCATTCTCTCTCTCTCTCTCTCTCTCTCTCTCTCTCTCTCTCTCTCTCCTTCTTTCTCTCAAATAAATAGATAAAAATAAAATTTAGGGCTGGAGAGATGGCTTAGCTGTTAAGGTGTCTGCCTGCAAATCCAAATTACCTTGGTTCGATTCCCTAGGACCCATGTAAGCCAGATGCACAAGGTGGCACATGCATCTGGAGTTCATTTTCAGTGGCTGGAGGCCCTGGCACTCCCTTTCTCTCTCTCTCTTTCTCTCTCTCCCTGTGTCTTTCTCTCTCTCTCAAATAAATAAATAATAAAATATTGAAATAAAATAAAACTTTAAAAAGCCAGGGGATGGCCATGCATGTCTGTAACCCTAGCCTGAGAGGGACAGAAACAAAAAGGAACACTGGTGCTTGCTGGTCAGGCAGTTTCTATCAAATAAATTAATCAAATATCTTTAAAAGCAAGGCATAGTTCATTCTTACTTTAAATATAAAGAATCAAGTTTTAGGCCAGGTGTGGTGGTGCATGCCTTTAATCCCAGCACTCGGAAGGCAGAGATAGGAGGATCGTGGTAAGTTCAAGGCCACCCTGAGACTACATAGTGAGTTCTGGGTCAGCTTGGGCTAGAGTGAGACCCTACCTTGAAAAACCAAAAAAAAAAAAAACAAACAGCAACAAAAAAAAAGAATCAAGTTTTAGTATCTTTTCCCCACAGTAAGGAATCACTCCCACGTGCTTCACATTAAAGGCCAATGAACTGATTTTGGACAAAAGCCAGTTACCAAAAACTGTCAGTGAGTCTCTGCACACTCAAGCGGGATAGATTTCACTTAATAGGATGGCCACAGCCTCTAACATGAATGAAAGTGTCAAGTAAAGATGAATGCTGACCTAAGCAGTCTTGTAGGTTTTGTAGGGCTACTAGATATAACACATGGAATTTCTTTGGTTTTGTGTATGTATGTGAACTTGGAAGTTAGTTCCTAGGCTGAAAGCAAAAGGAGAAAAGGAAAGAGAGTTAGAAGTGTTAAGATGACAGGTAAGGATTTTAAAAATATTTTATGTATTTATGTGCAAGCAGAAAAATACAGACAGAGAGAACAAGATTGAGGGAGGGGGGAGGAGGTGCCACTGGAAATGAAGTTCAGATGCATGTGTCACTTTGTTCATTTGGCTTTACACAGGTACTGGAGAATCAGACCCAGGTCATTAGGCTTTGCAAGAAAGCATCTTAACCTCTGAACAATATCTCCAGCCCTGACAGGTAAGTCTTCCTTCGCATAGTTATTTTGGACAAGTGGGAGAATATGTTGGACAGCAGCCCTTTTAGGATTGCCAGGTAGCATTAGAGACTGTGCAACATGCAGATTCCTGCATCGGGAACAGAATCGATGTCCCTTCAGGGCAACCCTGCCCAGCACTATTGCTTTACAAGAAGACATAGAAACCACGCAGTTTCTAGACAAGGTGTGTGAGGTGAGAAAACAACTCAGACTCTCCTGAGGGGGCACTGAAGGAGTCATACGTTCAGTGGGAGCCGAAAATGCTTTGGAGGGAAAAAGAGCAAGGGAGAGGCAGGGGACAGTGACATTAATCATAGTGACATAGAATGCAAACAGCAGAACAACCTGTGAGTGTTTGGAGCAGGAGTAAATATGGAATTTCCAGAGTCTTTGCATTGCAGTATATGGGTATTGTACGCAAATCTGTGCACTGCAGTTCTATTTGATGCTTTAAATGTACATAGGAATTATTCCTACCACTGAGGTGAAGTGGTTAAGCCTAGAGAGGACATGGATTTGCCCAGAATTCCATTCCCCAGAGTCAATCCAATGTTCACAGGACAACTTACTTCTTACTTCTCCTTTGTACCTTTCCAATGGTTCTTAAAGGTTAGCTAGTACCTTTAATTATTTTCTGACTACCACTGTATTCGATGTGCAAAGACATAGTGAGGGCAGGGTTAGGCTGCTCTATGACTGTTAGTCAACTCTTCAGATGAACAGTCTCTTTAGGAAGAATGCATTTCTGGTGCAGTTCACTTGATCTCCAGGCACATAGACTAGGAAAAGCCAATAACAATATGGCCTTGGACTCTTCCATGGTTCTTAATTCTGATGCATCAAGTCAAGTTTTTGTTTGTTTGTTTCTTTCGCTGACTGGTTGATTGACAGGCTGGCGCTAGAGACTGCACTCAGGGCCTCGTGCTTTTTAGACAAGCACTTTACCAATCAGCTACCTCTCCCAGCCTGGAGCTTTTAAAATATGGCCAATTCTTTCATGCTTCTCTTATTTGGGGTGAGGTTGACACTTTGTCCCACTTCAATCTAGGCTGGCTCATGACATCTTCAACCAGTGATTTCTGGGCCAGGTGCATCTTCCAGATTGGATACCGGAGCATGTTCTCCTGGGACTCTGAGCTGCCGGGTGAACACAGTGTATGTGAGTAAAGCCACGGCAGGCCCTTCAGCCCAGGCCATCAGCCCGGTGAATCACTCCTCCGAGCTCAGTCCACAGAATACCCTTCTAGTCTCCTGATCCCCACTCCTACTTCCACCCATATTCAAGCCTGTGTTGGTTGCATTCAAGATTGTTCTCTGATCGTGTGTTGCACTTTCCTACCATCACGGCTTTGCTCCTGGTAATCCACCCGTTTGACAGATCCTGCTCACATCTCTAGCTGAACCATCAGCCACCACTCAAACCTCAGCTTTAAGGGTGAGCTCCTTATGCCTCCTTTCCTGATCCCCTTGGAGTGACTGATCACTGCCTTTGCCCTGCTGCTATAATCTCTTGGCTTACTCCATTCATCTAGGACATTTCCAGGAAAATGAGCTGTGTGATCCGCCTCTCTCTACTCTTAGATGGCAAACTTCCTGAGGTCTTGTTCTCTTCAATTTCACCTTCAGTGCCAAAGATATTACTCAAGCAAGTCTTCATAATCCATTAAGGATAGGAAGGTAGTTTTGATGGATAAGCCACATTCTCCATAGGGAAGGCAGCTCAGGTAGAGAGCAGTAGAAGTTTAGGGATGGTGATATCAGGTGTACCTAGCAGTCTAGTAGTGCAGTATCTGTGTCCAGGGTTGATTCTAATGGGCACCAGACATGAATAGCATCCACCAAGGGCTGAGCACAGAGCAGAGACTAGGGATACTATCAAAGCTGTGTACTCCTCGGAGTTGAGATCCTTCCTTCCTGTTATTTGCAGAGCTGTACTTGGAAGAGGGTTGATTGTGCAGATCTAGTAGACTAAAGCCTGAGGGAATTTGTAGGAATGTGTCAATGTGTACCACCAGGTGATTAGACATTTGAAATATCCTTTCACAAATGTTCTCACTTGGTGAGTCGGGAATGTTCTCTCTAGCCTGAACATGAGGGTACGGGCATTCTGGCTTTAAGGTTATGGACTCAGAGAGCAGTAGAACTCATCTATAGTGACTGGGAAATGGCTTTGTGGTATGGCACTGGCCTTCGAAGCCTGAGGAACTAGGTTCAATTCCCCAGGGTCCATGTAAGCCAGATGCACAAGGAGGCACGTGTGTCTGGAGTTCGTATGTAGTGGCTAGAGACCTTGGCATGCCCATTTTCTCTTTCTCTCTATCTGTCTTTTTCCCCCCTCTCATAAATAAATAAATAATATATTTTTACAAACTCATTTGGAGGAAGCAAGAAAATGGTTTGTGCTTCCCTGTGCCCTGCAAGATTTGCTTAAATAACCTCACCCCCAATTGGTCCCTCAGGCCAGGGGACCTGGGTTGTAATTTGGAATGGTTTCTAACTCCTCCCAGATCTCCCTGTCTCTACTCCAGAATACAGTAGGGGAGCTGCTAAACTGCTGCCTGACTTCTGGCTGGTCACAACTCAATTGCATGTTAGGATCTGTTTACCATCTACAAAATGTGAGGCAATGGCTGGCTGATATCTGAAGATTCCTGCTACCCTGCCTCCACTAGCAGTAGTTGAAAGTGTGACCACACCTGTGGCCTCACCCTTTGGTGAAGTCCTGGCTTCTGGCCATCCCAAAGAACCAGGCTTTGGCAGATTTCCAAGAACAGGTTGGGACTTCTGTACTTGGCCAGGCCATGGGGCCTATTAGCAGTGGGTTAATCATAGTCTCAGGTGCACAGTCTACTCATTTACGGAGTCATTATTAGATCGGGCCAATTAATACTCTTGGGATGGATTTTTAATCCCCGCAAAGCTCGTGATGTAAAGGTGGTCATGTGCAATTAGCAAGGCAACAGGTGATAAATGGCAGAAACATGACAAGAAAGTTCTGACCCTGAGCTCCCTTGCTTCCATACATAGAGAAAGCATCTGTGAGAGTGAGAAGTGGGGTTTGGGGATATCAAGAAAAAGAAATACCTTCCCAACTTGTTTTTTTCTGACATTACTTCAAAATGAACTAACTTTTATTATCTTTGCAGTGTTACTAGAGGTAGAACATCCAAAGGCAGAAGCAGGCATACTCCTTGTGTGGGCAGAAACTTAGAATCCTCTCTCTCTCTGTCTGTCTCGTCTCATCTCTAGGGATCAGCCTAAGCCTATACTATGGGTAATTTGGTAGTCTTAATAAAAATCAGGGACCTGCATCAGTGGCAAGAATACTTCAGTGCAGGTGGCTCATGAGGAGAGCATTTGTAACACCCATCAGGCAGACATTTTCCATGCCTAACAAACAAATGACATCAAGGTCCTTTAACCTTGAGTCTGTCCATTGTTTCTCTCTATAAACTAAGAGCAAGCCATTAAATGACCTGTGCTGTGGCCTACTGGGCAGAGACTAACATCTTGAGTGAGGCATTTCTGTCTTTTAGGCCTACTCACTCACAAATTTAATGGCTGTGATAGGATCTCATAGTCTCTTGGAACACATTTCATTTTTTCACGTAATGGCTACCATAATAACTCAGCCCATAGGGATTTGTGTCTGGGTGACCCTGGTATGGAAAGAACTAGAAAGTCACCCCAGAGCTCAAACATAGACATATTAGAGGGGGTCTAAGTCCCCAAATTCAGGATGCTTGTGCCTTGGATTTTCCAGTTCTCTCTGGGCTCCACTCGAGACAAACCACCACACGTCTGTACCTTAGTCCATCATAGCATGACAGCCCCTAAGCTTTGAGAGAGGGTTGTATATATGCTTCTGGATGATGCTCATGTGGGGGCCTATGCTGTCCAAGGTGTTTGTCCTTTATAGTATTTTGCTCCCAAACATTAATGCCGAAGTTCTTTCAGGATTTCCAACATGAACCAGTTTAACTTGACCAATTCTTGATAGAGAAATACTAGATTTACAGTATATCTCAGGAGTGCTTAGGAAATTCCCAGGAACTTATTAAAATGCATATTCTGACTCAGAGTCTTGGGCTGAGCTCAGACCTTTCATTTCCAAGACACTCCCGAGGGATTGTAGTCATGCTGGTCTTTGGGCCAGAGTTGGAGTAGCAGCTAGGACCTAAGCAAGGTTCAAGACAAATCCTAAATAGGTCAGACAAGAATGTGGAATGTTTCTAATATTCAAAATCACCATCCCTCTGGCTTTGGTAATGTTCTCTTTAGATTTTAGTGTCATTGCATCAGCAATCGGAGTAGGAGTTAGTGAGAAGGCAATGTACACCCATGACTTGTGTTACACCTTGACCACTTTCCAAATATCTCCCAAGTGTCTGGTCAAAGTGCTGTTCTATTTCTGCTACATATTAGCCCATCCAAGGTTTTTAGTGTGATCATAAAAAAACAGCCTACCATAGAGAAAAGGTTATATTCAAGGGATGCAATAATTGTGTTCAACTGCCCTAGAACCTTGTGTGTACCCCATTTCACTATCAAGTCAGAAATACAAGTTCTTAGTTGGTACCTGTTGGCTGCCTGACAAAGGGACAGACATGCTCATGCTAAGTCTTCCCGTCCCTGCTGTTGATAACAGCTTCACTGAGTGGTCACTAGCTCTCCATAACTCCCCTTGCTACAAAATGTCCTCACTGGCAGTGACCACTTGCATTATTGAATTAATTACTTTCTTTTTTATTTAATATATTATTTTTATTTATTAGAGAGAGAGAGAGAGAGAGAGGCACATCAGGGCCTCCAGCCTCTGCAAATGAACTCCAGACTCATGCTCCCCCTTGTGCATCTGGCTTATGCGGGTCCTGGGGAATCAAACCAGGAACCTTTGGCTTTGCAGGCAAATGCCTTAACTGCTAAGCCATCTCTCCAACCCTTACTTACTTTCTTTTTATTGGGACAAAAATGCCTGACTAGAAGCAGCTAATGGAAAGCAAGGTCTATTTTTGGCTTACATTTTCAAGGGGAAGTCTGTCATGGCAGGGCATAACAGGGAGGAAGTCGAGGATTAATATGCCACCCACAGTTAGGGTGGGTCCTCACCTGAACTAATCTAATCTAATCTAATCTAATCTAATCTAATCTAATATAATATAATATAATATAATCTGATCTGACAACCCTTCTCAGACATTACCAAATATGTTTTCATGATGAATCTAAAATCCTTTCAGTTGACAACCAGAGAGTAACCATCATACCTATACTTCTCAACCTTCCTCCTCTGGGTCTCCATATGTAGGAGCTAGACCCATAAAACGCTTTTGACAATATATTTTTCTCTTCCTTGAAAATAAAAGGGATCCTCTGGTTCTAGTAAAAGCAGGCTAGGCTATTGTGTTGAAGCTTCCATTTAGGAACAACTAGAATGACTTTTTAAAGGTATTATTAATAAGATAGCTACTAATATATTAAGAATTTAAGAGCTCAAGAATGGCGAAAAAGGCAAGAAAGGCTGGGCATGGTGGCGCACGCCTTTAATCCCAGCACTAGGGGGGCAGAGGTAGGAGAATTACTGTGAGTTCGAGGCCAGCCTGAAACTCCATGGTGAATTCCAGGTCAGCCTGAGCCAGAGTGAGGCCCTGCCTCGAAAACCAAAAAAAAGCAAGCACATACAGAAGTTGTGAATTTTATTAGCTTTTATGAAGGTATGGGTAAAAGAAATATGAACAATTCTCAGAACTTGAACAAAGTGAAAAGTTTAAAAAGAGACCTTTATACACAAAAACCTGGGGCAACTAAGGTTCTAAACTATTCTATAGCAAATAAACTGTCTTTTGTTTTTGAAACGAAGGTATTAATAAAGCTAAGGCAATCTAAGAAGTCTCACCTTGACCTTTGATAGAAGTGTTTCCAAATTAGAAGAGTACACGTTTCCCAAAGAGGCAGATGATAAATAACATTCAGTGAAGAAAAATCACACTGGTTTTGGATTTCATCCCCACTGCAGTAAGATCATCAAGCACACAGGTAAATGAGGTGCTATGCATAAGAATCAAAACAGCAGCAACAGACAGTGAAAACAGACCAGTCAGAAATTGTTAATTAATAAAAATTAAAATTGTAAATTAATAAAAATTAATGAAACTTTAACACATCTACAAATTAAGGAGAAATTTTTCTCTCAGTTCATAAAGATCACACACACAAACACACACAAAAAAGTACAGGCTTAGAGCTTAAGAAACAATTAAAATGAAAATAGGTAAAATTCAAAATGTAGCAACTAGGAAAATGAGAGAACTCAGATGAGATTTTGATACATAATGGATGCAATACAGAACTCTAATTTACATTTAGTTCAAATCCCATGGAAACTAGACAGAATGCATTAGTCAAAGCTGTATTTGGGAAGACAATGGCAGATAAGTATCCAGACCATATTAGAGACATTAATATACTGTTTTACCAAGCCCTTTGCCCTCCTCAATCAAAATGATAATAAATAGGAAATCAACAATTAGATCTGTAATAGTGAAGCTGAGAAACCTAAGATGAGGGGAAGAACAAATCAGTCATTTAGGAACCAACATCACAAAACAACAATGGAAGCCAGAATATAATACCCCAGTATTAAGTGAAAATTACTACTAACCTAGAATTCTATACCCATTGAAGACAACATTCAAGAATGAAGTCAAAAATAAGGATTAGCAGATTCAATCATGTTACTCAGAGATTGGGGATTGGATTAGTGCTATGGTCATAAGCTAAAGGATGTCAGGAGTCTCTGATTGCTGAAAGACACAGAACATATTTTGCCCTGAAGTCTCTAGAAGCAAGCAATCTTCCAGCACCCGTTTTCTTTTCCTTCCTGCCTTTTTTTTTTATTTCTTTCCTTTTGCTCCTTCCTTCCTTCGTTCCTTCCTTCCTTCGCTCCTTCCTTCTTTCAATGATATATGTGTGGTACAATGTGTATTGTGGTGCGTGTGTGTGGATGGATACAAGCAATGCATCCCATGTGGAGGCCAGTGGAGAACTTCAGGTGTCCTTCCTCTGTTGTTCATTTCCTTGAGGCCAAGTCTTACTCAGCCCAGAGCTGCCACTTTTGGTCAGTGAGTCCCAGTCACCTCAGGACTGGGGCTAGATATGTTTGTGGCTGTGTACAGCTGCTTACATGGATGCTAGGGTATCAAATTCAGTGGTCTCAACCCCTCTTAGGCCTTCATGCTTGCACAGAAAATCCGACTACCCACTGAGCCATCTCTCCAGCCCCTATTTTATTTCATTAGGATTTATTTATGACCATTGAATTATAGAAATATGAAAGAAGAAATGTGTGCCATTTTAAAGATCTTGTGGTAATTTGTAAAAGTAGTAGGTAACTAATTAATAAGATTCTATGTTTCCCTTTTGTGGATTATATTTTTTCTCTTTATCTTTTTTAGGAGAATTTTGGGGTAGGGCTTCTGTCTATCCCAGACTGACCTGAAATTCACTGTGTAGTCTCAGGGTGGCCTTGAACTCACAGTCATCCTCCTACCTCTGCCTCCGTAGTCCTGGGGTCAAAGGCATGCAATACCACACCAAGCTTTCCTTTATCTTTTAAACCATTTTTGTCAGTTCAATTCTTTTGTCTCTGACTTTAATCTCTTATTTTCTCTCAACCTATCTTCCAGATTTTTCTTTCATCAAGCATGTCCTATCTGATAAATTTATACTTAAATTTCTTCATATAACAATTTAAAACTAGAGGCTGGAGAGATGGCTTAGCGGTTAAGCACTTGCCTGTGAAGCCTAAGGACCTCAGTTCAAGGCTCGATTCCCCAGGACCCACGTTAGCCAGATGCACAAGGGGGCGCACACACCTGGAGTTCGTTTGCAGTGTCTAGAGGCCCTGGCGCGCCCACTCACTCTCTCTGTCTCTCTCTCCATCTGCCTCTCTCTCTCTCTGACCATCACTCTCAAATAAATAAAATTAAAATAATTAAAACTAGCCAGTCGTGGTGGTGCATGCCTCCCAGCACTCGGGAGGCAGAGGTAGGAGGATCACTGTGAGTTCAAGGTCACCCTGAGACTACATAGTGAATTCCAGATCAGCCTGAGCCAGAGTGAGAACCTACCTCGAAAAGAAAAAACAAATTAAACTGATTAAATTTTAAATAATAACACAGAATCTTGAGTATGCTAGCTGTGTGGCAGGTCTTGAAATGCAGCAGTGGGAGTCATACCCTTATTTGGTTTGTCTTTTTTACTTGCTGTTGGTTTGTTGCCCTTTCCATTGCTTTACCAGAATCAGCTTGAAATTTCCTGTTTCAAAGATCCATAATTCTGGTATTTGACTGTAAATTTTTATAACATATAAGCAAATTTGTGACAGTTGATACTTAATCAACATTGTTTCTTCAAATACATGAACTTGGTACAGTTATCCAAGTTTTCAAACTTATTACTGGCATATATTCATTGCACATCTGTTCATAGACACTTAACTTGCACATATAAAGCTTATGTTTTATTAAGTTTATTCTTAAATATTTCACATATTTCAGATGTAAGTAGTACTTTGCAATTTTCCTAAATTAATTGATTAGTTCTAGTAACTTTTATGTGAATTCTTGGTAATTTTCTGGGTAGAAGTCTTTCCAACTGTAAATGCATCCAGTTTAAGTTTTTTCCCAATTTGCACAATTCTCTCTTTATTTTACTTTCCTCACTGAACCAGTTAGTAACTCCATTTCTCCTTTGATGCCCCTGTCACTGTAATGTCCTTTCTCTCCCTAAATTCCACATGTAAGAGAAATGATATGATAGATGTCTTATTTTCCTTAACATCATGATCTTCAGTTCCATCCGTATTCTAGGATGCTAGGATTTTGTTCTTTCTTTTTCTATTTTTATTTATTTATTTGAGAGCAACAGACAGATGGAGAGAAAGAGGCAGAGAGAGAGAAAGAGAGAGAGAGGAAGAATGGGCCCATCAGAGCCTCCAGCCACTGCAAACAAATTCCAGATGTGTGCACCCCCTTGTGCATCTAGCTTACATGGGTCCTGGGGAGTTGAGCCTAGAACCAGGGTCCTTAGGCTTCACAGGCAAGCACTTATCAGCTAAGCCATCTCTCCAGCCCCTGGTGTTGCTCTTTCTTATGGCTGAATAATAAATATCACATCAAATACACACACACACACACACACACACACACACATATGCAATATTTTTAACACTTTCTTTATCAAGCCTATTCATTGCTATATACTTAGGCTTATTCCACAACTTGTCCTTGTGATTAGTGGCACAATAATCATAGACATGTAGGTCCCTTCATTGTAAGCTGACTTTGATTCCTTCGGATATGTACTTAATAGCTGTATAATTGGAGAATAGGTGTGATGCAATATTTTTAGCTTTTTGAGGAACACCTACACTGATACCCAAAGGGGCTGCCTTAATTTATGTTTCTACAAACAGTTTATATGGCTTTACTGCATGCTTCACATATTTCTCAGCAATGTTGTAGCTGTTAATAATGCACATATTGCCTTTTCTTGATTACAAATAATCGGATGCTTGTTCGCATACATGCGTTGGAGCCTAGGTTATACTGCTATACTGTCGGCCATAGAGTGGGGTGAATTTTTCTGTATACAACAGCATGGGAGCACATAGAGCTAGACTTGACATTTTCATTCTGTTATGGAACCAATGCTGCTAAAAATAAAACATTAAATTAAACTGTGCAGATTGTAATGCTAATATGTGAAATATAATAGCCTTTCCATGATTAAAAGATAGTGATAATTTTTTCAATCTCAATTTCACTTCTCTTTGGGGCCTGTGGTCAAGATGAATCTACCTAGGAGAAAATTGGTGATCAGTATTATCTTAATCAGGTGATGACTCCAATTCCAATTGCTCTTCCAGATATAGTATCTTACTGCAGCAAATGAATACAGCTCCTCACATTCTACATTCCTCCACTGACCTTTCCAGTGTTGATTCCCCACATCAATTTGTAAAAATGCTTGCTTTATTTGAAGCAGTCAACAGTATATTTTCACAATCTTTCCTTAGGCCCCTGTCAATTATCCTTCTCGCTTCCAAAATGTGGAACCTAGAAACTTTGATTGGTATGACATTCCATGTCATTATAATAGATCGTGTGTAGCATGAGATAGGGTTGTAATGCTACTATGCCGCTGATATATCATGATCAGGAAGTATAGGTAACATGCTCTCTAATCAACTATGGGAGTGTAAACACTGAAATTCAGAGGTCCATTGCTTCTCCTAAGTTTCTAGAATCCCATGGTTTCTGGTATCTTTAATTTCTTCAAGAGGGAAAAAATAAACAAATGCATGTTTTATCATCAACAAATGAAAAAGTCAGATTTTTATTTCCTTTGCTTTCTTTAAAGCAGATATACTACATTTAGGTATAATAACTGCACCACGTACTCAGCAATATAGGAAGTTACTGGTACTGAAGGCCAGAACAGAAAACGTCTCTGCAGAAAGCCCAAGCTGTTTCTGTGATGCTACGTGGGACCTCCGAGAAGTACGGGCAGGAGAGTCACATACCAAACCGCAAGGGTTTTGGAGAAAATCTGCTCCCCGTCCTAAGAATGTTTAAGAAACAATTCCTGATGGCTTATGGGCCTCATCATATGTTATGGTTTGAATTGGAAATGCCCAGGCTCACGAGTTGAAGATTTGATTCCAGTTCAGTTGGTGGTGGTGCTACTGTTTGAAGGGGGTGGAAATGTGGATAGTTGAGGCTAGCTAGAGGAACTAGGGCACTGATGATGTTCTCTGAAGGGGAGCCTGTCCTTAAGACTCCCCTCTTCCTGCTTCCTGACTGCCATAAGATGAGCCACGACTTCACTGCCTTACCCCAGGCCCAGAAACAATGGCCCCGGTAACAATGGACTGAAGCCTCTGAAACTATAAGCTAAAAGAGCTCTTTTCTCTTTTGAAATGATTTGTTACGGTGCGGAGAAGTCTAAGAGAATAATTACAAAAATCTAAACACTAGTGTCTCACTTTCTACCATGGACTAGCAGGTCACGTGCAGCAGAAAGGGGTGGCCATGTCGTAATGCTCCGCAGCATGGAGGAAGACTAGGGAGGGCAACAGTGACATGAGCTGCTGCTCAGCCCCGTGCTTCTATGGCGGCTGCTTTCACTTTAGTCACATGCATCCTATTGGGATTTTAAAGGACTTGAAAGAACTGAATGTGAATGTATGTTTGAATCAGAGACTGATTGCCTCAGTCTACTCAGGCTGACCTAATCAAACACTACAAAGTGCAAACTTAAACAACACAATTGTTACCTCGCAGTTCTGGTTCTGGAATGCCCAAAATCAAGATTCCAGCTAAGTTCAGTTTCTGGTGCCGGTCAAGTTCTTAGCTTATAGATTTCCATGTTCTCAGTGTCCACATAGGGCAAAAAGATATTTCTTCTTATATAGAGCTCCACTTTTTTTGCTTGATTATTTATTTATTTATTTGAGAGCAACAGACAGAGAGAGAAAGAAGGAGGGAGAGAGAGAGAGAGAGAGAGAGAGAGAGAGAGAGAGAGAGAGAGAGAGAGGGAGGGAATGGGCGCACCAGGGCCTCCAGTCACTGCAAACGAACTCCAGATGCGTGTGCCCCCTGGTACACCTGGCTAACGTGGGTCCTGGGGAATCTAGCCTCGAACCAGGGTCCTTAGGCTTCACAGGCAAGCGCCTAACCGCTAAGCCATCTCTCCAGCCCTAGAGCTCCACTTTTTAAAACCTATTTTTATTTGTTTGCAAGGAGAAAGAGATAGAAGAGAAACAGAGAAAGATGGGGTGAATGGGCCCAATAGGGCCTCTAGCCACTGCAAACGAACTACAAGTACATACACCACTGTGCGTCTGGCTTTACGTGGGCACTGGGGAATCAAACCTGGGTTGTTAGGTTTTTCAGGCAAGTGCCTTAACCGTTGACCCATCACTCATGCCCTACAGCACCACTTTGAAAGATCATTTTATTGTTGACAATTTCATATATGTATACCTTATATTTTGATCATTCACTCCTATTATCCTCTCTTATCCCCCTTCTATTTCTGTTCAACCCTTCTTCTTCCGAACTAGTTCTCTGCCTGCTTTCGCGTCCTAAAATTCATATTCTCAAACACCCGTGTCCCGTGTGTCTATATTGGATGCAGGGGTTATTTGCAGCCTGGGCAAGTCGCAGTGGCTACACCACTGGAGAAAATGTCCTCCTCCACCAGAAATGATTAACTACCAATTGCTCCTCATGGAGAGAGGTAGGGCCTCATGAACTAGGACATTAGTTTTTGGTTTTGTTTTTTGGGGTGTGTGTGTGTGTGTGTGGTTTTTCGAGGTAGAGTTTTGGAGGTAGGGTCTCGCTCTACCCAGGCTGACCTGGAATTCACTTTGTAGTCTCATACTGGCCTCAAACTCACAGCAATCCTCCTACTTCAGCCTCCCAAATTCTGGGATTAGAGGCCAACACACCTGGCTTAGGACACCAGTATTATTCATGAAAGACTCCTCCTTTACGACCTCATTTAATGTCCAATACAAGACACATGGTCTCCCAGACAGGAACACTTTCCTAAGTCAATAGCACTACACCAATAACAATAGCGATTTAATAACCCTACTAAATTGTAACCATCTGACTCTTAGGCCCCTCTTTCTGTTGAACCATGAGATGAAGAAGACAATTAATATATCGGTTGTGGTGACTTATCCTATCACCAAGGAGAATTGGGTTAACTTGTATGCAATGAGGGCACTATTATGTCTGAAACCAAGGGGATGCTGTGGTGCTTCTTAAAAGTACTCTTACATCCCCAAATTAAAGGTAATGGAAAGTAATGCAGCCTCAAACAAAGACAGACTCATGAAGTCTTTAGATCTTTCAGAGATGAAGGTTTGATCTATAGTACCAGATAAAGGACCACAACCAATTCAGGTCATGACGGAGTGATAGGAAAACCTAGAGTGAGAGGTGGACTAAGTGGAAGAAGAATGGCTGCTTGTGGTGTCTTACACTTTTCCCCTGGTGCTCTGGAGCCAGAATCAGGAGGATTGCTGCGAGACTGAAGCATGCTTGGGATATGTGGCAAGATCTGGGCCAGCCAGGGCTACATAACAAGACTTTGTCTGGGAAGAAAAAGATAAATACCACTTACATTTTTTTAAAAATATTTTTTATTTTTATTTATTTGAGAGAGAGGGGGAGAGAGAGAATGGGCACGCCAGGACCTCTAGCCACTTCAAACAAACTCCAGATGCATGTGCCACCCATGTACAGCTGGCTTACATGGGTACTGGGGAATCAAACCTGGGTCTTTAGGTTTTGCAGTCAAGTGTCTTAACTGCTAAGCCATCTCTTCTGCCCTCGTAATTTTTAAAATATTTTTATTTATTTATTTGCAAGCAGAAAGAAACAGAGAGGGAGAGAGAGAGAACGAGAATGGGTGTGCAAACACCTTATCCACTGAGTCATCTCTGCCGTCCACTTACAGTGTTATAATTTCATGACGAGGTACAGAAACAAAGGCTATAGCAGCTAGTCAAACGTTCTTTTCCAGTATTATTTCCTGCAAGTTTAATAGGAGTTAATTTTGAAATTAAAAATTTCTGTAAAAGAATGTTCTGTATTATGAGTGAATTTGAAATGTCTGAAAGAGGGATTCAAACATGCTCCTCTGTGGAAATTGTAAATTGTAAATCGTGTAGTTGGGTAGCATTAGGCAGACCCAAAGAGCTGTTTTGCGGTTGCATGGAAGCTTAGAGACAAAAGAAGTGCAGGAGCTTATGTGTGAATGGTGAGTAGCCAAAGGGGTAAACCGAGTAATTACCTCACAAGTTCCAACTCAAACTTCCACACTTCTGCTGCAGGATTCTGGGCCAGAGACACTACAAATGGCATTTCTGTCCTGCCAATAAGAGCTGCTAAGTGAAGCTCACAGGTCTGCAAGGGACGGGGCTTGCTCTTTCTTGCTGGCTTCCCATAGGTTCCTGTGCTGCTGCCGCCTCCTGTGAGCATCACCCTAGCAACACTTCTCTTGGCTGCAGCACTCCCTGCCACGGCACTCCTGCAATCCCGACTGCAGCGTTCCAAACATTTGTAGAGCCAGCATCATCCTGCCCTCTTAAAGGCATTAGAACCAGCCTTTGGCACTTTCCCTCGGCAATTTGGGTTGTGTCTCACAAGCCCCTCTTTTGAGCTTAGAGGCATTAGTGCCAGCTACTAGTGTGGCGTGCCCACCTGAATGTCTGAGTGCCGGTGTCGGGGTTCTTCTATTTTGCAGACAGCACGACTAGCCAGGTGGAGCTCTCATCTCATAGTCTGACTTTTGGTAACCAGGAAAAGCTTCTGGAAGTTTCCAAGTTAAAAAAAAAAATAGCCTTTTCTTTTTGTTCTATCACTCTACTTCATACACTTATATAATTGCTTCAAATTTTCCTTTTGCCTTTTCAGATACCTAACTAACAAAGACATATGTAAATAAAAGTTTCTATTAAATTCTCTCTGTTGATGTAGGTCCTATGTTATAATTCCAAGCTGACATCACACACACACACACACACACACACACACACACACACACACATATATATATATATATATATACACACACATCTATAGAAAGAGAGAGAGAGAGAGAGAGAGAGAGAGAGAGAGAACCAGAGGATGCTTATTCACTCAGTGAAGTCCATAGGTGTAGCACTAAGTGACTGTACCCAAAACATGACAATGTACATGCACATTTACACATTCATACATGTATGCATGTGTGCACATGTGCAGACACACACACGCATCTACAGCTCTAGCCAGTACAGCACAGAACCTAGCAATGCAAGGCGCATGTCACAGCAAGTATAAAAGGGAACAATGCAATTAATTGCTAAGGACCAAATTATGGACGACCCAGTGGCTCCTTTGTGTTGCTTCACAGCAAATGTTTCCTCTCTTCTCTACCCCAGAAATCTCTTTCCAACAGGACCTATCCAAGGAGAATAGCATATGCGGGAAGGAGAGGCTTTTGAACAGTAACAGCTTGAGCTAGAGAGGAAGAGGTACAGTGAGGATGGAGACTAAAGGAGCAGCAAGCTGGCATGCTATAAACTTTGTCTGATCCACGAGCGGGGTGGGCCTAGCAGGAGATGTTAAGGTAAGAACTGAAGAATTTTTACATGGAGAATTTGAGGTAGCCTGAGGCCAAAGAAAAAGCAAATTACATTTTTCAAAATACCCAACATCATGGAACAGAGAGGCACTGAAGAGAAATCAGTCCAACAAAGAATTCTAAATTGCACAATTTCCAGTCATCAGTTTCATTCACAGAATTCTCCCATGCATGTGTCCTCTTGTTTGATTCCACTATTCCTTGTATCTGTTCTTCTAGAGGCATCACTGGGAATGGGTAAGGAATGTTCCTCATGGACTGGGCCCTGTCTTCATCATTGTCAACACATGCATTCAAATATTGCTAATTCTAGCCCTTGGATATAGATGATATAAATGATCATTGTCCTGTCTCCCAAATAAACATAGATGAAAATTCGTTAAGGCAGCTTTAAGACTGTCATACTTCTTCCTGGAAATGGAAATGTAGCCATCTTGCATTAGACATCCAAGGCAACACACTTAATAAGTGGCAGAACTAAAACTTGAACTTGGGTAGGCTGTTTGCATATAGCAAATTCTTAACTATAATAACCACTGACCACAATGACTAGAAACTCTTTGGAAAGATTTGTTACAGTCATGTTAAAACAGGCATTTACCTCACACGTAGTGTCAAAACAGTACACTTAAAATAGTGCACTGGCCTGGTTTATGAGATTATCTTCAATTAAAAATAAAAAAAAAAACTAACACCTGTAAGCATTCTATATCTCTTTTCACAGTGGTCCATATTATTCATGATTTTTTTTTTCTTGTGGGCATCTATGTTTGGAGAGCTCACCTTCCTGTCTTACTCCTTTTTCATTGCTTGGCCTTAGAGTAGGCACTGGCTTGAATTGCCTAGCATAATTTCCAGGACATTAAGTCTTCTCTAAAGTTTTCTCTTACCAGTCATAGCACTAATGACTGCCTCTAGGTAACTTTTCATGGGTGAATATGAAATAGCAGAAAATAGAAAGTAGGTGACGTGTTAATAGGTCTGACAGCCAGAGCAAGATTGACAGGAAGCAAAAAGGAAAACAGAATGAAGACTTCTCAGGACTAGTGAATGGCCATTATAAGCAAAATACTCTGCTGGGGAGAGATTTCCTTTAACACCTTAGAAGGAAGGTAATGACAGGAACCTGTTACATGCTGAGACAATCAAGGAAACAATCCCATTCTCAATAACCTAAAAAAAAAAATCTTGGAATAAAATTGGCCAAGAAGGTGAAAAACCTCTATAATGAAAGCTTTAAGACACAAGAAAAAATGCTTTAAAAAGTCACTAGAAAATGGGAAGGCTTCTGATGCTCATGGATTGTAAGAATTAATATTGGAAGAATTAATACTGTAAGAATCATTTAACAAAAGTGATCTATATATTTCACCAATACTCACCAAGTTTCCAAGGACATACTTCACAAAATTCTTTTATTATTATTATTATTATTATTATTATTATTGGTTTGTCGAGGTAGGGTCTCGCTCTATTCCAGACTGACCTGGAATTCTCTCTGTAGTCTCAGGGTGGCCTCGAACTCACTGTAAACCTCCTACCTCTGCCTTCCGAGTGCTGGGATTAAAGTTGTGTGTCACCACACCCAGCTCACACAAAATTATTTTAAAAATCATAAAATTCATGTTGAAACCCAAAAGACTCTGTCTCACAATAGAAACCTGTCCTCAAATTACACTACTGAGCCATACTAACAAAAAAAGTATGGCTCTGGCACAGAAATAGGCATTTTGAATGATGGAATAGAGGATCCAGAAATTAACCCACACAACTACAGCCACCTAAGTTTTGACAAAGGTGACAAAAATAAACATTAAAAAAAAAAGATGCCCCTTCAGTACACGGTGCTTGGAAAACTAGATATCAATATGCAAAAGAAACTTAACTCACCAACTCACCTGGTACCAAAACAAATTCAAAATGCATCACAATAAATAATGTAAGGCCTAAAACTTTGAAACTAGTAGGAAAAAAAACACACGGAGAACTTTAAGATATAAGCATAGGCAGGGACTTTTTGAAGAAGATTCTAGTAGACCAGGAAATGATCAGCACAATTGTCAAGTGGGATTGCATGAAATTTAAAAGGTTCTTCACAAAAAGGAAACCTAAATGATGAGATAATTTGTAGAATAAGTGAAAAAATTGCCAGCTATAAATCTGACAGGGGAGTGATGATGAGAATACGTAAAGAACTCAAAAAATTAAAAACCAAAAATAAAACAAATCATCCAACCAACAAACAGAAATAAATTGAACAGATAGTTCTTAATGGAAGGACAGGGTGAGGGAGATAGCTCAGTGGCTAAGGCACTTTCCTGCAAAGCCTAAGAACACATGTTTGATTGCCCCAGTACCCACATAAAGACAGATGCACAAGGTGGCACATGCTTCTGGAGTTTGTTTGCAGCAGCTAGAGGCCCTGGCTCACCCATTCCCTATCCATCTCTCTTCTTTCTATCTCTCTCTGCTTGCAAATAAATAAATAAGCAATTATTTTAAAAAAAGGAAAGAAAGGACAAATGACTAGCAAATATATGAAAAAAAATGCTTAACATCCTTAACCATCAGGAAAAAGCAAATTAAAATGACATTAAAATTCCACCTCACTCAAATCAGGATGGCTATCATGGGGAAAACAACAATAAATGCTATCAAAGAAGTGGGGATAATGTTCAGTAATGTGGGAGTACATGTGATCCCAATGTGTGTGTGTGTGTGTGTGTGTGTGTGTGTGAAAATGTCAAAAATCAAACACTTTAAAGAAATATTTATAAATTAGCATGGCCAAATGAAAATCAGTATAAGAATTAATTATAATATTAAAAATGGAACTAACAAATAATTTAGCTATACTACTCTTGGGAATGTACACAAAGGAATCGAAGTCAGCATACTAGAGACACCTGCTCATCTATGCTTAACATAGTACTCTTCTCCATGATAGCCAAGTTAGAGAGTCAGCATACGTTTCTATTAACAGATGAATAAAGAAAACAATGGAGTTTTATTCAGCCATAAATAAGCATGAAATTGTATTGTATGTAGGAAGGGAATGATGAAACTGAAGATCATCTTAAGTGAAAGGTCGTCATGTTACATGAAAGAAGCCAGTTCCACAAAGATGAATATCCCATGTTTCTTTCCTATGTAATGTATATATTTATGTGTGATGTGGATGGATAAGGAAGGGTACCAGCAGGAAGAGTGCAGAGAGGAGTAGGTGAATAGGTGCCAAGTAAGTGACATCATAATGAAACCCCATATTTTGTATGATAATTTAAAAAATAAAACAGAGAAAAAATAATGCTTTATAAACTGACATCATACTTAATGGTGAAAACCAAGGATGCTCCTTCTCATCATGCTTGTTTAATAGAATACTCAACACCCTGTAAATGCAATGAGGCAACAAATATATATTTAAAAATTGGTAGGAAGATGTTAAACTGTCTTTATTCAAAGAGTGCATGATAGTTTATTGAGAAAATCTTTAAAGAATCAAGCAACACTTAATTAACAACTGAAATTTATAATTCAAAGTCCAACACTATTTACATTAGAACCAATAAATACACTGAGGGATAATTTTAATAAAATTCAACAGTCATACAAGGAAACAACTTTTGTATATTAGCTTCATATTCTCCAGTTTTACAACAATCCTTTATTGGTTCAATGATATTTTTGGATTGTTTTAGGTCATGGGAAGAAATTAAGTAAAGGAAAGTTAAAGGGAGGGCTAATCAAAATCTAAGAGGATATAAATAAGTCATATGGAAACCTACTTTTTTGGACAGTGGAACACACAGGAACCATAGATTGTTACTAGAAAATTTTCAGGGCCTGGGATGGGATACCTTCCCATGAGTAGTTGGCCAGGGAGATCCCTTATGGCCCCCAAACATTACAGGCCATTGCCGAGGCCCTTAGTTTCCCACCAGAAATAGATGGTCAGACCCTATTGCTGAAGACTCCACGTACTTGGGCTGCAAGGTCACTGAGAAATCATGCTGGAGCTGAGCTGAAAACCTCCTCCATGTAGACCAGCTGACAAAAAGCTGGAAGAAGCCATTCTGCATGCAGTTCAATGGGAGAGAGGGAAATCACCAATGAAGATACTCAGCAGTGGACACTGCAAGCCTTATATTCGGCCATCCAGGCCAAATGAGCCAATGAGTGTGTAGCAGACAGCTTCAGGTTCACTGAGATAAAATTCCAGACCAGGCACAGTTATGGAGGAAGGGATAGTTATTGAAGCTTACAGATCCAGGGGAAGTTCCATAAATGGCAGAAGAAGCTGGTCTGACTTCACAGGACCAAGCAGAGAGAGAAAAGCACAAGCCAAAAGCCAAAAGCCAAAAGCCCCAGCACACTTCAGGAACTCCAGCTAGGCACACTTTGCATATCTTTAGATTGAAATCTGAAACCCACCACCACACCTTAAGATCTGCCCAGACCAGTGAAACTGCATCCAGCCAGGTGGCTGCAGATGTAAACTACAAAGTAATAAAACACTGAATATATTGGGGGCCATCTATTCAAACCACCACAGGGTGCAATAGTGACACGTCTGTTGTGGGGAAAACCCACTGCCTTCTAATTGGACTGGAGGCCTGCTTCATGGGAGGGAATACATCCCTGATACTGAAAATGTGAAACAGGGGTAGTCATGAGCCCTAGGGCTGTAATGTCTGCCAATGTCTGGCTATGTATATACTATGCTCATCAAACTTCCCAGTAATCACTTCTCTTAATGTTCATACCCATATATTAATGCTGCTCTCACTTTTGGTTAAAGAACCTTCTCCTTTCAGATGTCAGTGACCTTGGGATGACTGACAAAGCATCATGGTGGTAGAAAGAAGTGACTGGTGTGCTCAGTACTGCAATATCTCTATCACACCTTCCAAGGCTCAGGGTCTATTGTGGAAGATGTGGTGGAAAGGATGTAAAAGCCAAGGGAAGGGTAGGACTCCTTACAACATGCTCCTCCAGACACAAAATGGCCTGGATATCCATGACCTCACAGTGCCTGACACTACCTACACAAGACCATCATAAGAGGAGGAAAGGATCATGACATCAAAATAAAAGAGAGACTGATTGATATGGGGAGGGGATATGATGGAGAATGGAATTTCAAAGGGGAAAGTGGGGGGAGGGACAGAATTACCACGGGATATTGTTTATAATTATGGATGTTGTCAATAAAAAAGTTATTTTAAAAAAGCATGCACCATCAAAAAAAGAAAAAAGAAAGAAAAGAAGTAATTGAAAATCCATTCCAAGTTCATGAGTACAATCCTTACTATTGAGCAGGGTGTGATGGCGCATGCCTTTAATCCCAGTACTCAGGAGGCAGAGGTAGGAGGATTGCCATGAGTTCAAAGCTATCCTGAGACTACATAGTGAATTCCAGGTCAAACTGAGGTAGAGTGAAACCCTACCTCGATAAACCAAAACTAACTAAATAAATAAGTGAAATAAAATTAAACATTGTCATGTTACCAATTCTTCTCCTCAAAATGATATATAACTAAAATAATATTAATTAAAATCTCAGAAAATTATTTTCTAAATTTGGGGGAAATTGATTCTAAATTTTAGAGGAGTAAGTAAAGACCAAAGGTGACCAACACAAGAAGAGAAAATACAGAGGACTGGCAATGTCCGACTTCAAGCCTAATCAAAAAACTACAGTATGGGCTGGAGAGATGGCTTAGCGGTTATGTGCTTGCCTGTGAAGCCTAAGGACCACGGTTTGAGGCTCAATTCTCCAGGACCCACGTTATCCAGATGCACAAGGGGGCACACATGTCTGGAGTTCATTTGCAGTGGCTGGAGGCCCTAGAGTGCCCAATCTCTCTCTCTCTCTCAATCTGCCTCTTTCTCCCTGTCTGTTGCTCTCAAATAAGTCAATAAAAATATACAAAAAAGGGCTGGAGAGATGGCTTAGCGGTTAAGCGCTTGCCTGTGAAGCCTAAGGACCCCGGTTCGAGGCTCAATTCCCCAGGACCCACGTTAGCCAGATGCACAAGGGGGCGCACGCATCTGGAGTTCTTTTGCAGTGGCTGGAAGCCCTGGCACGCCCATTCTCTCTCTCTCTCTGTCTGTAGCTCTCAAATAAATAAATAAAATAAACAAAAGAATTTTAAAAAACTACAGTAATCAAGACAGTATGTATTAGTGAGATAATAGGCCCAAACAAATGCAGTTAACTGACCCTTGACAAGGAAGCAGAGGCAATTCAGCACGAGGACTACTTGCTGCAGAGATCCCGGAGACAGGCCTGGTCTCCTCCCACCTTCCTCCACACCCTCCCTTGGTAAATGTGAAAAGCCACATGGCTCTACAGCCCTTTATATCTGCACGTTCTGCGTTCTTGATTATAAACAAAAATGGCTTTAAGTACTCAAAAAGTATTTCTTCTGTACTGAACATTTACAGAATTGCTATTATCAAAATTAACAGAAGAACATCACATACATAGTTACAGAGCCTATAAGTAATGGAGAAGTAAAGTATGAGACATATATGTCTGTCAGATAATGTGCACAAGTTATACAATTTTGTATAAGGAGTTTGAGTATCCAGTAATTATGGTTTCATGGAGGGGGTTCTAGAATCAATCCTCCACAAATTCTGAAGGCTAGTAGTATGAGCTACATGCTGATTATTTTCTGTTGATAGATCGGGGCTATTAGTATCTCCACATCTTTCACAAAACTAATGCTGAATGGGTTGCATATCTAAGTAAAACATATAATCATAAAATTTTTAGATGCTACCACAGAAGGATACACAAAGGAACTTGGGGCTTATGATTATATGCTAATCATGGGAGTTTAGGTGACTATATACAAATGTCAAAACTCATTTAGATGGCAATATATATTTGTGAAAACTCATTGCATGTTTAAAATAAGTATTTTTACTAGACATCAATTTTATATCAATAAAATGACTTATTAAAACAACTTACAAAAGCAATAATAATTTAAATTGGGATATTCTTACAAGACAGATAAACAAATAAAATACAACAGGTATAATGTGATAGCAGACCCATGAATATTTGGAGAATTTACTTTTGACTATGTTGTCATACAGATAAAAATCAAAATATTTTCTGTTAGCTTCTTTAATTGGATATTCATGTCTAAAAATACAAAATTTGGCTCCTAACTTGAAAGCATCACCAAAGGATTATTAGTGTAAGGGAGAATAGTAAAACAGAAAAAACTTCTGAGAAAGGCTGTCCATGGACTTGGAGTAGTGGAAGATTTCACAGTACAAAAGTAAAAGTAATGAAGATTGGACTTCACACATGGATTATAAAGACAAACTAGGTGAAACTATTCTCAACTGCCAGCAGACAATACTGAGTGACCCTCATGGCTCTTTTGTTATACATCCTTTCAAAAGGGCACAGTTGCTGAGTATCCAGCCTTTAAACTTCTCTATGTCTGAGCTGGACACCTTCAGAGTATGATAAATAAATGCTCTTTGTCTTTCGGAAATAATGCCAGCTCACACCTCCCATATTTGAAAGGATAGCATTGTTTGAGGGGTGAACAGGAAAATATGAGAAGAGGATTGGAGAGAGATATGCCAATTTTATGAGATTTTTATGGGGAGTGTCAGCTAAATTCTCACTTCCTTGTGGCCTACTGTTTAGGAGTGTATCTACAGTCTTTGTAGGTGTGCATTTAATCTCAACATTCTAAGAATAGAGGACATTTATTTTGTGTAAATTCATATATATGGTGTGCTGGGTTGATTCAGGTGCCCCCATAAACTTAGGTGTTCTGAATGCTAGGTTCCCAGCTGATAAAGATTTGGGGATTGTTTCCTCCTGGAAGAAGTGCAGTGTTGGGGGGCAGATTTATGGGTATCATAACCAGTGTCTCCTTGCCAGTGTTTGGCACATTCTTTTGTTCCTGTTGTCCACTTTATGTTGGCCAGAAGGTGGTCAGAAGTTGGTATCCACCCTCTGCTCATGCTATTGTCTTCCACTGCCATCATGGAGCTTCCCCCTTGGGTCTGCAAGCCAAACTAAACCTCTTTTTTCTCCACAAGCTGCTTTGCTCGTGGTTGGGTGACTTCTATCAGCAATGCAAACCCAACTGCAACAGTAATCTTGGTACCAGGTGTGGGGTCACTTGCTGCTAGACATCTGACTGTGTAGCTTTGGCATTTTGGAGCTGATTTTTAAGGGGAATGTGGAAAGATTTGAAACCTCAGCCTAAGAGAAGCCTTGCAGTGCTGTAAGTACAGCTTGATAGACTATTCTGGTCAGAGTTGACAGACCTGAATGCAATATGAATTAAGGACTGTGAGGATTGACTTATGAGGGTGAAAAGGAGCTTTGTCTGGACTGGGCTAGAAGCAGTTTGTGTGAGAAGCTTGCTGTTATGGCTGTGTCCTGAGAAGTTGTACAGGGTTGCATTGTGTAGAAATGGACTGGTATGACCAGAGGGATATGGTACAGGAAAGAAATCCTTGGGCCAAAGTGGCTGCCTTTTCAGCTGCAATTATGTGAGATTAAAACCTTTGAGACTGGGCCAATTGACCTGCACTGGGGCAACAGGAAGAATGTAGAATCTTTTTGAGGGGCCTGAGTGTTCACGGTGTGTCCTGTTCTTCAAAGTCTGCTTTATTCCCCCCTTGAGTAACAAATTGGAACTCTACTTGGTATAGTGGAGTATAAGAAATGCAGGAAAGAGTGGTTCATTGGATTTTCAATGCAGTCTTGTGTTTTGGAAATGGCCATGGTCAGTGTTAAGCAAGTTTTCCGGATGCCTGCATGGAGACCCAATGGAGCCATAATGATGAACCATGGCTTGCAGTGGAGACCCAGTGGAGATGCCAGGACCATGAGATGGCTGTCCCAGAGAGCTGCCAGCCCCAGATGAAGTTTTCCAGGACTGGGTGAAATTAGAACTCCAGAGACTTGCTGCTGCTTAGAATTATCAGGCTTGGAGACTTGTCACTGACTAGAGTTGTTGACTTGGAGCTACAGAATTTGATCTTTGCCCTGTTTAAATCTTGTATTGGTTGAATATTTCTTTGCTATGCTCAATGCCATCTTTTGCAATGTGAATGTTTATTCTGTGCCATTATGGTATTTTGTGGGGTTTTTTGAGGTTATTTTTTGGTTTTATGGCTCAGTTAAAAGAACTTGGATTAGGGGAATGTTGGAACATCATTAGGATTGATAAAAACTATTGGAGGGCTGGAGAGATGGCTTAGTGGTTAGGCGCTTGCCTGTGAAGCCTGAGGACCCCGGTTCGAGGCTCGGTTCCCCAGGACCTATGTTAGCCAGATGCACAAGGGGGCGCACGCATCTGGAGTTCGTTTGCAGTGGCTAGAAGCCCTGGCGTGCCCGTTCTCAATCTCTCTCTCTCTCTGTCTCTTTCTCCCTCTCTCTCAGTCACTCTCAAATAAATAAATAAATAAATGAACAAAATTAAAAAAAAAAAAAACTATTGGAACTTCCAAGTTGGACAAATGCATGGCAATTTAAATCATGTATTGTCATCAGTTTATGGGGGTCAGGGGTGGAATGTGGTGGTTTGATTCAGGTGTCCCCCATAAACTTAGGTGTTCTGAATGCTAGGTTCCCAGCTGATGGAGATTTGGAATTAACGCCTCCTGGAGGGAGTGTATTGTTGGGGGTGGACTTATGGGTGTTATGGCCAGTTTCCCCATGCCAGTGTTTGGCACACTACTATTCCTATTGTCCACCTGATGTGGGCCAGGGGGTAATGTCCACCCTCTGCTCATGCCATAATTTCCCCCTGCTATCATGGAGCTTCCCCTTGAGCCTGTAAGCCAAAATAAACCTTTTTTCCATATGCTGCTCTTGGTTGGGTGATTTCTACCAGCAGTGTGAATCTGACTGCAACATATGGTCAATGACTTATAGTATGTTAATGTGACAGTCTGGGCTTAGGCTAAGACATAGTTAGGCAAGAAGACAGTGTAAACTGATGTGTTCTTAGCGTCATCCAGAGTGTGACCAGACAAAGACGACACCCAACTCATGACTCTACAACTCCCCTAAGACACAAATCCTCAAGGTGGAGCATCACACAAAGCTCAGGCAGAAAAAAAAAAATGCTTTCTGCAAATCTCCAAGGCATTTCAACAACAGGAATGTCTCATGAACAGTAGGACTTCTAAGAATTTTCTGGATGTTATGAAGGCATGAATACCTCACAGTTAAGCCAAATAAGGGACACTCTCTTGAGATTTGTGAGTTTGGCATTCTTTTTTTCCTAATGGAGTTGGTTGTAAATTGATACATAGAGCTCTATGAACTTTATTTTTTTCCATCATTATCAATATCACTTTAAGGGTTAAAAAGGATGGAGACTAAAAGGAAATCTTTGGACCCAAGTTCATGTTCCACAAACAATAAGCACCTTAAAGAAGCTGCTAAGTTGTAACCCCAGTACAGTTTTTGAGAAAGGAAAGCTTAGAAAACCCAAGAAAGGACAGAGGCAACAGAGCCAGGAAAAATCACCACTATGGGAGAAAAGCAAGAATTGGCTTTAATCAAAACTCGGCCAACATGCACGCGACTGACTTGAGAACTACATACGTGCTGTTACAGCCAGGTTCACATTTCTGGCAGAAATCACCCAACCAAGAGCAGCTTTTTTGCGGGGGAAGGATTTATTTTGGCTTATAGACTTGAGAGGAAGCTCCATGATGGCGGGGAAATTGACAACATGATCAGAGGGTGGACATCACCTCCTGGCCAACATCAGGTGGACAATAGCAACAGGAGAGTGTGCCAAACACTGGCATGGGGAAACTGGCTATAACACCCATAAGCCCGCCCCCAACAATACACTGCCTCCAGGAAGTGTTAATTCCCAAACCCCCATTAGCTGTGAATCTAGCATTCAGAACACCTAAGTTTATGGGGGACACCTGAATCTACCACGCCATGCCTCTTAATAGTGCCTGCTGAGGGCATCTTATGCCTCCTCTGCGCACACATCACATATCACCCAGGACCGACAATTCATTACTTCCTAAGTCCTCAGGTAAAGGAGAACTAGACTGAAGAAAATGAGCAGTTTCACTGACATCTAGATTTGATTTACATTGTAAGATTCTGGACCTGATTCTGTAACAGGGCAGCATGTGGGGAAGTCTTGGGAGACACAAAGTATGTTGTCAATGGAGTAATATAAATAATACATGGTCAGAGAATGGACTGTGGTGCTTTAAAAAATAGGTCAGCAAATCATTTCTCACTCTTCCCATTGATTAAAAATAATCCCATCCTCATGAATCTGAATAGGCTTGAAGTCGCTTTGACTGTCCAAGTAAAGTAGAAGTGATGCTATATTCCCCCAGGTATAAGTTGTAGGACAACTGTTGATGCAATGTACACTTCTGATGTCCAATGACAACATGTTAGCATGTGAACATTCCCAAAGCAGCTCTATTGCAGGGAAGTTCACATCACATGAAAAGGCTGCATGTAAGTTGCTTTGGCTAACAATGTGAATCAAACCAAACCTTTAGTCATTCTAATGTGAGTACTGAAGCCTTCTCCTATCCACATCAGTGCTCAGGCCGAGAGCGCAGCTGTTTGGGAGACAGAGATAACTGACTTCTGACACACACAACTAGTGACCTTAGTAAATTAGATTTTGTTCTATACTCACACATTTGTGGAAGTTTTTCACACAAAAGCTAATCAATGAAAACAAAAGCTAATACATGAAATATACATAAACACAAAATTCACTAAGAAAACAAGTGGAAAAGCCATGGAAAAGTAGGCAAGAAAATTCAAATAAGCACTATCCAAAGGAGGATATCAAAGTGGCCAACACACGTACACAAAGCTGCTCAAGCTTATTAGTCACCAGGGAAATGCAAATTAAACCCTAACGAGATACCACTTCACACCCACAAAAAGGGCTAAAAATAAAAATGCAGACAACAAATGTACGTATAGCTAAGAGAGCTCTTGTAATCTGCTGGCGGAAGTTTCAAGCACTTTAGGAAAATTGTTTGGCAGCAATTTATCAAGTTAAAAATATGCATATTGTGAGTTTCAACGTCATCCCTAGTCTTCTGCGTAACAAGTGTCTAACCCGTGTGCACTCACAGTGAGAATCATACATGCTGTATCATTTGATTTGTACAGAATTCAAAATCAGGGAGAGTAAAAAGTACTTTTGAGCTGGAGAGGTGGCTTAGCGGTTAAGGTGCTTGCCTGCGAAGCCTGAGGAACCATGTTAGACTCTCCAGATCCCACGTAAGTCACATGCACAAGATGACTCAAGCGCACCAGGTCACACATGCAGACAAGGTGGCACACACGTCTGGAATTTTATTACAGTGGCTGGAGGCTCTGTTATGCCAATTCCCTCTCTATCTCTCCCTCTCTATGTCTCTCTCTCTCTCCCCCTCCTTCCCTCCCTCATGCTCTCTCTCCTTCTTTCTCTGTCTCATTAAAAGGGAGGGCAGTTTGTTGGGCTTGCCTCAAGAAAAGTAGTGTAATAACACAATCAAAGTTTCTATCAAGAGTAGACTGGATAGATTAGACTGGCAGTGTAATAATATGATTCAATACAGTACAGCAACTCATAAGAGTAAACTTCAACTAGACACAGTGACATAGGTGGGTCTAAAAACATAAATCTTCATTAAAAAAAGAGAATTGGGTCTGGAGAGATGGCTTAGCGGTTAAGCGCTTGCCTATGAAGCCTAAGGACCCTAGTTTGAGGCTCGATTCCCCAAGACCCACGTAAGCCCGATGAACAAGGTGGAACATGCATCTAGAGTTCGTTTGCAGTGGCTGGAGGCCCTGGCACACCCATTCTCTCTCCCCCTCTCTCTGCTTCTTTCTCTCTCTGTCTGTCAGTCACTCTCAAATAAAAAAAAAAAAATAAACCATAAAAGAGAATCATACATTTTGTATCATTCTATGTGCACATAATCCAAGACTGGGGAGACTAAAAAATAACATTATAATATAATCCAAGTTTCTTTTGATTTGGAAACAGAAGTAAAACTTATAAGGGGATATCATGGTGTTTTCAGATCTTGGAAGACTGTTTCTTTATGTAAAAGGTTCTCACGCTAGTGTTTGGACTCTGTACTAATTTACTGAGAAACACGTACATGAATTCTGTAAGTAGATATTCTTCACTAAATATTGGAGCTGGGGAGATGGCCCGGTGTATAAAACTCTTGCCAGGCAATTGCAACTGAGCTCAGAGCCTTAGGACCCCCATAATGTTGCTGTAGCGCTTCTGCAATTCCAGTGGCCTGCTGAGAGAAGGGAAGCAGAGACAAGAGAATCTCCTGGAAGCACCTCAGCCAGCTAGCATGGTGAACATAGTGGTGAATGACCAGAGAGCCTAGGTCAAGCAAGGGAGTTTGAATACCAATACTTGAAATTGTCCTTTGACCACCACATGCACATTGTATACATACACACACACACACACACACAGAAAGAGAGAGAGAGAGAGAGAGAGAGAGAGAGAGAGAGAGAGAGAGAGAGAGAGAGAGAAAAGAGAGATCAAGTCCAGTGGAAATTGTGAGCTGGCAGATGAAATGCAGACAGGAAAGGAGTAAATTATGAATTGACCCTGTGAAGACAGGGCACAACACAAAGAAGACTTGTGAGTAACCACACTGAATGAGAACCCCGTCAGCAGATAGAAGTTTTCCTGGGTGTGAGCACTGTCTGGCTGGCTTACAAGAACAGGGAAAGTGTGGGCAAGGAACACACATTAACAAAATGATAAATACAAGTGAGGGTGTAAACATTCTATGTAATGTTAAGGAGGCGAGCTTGTTTCTGTTGAAGAAAAAAGAAAAGTAAAAGGATACAGAGTGTCCATTGTGCAGTATATACTCTCCTGACTGAACTGCATCAGCAGGACATACCAGGGTCAAAGTCAGAGGAGGTAAAGACCTTGGCCTCCCAGAACCCAGGGTAGCAGACTCTGAGCTTGTGGGACGGTGTGTTATTTTGGTGAGTTTCATCAGTCACCACTGTGACTCATAGCATCAAACATCAGTTGAGGTACCTGCTGTAAGATACTATGCGTCAGGAGATGAGATAACAGGAAATGGTCAGGCAAGATATACCTTTCAAAGGCATGCCCCCTAGTGACCCACCTCCTTCAAATGCGTCCCGCATTCCACATTTCTATCACTTCCCAATCACCTTATTAACATCAGTGAACGCAGTAAACCATCCATTTGGTCAGAAGACATCATGGATCTAATCTTCTCTGAAAAAGTTTCTCAGACATATCCAGAGATGCTCCTTAGTAATCTCTTAGGCATCTCAACGTAATTAAATCGACAATATTAACCACTCTTCGCAGAAAATTTTTCAGACTTTCCTTGTTTTTGGTGTCCTAGCCAATTTTGAGTACTACTAGTAAGGTATTCAACGTAACGTGTATCCGTTGGGATTTGTGGATGATTTTCTCTTGGCTACATTGAGGCTATGTATTTTAGGTAAAAGACACAGAACAAAACTACCATTTTTCACAAATCAGCAGTACCTACTATCAATGTAACTTGTCACTGCTGACATTGAATTTGATCGCCTGGCTGCGAAAGTGGATGCAAGGTTTTGCCACCATAAAGTTATTTTTCCTCCAATTTCCACATCGTGCTTTTTTAAAGGAAATTAGGATGCACAAAGACTTCTACTTCACACTCAAAGAACAAGTTTTCTCTACAACTGTGTTTGGAATTTTTCAAGGAGTATTTTTGTCTGTTCTCACATATTTATTTTATTTAAGGCTTATTTATATAAATGTGGACCCATGGAAACTTATTTCCCATTGTAGGTGATAATACGAAACCTGCTTTTTCCCACTCAAGTTAACAGAATCATGACCATTGGCAGTTCTTCAGTTGTGTTCCTTTGGCATTCTTCCATCAAACAACATTTTTTAAAAGTTGAGTCACTTCATTACTTCCTTATATACAAGAAGCTCTGACTCACTGTGTATATTATTCACCTTAGGGATGGAGTCATTTCTTCTAAGACTCTTAGTTAATTTACTGCAGAACAACTTTCGAAATTGAAATCTGACTGCTAGAAGTTATCATTGCTATTGAGGATTCATTGTTTACATGCCCTCTCATATGATATATATAACACATGAAACAATCTGTATCTATCGTAAACAAATATGAGTGCACATTAATGTTTCCAATTTCTTTTTCAGGTAGGGTCTCAGTAGCTCAGGCTGACCTGGAATTCACTCTGTAGTCTCAGAGTGGACTTGAACTCCTGGCCATCCTCCTACCTCTGCCTCCTGAGTGCTGGGATTAAAGGCTTGGGCTACCACGCCTGACCAGTGTCTCCAATTCTAATTCATTACAAGGATCATGCTGACCTAAAACCTCACACTCAATGGGAAAATTGTCACTCTTACCTGTCATTCATTTACTTGTTTTATTCCAGCACACAGTATAGAAATATCAGAACTGATAAACTGGACCCCAGACAAAATAAGTTTAGAAGCTGAAGTGCGATGCTTATGTGCAGTCCATTGTGCCTTTAATCTCACATATTCACCGAATTTCCATATTACTTTTGCAGTTCCTCAACTCTTTCACTGAAATGCTTTCATCCATGTGTGATATGGCTAGGTCTTATTGTCTCAGTATGAATTCACCAAATGACCCAAGAGGTTTTTGAAAATTGTTCTGAGATCTATAAAGAAAGCAATATAATAATTCATATGGAAACATAAAGGCCACGCATAACTAAAGCAACCCTAAGAAGAAAGAACCCAACAGGAGCTATCATAATACCTGACCCCAAATTATACTACAGACATAACAAAAAGAGAGGGCGATATTGGCACAGAAGAGACACCCGGAGCATTGCTCTAGAATGGGAGAGCCAGAAGTAAACCCACACAGCTAGGGTCAAGTAATTTTTAACAAAGGTATAAAAATACACACTACAAAACAAAAACAGACTTTTCAACAAATGGTACTGGCAAAGCTAGCTATCCATCTTCAGAAAAATGAGTTTACATCCATCTTTCCAACCCTGCGCAAACATTAATTCAAATGGATCAACAGCCTTGATTTAAAACCAGAAACACTGGAACTGCTAGAGAAAAAAACATAGGGACTTTAATGGAAGTTACAGGTATAGGGTAGAATTTTCTGAAAAGAATGCCAATAACGTGGGAAATAAGTCCATGAATCAATAAATGGAGCTGCAAGAAATCAAAGTTTCTGCACAGTGAAGGACACTATGCACAAAACAAACACACACACAGCCTACAGAATAGGAACTCATTGCCAGCTCTTCCTCTAGCAGGGGCAGAAACTCAACCCCCAAAAACCCTGCCAAACAATAAACAGGCTAATGAAATAAACAGTTGTCAAAAGAAGAATCACAAATGGCCAAGAAGTTTATGTTTTAAAGGAACGTTCAGCATCCTTAGTCATCAGGGACATGCAAATTGAAACCACTTTGTGATCCCATCTTACTCCAGCCAGAATAGCTTTCATCAAGAAAACTAATGACCGCAACTGCTAGAGAGGTTGTGAGGAAAGGGTCTTATTCACTGTCGGTGGGGATGTAAGCTCATGTGACGGCTATGGAAATGAGTGTGTGGGTTGCTTAAAAACATAAAACTTGAACTCCAATATGATCCAGCTATACCATTCCCGAGCATATGCCCAAAGGACTGCATGTCTTATACAGAGATGCTTGTACATCCATATTCATCAGTGCTCTGCTCACAGCAGTAAAGAAACAGAACTAGCCTAGATGTCCATCAACTGAGTACTGGGTAAAAACCATGGTACCTATATACAATGGAGTTTTGTTCAGCTGTAAGGAAAAATACAACTGTGAAATGCACAGGACAATGGATGCAATTGGAAAAACAATTATGCCATATGAGGCAGCCTGGGCCCGGACAGACAAAACTCATGTTTTCTCTCTTATAAAAGGATCCTCATTTTAAATGTGCTAGTATGTAAATAAGAGGCAGTAACAAAGGGTATGTGTTATGAAGCTAGCTAGAAGACCAGGAGAGGGGAAAAAGACATGCGGATAAAGGGACAAGAGCAAAAGGTCACATGTGACATGAAAACAGAATGGAAACTATGGGGGGTATAAGTAGGAAGGGTAAAAAAAGAGAGGAAAAGGAAAAATAGAAAAAGTACTATAGTGAAACCTAATTTTTTTTTAATATTTATTTATCTGAGAGGGAAATTTTTATTTACGAGAGAGAGAGAGCACACAGCATGGGTTTGCCAGGGCCTCCAGCCACCACAAACACACTACAGACATGTGCCACCATGTTCAACAGGCCCTACGAAGACATTGGGACTTAAACCTGGCAGGCAGGTCTGGCAAGCAAGTGACCTTAACAGTTGAGTCATCTCCCCAGTGTGAAACCTAATTCTTTGCTAAGAAAAGATAATCAAAAAGGGGGCTGAAGAGATTGCACAGTGGTTAAAGGCGCTTGCTTGCAAAGCCTGATAGCGCAGGTTCAAATCCCCAGTACCCACATATAAAGCCACATACACAAAGTGGCACATGCATGTGGAGTTTGTTTATAGTGGCAAAATGCCCTGGCATGCCATTCTACCCTCCCCCTTCCTCTCGTCCTATCTCTCTGCTTGCAAATAAATAAATATTTTTTAAAAATGAAAATACTGAGGCTTACTCTGTCCTGGAACAATCTGTGGGCTTGGATAAATGCATTAATATCACACCTTTAGCATTAAGGTGCCCCACAGAATAGCTGAGCCCTGGTACAATTAGCTCCACATTGCTGGGATGAATTTCTAACCACACATAGTTGACGGGAGGAAGGAAATTATTGCAAGCTTACAAACCCAGAAGCTCCACCAATACCAAAAGAAGCTGCATACTTCCATACATCCCTGCAGGAAGAAAACAACTGCAGTAAGCAAAACACCAATTTCAGCTGACACCCACCACCAGAGCTCACACTGCTCTCCCCACACCTAGGGCTGGAATCAGATCTGCCCTCAGTGACATGCCCTCTCAAGAAGGCTACTAGAGTAGAAAGCAGGAAGCTCAAATGCCTGAGGCTATGGGTAGCATACATTCAATTCAAACCACCACGATCTCTGAAACTCCCCCAGCCAGTCAAAAACTGGCAGCCTTTTGTAGCTTGCTTGCTCTCTCTCTCTCTCTCTCTCTCTCTCTCTTACATTTATCAGAATTTCATGGAACTGAAATCATACATTTTTCTCATGTTTTTACATGAGCTTCTGCTCAAAATGAATATTTAAAACATATTTTGGGGACTGGAGAGATGGCTTAGTGGTTAAGGCCCTTGTCTGCAAAACCAAAGGACCCAGGTTCAATTCCCCAGGACCCATGTAAGCCATATGTACAAGGAACTGCATGTGACTGAAGTTTGTTTGCAGTGGCTGAAGGTGCTGGCATACCAATTATCTTTCTCTCTCTCTCTCTGCCTCTTTCTCTCACTCAAATAAATAATAAAAATTTAAAAAATATTAAAAACATATCTCTCTATATATCTTGTTTTTTTTTTGATGTAGGGTCTCACTCTAGGTCAGGCTGACCTGGAATTCACTGTGTAGTCTCAGGGTGGCCTTGAACTCACAGCGATCCTCCTACCTCTGTCTCCCCAGTCCTGGGATTAAAGGTGCGTGCATGGCTTTATATACCTTTATAGCTTAATATGTAACTTATTCTTATAGCTAAATCAATTTCTATATGTTGGTCAACTGCAGTTTACTTAACAATTCATCTACCGAAAGGTACTTTGATTGTTTCCAGTTTGCAATTATTAGGAATGAGGCTGCAAGGCCCACACATGCATGCTATTGTGTGGATGGAACTCTTTAAGCAAGTGGGGTAAAGATTTAGGAGCAGAATTATTCTGAAACTGTCAAGCTATCTTTCAAACAAGCTGTGCCGCAGTGTTTTTCATAAATGATCAAACAAATTTCTTGTTATTCATTAGTTTTGTCAGAATTTTGTAGTTATTATATTTTGGATTATAATCATTTTATAGGTGTGAAGAAGGTTATGTTATTGTATGTTTCAGTTCCCTAATGACAAATGATACTAGATATGCTTTTATACTCTTATTTCACACCTATATGTATTTTCTGATGGAGTGTCTGTTGAGATACTTTTGATGGTTGTATGTTTTCCTGAATTTTTTGAGCATTTTGAATACAATTCATTATCATACATGTGTTTTTAAAAAGTTCTTTGTCCCAGTCTGTGATTTGTATTTTCACTCACTTAGTAGTGTGTTTTAACAGAGAAAAATATTTTTATTTTAATGAAGTTTAAACATTTTGTTTCTTTCTTGATTTTTTATGTTGAATATAATAACTAATCATCAAAGCAAAGGTCACTTCAAAGCTTACTATAAAATTATAAGAATTAAGAGTGCATGATGTGGCTTCAAATAAAATGAAGCAAGAAAGCCCAGTTGCAATCACAGAAACAAGTGACACAAGTCTCATTACCTAGCAGTGATGAATGGTTGGTTCATTCAACAAATCTTACGAGGGCAAATGAAAAGCCATACAGAAGAAAAGTATGGGCTAGAGAGATTGCTTAGTGGTTAAGGAGGATGTCTGTGTAGCTATGGACCCAGGTTCAATTCTCTAGGTCCCATGTAAGCCAGGTGCACATGGTGGTGCATACGCCTGGAGTTTATATGTAGTGGCTATAAGCCCTGGCCTGCCCACTCTTACTCTCTCTCTCTCTCATTCTCTCTGTGTATCTCTAATTAATAAATAAATAAAAATAAATCTTTTTTAAAAAAGAAAATATGTGACCTTTATGTCACAGGCTACACAAAAATCAATTCCAATATGGATCATAAATCTAAATGAGAAAAGCAAATCAATAAATATTCTAGGAGATAATAGACAAGAATATTTTGTCTCTATACAGTGGGTAATGACTAAACAAAATAAACACTAAAAAACTGATAATAAATTAAAATATTAATAGATAGGACTACATTAAAATTGAAAGTTTGGATTATTATTTTTAAAGTAATTAGAAGGCAAGCCACACTGAGGTAGAAAGTATTTATATTGCCTCAAATAAACCCAGATCCCATCCAAAATGTATAAGTAACTTGTACAAAACAATAATAAAATGATGATTTAATATAAAAATGTGCAAGAAACTCAAGCAGACACTTCACTAAAAAGATGCATAAATAACCAGTAAGCATATAAAACAACAAGCTATCTATTTGCAATATACAGGAATGCAAATATATACCTGTAGAAGTTACTACAACATACTCAGCTTAGCTAGTAAAATTAAAATAATTATCTAAATCAATTGTTGATAAGACTATAAAGTGATAGGAATGATCAATCTTTACACAACATTGGTAGAAATATAAATTGCTATAGCCATCTGGGAAAACAGGGCACTATTCACTGTATTTGAATAAATGATCATAATATATCCCAGGAATTGCTCTGGGGCATCCACATGAATGTGTATGATAGAATTATTCATAATAGCTCAGTCTTAATCTGTTTTGTGTTGGTAAAACGGAATATCTGATACTGGGTCATTTCTAAAGAAAAGAAATTCATTCTCACAGCCCTGGAGGCTAAGAAGTCCAATATTAAATAGTGCTGGCAACCGACAAGAGCCGTTCTGCTATGTCAGCCTCTGAAGAAGGAGAAAGGGTTAGCGAGAAAGAGGGGCTTGACATAAAGAAGACACTTCAAGATAGAGACATAAGCAAGAGTTTTCTGAAAAGGACTCTAATAGTGCAGAAAAATAACTCTAGAACTGACAAGTAAGATTACATGAAATTACAAAGCAAGACAAGGTATCAGCAGAATGAAGAGACAGACCACAGGATGGGGAAAATTTTTGCAGCTATACTTCAATCAGGGCTCATAGCTAGACTACATGAACAGTTACAAAATTTAAACACCTTAACCAAGTTAACCAATCAATAAATGGGCTAATGAACTGAATGCCTGGTTCTCAACAGAAGAAATGCAAATGCTTAAACAAGTGTTCAGCATCCTTAGCCTTCAGGGAAATGCAAATGAAATCTGCATGGAGATTCCATCTCACCCTTATTCACTGTTGGAGTACAAACTGGTGAGGCCATTATGAAAATCAGTGTGGATGTTTCTCAAAAGGTTACAAATAGAACTCCCATATTAACCAGCTATACTACTCCTGGGAATATGCTCTAATGACTCTACTATAGAAATATTTGCAAATTCATGTTCAGTGAAGCTTTAGTCACAATAGCTAGGAAATGGAATCATCCTAGATGCCCACCAAATGATGAATGGATTATGAAAATGTAGTACCTATCCACATTTTTATTCAGCTGAGCAGATAAATGAAATCATGACCTTTTCGGGAAATGAATGGATCTGGATATTGTTAATATTTGGCAAGGTAATGCAGACTCAGAAAGACAAACACTTCATGTTCTATCTCATGTGTGGTTGCTAACTTTTAATGTTTATATAAATGCATGTATGTGGATATATGTTATGAAACTAGGAAAGGGGAAAAATGGTCTTAAGTAAGGGAGTGTTGGGAATGAAGGGCAAAGAAAAAGATATAACGACATAAAAAATATATTTGTCATGATAGTAGAAGGGGAGGAGAGGCATGGAGGAGTGGATTAACAGAAATAAAACTTTAGGAAAAAATCTATTATTTGCATACTAATAAAAACAAATAATTCAATTGTAATTTTGGACTTGAAGCCTCCAATAATGTTAAAATGGATGATGGCCCATTCATGACAGTGTAATTTTCATCACCTATACACCTCCCATTAGGCCCAGCCTTTAAAGACAGTTGTGTTGGGCACTAATTTTCAAATATAGCTGTTTAAGAAATATATTCACATGATAGCAAACTGTACTATAAATTCCTAAATGTATACTACTAGTGAAATGAATTTTAAAATGGTGAAGAATCAAAACAATGAACTAGTATGCAGCAATGAGAATGAACAAACTAATGCTGATTCACAAACCTGAATTAATCTCATAAATCTAAACAAGAATTAAAGAAAAAAATCATTTGTAAAAGAATATGTACTCTATTATTCCATGTATAAATGAAAAATAACCAAACATAAAACTAACCAAAATGAATAAACTATTGGTATATGCAAAATATTTCTAAAATCTAAAATTTTTGTGATATAAAGCTAGATAAAATAGTATAAATGATATGATGCCATTTTTATGACATATTCAAAAAGGAAAAATGAATCCACAGTACAATGAAAGCAGGTAAGGAGGTACCTGGGTTCTAGCTCAACAGAGCACAAGAGCATCACACTTGATCGAAGCAAGTAAGAAGAAATCAGCTCAACTTTCTAAGAATTCCTACAGCCCAATTGCAGTCTATGATATGCCTTTCAGCTAACGTACACAATTATAATCCCCAAGGTTTAGAAAATATACTATTATAAGATCATTTTGTAGGTATAAGGTGAGTCACAACACCTGTGGGTTGAAATATCACTGGACTTAGCAATATCAAAACACATATAGGGCTGGAGAGATGGCTTAGTGGTTAAGCACTTGCCTGTGAAGCCTAAGGACCCCGGTTCAAGGCTCGGTTCCCCAGGTCCCACGTTAGCCAGATGCACAAGGGGGCGCACGCGTCTTGAGTTCGTTTGCAGAGGCTGGAAGCCCTGGAGCACCCATTCTCTCTCTCCCTCTATCTGTCTTTCTCTCTGTGTCTGTCGCTCTCAAATAAATAAATAAATAAAAGTTAAAAAAAAACACATATAGTTTTGAAGTACACATAAGACATATATATGAAGTACATATCTATCATCTATCTAGATATATATCTACATAGATAGATATTATATATCTACATAGATAGATATCATATATCTACATAGATCATATATATATATATATATATATATATATATATATATATATATATGCATCAAGAAATTATTTCAAAACCAAAATCACCTCAAGGTCATTTTGTGAACATAAACTATAAATTAATCATAGGACAAAAAGCAAATTTCAGAGCATTTGAAAGTTAAATAGCACCCTTTTAAATAACCTCTCATATTAATGGATCCCATCAATGGATCAAAGTAAAGTCTTAAGAAAATTAAAAAAAAAAAACCACCCTGAACTGAAATAAATTCAAACTACAACCCCACTAGAAATGGGAATGTGGCTACAGAAATGTTTCAGGAAAAACTGGATTTAGAAGGAACACAAGTCACAAGTCAGTAGTCTCAATCTCCACTTCAATTTTGCGTATATCTGTGTGTAGTGTATTTGTATGCATAATTGCATTGCATGTACATACATACACATGTGTACATGAATGTGGAGGCCACAAGATCATGTTGAATGTCTACCTCAATTACTCTCCAACTGTTTCTTGGATGAAGGATCTCTCACTGAAGCTAGAGCTCACTGATTCAGCTATACTAGCTAGCCAGCATTCCCAGGGATCCTGCTGTTACTTCCTCTCCAGCACTGGGATTATACTCATATGCCACCACACCCAGAATTTTAATATGGGTGCTGGGTATACAAACACAGGTCCTCATGTCTCCATGGCAAGTATTTTACCAATTTAGTCATCTCAAACTTTCCTTCTACAAGCTGCTCTTGGATGGATGTTTTCTGCCAGCAACACAAAGCTAACTGCAACAGTAAATTGGTACCAGAGGAAAGAGGCCATTGTGCTAGAAACCTGACTGTTGTTGGTCATCTGGAACTGATTTGAAAGACATGTAAAAGGATTTATAATGGCCTTAGAGATGTCTTGCAGGACTTTAAGTACAGCTTTATGGACATCTTAGTCAGAATTGAAAGACCTGAATGCAATAAGAACTATGAACTATGAGGTTTGGCTAATGAGGGTGCGAAAGAATTTGGTAGAAACTTGGCTAGAAGTAGTTTGTGTGAGAGGCTTGATATGTTCTGCTTGTCTGTGTCCTGAGAACTTGTGCAGGGTTGCATTGCATAGAAATGGACTGGTATGAGCAGAAGGATATGTGTGTGTGTGTGGACACACACACACACACACACACACACACACACACACAGAGAGAGAGAGAGAGAGAGAGAGAGAGAGAGAGAGAGAGAGAGAGAGAGAGAGAGAGAGAGATACATAAAAAAAAGAAAGAAAGAAAAAAGCCTGGGCCAAAATTTCTTCCTATTCAGCTGTAATTTTTTGAGAGATTACAACCATTGAGATTGGGCCAGATGATCTGCATTGGAACAACAGGAAGAATGCACTCTTTTGAACAGGCCTGAATGCTGAAGGGTTGTCCTGCTCTTAAAAGTCTGCTTTATCCTCCCCTCCCTATTAATAAGTTGGTATCCCTCCTGGTATTATGGAGTATAAGAAGTACAGGAAGAGAGAGTCACTGAATTTGCAACATGGTTTTGTTTCTTGGAAATGGCCATGGGCAGTGTGAAGCTGGCTCTTTGGATTTCCTGTGTGGTGGTCCAATGGAACCATGTGTATGAACTGTGGGTTGTAATGGTGTCTCAATGGAGATACCAGGACTATGGGGCAGCTGCCAAGGAAAGTTGCCAGTTCCAGATTAAGTTTTCCTGGACTTTGAGTAGTCTAGCTGGAGGGGTGAATTGGAATTCCAGAGACTTATCATTAGTTATTATTATCAGACTTTAAGGCTTGTCATTGGCTAGAATTGTTGGACTTGGAGCTAGAGAATTTGGTGTTTGACCCTTTGTGGTAGTATGAATAGATGTCCCCCAACAGATTCAGGAGTATATTAAAGCTTATAACTTAGATCTCTAGCCCTGGATGGTGGGACAGATCAAGAATTCCAGCCTGAAGGTATGCAGAGTACTTGAACTCTGCCTGAGTTCCTGGAGTGTGCTTGCTTATGGAGCTGGTTGTGTGGACTGGGAAAGGAGACCAGCTTTTTCCACCATTGTGGAATTTCCCCTGGATCTATTAGCTTCCATCAATCCTATTCCTCCCATACACTGTGCCTGGCTTGGAGGTTCATCCCAGCAACGTGAAGCTGACTACTACATCCTGTTTGTTTTAAAAGTAATGTTGGTTTAATTTTTCCTTGTTATGCCCAATGCTACCTTTTGCAGTGTGAATGTTTATTCTGTGCCATTATGGGTTTTTGTTTGGTATTATGGCTGTGGTAGTTTGAATAAATGCCACCCAATAGATTCAAGAGTTCATTTAAACTTCTTAGATTTCCAGCCATCTGGCTGGAGGAAGTGTCAGTGGGTGGATTTTAGGGTCCAGCCCTAAGGTCTGGTGGTGGATTTGTAATTCCAGTCTAAAGATATGCAAAGTTCTTGGAGTTCCTGAAGTATAGTTGTTTGTGGTGTGGCTTTTGCTTTTTATTTTTATTTTTTATTTTTTTGGCTTGTGGATTCTCTCTCACTCTCTTCTTGGACCTGTGAAAGCAGACCAGCTTTTTCTGCCATTATAGAACTTCCACTGGATCTGTAAGCTTCAATAAATCCCTTCCTCCGTAACTGTGCCTGGTCTGGAAGTTCATCTCAGTGAACCTGAAGTTGTCTGCTACAATGGCTCAGGTAATAGACCTTTGACTATGGAGATGTTTGAACATCATTGGAATTGATTAAAAATTATGTGGATTTAAAAATGTTGGACTGAATGCATTGCATTTTACATCATGGATGGTTATTAGTTTATGGGGCCAAGGGTGGAATGTGGTGGTTTGATTCAGGTGTCACTCGTAAATTTATGTGTTCTGAATGCTAGGTTTCCCAGCTGATGGCAATTTGGGAATTGGAGCCTCCTGGAGGTGATGTATTGTTGGGGCAGGCTTATGGGTGTTATAGCTAGCTTCCCCTTGCCAGTGTTTGGACACACTCTCCTGCTGCTGTTGTCCATCTGATGTTGGCCAGGAGGTGATGTCCAGCCTATGCTCATGCTATTATTTTCTCCTGCCATCATGGAGCTTCCCCTGGAGTCTGTAAGCCAAAATATACCCTTTCTTCCCACAAGCTGCTCTTAGGTATTTTCCACCAGCAACGTGAAGCTGACTGAAACACAAAGTTATACAAACTCAGACACTTACATGAAAATGAACAATTCTTAAATACAACAGATTCCACAAAACCATACCTCACAAATGTTTACATGAGTTAAAACTGTTTAAAACAGTTGGGCATGTTGGTGTATGCCTTTAATCCCAGCACTCAGGAGGCTGAGGTAGGTAGGATAATTTCTGTGAGTTCAAGGCCACCTTGAGACTACATAGTGAATTCCAGTTCAGCCTGGGCTAAAGTGACTCCCTACCTCAAATAAAAACTATTACAAATTTATGACATAGTTTAGTTATTTTTAGAAAATAATATATAGATTCAGATGACTTAATTGGAGGTCTTTCTCAAATGTTCAAAAAAATAGACACTAATCATACAAAATCTGTTTAAGAAAATAAAATATGAAGGAAATTTCCCAGAACATTTTGTGAGATCTTCTGTGAAAAGTAGCCAACACAGCGCTATTGGTACAAAAGATACAGCTCTTACTTCAAACGGGATAAGAGATATTTTATTCTGGGGACAAATACCAGTGACCATGGCCTGGGAACACAGATTTAAGTTACCCCAATTCTATGTTTCAAGGTGTTGACAATTTCATTAAGGTTTTATAGTTACAGAACAGAAAAAAATGTCATAAATCAAAACATTTTTCAAATACATTGGCTGACCATCAGTTGGTGGGTTATGGCAAAGTGAAAACAATCTCCACCATAGGTTTCAGGTCCTACCTGAAGCCATTTTTAGTCCTTGGGTTGGTGCTGTTAGTATGTTCCAAAAAATGTTTGCACCTGATTCACTGATAATCACCAGGATTAAATCAGACACAGATGAGGGCAATAAATGACCATTATGTGGCGAAAGGTAGCCCAAGGTAATTTAGTTTTGACCTTGAAACATTCAACCTGTCTGATCACAGGAGTCATATCAGTCCATTCTGCCTTGTTGGAAGTAGGTACAGCAGCAGATGTAATGCTTTTCTGGGAACTTTAGTTCACAGTGCAAAGAAAGGTAATATTACTCTCTGAAATATTACCAAATGGAACCCACAGATGTAAAATGGATCAGCTTCATGACAGAGGCGAGCTGATCCAGGGAATGAAGAACTACTTCAGTATTTCACAGCTAGTGTGAGTCACCATATAATCAAAGAATCCAATGTTTGCCTCAGTTGGAGAAGAACAAGTACTTGATAGTAAACAACAGCTGTGTGTGATGGAAAACCCTCAAACAGGAACCTAACCTGATAAAGGTTGAATGTTTCCCACTGAAGACTACGGCATACAAAAAGGAGGTCCTTTCTCACTGGGGTCAAATACAGGGCCTTTTTCAAGGGCTCTGCTACTGATAAACATCCCAGCCTATACACCTGCCATATGTCCTGAGAATTTCAACAGAATTTTGCTAGTGATATAAAGAAGTGTGAATTAGCAACCAGACTGAAAAATACCTAACATTGGTCCTACTTTTAGACATAATAATCTATAAAATGCCAAGGAAACTCCAAATAACCTATAGATTCAATGCATAAGTTAGGCAAGGTGATAGAATACTAAGCCAACACAGAAACATGATTGCATTTTCATGTAACAAAAACTAATCATATTTCCACGTAGAAACCAACAATTTTAAATTGCATTTCAATAGTGTCATAAAGAAATGCTTACATATGAGCCAAATAAAACATGTAAGATCAATATGTTGAAAACTAGGTTATGAAAGAAAATAAATAAACAAATAATTCTTTTTTGCATTTATGGGTTCTGTTTACTAGTATTTTGATGATTAAGATAGGGACATACTTTTGTGTGGGCAAAAAGTTAAGTAGTCAGATTATCATCAAATTGCTAAATAAAGTTTTAAAAATCCTGAACAAAACCAAGTAGGGGACTGGAGAGATTGCTTAGTGGTTAAGGCACTTGCCTGTGAAGGCTAAGGATCCAGGTTTGTTTCCCCAGTACCCACATAAGCTAGATGCACAAAGTGGCACATGTGTCTGTAGTTCGGTTGCAGTGGCTGGAGGCCTGGTGTGCCATTCTCTTTCTCTGAGTGTCTCTAATAAATAAACAAAATATATAAATAAGTAAAATATTTTTTAAACTGAGTAGGAATTCTTGTAGATAGAGACGCACTAATTAAGGAACTTATCTAAGGGAAAATAATGCAGGACAGAATAAAGTTGGAAGAATCATACTATACAAGATTTCCTCAAAGCCTGTACTCATAAATATAGTGCGATCTTAAGTAAGAGGTTCACATCTAGATCAATGGAACTGAGTAGAACATTTGCTAGTAGATGTTAGCAAATGCCGCCCATGGAGTCTTCACACAGGACTAAGATAAGACCAGAACACTGGTCACCTCAATCATTAATATGGGATTTGTCAGATGACATAGAGAACAACTAAACCAACCATTCTCATCTCTGCCTAAATCTCACACTTTATACACATGGATAATATAACTAAAGGATAAACTGGAAATATATTTTCAATATTTTATTTTTATTTATTTATTTGAAAGAGGCAGAGAGAGAGAGAAAGAATGGGCATGCCAGGGCCTCCAGCCACTGGAAACAAGCTCCAGATGCTTCACCACTTTGTGCATCTAGCTTATCTGGGTCTTGGGGAGTTGAACCCCAGTCCTTTAGCTTTGTAGGCAAGTACCTTGACTGCTAAGCCATCATCTCTTCAGCCCATAAACTGGAAATATTAAACAAATGCTGAAAAGAATATATAGGACTAAATTTTAATGATCCAAAATTAAGCAAAACAGTCTTAAACATGATACAAAAATAATATATTAGGGCTGGAGAGATTATCAGTGGTTAAGGCATTTGTTGGAATGCTGAACAAACTGGGTTTGATTCCTCAGCACCCATGCAAAGCCAGATGCACAAAGTGGCCCATGTGTCTGGAGTTTATTTGCAGTGGTTAGAGGCCCTGATGCACCCAATTCCCTCTTTTCTCTCTGCTTGTAAATAAATAAATAAGTAATTTTAAAAAATTTAAAAATCTATAAAACTTAAAAATGATAAATGAAATATCCTCAAGATGAAGAGTCAGATTAGAGGTATTTGAAAATTATATATACATAGCCAGGGGGGGCATGGTGGCATACGCCTTTAATTCCACGGCATGGGAGGCAGAGGTAAGAGGATTGCTTTGAGTTCAAGGCCAGCCTGAGATTACATAGTGAATTCCTGGTCAGCCTGCGCTAGAGTGAGACTTTACGTCAAAACAAACAAACAAAGACAAAAGAAAATCAGACATTCATGAACAACTTAGAATTTTAACTTCAGTAAAGGGGAAATGTGAATAGCAAAAAATACTATGAAAAGTTGTTTTCCATCACAAGCCATTAGAGATATATAAATTAAAATCATGATGAACTATCACAACACACATTTGAGAAAGGCTCAAATTTAAAAGAATGATAATAACAGTTTTAAGTACTACAAAGAATGAAGAAAAGATTGAAATCTATGTAAGTGGTAAGAATATAAAATGATATGGTCTTTATGGAAAATGATCAAATGCTTTCTTAGAATCTAAAATAGTAATGCCATGGCCTGGAAAATTTAAAAAAACCTGCTCATGCACAAACTTATAACCTACACATAAATACTTGTAGTAGGTTCATTTATATTTACCAAAATCTAAAGACTATCAAAATATCCTTTTTTAGGTGAATGCACAAACTTCTGTGACCACTGAAAGGAATTGGTGAGCACCAACCGTGCAGAGATGTCAATCAAATATATTTTCTTCCCTTTACATGATATTCAGATATGCATAAAAGGACCAACTGACAGCAATAAACAAATAGTTGTCAAAAAGAAGAGTTCAAGGGGCTGTGGGATTGCTGAGTGGTTAAGGCGTTTACCTGCAAAGCCAAAGGACCCAGGTTTAATTCCCCAGGACCCACGTAAGGCAGATGCACAGTGTGGCACATGTATCCAGAGTTTATCTGCAGTGGCTGGAAGACATGGCTTGCCCATTCTCTGTCTTTCTCTCTCTCTCTCAAATAAGTAATTTTTAAAAATAAGAGTATAAGGGGCTGGAGAGATGGCTCAGAGGTTAAAGCACTTGTCTGAAAAACCTAACAAGCTTGGTTCCATTCCCCAGTACCCACATAAAGTCAGATGCACAAAGTGGCACATGCATCTGGAGTTTGCAGCTACAAGAGGCTCTGGTGCACCTATCCTTTCTTCCTCCCTCCCTCCCTCCCTCCCTCCCTCTCTCTCTCTCTCTCCCTCTCCCCTGTCTCTCTCCCCCCTCTGTCTCTCTCCCCGCTCTGTCTCTCTCTGCTTCTCTGCTTGCAAATAAATAAATAGAAATCTTAAAAAAAATAGGAGCTTGTGGGAAGTAAGATTATAAAGTAAATGTGTGGAATGTTTTTTACTTAGGAACATGGACAGTTTCACATCCAGACTGTGGATTTCTTTTTTTTTTTTTTTACTTTTTTTTGTTCATTTTTTATTTATTTATTTGAAGTGACAGACAGAGAGACAGAGAGAGAGAGAGATTGAGAACGGGTGCGCCAGGGCTTCTAGCCACTGCAAACGAACTCCAGATGCGTGTACCCCCTTGTGCATCTGGCTAACGTGGGTCCTGGGGAACCGAGCCTCGAACTGGGGTCCTTAGGCTTCACAGGCAAGCGCTTAACCACTAAGCCATCTCTCCAGCCCAGACTGGATTTCTTTTTTAGACATGGTTTTTAACTGCATGCCCATTGTATTGATCATTTTGTCATCTCTGTGCCAAAATACCTAGGAGGACATTTTAAGGGAAGGAAGGTTTGTTTTGTCTCCTGGTTTCAGTTTGCAGTCAGTTGGTCCATCTTGTTGGGCCTGAGGTGAGGCCAAACCTCATGGAGGAGAACATGTGGCAAAGCACAGATCTTCCCCTTGTGGGAGCTTGGAAGCGGAGAGACAGAAAGGAGCTGCATACAAAGTATGTCTTTCCAGGAGATGCCACCAGTGACCTGCTACCTTCAATTAGGTCCCCATATCCTATAATGCCATCATATTATGAATCCATTGAGGGGTTAATTCTTTAATTAGGCCAGAACCCTCAAGATCTTGTAGCGTTCTAACCTCATGAGCTATCAACCAAGCTGTGTCTTTCAGGAGGTACACTTTATATCCAAACAACAATGACAGTACCTTTTAAGAAGAACTCCTGGTTGATAATTTGAAACTACTAATGCAAGAAATGAAAAGGTGGAGTGACTACATTAATGTCATAAAATTTGATTTCACTAGAAGAAACATTACCACAGGTAAACTGGAACATTCCATAGTAGTTGAGGAGTTGACAACGGCACAACAATAGTCCCAAGTGAGCATGTGCCTAAAAAGAGAGCTCCAAACATAGGAGGCAAAGCCAGAACAGAGAAGACAAAGAGCCAAATTGACAGTTACCCTGTGAAACTGGGGCTCTCATCACCAAGGAAAGGGCTGTGTACATAGAAACCCTCTAGTGGCCCGGAAGGATCTGAGCAGCGCTACCAGCCAATTCATCAATCTGCATTCCTTATAGAACATACCACCAAACAACACTGCATGTACATCTCATTGATGTGCTTCTGGGAAGTTCGCCAAGATAGGCTAGAATAAAACGCTAAATAAACTTCAAAGAATTAAGAACATAACAAATTACATCCACTACTCATAAAAAAGTTAACCTACAGGTAACAACAGATTATTGCAAACGCCCAAATATTGGAAAAGTAGCTAATGTACTTTAAATAACTTACATTTCAAAAGAAATTCTTACAGGAAATTAGAAAATATTTAGGCATGAATGAAAGGAATATAGAAAATTAGAATTTATGACATTCAGTTTAGGCAGTTCTTGGAGCAAAATCTGTGATATAAATGTGTATATTAAAAAGGAAATAAAGGGCTGGACAGCTGGCTTAGTGGGTCCTTAGGCCATTTTCCAGGTCCCACATCAGCAACATGGTACATGCATCTAGAGTTCAGTTGCAGTGGCTAGAGACCCTGGTGTGTTCATTCTCTCTCCCCTCTCTCTCTCTCTCTCCTTCTCTCTGTCTCTAATAACTAAATAAAAACAAAATCTTTAAAAAGGAAAAATAAGTTGATTCAGTGCTCTAAGCTTCCACTTCCTTCAAGAAAAGTAAATTAATTCTAGGCAACAGAAGAAGAATTTTATAGGTAAGAATAGAAATCAATAAATTGAAATGAGGGAAAACAGTGAAAATAATTGCTGCAAAACAAACAAACAAACAAAAAAAAAAAACCAAACGCAACAATAAAAAAAAAAAAACACAGGAAACAAAAGTAGACAATGGCATTTAAAAAGTTGTAGAGAAACTGTGGCTTTGGACATGAAAAGCAAGAGACATGTGATATCCCAGAAAAGATAAACATGACAGATCACATAATCACACAGATGAATAACATCTGATTAGCTAGTAATAACATAAAGTTTGGGAAAGTCAGAAAAGTATTTAGATGTGCTACAAATGCATGTAAAGGAACAAGGTAAAATATATGTGTGTAAAAAGAAGGAATGGGCTTTTTATTTCACAAGGGAAAGGGAAATACAAAATAAATTTGGTTATAAGGTATTGGTAAATATGTTGTCATTTATTAATTCTATCATATCATATACTTTAGAATTCTAAGAGAAAAAATGTGCATTCTAGAAGGAAACTCCATTGTAAAGAAATTATGTGCAATTTTTTTTTTTGAGTCCTCACACGAGGGAAGAGGATTTGTGGCTCTTTTTAATACGAAAGAATAAAGGACAAGTCATACAGCTATGAGAGAATTCCCAATGCATAAGAAAAGTCTAGAACTGCATCAATACTAGAAAAAAGATCCTCCGAATTTGTTAGGACAGAATGGGAATGAAAATGTTGAGGTGGAAGAGTTTGGACGTTAAAGCTGATGATGTGAGCTGTGACGAACAACCGAGTATGCAGCCCCTATAAGAGTGAGGTATGAATAGAAGGCTGAGTCACTGTGTTTATTCCATGGAGCTTTAGTTGTGAAAGGGAATCGTATTAGCTCCAGATATGTGGTGAGAACACATTTAGGTAAAGGCAGGTCAGGGTTATGCAAACACTGCACCCACCTTATGATTATATTAAAAATGCAACGTTAAACCCTGACTTGGAGAGTTAAAAGCTGGAAGATACCTCAAATAACATTATTCTTTTAAGTTGGGTATTTTTTTCCAATATGCATATACTCAAGCTTTTAACAAGAGACACATAAGACTCATAATGAGATAACATAGTAATCCATAATTACACTATTTCAAAAAAGCAATACTTCTAATAAACTTGAATACAATCACATTAAGCACATAAATCCAATTTTTCCTTTTAACACAAGTTATTACTTTTCAAGAGGGCGATTTTTCAAAGATTTTACCAGTGAAGCAATATATTCTAAAGTCAGAGAGGAATAGGTGACTGCATGTAGCCTACTAATTAGGATTTCGATTATTTTAAAATTTTCTCTTATTTTGAATTAAGATTCATTTTGAGAAAATTGAACAGAAAAGCTCCTGAGCTGGGAAGTGTTCCAAGAGGGCAGTTATTTTAAATTTCTTTATAGTAACATATGCATTAAACATGCCAGAGGCTGGATAGAATCCAGTCAGAAATTAATCAATATTGCAAAGAAACCATGTAGAGAAAATATGTTCATTTCTGGTCTAAATCACATTTAAAATATCTATAATACCTTATACATATATTGGCACTTTGTATGTATTTCAGAACTGTTAAGCATATTGAAAGCATGGTAAGAGATTTAAAAATCATCTAAATTTCCAATACCAAAAGGAAAACATTGTTGGTGCTTTGCTGAACATATTCCTGGTTGTGTATATATCTCCAAGTATGTTTGCATTCCACAGTATTTCAGTCTGATTTGAACTTGAGAAAATTTAAATGCTGGACTATTTTCATGCATAATTTAGTATTTTAAATTTAGAGTATGAATTTCTGATTGTGACAAAGGAGTAATAGGTACCAAATTTACATAGCTACTTGAAAGAACTAAGAAACAGACATCTCTGGGAGACTCAAAACAAAGATGCAGGCTTTATGATTGATAAACTTAATGCCCACAGAGACCATGCAGCCAGACAGAGAATCCATCTACTTCAGTTAAGACCATGGAGGTGAGAGTCTCCAGATGCAAACCAAGGAGGCTAGGGCTTGCAGGATGAAATTCTGGAGAATTTCTGGAGTCTCCTGGGGAGGAACCCTCAGCAACTATGCAAGCCTTGGCATTAGTCCTGCTCCCTCGAGTCAGAATGGAAAATGCTGTAGCTCATGGGGCATTGGCTGGAATACACAAGATGTTTTGCCTTAGCAGAGGGGTTATTAGCTGTACAACTACATGCTGCTTTTACCTTGCCAACAGGGTTTAAAAATAAGAGCTAGGGGCTAGAACAATGGCTCAGTAGTTAAAGGCACTTTCTTGCAAAACCTGATGGCCTGGGTTCAATTCCCCAGTCCCCACGTAAAGCCAGATGCACAAAGAGGAGCATGCATCTGGAATTTGTTAGCAGTGTGGCAAGAGGCCCTGGCACACCCATCCGTCCTCTCTCTCTCTCTCCCTCTCTCTCTCCCTCTCTCTCTCTCTCTCTCTCTCTGTGTGTGTGTGTCTCTCAAATAAATAAATAAAATGCTTTTAAAAGCAAAATCTAAAATGATTACACTACTTCCCCATAATTTAACTGTATCTCATGACAAAGTTCAAGAATGCCACTTATTTATAAACACAATGTAAAATTCACAGTGTTTGACATTAAATGCCAAATTATCAGGCATCCCAAGATGCAGAAAAATATGATCAATAATGAGAAGAAAAATAAATTGAAACTGATTTAGAAATGAGACAGGTGGTAAAGTCAGTACCCAAGGGTATCAAAACACTGTTACATATAACAGTATTCTACAGGTTCAAAAATAAGAGCACAGTCAGTTTAAACACATGAAACAGGTGCATGGATTTTGTTTTTTAAAGTTTAAGGTTTCAGTCATGGAAGTTACAGTGTCTGTGTTGAAAAGCTTTGCTAGTTTGGATTAATTTATCAGATGTGTAAGAAGAAAGGATGAGTGAACTTGAAAGCAGCCATATTATTTTCCATATTGAGTCAGGCACAGAGAAAAGTAAACACTGAAAAAAATGAGTAGAATAATCAGGAGCCATTAAGGCAAGTTCAAGTGGCATTTTGAAGTCCTTAAAAAAAAAAAAAAAAACGGGCTGGAGATATGGCTTTGCGGTTACAATGCTTGCCTGTGAAGTCTAAGAGCTCATGCTTGAATCTCCAGGTCCCACATAAGCCAGACACACAGTTAGGCATGCACGCAATGTTGCACATGTGCACAAAAGGGCACACGCATCTGGAGTTCGTTTGTAGCAGCTGAAGGCCCACGCACACCCCTTTTCTCTTTCTCTCAAAATAAATTTAAAAAAGGAAGTAAAGAGAGAATATGAAAGTATTTTTGAAAAAATAAAATTAAAAATCTCAAATTTGATGAAAACTATAAATCCACAGAGTAAAAATATTAAACTCCCAAGAACAAAAAAGATGTAAAAAAGAAAAACACATATGCCAAAATAGATCAAAACTGAATTACTTAAAGAAAACCTGACAGGTCAGTAACTAGAGAAAACAATACTTTACCAACAGAAGAACAAATATAATATAAATATGAACTTAAAGACGACATCAATGTAGAACAGACTAGTTATGTGGTGTACACATACAGATAAATATCACTGTGATTCCCATTAATTCATACAATTAGTATGTGTCAATAAGCATAATACATACATTGAAAACAAGAAGAGTGGAGCAGTATCTTCAAATTGCTGAAATACATCAGACCATCAGTCTACAATTCCATATATTGTGAAAGCACACTGCAAAACATAGGCAAAATAAATGCCTTTCTTGTAAATACAAACCTTAAGGAATTAATACCAACAGATAAGAAATACAAATACAAGAAATGTTAAAGGATGTGTTGCAGTCCGGTTCGCATTGCTGTTAGGAATCACCCAACCAAGAGCAGCTTCTGGGAAAAAGAGGTTTATTTTGGCTTACAGGCTCGAGGGGAAGCTCCACGACTGCAGAGAAAAATGGTGGCATGAGCAGAGGGTGGACATCACCCCCTGGCTAACATAAGGTGGGACACAGCAACAGGAGGGTGTGCCAAACACTGGCAAGGGGAAACTGGCTTTAATACCCATAAGCCAGCCCCCAACAATACACTTCCTCCAGGAGGCATTAATTCCCAAATCTCCATCAGCTGGGAACCTAGCATTCAGAACACCTAAGTTTATGGGGGACACCTGAATCAAACCACCACATTCCGCCCCTGGCCCCCATAAACTGATATCCATACATGATGTAAAATACAATGCATTCATCTCATTTTAAAAGTCCCCATAGTTTTTAATCAATCCCAATGATGTTCATAGCTGCCCATAGTCCAAGATCTTTTAACTGAGCCATAATACCAAAAAATAACCTCAAAAACCCATAATGGCATAGAATAAATATTCACACTGCAAAAGATGGCATTGGGCATAGCAAAGAAACATTCAACCAATAAAATATTTAAAACAACCAGGGCAAATATCAAACTCTGTAGCTTCAAGTCCAGCAACTCTAACCAGTGACAAATCTTCAAGTCTGATAATTCTAACCAGCAACAAGTCTCTGGCATTTCAATTCCACCCCTCCAGCTAGGCTACTCACAGTCCTGAGAAACGTCATCGGGGCCGGCAGCTCCTTGGCAGCCATCTCATGGTCCCGGCATCTCCACTGGATGTCCACTGCAAGCCACGGTTCATCCTCATGGCCCCATGGGGTCTCTATGCAGGCAACCAGCAAACCCACTTCACACTGCCCATGGCCATTTCCAAAACACAAGACCGTGTTGCAAACTCAATGACCCTCTTTGCAGCATTTCTTATACTCCATGATACCAGGTAGGGTGCCAATTTGTTAATCCAGAGGGGAATAAAGCAGACTTTGAAGAACAGGACACTCCTTGAGCACTCAGGCTCCTTCAAGAGTCTATATTCTTCCTGTTACCCCAGCGCAGGTCAGCTAGCCCAGTCTCATAGGTTGTAATCTCTCAATTGCAGCTGAATGGGCAACAGTTCACCCAAAGATTTTTCTTTCTGTGCCATATACCTCTGCACACACTAGTTCATTTCTACGCAAAGCAGCCCTGCACAACTTCTCAGGACATGGGCACAAGAGCAAGCTTCTCACACAAACTGCTAGCCCAGTCCAGGCACAGCTCTTTCTCACCCTCATAAGCCAAACCTCACAGTTCATAGTTCATACTGCCTTCAAGTCTTTCAGCTCTGACCAGGATAGACCATCAAGCTGTACTTACAGCACTGCAAAGCATCTCTTAGGCCAAGGTTTCAAATCCTCCCACATTCCTCTTGAAAATCAGCTCCAAAAGGTCAAAGCCACATAGTCAGGTGTCCAGCAGCAACCCCACTCCTTGCTACCACTTTACTGTTGCAGTCTGGTTCGCATTGCTATTAGAAATCGCCCAACCAAGAGCAGCTTCTGGGAAAAAGAGATTTATTTTGGCTTACAGGCTCGAGGGGAAGCTCCATGATGGGAGGGGAAAACAATGGCATGAGCAGAGGGTGGACATCACCCCCTGGCTAACATAAGGTGGGACACAGCAACAGGAGGGTGTGCCAAACACTGGCAAGGGGAAACTGGCTTTAATACCCATAAGCCAGCCCCCAACAATATACTTCCTCCAGGAGGCATTAATTCCCAAATCTCCATCAGCTGGGAACCTAGCATTCAGAACACCTAAGTTTATGGGGGACACCTGAATCAAACCACCACAGGATGCTTGAAATAAATGTTAAAAGAGGGGCTGGAGAGATGGCTTTGCAGTCAAGACTCTCCTCTAGAAACCCAAAGGACCCTGGTTTGATTCCCCAGGACCCATGTAAGCCATTATACAAGGTGGCACATGTGTCCGGAATTTGTTTGCAGTGGCTGAAGGCCCTGGTGTGCCCATTCTTCCTCTCCATCTGCATCTTTCTTACCTCCCCCCAAGATAAATAAATAAAAATGATTTTTTAAATGTTAGAGGGCATCCTCGAGGCAAACAGAAAGTATTACTGAATGCATAGAAATCTGAATCTCCACAAATGAATGAAAAACTCATGGGAATTGTCACTTCGCGATTAAGTACAATTGTCTTCACATACCATTGTCTTTAAAACAGTATGCACTGTTTTAAAGCATACAAGCAAGGCCATGTTCAGTTTCTGGCATTGCAAAATAAGGTATGGTGGAATACAGGAATAAAGTGTCTGCCAGCACCAGAGGAAAGGCCTGCGTTTTCATGTTTCCTGACTCTTAGTTGCATCAGGCATGGTTGGCTATTTTCCTTTTGGTACCCAAGGCCCATGCAGTGACTAGATGAAGCCACATAAACCAGGTATCTAAATAGCACTCATCATTTGAAGTGTGACAGTGACATGATGACATTTTGTGAACTGCAAAACTAAAATTGTTCCTTTCTTTTTCCTCTATTAAGAAGCTCATATGCGAGTCACTTCTTACCTTTATATGGATGCGTAGGCATGCTTGTATGTTTATGTGTGTCCGTGTGTGGAGGGCAGAGGTCGAGGTTGGCTCCTCTTCACTTTATTTTTGGTGGGGACAAGGTGTATCATCAGTCCTTGAGTTTACCTGGCTTGACAGCAAGCTCCAGAAGTTACCTTGGCTTTGTTTCTCCAGCACTGGGATTCCAGCTATGTACCACTACAGTAAGCTTTTACATGGAAGCTAGGAATCTGGACTTTACCAACAGAGACATTTTCCCCAAACCCTCTTTCCTTTATTTATTTATTTATTTATTTGCTTTTTCAAGGCAGGGTCTCACTCTAGCCCAGGCTGACCTGGAATAATTCACTATGTAGTCTCAGGGTGGCCTTGAGCTCTCAGTGATCCTCCTACCTCTGCCTCCCAAGTGCTGGGATTAAAGGCGTGCGCCACCCTGCCTGGCCCTTTCCTCGTAATTTTAAAGGAAATCATGCTACACATATTTAGATTTTAGTTGATATTACATAACCAACATCAGTCAAGGAATTGTGTGTGGAGTTGGGGAAACAGAAACAACTTATACAGTGAACAACTAGGCAATAGACTTTTTTCATCACTGTGGCTGCCTGATGTCAACAGCTTAAAAGAAGAAAGATTTGTTTTGACTCACAATTTCAAAGATTTCAGTCCATGATCTGCCATGGGCCTGAGGGGAGGCAGAACATAGTGGCATCAGGACCATGTGACAGAGGAGCTTTTCGCTTCATGGGGGGCTAGCAAACAGAGAAAGGGCCAGGAACAAGACTCCCCGAGAGTCATGCTCCAAATGACGTGCTTTCTTCAACTAGGCTCCACCTCCCAAAGCTCCATCACCTCCCAGTTTCTTTTCAAAATTTGAATTTGTCAATGGATGAAGCAACCGATAAAGACAAAACCGTCATGATTTAGTCATCTCTGAAAATGCCCTCACAATCACACTCAGAATGTACTTAGCTATTTAAGCCTATTTCAATCTGATCAAGCTGTCCATCAAAACAAATCTTCACAGTGTCCTGTCCATGAGGTTTGGTTTCACAGGAATGCTCAGGATCAAGTCCCTTATATAAAATGCTGCACTAGATACACAGAACTTTAGGTATAGTCCCGTACACTTTACCTCTAGATAAATTACACCACCTGTGGTGGTTTGATTCAGGCGTCCCCCATAAACTTAGGCATCGTGCAGGCTAGGTTCCCAGCTGATGGAGATTTGGGAATTAACGCCTCCTGGAGGCAGTGTATTGTTGGGGGCGGGCTTATGGGTGTTATAGCCAGTGTCCCCTTGCCAGTGTTTGACACAATCTCCTGTTCTTGTTGTCCACATCATGTTGCCGCTTTCTGCTCATGCCATTGCTTTCTCCTGGCATTACTGAGCTTCCCCTCAAGTTTATAAGCCAAAATAAACTTCCCCACAAGCTGCTCTTGGTCAGGAGATTTCTGCCAGCAATGCAAACCTGACTGCAACACCACTAAAAATAATGTAAATGTTGTGTGTGTGTGTGTTACACTCACATTAGAAAATAAAAGAAAAATGGGTACATGTTCAGTACAGTGGTTGTTTGAATCTGCATATGTAGAACCCACAGATATAGAGAAGCAAAATATACCAAGATCACTGCTTGTTGCAGTCAGGTTCACATTGCTGGTAGAAATCACCCAATCAAGAGCAGCTTTTAGGGAAAAAAAAAAAAAGCTTTATTTTGGCTTACAGACTCGAGGGGAAGCTCCATGATAGCAGGGGGAAAGCAAGGGCATGAGCAGAGGGTGGACATCACCCCCTGGCCAACTTAAGGTGGACAATAGCAACAGGAGAGCGTGCCAAATACTAGCAAAGGGGAGCTGGCTCTAACACCCACAGGCCTGCTCCCAACAATACACTGGCTCTGGGAGGTGTTAATTCCCAAATTCCCATCAGCTGGGATCCTAGCATTCAGAACATAAAAGTTTATGGGGGACACCTGAATTAAATCACCACATTCCACCCCTGGCTCCCATAAACTGATAACCATACTTGATTTAAAATGTAATGCCGGCTGGAGAGATGGCTTAGCGGTTAAGCGCTTGCCTGTGAAGCCTAAGGACCCTGGTTCAAGGCCCGATTCTCCAGGACCCACGTTAGCCAGATGCATAAGGGGGCGCAAGCATCTGGAGTTTGTTTGCAGAGGCTGGAAGCCCTGGCATGCCCATTCTCTCTCTCTTCCTCTATCTGTCTTTCTCTCTGTGTCTGTCTCTTCAAATAAATAAATAAAAATTTAGACATCTTATTAAAACTTTGTTTCAAATGAAAAATAATTCCAAAACCTCACAAGGTCATAACTTCATAATTGTATCCCAATAACTCATAGATAGATTGTACTCAACAGCTCCTCTGGAAAAGTTTGTTGAATTTACGTGGGAGGAATGATCAACTGTATAGATGTATCTGTCCAAAGTCAGCCTTTATAATGAAAGCTTTGCTATAAGAGAGAATACTAGTTGTGATACAGGCGAGCCAGAATACTTCTGCATTATGAACGCTCAATAACAACTGAGTAAGCAAGCTGGGTGTGGTGGCACAAGCCTTTAATCCCAGCACTCGGGAGGCAGAGGCAGGAAAATCATTGTGAGTTCGAGGCTAGCCTGAGACTACATAATGAATTACAGGTCAGACTGGGCTAGAGTGTTACTCTACCTCAAAAAACCAAACAAAACAAAATGGATGAGCAGGTGACTCTAGGCTGTGTAAAGTTGGACGCAGTGGCAACAGGTCAGCAGGACAGATTCCTGATTTTCACAGAAGTTACACTGATGATGTTGGTAAGAGCAAGCTCTGGACATATTAATGACTCAGATAAACTTTAAAGGAACCTAGAGATGTGAACAAATCTAGAATAACAATGTCAATAGACAAATCCAGAATGTGTTTGATTCACATTTATATTCTCTTTAAACATGACCTTAGTACCTTGCACCCAGGATTTTGAGAAACATGCCATGCTCAGAAGAACCAAGGCCTGATAGAATGAATGTTGACCAGAGAACCTGAAGAGTGGGAATAACTTGGGTTCTAACACCATTTAGACCCAAAGTCTCCTCCAGCCCTGTCACTTACAAGGCAAGGATTGGGAAAATTTACAATTCTTGTACCCTTGGACTCTTCACATATGAAGGGAGTCTGGTAAGGCCTGTCCAGCATGACTGCTGAACCACATGTCCTCTATGAAAAGTGCCTGGTGTAGTGTTTCATGTATGCAGAAAATGTAGTGAAAATGGCAGGCAGCAGCCCTTCCCCTAAAGCATTGATCCTCCTGTCATTTGCCTCCAGGACACATGACTCACATGTAGCTCAATAAGACAGGGGACAGGTAAACAGGTAAGTTGAAATTTCATGTATAAACTAAATTCCCCATGTTAGGAAATACATGGCAGAATCAGGATGTGCAGGAATTGACTAGAATGTGCAAGGAAATCCCCAGAATATGAGTCAAAGAGCAACTCCCTTCCTCCTTCCCAGAGGCTTTTCTCTTCTAAAATCAATTCCTGTCACCCCATAGTATCTGCTTACAACTGGTTAAATGACATGAGACAATCACAGTATATTGCCCTTTTACTAGTCAAGTCTCTTTTTCAGCCAGGCAGAATGGTACCTTCCAGAGCTACTAGGCTTCACTTTCCCTGACACACACACCCTTATCTCAGGAAACCAACTGCAGTTCGTGTACTATGTACAGCTGTCCCTTTCCTGTCCCAGAACCAAATTCTGATTCCTTCCTGTGGTATCCACACCACCAGGAACTTCTCAAAACATCTTTCCCTTCTCTCAGCTCCAAGTCAGTCACAGTACCTGAAAGTCTGCTCCCAAACACCATGGGATTTCCTAGCAAAAAACTCCCACAGAATTGTAGTTTCCTAGTCCCCAAAGTGCCTTGTCTCATGCCATGGACACAAAGTGGCTGTTCTCCCCTAGAGTCCTCTTTCTCAACCCCTTGTAACTTGTTCTTTTTGTCAACACAGACAGGTCACAGTTTTCCTGATGTTACCAAACTATTGTACAAGTAAGGACGGGCCTGCTTCTCCTACCATCCCATTGTCAACATAGGCTCTGCTCAGAGCTGCTACTCAAAGGTTTGAGAAAGGAGTCAACCAGTGAGCAGAGATTCTACTTACTACACATTAGATATGACTTTAATAAAATCCCACCGTGTACATTCTAACTTTTCAAATAACAAGACTGAAAATAATGCATTCAAAAATTAACGATTTTATTGTTTCCTCTGTTTTAATGCCAAGTTCTTTAACAACATTTCCAACCCCAATGCCATGGTGTATTGTGACAGATTACATGTAACATGGAAGGCATCACCATCTGTTTTACAAAACAGAAAGACTATCTTAAGTTGGATTAGCGGTAATAAGTGCTTGAATATGGCAATTTATAATGGTTCTGAAGCTAAGAAATCTATGGTAAAACTAACATGCTCAAAAATACAAACTTGACAAATCTCCAGGTCACCCAAACACAACAGAGGAGAGTGTCTCACTGTAGTGCCACCAGCTCCAGCCTCAGCCTAGACTACTGAGATCACTGCCTGAACTAATCCTCACTGGAGGCTGCCAGCGCACTAGAACTTCCACTTGGCATGTCAGAACCTTCATCTGATGGGGAAACATTGCCCTGAGCCCTCTCTTCCTCATCTTTCAAAGCCTCTGCATACAACCTGGGGTAGGATGTTGGGTGACTTCCATTTAAATTGGTCAAAAACTCTAGGGCTTTCATTTTGCGGACTTCAGCATGTGCCCTGGGGCCCCACAAGAACTCATAGTGAGCAGGATCAGGGAAGGGCACCCACTGGTACTCCACGTACCCTTCCTGCACAAACTCTTCAGTGATCAGTCTCCTAGGATCACCATAATATTCGTGGCGCTTGTCAGCATACACCCCTATATTACCCAACACCCTCCAGAGGAGTTCCTCACTAGCATGGCTGCCATTTAGGAAGATTATGCACAGGACCATTATCAGAAGGCCTGTTTTAGGCATGCCCTGGACATCACTCAGAAACCCATCATATGTGAGGTCCAGGGCAGGGACAAGCCTATAGGAGTTGCCAAAAGGCTCCATTTGCTGCATGTCAATGCCAAAGCCAAGCAGCATGCACTCAGAAGCTTTACTAAAGATTACGTGATAGAAGACCTCATATTTTCCAATGACAGTAGTCATTTCTGCTTTGGTAGTTGGATCCTTCATTGCATACTTAAAGAGTAGGTGCTTCACCAACTCATTTATTTTCAAATCTATATCACTGCTGAGTGAGGGAACAGCACAAGCCATGGCCTGTGAGCTACCTGAACCTTCTTCAATTTGCTGGGAAATGGGCAGACAAGATGAGCTACCTGGAGTACAGTCCATGGCACAGGACTGGAAAGACTTCTCAGAGCTCTGGGAAGTATTTGATGTCATACCAGCAGACAAACTTTCCTCTGGAGTGCCCCAGACTTCATTATAGCAAGAGGAGGAGGAGAAAGAAGATGGGAAAGAGGAAGAGCAGGTAGAAGATGAAGAATCATCCGGGGCCTCCAGTGTATCCATTTCATCCTGTGCCTCACTTTGCAATTCAGTTACGTAACGTCTGCGCTTCCGAGGTGGAGACATATTGACTCTGCTCTGGGCACCAAGCAGGAGCACAGTGATAGGGAGAGCTGGGGAAGGAAGAGGAGAGTTTTTAGACTCTGCTGAAAGCTGGCCCTGTGACAGCACTCACAAAGACCTATTCCAAGTTTTCCCTTGGTGGTACTGTATGGCAACAAGGCCTCTGCCTTCCTGGAAGGCCTGACCCTTGAGAGTGAGGGGGAAAATGACAAATCTCCTCAGAGAAACATGGGTCACAGATCATGAGGATCCGGAACTTCCATGAGAGTTGTGTTTGGCCAGGTAACATGTGCTCCTGTGTTTTGAAGTGGGACATTTTGTACATGCTCAGGATGTGCATTTAACCTTGACTGTTGGCCCCACTTGGAATTCCCCTACTATCTCCCCTGAAGACAATGACTCATACCAAGACATTCACTCCCTGGTTCCTACAATTCCCTTGAAAGGCGCTGAGTAACAGAAACTGTGAGGACAATACTGGTCCCTTAGTCCTGACAGAAGTTGCCTGGATTCTGGTGAAATCTCCCCATTCTAGGGTGTTTGATCACCTTGGTGCTCATTCTGGACCCTCAACCTTGTTCTGGCAGGATCTGGATCACAGTCTGTTGGCCTGAGGCAAAGTCTTGGAACAAGTGTCCACCTCTCTGAGGTGGGTCAATAGGCAGTGAAGGGACCTAAATTCTGCTTGTACCTATCCTTGTGAGACTGTAACTTAGTGTGGTCTGTGAGCTTCAATGAGGGAACTTCAAAGTCTTCACCTTGATAAATGGAAATGTTTGGAAAGTTTCTATTAATTACCTGTGCCACCTTCCTTAAACCAAAGTCCTATTTCTGAGACAGAGGGAAGAATAAGTGAGGGGAGGGAATCCACCTACAGTCCCTAGGTTTACCTATAGCTCACAGAAGGGGCAGAGAAAGACTGGGCCCCATGTGTTTAGGTGAAAGGATTCCCCAAGTCCTCACCTTGAGTCTTGAAAGGCCTGGGATCCTCCCTCTGATACAATTCAGTCCAGCACCTTCAGCTTCCTGGAAACAAGACAGGCAACTCAGGCTGACAGCCATACCCTAGACTGTGATGACAACAAAGTGAACTTCTATGGGGCCTCATGTCTCTGCTCTGGCCTGGAGCTGCCTTCAGTAATCCTTGGGGTCTTCACTATTATCTTTTTTTCCAGATCCTTGAACCCCTATGTCTGCTAACTGAGGTCACTCACTATGGTAAAGTTCTTCATCTCTCAGAGAGATTGGCAATTCTCAAGACACATAAACAAGTGTCCTATCCTTTCACTCCTTCATGGAGTCTCCAGCAATTGCCACATGACCTGGGCTCATCTCACTATAGGTGAGGGCTGCCTCAGTTCACTGAAGTGTATTCACTTGACCTGTCCTTTCTTACATCTTCTTTCCCCCCATACCTCATCTCCCTTTGCTGACCTGATATCATTCTAAGGACCAAGATTCTTAACACCTTGACCCTCCCAACGCTAGCCTTGAGAATGACAGAAAGTTCCATGCATCCACCTTCCCTCGGACACCTAGGCAGTGATGAAAAAAATAGCAAGGCAAGATCTGTGAGGTCCCTTGTTTGGGAGATATAGGCTTCCTACACACACTTATTCCTCCCCATAGTTCCTCACCCTGATTGCTGGCAGATTCTTCACACCTTCTATCTCAATAAGGCATGGCTCTCTGATGACACCCTTCACTCCATAGCCTCACCTTCCTGAGAAAGAGGAAACAAAGTGAGGATACAACACCCCCACGTGGGCTTGCCCAGGGCTGACAGAACAATGGGGTTGGAACCCATCAAGGGTAATCTCAGCCCTTCCCAATTCCCCACCTTAACTTCCAGGAGTTTCTGGGTCCCTCATTCTGCTCACCCAAGGGGCTTCTCCTTCTACCCAAACATTTTCTTCTCTTCAAGTAAGATGTGAAGTCTAGTATCAACCTACCTTGTCATCCTGCTTGGGTCTTTCCCTACTGCCAACAGAAGCAGACTTCTGTAGGATCCCCTTGTCCTGAAGACCAAAACCCACCTGGGACCTGTCTGACTATGGACCTAACTTTTGTTTCTGATCACCCACCCCCAAGGGGAATAAGTGGGAATGCACACTTGACCATCAAACCTTATCACCCACACAGACCTCAGAATATGGTCTGATACCCAAAGCCCCAGAGGTGACAGGTGGGGACTGGCTCATTCCTAGAGACTGGGCTCATTCCACGTCTGGATAACACAGGTGCAACTGGATCACTTGGACTCTCTTTCTGAAATGGGACTTCCCACATACAGCCATGGCTTTCACCTTGATCTCTAAAGAACTTAATGTGTCCTTTCTTCTCACAGGACCCAACATCCTGCCTTCCAAGTTTAAAAAAATCCTTGAGGCAGAAGCACTAAAAGGTTCATTCTATAAGCTGCCCTATTTTTTACAGGGTGATAAACAAGGCTGAAATTGTTATTTAGGGCCATTGATTAGGGGTAGGGCTTCCACAGTTCATCTTGACTTCTGACATTGACTCTCAAAGTAAACACATAGGGCCTCTCTGTTCCCTGAACCTTACAAAATGGCTCATAGGCACTGTCCCCAGTGACAGGTTATTTTGACAAGATAACCTACAATTGGTACAGACTTTCAACAGTATTACATCTCTATTATTAGGGTCAGTTTATATGGAATGAGGCATGTACAACATGTACAACCCATTCCCAAACCCCATCATGACCCCCACAGATAATGATCCTACCAAAGTGACTCTGGTGCACACACTTATTGTCCAAGCAGGGGAAAGGGACTCCATATAAAAACTGGGCTCTTTTTTTACAAAATCATTTTTTTTTATTTATTTAAGCCACAGACGGGGGAGAGTGAGAATGGGCACATCAGGGCCTCCAGCCACTGCAAATGAATTCCAGAAGCATGTGCCACCATGTGCATCTGGCTTATGTGGGACCTGGAAAAATCAAACTGAGGTCTTACTTCACAGGCAGGCACCTTAACAACTAAGACATCTCTCCAGCCTATGGGCTCCAGGTTTTGATGCAAGGTTGCCACAAGGGCTGCTACTTCATTTATTTGGAGGCCCTTTATCTAGAGTGCTGCTTCTACAGCCCACCTTCTACTCTCACTTTGACTATAAAAGCACAGCAGGGTACCCTGGGCGCCAAAATCTCACAAAATGGCACTCTTCCTCCCCTCTCCAAATTCCTGGATATTTATATGGAAGTGTGCAGAGAGGTTCAAACCATCAACTTTCCACTCTCCAATTGACACTGGGTCCTCAAAATGGTTATAATTCAATTATTTGGGGCCTGACTATATTGGGTCAGGTCTGAGCAACTGACATTTGACCTCCGTCTAGGCTCAGAGAGTGACCTGGCCCTCACACACCTGGAACCTCCAAAAAATAGCTCCTGTATGGACATACGTGGAGTCCAAGCAAGAAAGGTGCCCAATTAAAAAATAGGTGTCCCTATTTTGGTTCTAGACTCACACAGAGGTAGCTACTTCCATTATTTTGGGAATCTCTATCTGGACTGGGAACTCTACAGCCAATCCTAAGCTCTCATCTTTATTCTAAAAGTGAACCAGGGCCCTGTACACACCAGGGGACTCACAAAATGGCTCCTGTTGAAGCCCCACCCTAAATCCCCGGATGTGGACGTGAAAGTCGGACTCACCCAGCAAGTGAGCTCAAATTGGCACAAGGCCCTCAAAATCATTAACCCCATGACCTGTGCCTGTTAATGTTGGGTGGGGCTTGGGCAACACCCTCCCAGCCCCCATCTTGAATTAGTTTTCCTGGCCCTCACAGAATCCCAACCGCCACAAAATGGCTCCGACGAAGACATTCGTTAGATTCCTAACATGGAAGGAACTCTTGGGCCACACTTGGTGCCAGGCTGACACAAGGGTGCTACTTTACTATTTGGGTACCCACTATCAGGATTGGGCTGCTACTGTACAACCTCAGCTCTCACCCTCACAAGAAGAACCAGCAAAATCCTCGACGCTCAGGAAACCTCACAAAATGGCGCTTATTTATACGCCCTTGTTCCCCGGATGAGGAAGGGGTGGGGCTCATTCTGACAAGTCAGCTTCTGATTGGCACACATGTGTAAACGTCACAAAATGGCGCCTAGGGCAACCCTTAATTCTCCAGATGTGGAAGGGGTGGGCTTATTCCAACAAGTCAGTTTCTGATTGGCACAGGACCCTCATCTTTAGAACTCAGTGATTGGTTCCTGTATATGTGGGTGGGTCTTGGGTGATAACACTCAACCCCCAACTGATTCATAAAGTAACCTGGCCTTACACATTCTACGCCTCCAAAATGGCTCCTTTGTGGATACACCCAGAGTCCAATCACGAGTTGAGCCCCACATTGGTGCCAGCCTGAGGACCCACTGTCTCCTTTAGTAGGGCTGCTACTGTTCACCCTCATCTCTCACCATGACACAAAGAAGCAGCAAGGACTTCTAAGCTCCAGTAACTTCACAAAATGGCACTTATTGCAACCTCCGACATGGAAGGGGTGGGGCTTATTCCAACAAGTCAGTTCCAGATTGGCACAGAGTTCTGTATGTTACAACTCACTCACCTGGCCTCATGCATTCTGCACTTCCAAAATGGCTCCCTTATGGACACACCCAGAGTTCAATCAGGGACTGAGCCTCATGCTGGTGCCTGCTTGAGACAGGGTACTATGTCATTATTTGGGGACCCACTATCTGGAGTGGGATTGTTACCCCTCATCTCTTTCCTTGATTCCGGGAGCATTTTGTTCAACAACGTTTGATTCATTAACGAAAAAAGTCAGTATTATTTCCCCAAGAGCACACATGTCCTCCCATGTCCAGCAGTAATGAGGCCTAAGGCTCTAAGGTTTTGAAGTACCACACCTGTGAGAGAGTTAAATTGTCTCTGGAGAGAGTTGAGGCTGTTGATGGTAGATAGCATGGCATGGTCATGTGTGTTTTGGAAGTCCCCTGTGAGGTGGTTGGTATGGACAAGAGCAGCTCCTGCAGCACCAGAGGCACCCAGGGATAATGTCACCCCAAGGGATAAAAATTTCTCTCGGTTGGCATGGCTGGAGTTTGTAGGCTACTACTTCTTCCTCGTAGAGATTCACCTGTGAAGAACAATATGTGGGAGAGGAAACATTTATGCATGGGGTGGTTACCCCTTTGCACCAAAGGAGAGTGGGTATCTTGAGAAGAGTGGTCCTGGTTATGGAAATATTGAGGAGGAATTCAGCTCTGGTCAGCTTTGCGCTAGACAGGCAAAAAGGCACACCCTGACCAGAATCAAAGAGGATGAGGCCTGTCCTTTCTACCTTCAGGGGTCTAATCACCATAACTCGACCCCCCCTTCATTTCTCCCTCTCATGAGAAGACACTCTAATTGCTGTTAGATGGCAAGGGGCAATGAAATCAGATCTTTAACTACTTCCTACTGAATGGGGCATGAAGTTGTGGCAGCTAGAGGGTCTCTCCCCGAGAGGAGAACTACTATAAAGGACCCTGGAAGTATATTAATGGAGTGTAGGAAGATAGTCTTGAAAGAGAACATTGGAGAGAAAGAATAAAAATACGGAGTTAATGAGAAGTGAGCACAGAGCAAACTGGTCGCCTTCAGAGCTATGTTTCTTATGGCCTTCTAGGCTTCTGGGAGTACTTAAGGGAACCCAGGTAGATGGATTTGGATTGTCTCAGGAACATCTGAGCATGAGCTGGCTGAGATTTTCTTCAATAACTGTTCATCAAATGGCATAGTAGTGTTTGACATGGCCTGAATCTTTTTCCACATGGCTTGTCAAACAGATGAAATATTAGCAGAGTTATCAGAAACATATACACAACATTTAACCTTGATAATAGCCTTCCAGGGTCCTGGGGCTAGCCAGGGCCAAAGTTTGGTACCATAGAGCCATTGGATGCCATTAAAGGCTGTATAAATATATTTTTGGTCTCAGAACTTAAGGATACCCTGGCATAAGTTAGAAGAGATTCTCCATTGTTACAAGTATAAGGAAATCTTTTGAATTAAGTGACCTTTAATCAGATTTGAACATAAAACTTTTTGACATCTATGTTTTTTTATTATTATTATAGAATTAGAACTATTAGAGATGGGTACATCATGTCTTAAGGTCTTGTTTGTTTCCCCTCTTGGAAAGCTCTTGTTGTATTACTTAATAAGCCATTCATATATTTGAGGTATCTCTTTATCTTTGGTTATACATTTCTCTCTATGTGTTTAAGACCAAGCAGATAGCCAAAATTTAAACAAGAATTAATTTTTGAGGTCACTAATGGCTCTCCAAAGGAGACTTTAGGGACTCAGGATTAGCCCTATAGCTTATTGGTGTTTTCTGTCTGTTAAAGGAGCCAGGGGTGTGCTAGACAAGTTTTCCCTTCTTTGGGGAGCCAGGAGGACTGATTTTCCCTCAATTGTGACTCTCTTGTTTCAGACTGTACAACAATTTTTTTTGTTTGGGTCTCAGTATCCTCCCTGATCAGGAAGACAGGTGACTTACCAGGGGGCCAGTGTAGAAGTGTCCCATCTTCTCCAGGCCTCATGACCTGGGAGCACAGGCCAAAATATTGGCCTTTTTGTTCCCATGATTCCAATTGGCTTTGGCTTATACATAAGTGATTAATACACTTAAAAAGGAAGTTACACCAGCCTGGATGTATGTACATATAGAGCACATTTGGTTACTGAAATAGAATTAAAGAATGGCACAAGAGCTTCTTAAAATCATTTTGTTCAACCTCTTAAAATTTTGTTGTCTTGTGGCATCATAAGCCATATCTGAGGGACAGAAAGTAGGCATATAGCCTTTAAATGTCTAATAATTATAAATACAAGCAGAACCTGTTATCAGTCTTGAAAATACTTCAAATTTAGACAATTAATTTAACCTAGAAATTGTCAGAAAAGGACAAGTAAGGCAGTACAAAGTCTTAGCATCTGTGTTTGAAAACATCTTTGATTAGTTCAGGCACCTGAGTGGGTACTAATTACCCAGGGAGCGTTGGAAACAGAACCACAGAGCTTGAAATTATGTCTCTCAGATAAGGACCATTGTTTGAGCATGAGGCTGTACCCTAAAGTAGAGAATGTGTCTGAAGAGTTAATTTTGTTATAAGCACTGGATTTTAGTTGCCAGAAATGAGACAGTTACTTTACATACAAAAGAGCACAATTTGGTCTTTGTTGAGCCAAAACAGCTAAGCTCTAATACAACCCTAGACAAATCTGTTTTGAAAGAAAAAGATACCATTTGACAAGCAATAATTTTAGCTTAATATTAATAGCCATTGACTTTATGTACCATAGAAATGTTTATTAACATAAAACAATTTTATGTTTTACCCATGACTTAAATTTGATAAAGCTTAAACAAGCTATGCCAACATAAAGGTTATAGTGACTGAAATTAAGTCACTTAAACCTAAGTGATTAAATCTAGTTATGACTGTTCAGTAGAATTGGAATAAAACAGAATGTACCTTTAAATTCACAATGTCTTTAGGGATGAGTACCTCATCTTTGGAACTTAACACTCATACGTTAATCTTTATCTTAAGACTCAGTTTCTCCAATAGTTAAAACCTTGACTAATAGAGGAACCTAACTTACTTTACAAGAGTCTTAAAGCTAGTTTTTATAACTCTTAAGCCATAACAAATTAGCATCAATGAGCTGTTGATGAGTGAGGCCTTATCCATAAGATTCAGTTTCTCTGATTAAAACCTTGGCATCAGGTAAACATATTTTAGATTTTATCCAGTGAAATGCCCTTCCCTGAGCAACTTTAATTACTATCATTATGTCCTCTTATCTAATGTTTTTACCTTGATATACACTTTAGGTGAGCCTGATGCTTGTTTAATGTAAGTAGTTTGTATTCAGTTTACCTATTTGACCTCTTTAGGCCTCCTTTTTTTTCCTTCTTTTTTTTTTTTTTTTTTTTTTTTGGTTTTTAAGGTAGGGTCTCACTCTAGCCCAGGCTGACCTGGAATTCATTATGTAGCCTCAGGGTGGCCTAGACCTCATGGTGATCCTCCTACCTCTGCCTCCTGAGTGTTGGGATTAAAGGCGTGCGCCACCATGCCCACCAGGGCCTCTCATTTTTGACTCAGAAAGTTAAGAGGTCCTCTCAGATCTGAAACATCTGCACATGCCTCCTATGCAGACATACCAGGAGCCCAAGCAGGGAAGGGGCTCATTACAAAAACAGGGTCCCACTTTGGTTCCAGATTCTCCAAAGGGGTGAAGTTACATTATTTAAGGACCCTCTGTTTGGAGTGGGGCTTTTATAGTCCTAACTGAGCTAACATCTTCATGTCTAAAGCATAGCATATCTAAGCTCCAGAACCCTCATGAATTAGCTTTTAATCCTTCATGCCAGGATGTGGAGGTGTGGGAAGGGACTCACAGAAACAAGTGAATCCTCTTTGGAGTGATGTTAGTAACAACCCAGCCGTTTTCCCCTGGTACCCTCTGTCTAGAGTGGGGCTTTTTCTGTCCACTCTCAGGTTTTACTTTAACTCTGAAAATGGCTTCTACATACAGACATCCAGAGATCAATGGGGAATTGGCTCATTACTACAATCTGGCTGCACTTAGTGCCAGACTGCTCACTGGGGTGAAGCTGAACTATTTGGGTTCCCTCTCCTTAGAGTGGATTCTCTGCTGGCCACCCTTAGACAACCCCTTGTGTCTGAAAGTGCTTTAGCAAACTCAGAACATGGCTATCAATCCTCCAAGTCTCTGGGTGCAGATGCATAAGTACTGATTTAGGATCAGTCCCATAGGTTAGCTCCCTTTTTGGTGCAAGTCCTCAATGAGGCAGCGACTGAGTTGTTGGGACCTCTCTGGTATGGGACTTCAGTGCCCCACTCCTGGCTCTCATCTTGACTCAGAAACTGACCTGGCCCTCAGTGTTGCAAAACCTCTGAAAATGGCACTTGTAAATATACTTCTTAGGGACAAAGGTGGCAAAGGGAATCATTGAAACAAGTAGGTCCCTGTTTGGCACAACAGTAATCACAGGGGCGCCCCCAAAGCTAGTCCATCTTCACTGGGGGAATGGTCCACAAATGGTCTATATAAACCATTACATTGGGTTCTTCAGAAAACAAAACTCTCTGGTGGCAGAGTGAGGATTTCTGCCCCAGAGCCACTTGTGCTGGGACTGCTGAAATCACTTACAATGGGGCTGCTCATCCAGGCAGCAGACAAGATGGTTCCTATACACAGAATCCCCTTAGAAAGCCAGGGTAAATGTCTCATGACCACTGGGCCTCATTTGGTGTCGGGCTGACCACAGGGACAAAGATTCAGCATTTGAGGGTACTCTATCTGGAAAGGACTTCTCTAGGCCATCTTCAGGTCTCACCTTGACTTTGAAATTGCAGCAATGCCTTCTAAGCTCCAGGAACCTCATAAAAATGGCTCTAAATACCACAAGTCCAGGATGTGGATGCAGAAGGGTGGGGAAGGATTCATCCCTGCAAGTGCTCAATCGTCCTTGTTTGATGTAGTGCCCCCAACAAGCGTGCAACTGTATTACCTGAGGATCCTCTATGTAGAATGTTCCTTTGTCATGATGAGGTCTTTCAGTCTGCAAAGGATACTGGCCTCTGGCCCAGAAATCCCCAAGATAAAATCTATGTACTGTCCAGAGTGATGAAGGGGCCAGGGGACTCATTCCAACAAATCAAACCCCTTTTGTTGCAGGGAAGTCAACAAGTTTGCATCTGGGTTACTGGGCCAGACTCTGTGGGCTGGGGCTTCTGTAACCCACTCCCAGCTCCTATCTTGACTCAGAAAGCAATTTGGCCTCCTCTGCTCGGAAACATCTGAAAATGGCTCCTAAGCACACAGTCCCCAAAGATGGAGGGAGCAAGTGGATCATTCCAAGGAGTAATCCCCTGTTGGGTATAGTTCACAGAGGCCCAGCTTTATTATTTGGGGACTCTTTATTTGGAGTCCGGCTTCTGCAGCATACATTCCAGGCTTACTTTAACCTTGCAAAATATCTGGCTTTCTCTGCTCCAGGAACCTCTTGAAATGGCTCCCACAAGTAGGGTCCCTGGAGACTGAGCAAGAGACTCCTTATAAGAAATATATGCCAGTTTGGCGCTGGGATGTCCATCATAGTAAAGCGGAATCATTCGGGACCCTTCTACCTTGAGTGGAACTTCTCTGGTCTACGCTCAGCTTTCAACAAGACTCTGCCCCATTTTGGTGCCAGGCTGTCCACAGAGGTGCAGTTGCATTTTTTGGTGTCCTGTGAGAGGGGGAAGGGAAGTCTCTGGCTGTGACAGAAGCCAGAAAGGTGAGCTTTGAACCACCGCCCCCCCGCAGGCTTGACATCTGACAGCTGGCAGCCATTGAAATGCCATCAGCACAAATTGCCTCCCTGAGACTGGCTAGCCTCCCCCTTCCCACCAGATTGCTAGCAGCCACAAGTCACAATATGCTGCTCATCCTCTTCCTGCTTCTGAGAGTTCCCAGGTCTGCCTGAGTTCCCGACACCCCCCAAATCTGTTTGTTTTGGGTTCTGCACATAATTCTGCTCTGTAGGGTGTTCCTGGAGCTAGGACCAGATTCTACTCTTGGCACCGGCACCCAGACTTGTGCTCAGTGTTTGCATTGGTTTCTGACCGGGAGACAGACCGGTAACTCTTGGCTCACATTCCAGTGCCTCTGGCTGTTGCTTGGAAAGCACCCCTGCTTCACCTCTGACAAACATGACTCTCGCTTCAGTAGAACCTCTCAGCTGGTATTGTGAGACCAGTCATGGGTATAGAGCTGTGACACCCAGTGAAACCCCTCTTGGCTAGCATGCAAAGGTTTTGCGCTGAAACAATTCAAGACAAGCTCTAGGTGAGTATCGTGTGGCCTGCCAAGATTAGAGCAGTAATCTTCCACCTTTGCTGCCTCTCGTTTGGTAACCCACTGCCTCTAAAAGCCCAGAGTCTAGAGGTGTCATTACTACCTTTGTCCCTAATCAGTTGTGAAGCTGCTACCTCTGAGTGCCAAGATTATATTCAAATTGTATTTCCATGTAAACACACTTCTTCTCTTTTGCTCACCAATCACTGTGTGGCTGTGCATTCTATTCTTCAGGTGGGCAGACAAGAATGCCAAAGTCTCTATTGTTTAATCTCTACTCTGAGTGAGATATCTGCAGTCCACCCTCAGCTCTCATTTTGACTTTCAAAGCATGACATGTCTCTGTAAGCTCCATGAACCTCAAAACATGGCTCCAAGTCCCACATACTTCTATATTATGCACGAGGGATGGTGGGGAGGGGCTGATTTCTATAAACTAGCCTGGTTTGTTACAGTGAGCACTAGAGTGCTCCTGAGCTTTCGAACTTCAATGTCTCATGTAATTCTCCATTCAAACAGTCTTCAATGTCTTCAGGTTTCTCTCACATTTTCTTTAGATTTTGTTGATTGTCCAAATTGTCTTTTGTAGTTTTTCAGGGTTAAGTTTGGGAGTACAAGTCAGCTATATCAAGTTGATACTCACATTGACTAATACACATGTCACTGACTGTAATTTTAAAAGAATTCACTTGTTTAATATATTTTTCCTTGCTTAATATGGCACAATACTTTATTGATCTATCAGTAAACGCCCATAGGTGTCTGCATTAATACCTTGTTTATTTTATTTATTTAATTTATTTTTGGTTTTTCGAGGGAGGGTCTCACTTTAGCTCAGGCTGACCTGGAATTGTCTATGTAGTTTCAGGATGGCCTCGAACTCACGGTGATCCTCCTACCTCTGCCTCCCGAGTGCTGGGATTAAAGGCATGCACCACCATGCTCGGCTAATACCTTGTTTATTTTTATCAGGCTTCTTGTCAAGTCATGTTTGGATTTGATACTGTTGTAAATGCTATACTTCCTCCATCATGTTCTAATTCTGTATTACTTTTGTGTAGTGAAGTTTGTGATTTCACTATAATGTGCTTCATACATTTTATGAGTCCTTTATTCATTTTAATATTGCACGTATCTGTTCATTTAAACTTTTTAAGATATTGTCACCAGATATATTTTCCATATTCATATCTCTTACTTGGAATTCATAGTAGTACTGACTGTGTGGCCCAGTGCAATTTCATTTATTTATTTTTGATATATATACATATATATGCATGCATATGTGTGTATGCATTATGTGTACGGGTGTGTGCATGTTTGTTTTTGTATGTATGTGTGCACATGTGTGCTTGTGTGTGTGGAAGCCAAAGGTCAATGTCAAGTTTCACCCTCAATTGTCCTCCTCACTGTTGCTTGAGACAGGGTCTCTCACTGAACCTGCAGACCATCTGCTTCAGCTACGCTAGCTAGCCAGCAAGCCCACGGACCCCTTGTCTCTGCCTCCCCAGCTCTGGGGTTATGTGCTTTGGGTATGGGGATCTGAACTCGGGTCCTCATGATTGTGCAGCAAGCGCTATACTGACTCAACCATCTCCCTAGCCCTTTTGAACAGAAGTGATAGCATATATTTGAGTCCCTGTTTTTTTAATGGTGTGTGTGTGTGTGTGCACATGCGTGTGTGTATGCATGTGTGTTCATGAATGGAGCACACATGTAACTCAGTGTACAGGTGAAGGTCAGAGATCAACTTTTGGGTGTTGGTCCCCACATTCCACCTCATAGGAGGCAGAATATCCTAGTTTTGCTCACTGCTCCATCCAACAGGATAGCTGGCCCATGAGTTTTGGGCAGATTCTCTTGTCTCTGCCTCCTTTCTTGAGGTAGGCACCTTGAGATTACAGATATTAGCACTACAGCACCCAACTTTACATGGGTTCTGAGGGTCCCAACTCAGATAATTGTCCACTAAGCCATCTCCCTAGGGTCTGTCCCTGGCTTTAAAGGGAATTATGACATTTCACATTTAAGTATTTTTGTTATAAATTTTAGAAAATGAAAGTTGTATTCTAGTGTTAGTTTACCCTTTGTTTTATTACCAGGAGATTGTGTTGAATTTATTTGAAAAGCTTTTTGGTTGCCATTGACATGATCAAATTTTTTTTAACATTGTAATTTGTATAGGGAATTAAAGTGAAACAATTTCTAATGTCAAATTATATTTTATCCCTTAGACACAGCCTGCCTGTTAATTTGATTTACTACTGTAGTAGGCAGCTTCAGGTCACTGAGATGAATATCCAGACCAGACACAGTTATGGAGGAAGGGACTTATTGAAGCTTACAGATCCAGGGAAAGTTCCATAATGGCAGAAGAAGCTGGCCCTCTTTCACAGGACCAAGCAGGAAAAGAAAAGGCCACAAACCAATAAAAGAAAAAAATCCCAAATGCCACACCACAACAAACACACTTAAGAAAACTCTAGGCACTTTGCATATCTTTAGTCTGGGCTAGAACCTAAGATCCACCCAGTGATACCTCCTCCAGCTAGAAGGCTGGAGATACAAACTACAAACTAATAAAACATTGAATATATTGGGAGTCATCTAATCAAACTACCACATTCTGTCCCTGCCCCCCCATAGAATCATAACCATCTCACATTTTAAATTGTATACAGTCCAATTTCAAAGGTTCCCACAGTCTTGACCAACTTAAGATAGTTCCAAAGTCCCAAGCCTCCTCTAAGATTTAAGATTGTCTCTTAGCTGTGAGCCCTGTAAAGTCAAACAAGTTATATACCTTCAATATATAAAGGTACAGAGTAAACATTTTCATCTGCTAAAAGGCATAACAGGGAGAGACAAGAACAATACAAACTCAACAACCATCAAGCAAACATCAAACTTCTATAGTTCAAATCCAATATTGACTGACAATATCCTGGATTGTCTAATTCCACCCCATCCAGCTGGGGTGAGTAGCTAGGGAAAACTTCCATTCTTAGCCAAGAGCCTTCATAGTAGCCCTTGCACCGTACTGGTATATCCCAAACCTCTTCAGGTCTCCATGCAAACCACAGTCCATCTTCCAAAGGCTCATCCAGCCTATTCATGAGGGTCATCCCTCCTTGCCTATGTGCCACATATCAGCAGTGGCTCCTGAAACCGTGTGCATTTCATGACCACTCCAGGCATTTTTTTATGCTTCCAAAACCAATACCAGGTGTACAGGACACACCAATATTCTTAATTTAGGAACAAAATCAATCATGACTTTGAAAAAGAGGTTTCTGCTCCAATCAACTCTTCAAACTACCACAAGTATTATAATGATTATTCTGCTAAAATATTTAGAATATTTGTGGTTATGTGGGAGAGTTTGGCTGAAGTATATTTTTATTTGCTTCTTTCATCTAATATTGAAATGAAGAAAGGTTGGCCTGGCTTTTGATTTGTGCTTCTCTCTCTCTGCTGGGACCTGTGAAGGCAGGCCAGCTTCTGGCATTTATGGAACTTCCCTTGGATCCGAAAGCTTCAATAAATATCCCTTCCTCGATAACTGTGCCTAGTCTGGAGGTTCATCTCAGTGAACCTGAAACTGCTTGCTACAGATGGTCATAACTGTTAAAATCCATCCTGGGAGACTTGTGTTAAAGAGGGTGGTGTAGGAACCACACCAAAGCAGCCTAGAGAAGGAGCCAAAAGAAAAGAAAACAGCAAAATAAACTCTTCTACTAAAAAGTGAGGTGTATATGACCTACCTAAATTAAATCAAGATATGATTAACCACTTAAATAGACCTATAGCAAGTATGGCTATCCAAGCAGTTATCAAAACATCTACCAACTAGCTGGGCGTGGTGGCACACACCTTTAAACCAAGCACTTGGGAGGCAGAGGTAGGAGGATTGCTGTGAGTTTGAGGCCTCCCTGAGACTGCATAGAGAATTCCAGGTCAGCCTGGACCAGAGTGAGACCTTACCTCAAAACAAACAAACAAATCTCCCAAGTAAAATAAGTCCAGGCTCAGATGGATTCACCAGTGAATTTTACCAAACCTTCAGGGAAGAAATAACACCATCGCTTCTTAAACTTTTCCATAAAATAGAAAAAGAAGGAATCCTACCAAACTCCTTCTACGAAGCCAGTATCACCCTGATACCAAAATCAGGCAAAGATAGAACAGAAAAAGAAAATTACAGACCAATCTCCCTCATGAACATAGATGCAAAAATTCTCAACGAAGTATTGACAAACAGAATACAAGAATATATCAGAAAGATCATTCATCCCGAACAAGTAGGCTTATTCCAGAGGTGCAGGGATGGTTCAACATATGAAAATCGATAAATATAATACATTGTATAAATGAATTGAAGAATAAAATTCACATGATCATCTCATTAGATGCAGAGAAATCATTTGACAAAATCCAACATCCCTTCATGATAAAAGTCCTACAGAGTCTTGGAATAGAAGGAACATATCTCAACATAATAAAGGCTATTTTTGACAAGCCTACAGCCAACATAATACTAAATGGAGAAAAACTTGAAGCTTTTTCCACTAAAATCAGGAACAAGACAAGGGTGTCCACTGTCCCCACTTTTATTTAATATAGCACTGGAAGTCTTAGCCATAGCAATAAGGCAAGAGACACACATAAAAGGGATACACATTGGAAAGGAAGAGATCAAGTTATCTTTATTTGCAGATGACATGATTCTATACATAAAGGACCCTAAAGACTCTACCAGCAAACTGTTAGAGCTGATAAAAACCCTATAGCCATGTAGCAGGATACAAAATAAACACACAAAAATCAGTAGCCTTCCTATATGCTAACAACAAATACACAGAGGATGAAATCAGAGAATCACTCCCATTCAGAATTACATAAAAAAATAAATAAAATACCTTGGAATAAACCTAACCAAGGAAGTGAATGATTGCTACAATGAAAATATCAAAACACTCAAGTGAGAAATTGCAGAAGATACCAGAAAATGGAAAGACATCCCTTGTTCTTGGATCAGAAGAATCAATATTGTGAAAATGGCAGTCTTACCAAAAGCAATCTATGCATTTAATGCAATCCCCATCAAAATTCCAATGGTATTCTTCATGCAAATAGAAAAAATAATACAAAAATTCATTTGGAAGCATAAAAACCTCTAATATCTTAAACAAATTTGAGCAACAAAAATAAGGCTGGTGGTATCAACAAACCAGTTTTAACCTATACTACAGAGCCAAAGTAACAAAAATAGCATGGTACTGGCACAAAAGCAGATATGTAGATCAATGGAATAGCATAAAGGACCAGATGTAAGTCCAGGTAGCTATAGTCACCTGATCTTCAACAAAAATGTCCAAAACATTCTTTGGAGAAAAGACAGCCTCTTCAGCAAATGGTGCTGGGAAAACTGGATATGTATTGGTAGAAGGATGAAAATAGATCCTTATCTCTCTCCAGGCAAAAGAATTAAGTACAAATGGATCAAACACCTTAATATCAAATCTGAAACTCTGAAACTGCTAGAGGAAAAAGTAGGTGAAATCCTTCAACATATTGGTCTTGGCAAAGACTTTCTAAATAAAACCGCAATTGCTCAGGCAATAAAACCACAGATTAACTGCTGGGACCTAATGAAATTGTAAGTCTTTTGTATGGTAAAAAACACTGTGAATAGAGCAACGAGACAACCTACAGAATGGGAGAAAATCTTTGCCACCTATACATCTAATAGAGGATTAATATCTAAGATATACCCAGAACTCAAAGCATTAAATAATAAAAAATCAAACAACCCAATTAACAAATGGGCTATGGATCTAAATAGAGAGTTCTCAAAAGAAGAAACACAGATAGCATATAAACACCTAAAATTTTTTTTGATATCCCTAGTCTTCAGAGAAATGAAGATTAATACTACACTGAGATTCCATCTCACTCTTGTCAGATTGGCTACCATCATGAAAACAAATGAACATTACTGCTGGTGAGGATGCAGAAAAAGAGGAACCCTTCTACACTGTTGGTGGGAAGGAAATCTGGTCCAGCCATTGTGGAAATCACTGTGGAGGTTTTTGAGACAGCTAAAAATAGATCTAAAGGTATATACTATGCTCACCAAACTGCCCAGTAAGCTCTTCTCTTAATGTTCATACCCATATCTTAATGCTACTCTCACTTTTTCCTAGAGAACCTTCTCTTTTCTGATGGCAGCGACCTTGGGATGACTCATAAAGCTCCATGGTACTGACAAGAAGTGACAGAGGAGTGAGTGTTCAGCACTGAAACATCTTTATCACACCTTCCAAGGCTCAGGGTCCATTGCTGAAGAGGTGGCGGAAAGAATGTAACAGCCAAAGGAAGGGTAGGACTCCTTACAACGTGCTCCCTCCAGACACAAAATGGCCTCACAGTGCCTGACACTACCTACACAAGACCAGCATAATAGGAAGCAAAGATCATGACATCAAAATAAAAGAGAGACTGATTGAGAGGGGAGGGGATATGATAGAAAGTGGAGTTTCAAAGGGGAAATTAGGGGGAGGGAGGGAATTACCATGGGATATTGTTTACAGTTATGGAAGTTGTCAATAAAAAATATTAAAAAGAAAGGTTGGCTTGGAAAAATGAATGAAGTATAAATCTCTTTGTATGCTTTGGAAGAGTTTGCATATGGTGGTAATTTATTTTTCCATAGCCATTTCGTAGAACTAACCTCAAAAACTCCCTTGTCTTGGAACATGTGATGGTGACTTGAGTTTTATGTATATTTTTGTTGTATATTCTTTGATCAAATCTTTAAAAGATCAATTTCACTAGGAATTTCTAATTTAATAATAGGTTGATAGGTATATATTTATAAAATATTTTACATATATGGTATATGCACATTGTGTGTGTGTGTGTGTGTGTGTGTGTGTGTGTGTGTGTGTGCGTGTTGCTAAGGATCAAAGCCAGGGCCTTATGCATGCTAAATTATTATAGGAAAATATTTTTGTAAAGATGGTCTCACCTATTTACATGTCTTGATTTTGGAATGATTTGAAGCTTATCCAAACATACTTAAATCCAATGTAATTATATTTCCTAAAACCTTGCATAAGTATTTGTTGAATTCTCAGCTATTTTTCAGGTTTACCTGACAGTTGTGTATTTTAAAAAATTGGTTGGGCTGTAGAGATGGCTTAGTGGTTTAGGCACTTGTCTGTGAGGCCTAAGAACCCATGTTCCATCTCTCTCCAGATCCCACCTTAGCCAGATGCACAAAGGTAAGGCAAGTGCAAGGTCACACATGCCCACTAGGTGGCGCAAGCATCTGGAGTTTGATTGCAGTGGTTGAGGCCCTAGCACACCGATTCTCTCTCTCTCTCTCTGTCTGTCTGTTTTTAAAAAATTGGCTTATCTTGGACTGGAGGCCCACTCCATGGGAAGGGAATACATCCCTGATACTGAAAACTTAAAACAGGGGTAGGCATAAGCCCTAGGGGTGTAATGTCTGTTGTTGTCTGGCCAAATGTATATACTATGCTTACCAAACTGTCCAATAAGTACTTCTGTTAATTTTCACACCCTTATATTAATGCTACTCTCACTTTTGGTTGAGAATCTTCTCTTTTCAGATGGCAGTGACCTTGGGACGACTCAGAAGGTATCATGCTGATGGAAAGAAATGACTGCAGTGCTCAGTACTGCAATATCTGTATCACACCTTCCAAGGCTCAGGGTCTAATGCTGAAGAGGTTGCGGAAAATATGTAAGAGCCAAAGGAAGGGCAGGACTCCATACAACATGCTCCCTCCAGACACAAAATGGCCTGGATAGCCATGGTCTCACAGTGCCTGATACTACCTGCACAAGATCATCATAAGAGGAGGAAAAGATCAAGACATCAAAAGTAAAAAAGAGACTGATTGAGATGTGGAGGGGGTATGATGGAGAGTGGAGTTTTGTGGTGGTTTGATTCAGGTGTCCCCCATAAACCTAGTTGTTCGGAATGCTAGGTTCCCAGCTGATGGAGATTTGGTAATTAATGCCTCCTGGAGGGAGTGTATTGTTGGGGGTGGGCTTATGGGTATTAAAGCCAGTTTCCCCATGCCAGTGTTTGGCACACCCTCCTGTTGCTGTGTCCCATCTTATGTTGGCCAGGGGGTGATGTCCACCCTCTGCTCATGCCATCGTTTTCCCCTGCCATCATGGAGCTTCCCCTCGAGCCTGTAAGCCAAAATAAACCTCTTTTTCCCAGAAGCTGCTCTTGGTTGGGTGATTTCTACCAGCAATGCAAACCGGACTGCAACAAGTTTCAAAGGGTTAAGTGGGGGAAGGGAGGGTATCAGCATGGGGTATTTTTATAATCATGGAAGTTGTTAATAAAAAATTTAAAAAATTGGCTTATCTGACTCAGATAATTATGTAATGATGTAACCATTTATGTAATGATGTAAATATGATTTAATCATTGCAAATATTTGATATGTCCTTTAAGTTGGTTATAATTTCTAATTCCTCCTGCCATCACTTATTTCTCATTCCAATTAGATGAATTAAATAAAGAAGCCTGTTTTCTGTCCAGTTTTCCATAGGCTGGGATTTACTGAATGTATCACTTACAGTTTCCTAAATTTTTCAAGCCTTAAACTTTCTCACACTATGAAGCATACAAAACTTATTTTATTTTATTGTTTAAAAGATTTGTTTATTTATTTACAAGGGGGGGGGGGAAGAGAGGGAGAGAGAAACAGCCAGGCTTCCTGCTGCTGCAAACAAACTCTAGGTGCACGCACTGCTTTGTGCATCTGCTTTTATGTGGGTACTGGAGTATGGACCCTAGGCCAGCAAACTTGGCAAGCAAGCACCTTTAACTACTGAGCCATTTCCCCAGCCCTTATTTTATACAGATCATGGTCCTAGCCTTAGTATCAACCTTTTGTATGAGGCATTTGACTTCCTTTTATCTGCTGATTGTTTTAGAAACTTAGGTATCAGTCCTAGGTAGGCTTATTACTACTGAAGTTGTTACTTGTAGGCTCTCTAAGCTTATGAAAGTTTATATACATACATACATACATACATACATACATACATACATACATACATATATATCCATAACAGTATCCTCTTTGTCCCCTCTCACCCACCCCATTCCCCTGAGGACCCAGCTCATTCAAGGTAGTTCTTTCCGTTTCCTTGTTTCATTCTGCATCCTCCTCTGCCCTCTATGAAATAGTATTAATGGGCTCAGAACAGTGCAAGTCGTGTGGAGGCTATCAGGAACCACTGTGGGGTCATGAATGCACCAGCCAGATCATGTCTAAAAGACAATTCGTCACAGTACACCTTCTCACCCTGCGGTTCAAACATTCTTTCTACCTCCTCTTCCATAATGTTTCCTGAGTTATAGAAGGTTTGATAGACATCTCATTTAGTATTGAGCTCTAAACCACCTCCAGTTTTGCACTGCCACGAGTGTTGTGTCTCCTCAAGTGTCTAGCGCCATCTCTGTAGAGAAGGTTCTCTTAACTAGCAGGGACAGCAGCTTCCTCATGTTTCCTGGGCCTTGCAGGAGAGAAAGAGATGGCTCATACAGTGCCAGGCATTCAGCTTCCTCTTCTTGTCATTTTGATGAATCTTAGTCTCCCCATATTTGCTGCTTTTAAAAAGAAGATTCTAAACAAAAGTGAGAACAGCAGTAATCAAAGGGGATAAACACATCCATTTAGAAGGCTATTTATTTATTTATTTATTTATTTATTTACTAAAGAGAGAGAATGGGCACACCAGGGCCCCTAGCCACTGAAAACAAACTCCAGATGCAGGAGCCAGCTTGTACATCTGGCTTATGTGGGTACCGGGGAATCAAACGTGGGCCCTTAGGCTTTGCAAACAAGGACATTAACTGCTAAGCCATTACTACTCCAGGCCCAGAAGGCATTTTTAAAAAAATATTTTTGTTCATTTTTATTTATTTATTTGAGAGTGACACAGAGAGAGAGAGAAACAGGCAGATAGAGAGAGAGAATGGGTGCGCCAGGGCCTCCAGCCACTGCAAGCAAACTCCAGATGCGTGAGCCCCCTTGTGCATCTGGTTAACATGGGTCCTGGGGGATTGAGCCTCGAACCAGGGTCCTTAGGCTTCATAGGCAAGAGCTTAACCACTAAGCCATTTCTTCAGCCCCCAGAAGGCTGAATGAACCTCTTATCTACCTTTTATTTAGTATTCATTGGTGTACATTAATTGTATATATGGATGAGTTGAATTATACAAGTGTTTTGGAATATTTTCCTCCATTTTGTGACTTGACTTTTCAAGTCTCTTTGCATTGTTTTACACAAATCTGTTATTTTTAAACATGATAAGTTGAGAAAAGTTTCAAAACATTTATCTAATATGATAGAATAGGGAGAGAGGCAAGAAAATGTAATGGGAAGGTATAATGATCAAAATACATTATGCACATATGTAAAAATAGTCAGTGAAAAGATAACAAAACTAGCCAGGTGTGGTGGCACACACCTTTAATCCCAGCACTCAGGAGGCAGTGGTAGGTGGATGGCCATGAATTCGAGGTCACTCTGAGACTACATAGTGAATTCCAGGTCAGCCTGAGCTAGAGTGAGACTCTACCTTGGAAAAAAATAAAGATAACAAAACAGGGTGCATATTATCACATATTTATTTTCAAAATATTGCTATAAGCACAGTTATGTCTTAGTTTGAGGGAGAGATCCTGAAGTCTCAGACCAGTTAAAGGTCTATTGGAAATTTTCTAGGCCCACTCTTGGGAAGGCCCAGATGTGCTCAGAGAGGGTAATTAGTCTCAGTAGGTCATTAGAATTTTCCTAGTCTATGTTTTCCAACACCAGGGATCAAATCAAAGCCTCTTTGTACCAGAACTGCTTTCTAGTGTGGGGTTACATCACTAGCCTCAGTTGGGTTTTTTTTTTTGGGGGGGGGTTGAGGTAGGGTCTCTCTCTAGCCCAGGCTGACCTGGAATTCACTATGTAGTCTCAGGGTGGCCTCAAACTCACTCTACCTCTGCCTCCTGAATGCTGGGATTAAAGGCACCATGCCTGGCTTGGCCTCAGATTATTTGTATGTATTTTTTTGCTGTTATAAGATCTGACCTTACCAGTAACCATGCATGCATGAGACATTGCATATATGTTGGTAGACCTTTGTACTGAATTGTGAGTAGGAAAATATTTATAGATTAAAGTATATTTTCCCCCATTTCTTTTTTAGACAAACTTGGTAGTATATTAATGACTTACTTTCTAAAATACTGTTCACTTGATATTTGTTAGGTATTCGTACTCAAGGTTGTTTATTATATTACTTTTCATTTTAAACTCTCTAATGCATTTCTGTCCCTTATTCTATCCTCTCATGCCTATTTTAGTTTTATTTCTAGAGACTTGCCAGAGGTATATATTGATTTTTAAGAAGTACTTGGAAGGGGGGGCGTGGTGGCGCACGCCCTTAATGCCAGCACTGGGAGGCATAGGTAGGAGGATTGCCGTGAGTTTGAGGTCAGCCTGAGACTCCATAATGAAATCCAGGTCAGCCTGGGCTAGAGTGAGACCCTACCTCGAAAAAAAAAAAAAAAGAAGTACTCGGATAGTTCATACTATTTTTTCAAAAATTTTAAATATTTGTATATATTTATTTACCAGAAGAGAGAGAATGGGTGCTACGTGGGTAGTAGGAAATCAAACCCGGCCATTAGATGTTGTAAGCAAGTGCCTTTAACCACTGAGCCATCTCTCCAGCCCTCAATTTACTCTGTTTACACATGAAGATCTCCTTGTCTTTCAAATTTCTGTATTCACATATTTTATTTTCTGATTTATTCTCAGAAGTTATTCAGACACATAGTGTTATTTTCAAGTTCATGTTTGCACATGAATATATGTCTGTCTGTATGTATTTATCTATCTTCATTATCATTATCATCATTCATTTCTAGTACCTAGTTTATTACATGCAATTTTACTTTTGTAATCCACTATAGTACAATATTATGGCTTAGGGGCTGGAGAGATGTTTCAGTGGTGAAGGCCCTTGCCTGCAAAGCCTAATGACCTGTATTTGATTGCTCAGTACCCATGTAAAGCCAGATACACACAAGTGGTGCATGCATCTGGAGTTTGTTTGTTTGCAGCTGCTGGAGGCCCTGGCATGTCCATCCTTTCTGTCAGTCCCTCTTCTCTCTCTCTCTCTTTCTGCTTGTAAATAAATAAACAAATATATCTTTAATTTTTTTAAAAATTATTATGGCTTGTATGATCTTTGTTTAAAGAAACTAAAGAATGTTGAGTGTCCCCCTGCATGATCACCTTCTTAAAATATCCCATCACCTTTGTGTGCATGTATAATGTTTGAGTGCAAAGGTCTAACTCTCCATCATCTATTATCTAAAACACTAATGAACGGAAAGCACTCAGTGGATTCTCTTTTTTATAACTGCCCTAGTTTAGGTGACTCGGGCTGGGAACTGCGTAGCTTTACTTCATCCGTCTCAACCTTGATCCCACTGTGCTGCTCCTCCACTAGCCCAGGATGATTGTCTTCGTCTACGTGTTTTCATGCTGTAGCTGGGACATATTTGTTCCAGTCACAGGAAGTGAGAGAGAGCTCACCCATGCTTTCATATCACCAGTGCATAACTATTACACGCCATTGTCATTTGCACTCAGTTCTGGAGAATTTAGACACTAGGGCTCACCTAGGTGTAAAGAAGGCCTGAAATAGAGTCTACTTGAATGGCCAAGTCTGACACTTTATGCTCTTAGACAGAAATGAATTCAAAAGTATTAAGTGACAGTATTCAAATCTCATGTATTTTAATTACTTGTTTTTCTTCTCAATTTGCCGCTTTATGAGAATTGAACAAACTTTTACAAAAATTTTTTGATCCTGTATGATGATTTCTGCTGCTTCTTTTAGTATGTCATGACTCTACTCTTTTTCTTTTCTTTTCTTTTCTTTAAGATTTATTTTTATTTATTGGCTTGAAACAGAGAGGGGGTGGGAGGGAGAAAGAATGGGCATGCCAGGACCTCCAGCCACTGCAAACGAACTCCAGATGCATGTGCCACCATGTACATTTGACTTACATGGGACCTGGAGATTCTAACCTGGGTCCTTAGGCTTTAAAGGCAAGCACCTTAACCACCAGTCTATTTCTCTAGCCCCCCTTTTTTATCAGGTAGGGTCTTGCTCTAGCCCAGGCTGACCTGGAATTCACTATGTAGTCTCAGGGTAGCCTCGAACTCATGGCAATCCTCCCACCTCTGCCTCCCAAGTGCTGGGAATAAGGCGTGCGCCACCACTCTGGCCTACCATTTTTATTTAATTGATTTTTTAAACAAAAGGTTTGTACATGTAGACCCTTCTCCCACCCCAATTCTGCTGAGAGAGGGTGGAAAGATGAATGTACTTTTAAAGGTATTGAGACAGGGTCTCATTCTGTAGACCAGCCTAGCCTGTAGCTCAGGTTGCCCTCAAACTCACAAAACCCTCCTGCCTCACCCTCCCAGGGATTACAGATGTGAGATGCCATCCCTGGATTCATGAATGTATTTCATATTCATGTTCTGTCCTGCTGCAGTCCTCATTCCAAGCCTTTTTTTAACCTAGCTATGTCCCAGTGACTAATTTCTTCAGAACAGAATATACGTAGCAATGATGTGTACAAATTATGTTTTATGGTGATTTATAAATTCCACATGTTTTACTTAAAAATTTTGAGTAGCTCCCAAAGCTCACATACTGAAGGCTTGACTGTGGCTTCACTACAGACCCCAAAACAGTGGAGCCTACAAACCATAGGCTAAAATCTCTAAAATCACAAGATGAGATAACTCTTTTCTGCTTTTCATTTATCTTAGTTTTTTTTTTTTTTTTTACAGTGACAGATACCTAATCATGCAAAATGTAGCTAGCTAAATTTCTTTTCAAAATAGATCTGACAGTTTCTTTCAATGAGGTATATTTAATTAACATATATATCTAAATCACATATCCTTGATGTAAGTTTTGTATAGTTTGAAATGTAATATCTTCTGATTTACATGGCACACAGTTCATCTATTTAAACTGTATATGTAATTCCATGGTTTTTAACATGCTCACTAAATTATTCAATTACCAGCCTAATTACTTTTAGGATATTTTACCTTCCTCAAAGAAGCTCTGTATTCTTTGATTACTATTCCCTGTCCTATCAAATCCCTGCTAGACTTAGAAGACCATTAACATACATTCTTTATGAACTTGCCAGCTCTTGACATTTCATATAAGTGAGGCTAGGTAGCGTTTTTTGAGATTAGGTTCTTTCATATAGCATAATGCTTTTGAGATCATTTATAGTTCAGTGTTCCATTGGCATTTCTAGTAGTATCAGTGCATGCCTTTGTAACATTGAATGAATGTTTTATAAATACAGGATTTACTTCTTTAATGATTTGTCAACATGTTTCCCTGACAACACTTCATCCTCCCAATGGTAACAGAATTCCAGTGACTGATGGAAACACTACATCTTTGTAGCTCCATCCCAATTCCTCTTTTATTGTGATGCATACCAAATCTGTATAAGTTACAAACTCAACAATATGTTGCTATAATTACTATCCTTCATTTAAAAGAAGCTAAGATTACATATGTATTAATAGTGCATATTATATGAGCTTTCTCATTTGTAATTTGCAATGATCGTGATACAGATTTAAGTTTCCATCTGTTGTTATTCTCTTAATCCAACATAGCTCTGCTTGCACCCATATTCTCTGTATCATTGTTAGCCAAATCTTTTCCATGTTGTAGATTCAACTGCACAACTGCATGAATATTTTCTTAAATTAGTAAAAAGAAAGCATTTATTCAATTGACATTTATATTTACTTAATTTTTTGGTACTTTACACTTTTTGTTGCTTTTTTTGTATTTGTTTTTATTTATTTTTTTGTTTTTGTTTTTTGAGGTAGGGTCACACTCTAGCCCAGGCTGAGCTGGAATTCACTATGGAGTCTCAGGGTGGCCTCGAACTCACAGTGATCCTCCTACCTCTGCCTCCTGAGTGCTGGGATTAAAGGCATGTGCCACCATGCCCAGCCGGTGCTCTACATTTTTGTATGGAATTAAATTGTTTAGGGTCATTTACTTTCAGTCAGGTTACTTCCTTTAGTATCTTTCCAAGTTGGGATTATTGGCAATAACATTTTTCCATTTTAAACATGGGATGTTCACTTTGACAGATACTTTAATGAATATGTGATATTTGTTGATAATTTTATTCATTGAGTATTTTTGACTTTGTCATATCACTATCATCTGACCTCTGTTGTTTCTAATGTAACATAGTTTCTTATTCTTTTTAATACTCTCCTGTGAATAAAGAGCCTTATAGCTCTTGCCTTCAAGACTTTCTCCTTTTCTATGTTTAGCAAAATTTTTCAATGATGCAAATATTGTAGATTTAATTATGTTTATTCTTTTGGACTTTATGAAGTATCTTGAATGTCTAAATTAAAGTTTTCACTAAATTTGGAATGTTGACAGCTGTTAATTACTTAACTATCTTTATTCATTATCTCTCTTCTCTATATTTTATATTATATTTTAATATTTTTATTTTAGAGAGAGAAAGAGAGAGAGGGAGAGAGAGAAAGAGAATTGGTGCACCAGGGCCTCAGCTACTGCAACCGCACACCAGATGCTTATCCTACCTAGTAGGCATGTGTGACCTTGCACTTGCCTCATCTTTGTGTGTCTGGTTTATATGGCATCTGGAGAGTAGAACATGGGTCCTTAAGCTTCACAGGGAAGCATCCCAACTGTTAATCCAACTCTTCAGCCCTATACCTGCTATTTTAATTATGTGCATGCTGATGTGTCTAATTAATTCCCACTTTATCTTAGGGTCTATTATTTTTCTTTATCTTTTCTCTGATTTTCAGATATAATCTCCATTGATCTTCCTTTAAGCTTGCTGGTAATTTTTCTGTTTTGTCAAGACCCTCTCTCTAGTAAAGTTTTTTTTTTTTCACAATTTCCATTTGGTTCCTTTAATGATCATTACTATATCTTATTGATAATCTCTATGTGGTGTTTTGAATATATAGCCCCCAATATATTCAGTTCTTTAGTTTGTAGTTTGCATCTGCAGCCACCTGGCTAGAGGCAGTGTCACTGGGTGGATCATAAGGTGTGGTGGTAGGTTTCAGATTTCAATCTAAAGATATGCAAAGTATGCCTACCTGGAGTTCCTGAAGTAGTATGCTGTGGCTTTTGGCTTTTAGGCTTTTACTTCTCTCTCTGCTTGGACCTGTAAAGGCAGGCCAGCTTCTTCTGCCATTTATGGAACTTCCCCTGGACCTGTAAGCTTCAATAAATATTCCTTTCTCCATAACTGTATCTGGTATGAAAGTTCGTATCAGTGAACCTGAAGCTGTCTGCTACACTCTATTTGATAAGATATTGTCTTTATATCTGCATTTATCATTTTGAAATAAAGAATAGAGGTACTGTAAACTCCTGTACTAAAGTTGGGATGTCCCAGTGCATGGTACCAACATTGGGTGAAGACCTCATTATCTCATGACATCACAGTGGGCATCATATGTTGAACCAGAACAAAGGTCTTTATTTATTTTTTCTAAGTGTGAGAGCATGTAATGACTATGTTGAAGTTTTTGTCTGTGTGCTTCATAATTTTTCTTTTAATCTGGAAAATTGCAAAAAAAAGTATAACTAAGTGACATAATATAGTCCTAGAACTTCAAATTTGTATATTCTCTCTCACCTGTGGATTCTATATTTTAATGACTGTATACATTAAGCAAGGGGGTGTGAGAGTGAGTAGATATGATGAATTGAGATCTGAGACCAGTCGATGGGAACAAGAAATGATGAGAAAGCAAAACAAAGAAAATATGCAGGAGGGAAGCCGAAAGGATAGACATTCCATAATGAATCCTAATTGATCATATGCTGCTAAAAATAAATTGATTTTAAAAAGAAAAAATATATTTCAGCAAGTTTTGGTACTATTCCCATTCAAGAGACTATTATTTTTATTGGATGTTTACTTGTTTAGTGAATGATGGTTCAGTTTGGTGATACTTGTTTACCACACAGTAGGAAACCTCCAGTGTTTCTCCTCAAGGGCACAGTTTGTGGCTTGTGAGCAATGACCTGTCATGACAGTGGATACCTTATTCCCTGCCCACCCGTGTCTCCTCAACCTCTCCTTATCAAAATCTTCTGCTTTGGAGAGTGCTTTTATGCTTACAACTTCCTATAATGTGTCTCAAATGGAGTCCGTTCTCAGTTTAAGGAAGAGCTTCAGCGATTTCTTTATCTTAAACTTTGCTTCTCCTCCTGGTCAAAATATGAGCCATAGTTTTGTGGTTGGTGACAGTGCCAGTGGAATTCTTTCTAAGTAACAGCATTGTGTCATGAACCAGATTCTTATATTTGGAGACAAGCAGGCATGGACTGTAAAAGCCTTGGGTCTGCCTGGCTTGTCCCTCCTGCCATGGGAGCTCTGACTTATGAGCGTGGTTGTGGAACATCTAGCCTTGGTATTTTCAGTGATTCTGCAATAGGGAGGTTGTGTTGGAATGAAAAATGTCAAGGCAATGGTGCTTCTTGGAAGATACCATAGCCTTCAATTGGACAAGGGTGAAAGAAACCCTATATTCTTGGTTGCATCATCCATCTGGAGTGGATTTTCCTTCACATTATGATAGAGAAACAAAGGTAATAGAGTATGAGTCACAGTTCAAATGTCACAGACTCTCCCCATTGTTGCCAAATGCCAGTACAAATTTCCGTTTCGTCAGCTACTGTATACCCATGGGATCATTTCCAGAGATTTTAAATGATTGTCTTAAAAATAAATGTTACCACTTCCGTAAGAAAGTAGCTCTGCAGAGTAAGAAGTGAGACTCCTACAGTGCCATTTGTTACTTAGTTTTAATTTTTATATTTATCTTGTTTTCCATATCATTTTCCTATTTTTGCTGTGATCCAAGTGCCCCTCCACCAAATTCATATGTTGAAACTTAATGACAAACATAACAATATTAAGAGGCAAGCCTTAACTTTCAAAGGTGATCTATTGCTTAGGGTAGAAGGGATTCATGCTGTGTCATATAAAAGGGTTTGGGGAGAGCTGGTGTCTTCTTTTCTTCCACTATATCATGGCATAACATTTGTCCCTTTTCTATGCCCTTCCACACCTTCTGCTTCGTAAGTACACATATATTCTCATCACTTACAACATACTCACACCTTGATCCTGAACTTCCCAGGCTGCAAAGCTGTGAGAAAATTAGCTATGACATTGATACAGTATGTAGTAAGTACTGTGTTAGAGCAATACAATTTAAATAGGGATTTTCTTCTTCCCTTAATTTATAAGACAGTATTGTATCTCTCTCCTTCTCTACAATATGCTGTTTGGAATTTCTATTTATCTCAATTGTGTGACCGACTTCCATAAACTTCTAGAAAATATACTTAAACTTATCCTATCAACATAAACTATCGTGTAAAATTTAGCTTCTCCATCAAATGAAAACTTTTGTTTATTTTCTGTCCATCCCACCTTGCCTGGATTTTCCTGATAATCACTGAACTTTTACTTCAAATCATTGTTTTAAATAGTATACAATTTCAATTTGATATCATATCTCATTGGGTTAAATTTTATTCCCTTGCTGTCAACAACTATGCATTATAAGCTACTTCTATTTTTGCACATTGATAAAGATTCCTTGCTTACTCTAACAAGTGAGGACTCTGAACCTTCTTCAGATCCCATCACTTCATTGTATGATCATGTTTCAGCAAGAACTGCTGCGATTTTCACAAGCACTCCATTCCTCAGTATATGATCATTCTCCATGTCTGATTTGGCTCCTTTGGATTGTGTTTGATAACTGTGCCCTTTCTTCAACAAGAATTCTGTTTGGTCAGGATAGCCATATTCCTCCTTGACCCAATACAGCCTCTTAGTAATTTTCTGATCCTACCCTGCTCCTTGGCTATAGCTTTCCACTTGCCTATGCTATAATCAGTGTTGAGTTTAACCTTCCTGCACCAAAGGATGCCATTGCTATGGTCTCTGAATCTCTCTTGATGGTTCTAAATAAAGTCTTTTACACTCAGAAGCTTTAACAAGCATCAATGAAGAACCATCTCTTAAACAATATTTTGTGTTCCTTTTATTTGGATTATATTTTTCTTTTGCCAAACTATGTCTCATAATAATCATTTTCTTGCCTGTCAATTTCTTGAGGATTATTATCACTGAGAAGGAATTTATTTTGCCTTCATATATAATTTTTATTTTCTGGCTAGGGTACTCTATTTTAAAAATACTTTTCCCTGACGAGTTTATAGATATCACTGAATGAGCTCGGATACCTTGCCTCTTACAAGAGACACTTGGACCCAGTAGTATTCACGTTTTCCAGGCATCTTTCTTTTAGGTACCTTCCTTGGTTGAAAATTATAGCATCTCTCTTTCTACATGGGGTTTGAAAAATAACCTTCAATGTGTCTAGCTGTCTCCTGGGAAGATATTGTTGGTGTTCTAAATATTTCTTGTTTTCCTCCTAGGCACAGGGTGGACTTACTTCCAATCCTCTTGAAGTTACACGCAGCCATGTGACATGTATTGGCAATAAGAAGTTTTGGGGGAGATGAACACTTCCATAAAGAAGCTTTAATAGGGAGGAATCATTTGTCTTTTCTCTTTACAATAGTGACTAAGGAAGCCCACATTGATCTGGTTCCTAAGTACACTCCTTAAGGAAATACATACAGTAAGCAGAGAGCCCCTGTTCCATAACATTGAGCAAACAGTATGAAAAAATGAGTAATTTATTGTGTTAAGTGTCTGATATTTTGAGGTTATTTAATATTGCAGTATAATGTAGTCTATCTGTTCATACTGAAACAAATGTTAATACTGATAAGGGCTGGGGATATAACTCAGCTGGAAGGGTGTGTAACATGCCCAAAGCCTGGGTTCTATCCCAAGCACCACATAAATGTAGACATGGTGATGCCTGTGCATTAGCCGAAAATTCAGGAGATGGTGGCAGGAGGAGCAACAAGGTCATCTTTGGCTATGCAGTGAATTTGGGGCCAGCTTAGGATATATGAGACCCTGTCTCAAAAATAAAAATTTACAAATATAGGGATGGATGGATGGATGGCTTGGTGGTTAAGGTGCTTGCCTGAGAATTCAAAGCACCCAGGTTCTATTCCCCAGGACCCATATAAGCATGATATACAAGATGGTGCATGCATCTGGAGTTCATTTGCAGAGGCTGGAGGCCCTGGTATGCCCATTCTCTCTCTTTCTCCCTCCCTCTCTCTCTCTATCTCAAATAAAAATGAATAAATTAATTAAAACTATATTTTAAAAGGATTTACAATGATAAACAAAAACAGAATTAGTGGCTGGAAGTGGTATATTACTGTAACAAAGCAACCAGCGATGACAACAATGACAGCATTGGTAATAATGCATATGGAGCACTGGCTGAGGTAGCAGACAGATGGGAGTACTGAGTAAACTGTCATCAGGGGCTGGGAGGATGGTGATTCATGCTTTGGAGTGTTTAAATATTTGCTGAATGTGTTGCTTGCATTAAGTTGTAAGTCAGACAGTTTACTTAATGAACGTTTAGCTCCAGAAAGGAGGTGGGAATAGAGAACAGTGGCACTGTGAGTTAGGCGCTTTTGACATTTGCAAAGGTATTACAAGAGCTGAGGACAGAAAAGAAATATGAGCTAGAGGAGGTTATTGCTGCTCAGCACCAATGAGTAAAAGGCAAAAAAGAGATGTTAACTAGGATTATTTTATGATTTCACTGTGACTTGTTCCCCATAGATTCATGTTTCTGAAACTTGGTACCCCCACCTGGTAGCACTGTTTTAGCAGGTTGTGGGACCTCAGGAAGGTGTATCCTTACTGGAAGAAGTGGGTCACTGGAGGTGGCCCTTGCAGGTGAGGGACACTTCTTGTTTCAGCCCAAGTTCTCTGCTTTCTGATTTAACACAATGTGCATAAGCCTGAGGCCTGGGCACAATCTCCTGCTTCTATTGACAGAGCTTCTCCTGTCACCATATCTTTCCTGCCGTGATGAAGGGATCACCCCTAAAACCATGGAGCGAGAGGAACAGGGCCTTCCTGACGTTTCTCCTATCAGTTATTTTGTGATCAATGAGTAACTCATAAAGATTACAATCTGAAATACAAAAATCAATTTGGAAAATGTGTTATGGCACTTTAAAAAAATGGCAGCTGTACTTGTAGCTTTCAACTACAAGTGGTTTGGAAATGACTTCACTTGCTAGTAAGGAATTATCACTAGAACGGACAGGAGGTAAGCTGTTTTGTAAAAGTGTGACTGATGTGCTCTCAGAGTCTGGGTAGTTTTACGGAAGGCCGGCAGAAGGGACTAATGTTTCTAGAAACTATGAGTTTGATTGAGTCCAAATGTTCATTCTCTTCTGGTCCCAGCATGTCTGCAGTACAATGAAAAGGTCAATTACTGATGTGTCATCAGCAATGGCCTCTTGACTCGCTTTAAATGCCCTGAACAAATGTTACCCATTTTGTCATTTTTCTTTCTGTGTTTGCACTGCTTACCTGGGCATTATACTTGAACTTCAACTGTGTTCTTGACTTGTCTTCATCAGAGAAATAAGGGCTCACTGTAGTTTGCTTTTCAACATATATTTTCCCCCTGAGATCTCCTTTAAATCTGCCAATTTAACATAGTTGAATTTTATTGATTAATTTTTCCCCATTTCCATTCTACAATTTCTTCTAGGAATTAACACTCCCTATTTGGGCAAGAAATTTGTTATTTAAAAAAATACTTTATTTATGTATTTATTTGAGAGATAGAAAGAGAGAGAGTGAGGCAGATAGAAAGAAAGAGAGAATGGGCATGGCAGGGCCTCTAGCCACTGCAAACAAACTCCAGACGCATGCACCCCCTTCTGCATCTGACTTACATGGGTTCCAAGGAATTGAACAAGCGTCCTTAGGCTTTGCAGGCAAATGCCTTAACCACTAAGCCATTTTCCCAGCCCCAGGTAGGAAATTTCTAGTGTAAAACTCAAGTCTTTTTTTCGAGGGGGGGGGTGGTTTCAAGGTAGGTTCTCACTTTAGCTCAGGCTGATCTGGAATTCACTATGTAATCTCAGGGTGGCCTTGAACTCACATTGATCCTCCTACCTCTGCCTCCCAAGTGCTGGGATTAAAGGCGTGCACCACCCTGCCAGGCTTAAACTCAAGTCTTTATCAAAATCTTACTAAAATTTTAGCTCATTGTTCAGTTGTTTGCTCTTGTAAGCATTTTTCCATTTAGATTTATCCTCCAAGTACTCTAACTTTTCTGCCATAATCTTCCTAAAATTTTTTGTTGATTTATTTATTGACAATTTTTAAATATTTTTGTTTATTTGTAAGGAGAGAGAGGGAGAGAGGGATGGAGAGAGATAGATTGTGCCAGGGTCTCTTGTGGCTGCAAATGAACTCTCGATACATGTACCATTTCATGTACCTGGATTTATATGGTTACTTAGGAATTGAACCTGGGGCCTTCAGGCTTTGCAAGCAAGCATCTTTAACTATTGAGTAATCTTGCCAACCTTTACTGAAATTTTTATACATGTGTATAATGTATTCTGGTATACTCCTAATTAAATTCAGTGAGTGTCATGGTTTGACTGGGTGTACCCCATAAACACATGTCTTGAATGTTTGTTTTTTGTTGCTAGGGGTGGACCTCAAGGTCTATTAGCCCTAGCAACAGTGTTAGATTGACTCACTCTTTTGCTGCTGTTGTTCACCTGCTGTGGCATAGAGGTGATATCCAGTCTTTACTCATACCATTTTGTCCCCTGCCATCATGATGCTTCCCCTTGAGATTGTAAACCAAAATAAACAACTTTCCTCCCATCAGCTGCTTTTGCTTGGATGCTTAATACAAGCCATGAGAATAAAAGTACAATGGAAAACTGGTACCAGAGGAGTAAGATCATTGCTGCTAGAAATCTAACTGCATGGCTTTGGCCTTTTGAAACTGATTACAGGAGGAATGTGGAAGGATTGAAACCTTGACCTAAGAGAGTTGCCTTGCAGTGATGTAAAAAGAGTTTGATGGACTATTACATTCAAAGTCCAAAAATTTAAATACAGAAGGAACTATGACTGTGTAGACTTTGCTTATGAGGGGAAGTAAGAGCTTTGTCTAGACTGGGCTAGAGGCGGTTTGTGTGGAAGGCTTACTGCATCTTCCTGTGTCCTGAGACTATGTGAAGGGTTGCACTGTGTAGAGAAAGACTAGTGTGAGTAAATGGAAATAAACTGAAAGCAATGAAATGAAAATTTCAAGTTGGAGACAGCACCCATTCAGCTGTACTTGCTTGAGAGATTGCCACTATTGGGATTGGGCCAGCTGTTCTGCATTGGGACAGCAGGAAGAATTCTGACTCTTTTGAAAGTAGGGGGGCTGAATGCTGAAGGAGTGTCATCCTCTTCAAAGTTGGCTCTTTCTCCTAGTGGATTAATAAATTTGGTAGCCTACCTGGTACTATGGGAAGAAATAACAAACTCAGGAAATAAAGGGTCGTAGGAATTGCAATGCAGTTTGTTTTCTGGAAATGGCCAATGGGCAATGTGAAACAGGGTTTCCTGCACAAAAGCTTGATGGAACCATGAGGATGAACTGTGGGCTGGAGTGGAGACCTCAAGAGATGCCAGGACTATTGTACAGCTAACAAGAAGTGCTGTTGGCCTAGGATTTATTGTTCCCTGGACTGTAAGCAGCTGAGCTGTAGGGGCAGAATTAGAGCCTCAGAGAATTTGTCAGTAGTTACAGATGTCTGACTAGGAGCTCCAGGATTTGATATTTGCCGTTTGTTTTAGATCTTACATTGGTCCAATCATTCTTTGTAATGCTATCAGTTTGAGTGTGAATATATGTGCCAATTATATGTTTTGGTTTTGCAGCTCACAGTTAAGAGGACATAGGTTATTGAAACTTTTAAAGTTGGACTGAATGCATTGTGTTTTACATCATAAATGGCCATCAGTTTCTGGGGCCATGGATAGAATGTGGTTGTTTGATTTAGGTATCTCCTACCAATCCATATGTTTTGAAGGTTTGGTTCTCAGCTGATGGTAATTTGGGAGGAGGTGCCTCGCTAGAGGATGTGTGTTGCTGGGGGATGGGGCTCACTCTCCTACTGCTGTTTTCCACATGCTGTGTCATGGAGGTGATGTCCAGCCTCTGCTCATGACATGCTGCTCCCTGTCACCATGAAACTTCCTCTTGAGATTGTAAGCCAAGAAAAAAAAACAAACAAACATTTCCTCCTATTGTTTGGGTTCTTTATCCCAGTTACAATAGGGTAACTGCAGTAGTGGGTTGCATCAACACACAACAGCAACAACAAAAGAGATGCCTTCCTAAACATTTTAGATGACATCTGTGGGTATTGCTTCCAATTAAGCTCCTAAGTTACAAATTTGTGCGCTGTGTGTGTTATCTTTCTATTATTTATCCATTCTAATGAATTTTCTATAGTCATTAATGCTAGTTCAAAGTAACTTTTTGGTTCTCTTTAAAAAAAAGCTAAGTGCTCATATTTGGTTGGTATGGTACTCTGTTACATTCTTAGAGCATAATAATGACATCAATTTTTAAATTTTCTTGGTTTTCTATATTAAGCATTTTCTCATGGGTTTTGTTCTTTTCATACACACTTGGTGACTTGGATTCATGCTGTTTGTTTTCCTTAACTATTTGGTGATTCTTGTTTGCTAACAAGTAAAGATCTTATTCTATTGTTCACAAGCATATTTGCTTATTAGAATTACCTTGGAAATATTTTTCACCCTGATATGCATACAATGCCACAGTGCAATTAAGTGAAAATACCTAGATGTAACATTGAAGCACTCAGAGTATTGCTTACACATACCACTGTGTAAAACTGAAAATGCAACCAATCTCCACACACATGAACGTGCACGCATCCACAAGGGACTGACACCACGATAATAACACAGATCACTAATTACAAAACTTTCTGTAAAGGACAAAATACTTTTGTGGCTTTGGAGTCAGGGTTCTCTGTCAAAACTATTCAACTCTTGCAGTACAAAAGCCATGAATGTACACATATATGTTCCAGTAAAATTTAAAAAAATAAACAGCATGTGTAACTTATTCCATAGCTTGCTGAACCCTGATATAACATCCCAGGAAACTCTCCTTTGTCCCTCCTTAGTTAGTGCCCTCTAAAAGGTAACTGGTATTTAGTAGCTAAACTTTAAAGTTATCTGAGTGACTACAATGTGTAGCTAAGGTAGAGACTCGTTAATATAAACCCACCCATATTAATAGCTGTGTGTATTACAGTGATCCACTTTAGTCTTACCTTCTGGTAGTTTCTCACAGTAAATGCACAGCTTTAACTGAAGAAAATGACTTAGATGCCTTGAGAGCATGTAATCAACAAAGCATCTCCCCAACACTACAGTTTCTCTCCACATCTCTAGAGCCCTTTTTCCACTCTCAGCTATAGACATGCCAGAAGGGGGCTGTGATCATGGTATATTGTTTATATGTAAGGAAGCTCTCTATAAAAAGTTTTAGAAAAGAAGTGAGGGGATATTTTTGTCCACTATATATTTTGGGATGGGAGAATGGCAGTGAAGAAACCTAATGTCTAGTAAATGGCACGTAACTATCTCTGTTCCTTGCTCACAACAATGGCGAAACTACAAATAAAAGAAAAATATCAGTCTGAGCTTGCTGAAACAACAAGGAAACTGAATAACATAAGGTCAAGTTCTGAAGTAGGGTGCTGATCCTTGGCTTGCTGATATCTTTAGGGACCCCAGTTCCTTCCACTCTGTTGCCTACAGGCTTCTTCCTGGGGCTGATTCTTCTTGGGTTCTAGAAAGACTTGTTTTCTCAGTTGAATTCAGAAGGAAAAATGGATATTCTGTCAAAAGAATGAATGACATCTCTCCAAGAATCCCTAAGCCAGCTTCTTATTTGCTATTCTTTCTTTTGCTTGTTTGTTTGATTTTGGAGGTAGGGTTTCACTCCAGCTCAGGCTGACCTGGAATTCACTATGAAATCTCAGGGTGGTCTCAAACTCATAGGAATCCTCCTACCTCTGTCTCCCAAGTGCTGGGATTAAAGGTGTGTGCCACCATGCCCAGCCATTCCTATTTTTGAGGTAGTAAAGGGGCAAAGGGAGGTAGATTATATCAGAGTGATGAAAAATGCTTTAGGAACTCCAAAAAGGTGTTTCCTTAAAGGCACATTAGGCTCCATGTGGAAGGATTTATGGTTCATTTAGAAAAGGGAAGGAGAAATATATGCTTGTTATCATCAACTGTGCAAGCATCTGTAGGTGATAGAACTTTGAAAGCTATAAAATGGGGACCATAATAACCATTCAGTAAAGAGCCCAAAGGAGTGACTTTGCATAGTGTTTTACTTCTCTGTGCTGTTTCCTCAGATGCAAAATGGAGATTGTATGATGGTACATCACCAAATATTTGTAAGACTTTAGGGTGTATTCAGAGCTATTGTGGCAGAAACTAACGTGGTGAGCGTTGTACATTAGATCCTGTCCTTAAAAAAAATTGCTCTTTTTTTGAATGCATGTATGTGTTGATGAATGTGTTTAGTGATCAAGGATGATGATCATGGGAAAAATTCTTGGAACTATATTTTGAGACAATAATTGTCATCAAGAACAGAATGGAGGAATAAAGGCAGTGAAAGAGGACATTTTAGGGAGTGTGCACCTGGCAGTTTCCAGGCTTACATAATCTCTAGACTGAAGCCCAAGGCTAGGTGAATAGGCCCAGGTAGCTGGAGTATAGGGAGCAGGGCCAGGTCACACAGGGCTTAGAGCTCTTGGTGAGGGGTGCAGATGGTGGCTGTGGCTGGAAACACACACACACACACACACACACACACACACACACACACACACACAGAGTGTCTCTCTCCCATTATACACTCAAGTTGGGTGGTGATAAAGAAGACATGAGCGTGCTCAGCTTCATGTGAGCATGTCCAGGGACTCCAGAGCTGATGTTCACATCAGCTTTCCTCATTCTGTCTCTCTCCTTCCCAAGAGTGGAGAGCTGCAGGAGTTGCTGAGCTCACTCCTGTTACAGCCTGGCCTCTCTGCCCGAGGGCCTCCATGCTTACCCACAGGCTGCAATCATGAAGAAAAGGCCCTGCCCTTCAGAGTAAGCCACACCCCCAGGGTCAGTCAGCAGCACCTATGTCACGTTGGACTCATTTGATGCCATCTATGTTGTGAGAGGGCCAGCAAAGGCTGCCTGACTGACCATCTTAGCCAAGGCCACTCATCAGGTTTTATCAGTAGAGGAGTTGGCACTGCTTTCTCTACTTCCCTGCTCTGGCCCTTGGGTCCTTCCTGCACAGGAGTCATTATTGTGACTGGGATTTACCTGGGGCCCAGCGATTGGACACCCACTGAAGCGTTTCCTGTTGGGAACGGGATACCACCCTCACCTGAGGAGTTTAGGTTGGCTTGAGCCATTTCTAGGTTCTAGATGCACCAGCCTTGCCACCTGGGAGTGGCTTGCAAATATGAGATCTCAGGTCAGCCCAAGACCTTCTGCATCAGAGTCTCCAAATTCACAGGTGCTTTACAGAGTGATCTGCACTGACTTCTGCAACTTGTTTTGAATTTATGCAGAGATGAAGGTAATTCGTGTAGGAAGTAAGGTTTGCTCCATTATGACTCAGGTTTTTGCTCTGCCCAATCCTCATGGCCACCTGTGATTTCATATTTATTATCTTTGCATTCTACAATTACCCTAGGAGAAAAAACTTACACTGCCAAATAACATATCCACCCACTAAGGGAATTATTTGCATTTGTTTTGCATTTTCAGTCCACAGCGATAACATGCACTCGATAATGCTATTCCAAATATATATTTCTATACACAAATAGTGACGTCAGAATGATAGGAAGTCAGTAAACAGATCACTCTCCTTCTGGGAAATAGTCGGTAATGTTCAGGGCCTTCAGAACAATAGTTGATGTGTTTCAGAGCCCTAAGCAGAATATGAGACCTTCCCCCTTCGAGAATGAAGCTTGTGAAGGGGCAGAGGAGTGCATGGGCATAGGAGGGGAACAGGAGTTTATCAGTATGGTAGGAGTGCTTCCATCTTTTCTTAGAGTTCAGAATCCAAGGACTTGCATTCATTGATGCTATCATGACAAGCTTTCAATGGTGTTCAGTATCAGTGCTAATGTCAGAAATCCCCAGGGACTCCGCTTTTTTCCTCAAGGATGTTCTTGGGAAATTCTGAAAGCTACTCTCGTCATCCTATTGAGCTTAAATATTTGTGAAATTGGAATTGTTTTGACTATTTCCTGAATTTTCCTAAGTTTACTCATGCAATCCCTTAGATCCATTATGAGTTTGACCATTCATTCTTTCACTCACGCATTCATCCACTCATTGTGTTACACTGTGTCAGGTACAGTGCTAAGCATTGAAAATGAAATTAGGCTCAAATTATTTGGTAATATTTCCCTCATGTCAACACTGATGCCTCTAATTTCTTAATTGGAAACCATGGATGCCAGCTCAGTCTCTTCTGCACCAAACAGTGTCATAATACAGAGTAGCTGTAGTATCCAGGAGGAGACTCCATTCAATACTTCATCTCCCCTCCTTCTATGGATTTCTTAATCACAGTTGAATTTTCCTTATCCATATCATTGATTATACTTTATCTTTACTTATTATATATATTTTTTGAGGTAGGGTTTCACTGTAACCCGGGATGGCCTGGAATTCACTGTGTCGTCTCAGGATGGCCTCGAACACACAGCGATCCTCCTCCCTCTGCCTCCCGAGTGCTGGGATTAAAGGCATGCACCACCAAACCTGGCGATTATCTTAAATTCAAAGACTCAGTTTCCTAATCAGAGCTGTATTGCTTCAGCCATTTATCCCTTCCTAAAATTCCTGTTTTTACAATTTTTTGAGAACTTAAATCTCTACTTCTCACTCTCTTGTTAACATTCTTCACTTCTTTCTCCAAAAGTTCCTAAAACAATTTCCAGAAGTCTCCATGTCCCAGTTTATTCAACCAGCCATTCTTCCATTAACGTTATTTATGTAGCCTAGTGATACTAGCTACTGGGAAAATATGGCCAGTTGAAAAACTGGCTTTAATAAAAATCCCAGGGCTTAGGGAGATGGATCAGTGGATAAAGTACTTGCTTAGAAACTCTGAGGACCTCAGTTCAGACACCCAGACCCACATAAAAGCCACAAGCTGTGGGAGCTTCTGTGATCCCAGTGCACCTATGATGAGAAGGGAGGCAGAGGTGAGAGAACTTCCTGGAAGCACAAAACCGAATGCCTGCAATATCCAGCCTAAAACAAGGTAGAGCTGGGCGTGGTGGTGCACACCTTTAATCCCAGCACTCAGGAGGCAGAGGCAGGAGAATCACCGTGAGTTCAAGGCCACCCTGAGATGACACAGTGAATTCCAGGCCAGCCTCGGATAGAGTGAGACCTTCAAAAAGCACAAAAAACAAGGTGGGAGGCAAGGCAAGGACTAGTATGAAAATTGTCCCCTGTGTGGGCTGTACTATGTGTATGCCTACACTTACACATGAATGCACACACATGCACACACAGCTACACACACACACACCAAAGTAACACATACATAATTGAAAAATTCATGGTCATAAAGTTCAACTTGTTCTTTAACATCATTGCCTCTTTTCTGAGTATCACCTAAAACCTTTGCTCTGCTCCTTAAACCACTTGTCTTTGACAGATACTTGCTCATCCATACTTTCAGATAAGATAGACTTCATCAGCCAAGATCCTGTTGTATTTGCAACTTTGCCTATATCTTCATTAAAAATTATATATTTTAAAATTACCAAGGATTCCCTGTTTACTAAATTCAATTATAATCAATCTATAAATGACTTCCTGATACTCATCTGTAGTTCAGGTCTTTCTCTGTGTTTTGGATCCATAATGACTAACTTCCTCCTGAATGTTTCTAAGTGGATTTCTGTGACCTAATCAGAACCCTAATTCTTTCTATCTGTCTTCCTTTCTTTCTTTTCTTTTCTTTCTTTCTTTCTTTCTTTCTTTCTTTCTTTCTTTCTTCCTTTCTTTCTTTTTTGTTTTTGGTTATTCGAGGTAGGGTCTCACTCTAGCCCAGGCTGACCTGGAATTCACTATGTAGTCTCAGGGTGACCTCGAATTCATGGTCATCCTCCTACCTCTGCCTCCCAAATGCTGGGATTAAAGGCATGCACCACCACACCCAGCTTCCTAATTCTTATTATCAAACCATAATTAAGAAATAACACAGCAGGGCTGGAGAGATGGCTTAGCAGTTAAGGCCCAAGCCTGTGAAACCTAGGATTCAGGCTCGATTCTCCAGGTCCCACATAAGCCCAATGCACAAGGTGGCACATGCATCTGATGTTCATTTGCAGTGGCTGGACACTCTGGCTCGCTCAATCTCTCTCTTTCTCTCTCCTTCTGTCTGTCTCTAATAAATGCATAAAAATAAAAACTTAAAAAAGAAATAACACAGCAATCCATTCAACCCTCAAACCAGAAATGTGACTATCAAGCTATATTCCTTCCTATACCACCCTCCCATATTTGCACACAGATCAAATCCCACCCATTAAATTTTCATAATTTTCCTTCTGTTCGTCCTTGGCCATACTTTCAGAGGGGCTGGCCCTCTCATCTTCTGCATCATTGTCCACATTCCTTTATCAGCTTCTCAGGTGAACTTCCTGCTGCCATTCTTACTCCTGGCCATTCTGTTCTACCAGCAGCAAACAGACCTTTCTCAGCCTCACTTGACCATGCTGTTCTAGCCAGTACTTCTCAGTAGTGCTTATCCATCTTCACACAAAGTCCTTACCCTGGCCTCTGGCTTTGCATCCAATATCTCCTTTAGGGGCTCCGACAACTCTGTTTTCTTTCCTTCCCAAGGATTCTTCTTTTGAGCCACGCTCTGTTCAGTTACTCAGTAACTGCAAACTAGTCACTTTCATGTTCCATATGCTGTCTCTCAAATGAAGAATACTCTTTCCCTATTTATCTACAGAGTTGGGAAAGGAGAGTGCAAGGAACAAAAAGCCACATTATCTTAAACTTTGTCTTGAACTCCAAGCTTTGAAAGTAGAAGAAAATGGATATATTTAGGCAGTCTTAATAGAGGAGAAAGGGTCATCTTATTTGACCTTTCTGTCCACTGCAGCCAGACCCCATGCTTCTTCCTCCATTTTTATTACTACCACCCTCTCACATGATTGGCAACTAAATGAAATTCACATGACAGATGGCTTCAGTGGCAGGCTAAGGGGGAGCCAGTGACTAGGACACTGCTACCAGATGACGATGCTTGCCCATAGCTTTGTACTTCCTCTTTCTTGGTTTCTAATTACATTTGGTTCCTAAACCCTTGGTCAGTGAAGAAGTGAAACTTATGATAGCCTGAAGGATGGGATTCACCAAGCGAAGAGACAGGAAAATGCAGTGGGCAGGTGGGCGAGTAAATACCTTTTTCTCTTGTTTTCTTCATTTTTCAGCCGATGACAAAGAATCATCAATGCAGGAGTTTTGTGAGTGAATCATCCTGTGAGAGACAATTTTAAAACTCATTCAGCATGTACACTCAGTTTTTGTTTACAACAGATGAAAGCTGCACTATATGAAAGGTTCATATATGATCAGCGGTAATACATTGAGTGTGTATCAAAAATGAAGCAGCCACAATTCCAAGTAGGCTGGTTGAGATACTATTCCCCAGGACCATCTCTTCTTGTTCTCTGGATCTGCTTTAAAGTAGGAATTTGAGGCTCTACGTGATTTAGTAAGAAGTGAACATCCTGCCCTCATGGCAGTGCTTTGGGCCTGTCGGAAGGATCCACCCCCAGGACCATCACTGTAACTCACTCTGCTCCCTCATCCTTAGTTGCTAGGATTCCTCCCTCCCCTGACGGCTCATTGATGACATCCTTCAAGTGAATTTCATTTCCTTGTCAATCTCACAAGGAGGTGGGTGGATGAGGGAAAAGATGACTAATGAAGGAAGCTTGGGGTCTGGCAAAAATAAAACAAAGGGTCAACAACTATGACCTCTGCTTCCCTTGCTCTTTCCAGAGCTATCTTCTCCCATACTTCTCTGTGTGTCTCTTAGAAGTAGTGAGACTGAGACACTGGCTAACTTCACTTGCAGTGACCTGGCAAGGTCAGAAATAAATTTACCTCCCCTTAAGGAACACATAAGTTTTGCAAGACATTCAGGTAAACTGATGCTTAAAACACATATCCACTGAAGAGCCACAGGTGGCATAACTAGGGACACAGCATGTCCAGTGGGCAGGCAGATTCCCGGGTAGTCTCCCTTCAGCTGCCCTTCAGGCCCACCTTTACCTCTGGGCTTTGACTTCTTTGCTAAGACATGTGTTGCTCCCTTGTCCCCACCTCCTAAGCAACTCTTTGTTCGCCTATGTGTGCAATACCATTGCTGGCAAAAGTCACTAATGAGGGGAAGATTTTTCGAAAGCTACAAAGCTAAAGATTAGATGATTTGCTGCAGGGAGCATTATTGTAGTGTGTTGCTAGGAACCCCCTTTTTTTTTGGTCTGCACTCTTCTGCCTCATTCCCTGCTTTATTTCCAGAGCTTTGCATAGGGCTGCACATGCAATGGATATTTGTGAAAAGGATGTAGATGGTAACTGGGTTTGAATAGAAGGTAGATAGGTAGATAAATATATAGATATAGATATAGATATGGATATGGATATAGATAGATACAGATATAGAGATAGATAGATAGATAGATAGATAGATAGATAGATAGATAGATAGATAGATAGAGATAGAAATATAGAGAGAGATAGAAATAGATAGATATAGATACAGATTCTGGGGGCTTTAAGTGTTTGTTGAAGTTAATAAACCAAAAGTGAATCTCATATTTGATTAGTGAGACCTTGGTTATTTTCAATGATTATAATCCTATAAAGTAATAAAGGTGAGAGAGGTGTGTTGGTTTCCTATGGCTACTTTAAGAAATTACCATAAGCTTACTTTCTTTTTCTTATTATATATTATTTTATTCATTCTTTTAATAAACATATTTTAAGGCCAAATATTGGATAAATGCAGGTATAAATTTTCTACACATAATATATTCTGAAATAGTTTTAAAGATGAGAAAAACATCCATGCAATTATACACTATACCATCATATAATATTGCAACAAATTAGTATTATTAGGTTCTTTAAGCAGACAGAAATAAATGTATTTAACCTAGTCTTAAAAGATAGGCCAAAGGATACTACCTTGAAAGTATCAATATTTGTAGCAGGGTATAATGTTTGCATGTAACAAGTTCATGGGACTTTGTTTTTTTAGAACTAGATGCCTGCTATACAGACGGGCTATTTTAGAGCAAATATATTAATTACTGAGTGGTGTTTGTCATGCAGCTTCCTGTGGATGCTGGAACGACAACATACTATATGCCTTCCGCTGTTCAGCACACTGTTTCTGTGCTGAGATGTTCTACAGAGCCTATTGTTTTGGTTAGACCTGTACCATCGTGGCATGTCAACTAAAAATCCCAGAAGACCATCAATTTGAACTTAACCTTCCAGCAAATAACCTGTTGTGATGCCCACAAGTGCAATAGTGGCACATAGCCATGGTGGGGAAGAAATTGCTCTTGATTTGGGTCACTGATCCCCTCAGTAGTATGGGACCCATCACTGGAGCTGGGAAACAAGTCAGAACCATATCCAAACATAAGGCCACTGTCCATTATCAAGCTACCATCAATCATGGGCTACAAGAGGGCCAACACCTATTAAATTCTCTATAAAAAAGTAAGGGTTATCTCATTTGTCCTGGTGCTAACTTACTCTCCGTTGGAGAATCTGCTTCTCTTTTTCAGATAGATGTAGATCCTAAGGAGAGAGCCATCCCATCATACCTCGAAAGGGCCTGGTGGAAACTAAGAAAAATTGGTGAAACAAGCAAGGGTGCTGTTTTCCTGATGAACCGGATACCAGCACAAGGGGGAAGGAGATCAACACAGAGAAAAATCAACTCCTACCAAATCAGAGAGCCAGAGCCTCAGAGGCCCCCAACACCTCAGCACTGAAGCAGACCAAAAATGAACCCAACATGGCTCAGGGTTTGCAGAAGAGGGGGCGGAAAGAATGTCAGAGCCACATGTAGGGTCATGATATGCAGAGACATTTATCATACCCATAACTGTGGGCTAACTCCACAATGCACGACCCATACACCTCAACAAGGAGGGGCCAAGGGGAGGGGGTAGGTCACGGATGAGCCTAATAATGGTACCAAACTGACTATATTTGCTGAATACAAAACTAATTAATAAAAAAATTAAAAAAGGAAAAGCTTACCCCACAATAGGTGATGCCTTGTGAAAGCTGCATCTCTGAAACCTCTACACAAGTCCTGCCTGCCTCTTTCCAGCATCTGATTGTGAATCTTGTCGATTTCTAAGCACTTTGAGTTTCCTAAGACCCCTTAGCTTCTTTATTTTCTTCCTTCCCCCTTCTTCCTTCCAAGAGGGGACGTTTGGATTAGGAAAAATATCTACACAACAGGGTAAAACAAAGTCTTCTTGCCTTTCAACCATGTTCCCGTTGGCATTTCCAAGCTTACTTTCTTAAAGCAACATGAGTGCATTATCTTACAGTTCTAGAGGTCACAGTTCTGAAATGAGTCTTCCTTCTGGAACTATCACGGAAGATATTTCATTACCTCTTTTTGCATGTGCACTCCCTAGCCTCGGGATTCCTTTGACTTCGATGCCCAGAATGCTTAGTATTCCAAAAGTTGAGGCACTAGGACTGAGACAGAGGTGATCCGGGTTCTGCCAGATCGGATTTTGTTTTGTGGGCCCTCCTTCCTCCCTTCCTACCTTTCTGCTCATCTTCATTCTGTCACTTTCTTCTTTTTCCTGTTACTTCTTCTTCCCCAGCCTCTAAACCTATGTGCTATTTACAGAAAAGTAAAGTAGCTTACCCAATCTTGCTCAGTCTCCCATTGAGTTAATTTGTGTCTTCTCCAAAAGTATTTCCTTCTTCTCTTTACAACAAAAGTCTTAAAGGAAGCATTTGCATTCAGTATCCTTTCTCTCCCTTTTCACATGGCATTTTGGGTTCTTCTATCATCTCACTGAGACTTCTCTTAAAAACTTCTTAAACTTCATCAAAGTCTTATCTTCCATTAATCTGAAGATTTTTTTTTCACTCATCTTAAAGCAATAGCAGCAGACAGCACTAAACAATCACCTTGATCCTCCAAGAAACACTCTCTTCCCTCCCTCAGCCCCATTCATGACACTCTCACCTACTCTCCTTTTCATCTGTCTTGCTTCCCATTCTCCATCCCCTTTACTACTGGCTGATTGTCCATCGTCTCCCCCTCAGCTGCTACTGTTGCTCATAACACTCTGCCTGAACCACTTTCTCTCCCCCCCATCTGCAATCTTTCCCATGTCTAGAGGTATGAGGTAGGAACAGGGCACCTAAAGAAAACTCAAAACTTTTGTTAACATCCTTAATAAACAGATGAAACCATTATCTTGAACTGCTGTCTTTAGTTCTGGCCTCAACCTCTGAGCGCCAGACTTTAATAGCTAATTGCCTTGGCAAGCCTCTACCCAATAATTATCTACAAACACCTCTGCTTTCATAGATTTACCTCTAACATCATCATCTTCTATGCACACTTGCTATACCCCCACCATGATCACTCCTATAGTCTTCTGCCTAACATCCTTTAGTAACTCTCCATTGCTTTGGAAATAAGGTCCGACAGCTTCTCCTGCCCTTATGGTCTACAGTCTTTCATCTGTGATTAATCTTTACATCTCTCACCCTCCACCCTTATCTAATATGTATATTTCCTGTACCATCTTCCCAGTGTGTTTGGTTTTAATATTTGTAGTTAATGATATTTCTTCTGCTTGATCAATACACTCTCTGTCCATTCAAGTCACACATTGTGTCCTAGCTTTTCAAGGGAGGACTGTCAGAGCATCTCTGGCCAGCATCGAAGCTTCCATAAAGGGTATCATGGTCCCCAGCCACAAACAAGTACCCCAAATATGCATGATTCTTTTCCTGATGCTGTGAAGCAGATTCTTCTCTCTTTAGCACCTACCCTATATATGGCTTTACTATAGAACCTCTAGCACAGAGCTGGACTTCATGCCCAAGAAGCTTTCCTTCAACGTCTACTGAACCCATGCTGTTTGTTATACAATGGAGGCTGGTTGGAATCCACCAAACAACTAACCCCAATGGGGAAGAAAGAGCTGTGTAGATGATAACCCATAAGCACCACCTCTACTCTATTCCTTAGTCACCATGACATCTCAATGCCAAGAGACACCCACACACAATCCTATAGGCTTGTGATGGGGCAGTAGACTTCTCTCTACTAGGGTTACAACTCTGGCTCAGCTTGTCTCATAGAGTTCAGTCAACTATTGAGAGACATCAAGAGTTTCCTAATCCAGAGGGGCAGGCAAGAATGTCAGAGCCACATGTTGGGTCATGATATGCAGAGACATTTATCCTACCCATAACTGTGAGCTAACTCCACAATGCATGACCCATATACCTCAACAAGGAGGGGCCAAGGGGAGGGGGTAGGTCACAGATGAGCCTAATAATGGTACCAAACTGACTGTATTTTCTGAATACAAAACTAATTACTAAAAAGAATTTAAAAAAGAAAAAAAGAGTTTCCTAATCCTAAATTCTAGATAAAAGTGGTGGATCTTTGTCCAGTCTATGAGGTTCTATAAGAATTACATGATGTCCTCATGCCTCAGTTTCATAATCTCTAAAATAATGCTATCCACTTCAGAGAATCATGACTGGGCATTGGAAAGTGGTACCTGGTAAGCAATCGGCATGTGGAAGCTCTTGGTGTGCGCCTTTTCCTGACAACCCAGACCTTTATTTGGTCCCAATTACTCTGTAACCCTTTCATTCACTCCCAGTTTATTCTGAGGTAGAATTTTAAACAAAATGTTCTCTTTGTGTTCGTTTGTTCACTCAACATTCATTTCTTTAGCCATTTGCTATCTTACAGCCACTATGCTAATGTCTCAAAAAAGACTAAGGGTAGGGGTGGGAAAGCTGGCCATGGGTGTGTACACGTGTAATCCCAGCATGGGGAGGGAGACAGAAGAATTCCTAGGACTTCCTAGCCAGCCAATCTAGCCTACTTGGAGAATTCCAGACCAGTGAAAGAATCCATTTCAAACAAAAAATGTGTGTGGCACCCGAGAGGAACAACACTAGATTTTGTACTCTGGTCTCCACATACATGCATGTGCATACATGTGAACATATGTACATGCATAAGCACTTACAAATAAAAGAGTAAGGCTGGAAAGAAGTGTAGTAAGAGAAAGTGCAAAATTTAAAAGGCCAAAAGAAGGGAAAATTCCTCTTGCTCTAGTAGACAGACCCCAACTGCTTGGAGCCTGAGCCAGTGATTTGTGATAACTTATACTAACCATTAGCGCCTAACTCTTAATAGCCCTGGTGCCTCCTCTTAAATGTCCGCTTTCAGTATGTTGTAAGATTTACTATGTTAAGATAGGAAGCTGCCTTCTAAAACTATTCGTATACACCCACACTCAAATGGCTCAGGAGGCAAGGCCTCTCAGCTGATATAAAAGGACCCCATTTCCTTTCAGGGGCATGATTCATTCTCTCTCTCTTACACACACACACACACACACACACACACACAATTTTCCCACTGTGTTCCTCTCCACAGTGTCTATTTTTTATTAAAACTTTTCTTTTCTTTTTTTTTTAAATTTTTATTTATTTATTTGAGAGCGACAGACACAGAGAGAAAGACAGATAGAGGGAGAGAGAGAGAATGGGCGCGCCAGGGCTTCCAGCCTCTGCAAACGAACTCCAGACGCGTGCGCCCCCTTGTGCATCTGGTGGGACCTGGGGAACCGAGCCTCAAACCAGGGTCCTTAGGCTTCACAGGCAAGCGCTTAACCGCTAAGCCATCTCTCCAGCCCTTATTAAAACTTTTATATCAATTTCTTCTGTTAAATTCCTTTACCCTAGGGCTGGAGAGATGGCATAGTGGTAAAGGTGCTTTCCTGCTAAGTCTAAGGACTCCTGTGTGACTCTCCACGTCAAGTGGGCAAGGTTGCACACGTGCACAAGGGGGCACACACGTCTGGTGTTCTACTGCAGTGGCTGGAGGCCCTGGCATGCCAATTCTCTCTGTCTCACTCACTCTCTTGCTCTCTCACATAAAAAGGCTTGCCTCCAAAAAGTTTCCTTTACCCCCATGCCTTGGCGTGTTCCTGCCAGGACAAGAAGAGATGCAAATATCTACTACACTTCGGGAGTTCAATCCACATTATCTGCTCTGTTTCACCAGTAGCCCTCCTCCCCCTTGTAGATTTTTTCTACAGGAAGAGATTTTGTTACTAGGTAACAACAAAGATGATTGAAAAAATCAAAATAAAGAAAGTCATAAATTACCAATTCATATTGGGAAGCATATAATTGTGTTGAGAATTGTGATAATACCTTACACATTGCTCAGATATGATTACAGCTCAAGGGATAAACACAAACATGGCAGTAAGTATTTACCCTGCCAGGCACTGGGACTCTGGGACTTTAAGAGCATTGGCTTCCCTCCACCCCAAACCTACTTTGTTACTGTTTGCACCCAAACGCACACTGCGCATTTCCTTTATATAAACAATGAAAACGATTCCACACTGCCTTGGGCCCAAATACAATTGACTTCAGCTCTGATAGATTTGGCAAGACTCCTGGAGTATCAGGCTTAGTAGGGCACTTAAAGGTCATGTAGCTCAAGATCCTCATTATACAGGTGAATATTTGAGACTTAGAGATAAAGAGGCCCTATTCAAAGTCAGGAATGGTGGTGGGATTAGACATATTGCTTCCTGCCTGTGGAACAGCAGTTAAAGAAAGTGTCCACTAGTCACCCGTGTGCTCATTTGAGCCTTCAGTCACTTTTGAAAACATTTCTTACTAAACTTATGACACATACAGGTTTAATTAACTGCTCAAGGTCAAGCAACTGAATAAATCAGATTAGAATTCAGTATTCCTGCTACCTAATGCCTAGCTTTCAGTACTTGCTGTAACTACCACCATATTATCCCTCAAACCATGTTAGTATTGCATTCTTCTTATCGCTTTTAACAGAGGAAAGAAGTCAGTCCCACTCAAAAAAAAAAAAAAAAAAAAAAAAAAGGAAATGATAACCTGCCCAAGGTTCAGACCCTGCTATATCTATTATTGTTGAGTCTCCACAGGGATTGTAACTGTGACCATAACCAAGGCGAAGAGCTTACAACTGATTTTCAACTGAAGGAGCCATTGTTCATACCACCAGCCTTGGACACTGTGGTAGTTTGAATGGATTTACCCCAATAGATTCATGAGTTTATTCCACCTTGTAACTTACTAGATTTCCACTGCCTGGCTGGAGGAGGTATCATTGTGGGTGAATCCTAGGGTCTGGCCCTAAGGTGTGTTTGGGGGTGGATCTGAAATTCCAGCCTAAGGTATGCAGAGAGCAGTCTGCATTCTGCCTGAGCTCCGTGCTGTTTGGATTCCAGTTTTTGCTCTTGCTTTTGGTGATAGGTCTTCTCTTTTTCACCATTATGGAACTTCCCCTGGATCTGTACACTTCAAATAAATCTCTTCCTCCATAAATTGTGCCTTGTTTGGAGGTTCATCCCATCAACATGAAGATGACTATGACAGGCACCATATTTTATGTACCTTAACTTAGAGATAGTCTTCCCAATGCCACAGAAGCCTGAAAAAGGTGATTATCACTCCTCATAGGACATCAGTTCAATATGTATGTGGCTTGAAGAGAGTGAGCACTATCAGGGTTAGCAGTGAATATTCCTAATGGCAGCATGAAGGGAATATAGTGGAAAGGATGCTGATCTATCTATCTATCTATCTATCTATCTATCTATCTATCTATCTATCTATCTATATCAACTTGGTGCAAGGAAAGTATGGCATTGTCAACTTGGACATATATATTGATAGAATGCAGTAAGAAGCTTTCTGTCTGGTGCAGTTTTCAGGGTCATCTTGAGACTATGGTTAAACATCAGCCTGCAATGAGGCTTAGCAGCATTTGTAGTATGTTTTATGAACTTCCTGTTCATTTCATTTGGCCCTTCAGTTACTTCAACAATGGACCATGAGTGAGAGAAGGTGCTTGTTGGGCAGTAAGGCTAGAGAGCATCTGAAAGAATAGGAACTTTAAGATCCTGGGTATGACATAAGTTAATTTGGAATGGAGACACCAATCTCAGCAACCAGCAAGTGACTTTCTCCAAAGTATATTATGTGTGTTCCTATCATGTTTGTGAGCCAACTTTCTGGGTTCATAGGTCAGCCAGATGATGGAATTTTGAGTTTTGGTTCTAGCTTTTCCATATGCTGGAAAGTTGGCTCACAAAAATGATCTGGTGGGATACTTCAAAGAAATGGAATGGATATATTGTGTTAATGAAAATAGCACAGACTGAAATAAAAGCACACATCATGGCCAAAGAAAAAGTAATAACAGAAGGATGGGCAGGAGTCAACTATGTGAAAGTGGACAGGAAAGGTACACTAGACACTGAGGGAACAAATAAGTCCCCAAGTCACTTGATGCACTGACAGCTATTTTGGCAAAAGGAAGTTGAAGAGTAAGCAGGACAATATAACACTGGGTTTTTAGGATGAGAAATATATTCTAAACTTTATGACACATTCAGTAGCATGTAATCAAAGGGTACTTTATGGGCAAGTGACATGATATGATTTCTATTTTATTTTTTATTTTTAAATATTTATTTATGAGAGAGACAGAGACAGAGAGGGAGGGGAATGGAAGGAGGGAAGGAAGAGGAGAGAGAGGGAGAGAGAATGGGTGCACAGGCCTCTAGCCACTTCAAATGAACTCCAGACACATGCACCACCTTGTGCATCTGGCTTACATGGGTATTGGCAAATTGAACCTGGGTCCTTGGCCTTTGTAGACAAGCACCTTAACTGCTAAGCCATCTCTCCAGCCCCGTGATATGACTTCTATTTTTATATATTTTATTGATTTATTTATTTTACAGAGAAAGAGGGAAAGAGAGAGAGAGAGAGAGAGAATGGGCACTTGGGCATTCCAGGGCCTCCAGCCACTGTAAAGGAACTCTAGACGTGTGAGCTCCCTTGTGCATTTAGCTAATGTGGTGCCTGGGGAATTGAACCTGGGCTCTTTGCTTTGCAGGCAAATGCCTTAACCGTTAAGCCATCCCTCCAGCCTGACTTCTAATTTTTAAAACGATATGTTTGTATAATTTTGGTGAAACACCCTTAGGGACACTTGGAATGTTGATGTTGAAAACGGGAAGAATGGGCATAATTAGGGATTTAAGTCTGCAGTTAATTACAAGACTTAAATGTGCTAGAGTTAGACATTGAGATGAGAGGTGTCTGAAGAACAGTTCTTAGGGTTTTGGCTTGAGTATCTGGACACATGATGCTTCTGTTCATTGATAAAGGAACAATACAGGCAATAATTGCAGGGAGGATGCTTTGAATATATAAAAGTAGTTCAAAAGAACTAGCCTAAAGATATCAATTTTGCAGTCACCTACATAAGGGAGGGCGTTGGCTTTCAAGCAAACTTGCAATGTCCTTGGCTATTTTTTGTCCTTCCTTCTTTAAATCTTCCCTGGCCTTAGGTATGCTACATGTTTTCCCAGAACAGTACAAGCCAACCAGCCTACCCCTGGTTCCTTCAGAACATTTGTTCTCCACTGGGTCCCTCTTGGTGACACTGCCTTTAGAACCTAGACTGTATTCTGTGCAAAGTCATAAGGAAAGATTATTTATAGATTTGCAAATCAATAGCACAAGATGAACTTTATAGCCCATCTGTTAGACAGAGAACTTAAGGTTCCTACACTTTCACCAGGCACCTAAAAGCTCCTTCATTATCTCACCTAAGGACCCAACTTTTGTCCTTCTGAACAGCACTGGAGATGGGCAATTAATACACATGCATCTTGCTGCATATAAGCAAAGGAAATGGTTTAGTATACTCCCGGATGATCTAGCCAATGAAGACACTCTGCATTTCCATGAGTCATCTTATCTGTGGTCCTAGGCATCATGGAACAGAGACGGGCCATTCCTGTTGTTGCCTCTAGACTTTCTTGACCTATGGGCAATATGAAAAGTAGAGTTTTGTGCTGGAGAGATGGCTTAGTGGTTAAGGTGTATGCCTGTGAAGCCTAAGGACCCAGGTTTTGTTCTCTAGGTCCCATGTAAACCAGATGCGCAAGGGGGCACACACATCTGGAGTTTGTTTGCAGTGGCTGGAGACCCTGGCAAAGCCATTCTCACTCTCTCTATATCTCTCTCCCTCTCTCTGTCTCAAATAAATAAATAAAATAGATAAAAATATTTTTGAAAAAAGTAGAGTTTTACTTTTTGTTGCATAAGAGATAACTGACGTGTGTGTCAACTAAAGTCACTGCAAGCATCAGATGGCTCAGGGATGAAATGGAGAAGAAAATAAAAACACTATAGAGAACCTTAGCATTGAGGAGAGAGGGAAATTTAAATAGAAGGAAAAAAAATCCACATGAGAAACAGTATAGCCAGAAGAGGGGAAAGTTGGGCTATCAAGAGAGTGTGGGTGTCAGGAAAACCAAAGAATAAGTCTCAAGGATAAAGCAGTTGTCAACAGTGTCAAATACTGCTGACAGGTCAAGGAAGATAAAGTGGAAAATGCCTTTAGGTTTTAGCAATGGTGACTCAGCAAGAACAGCTTCACTGAGAGCAGATAACAAAATTAGAATTCTTTGAGAAGAGAAAAACAGAGATGAAGAGAAAAAGAGGGTCTGGCCTTAGGCCAAGAAGAGCCCTGTGGTAGCAGAGAGGGGCAAACGGTGTGGCTGTGCGCTGATTGCAGGGGTCCATCTACTTGGTGGTAAGTGTAAGGCGTTCCCTTGTGAGGAGCTCTGTTCTCTTCTAAGGAGAGGTGCGTTTTGTTTCTCCTCTGCCTGACTCTAGCACTCTCTAGTCTTCTCAGTTTAAGGTCTAGCTTTTCTCATGTTTGGAGTGTGAGATGAAAGGGTGCCAACTGGAGCTCAGGGCAAGGAGAATGGGGCTGGGCATCTAGAGCAGTGCTTCACCTGTGGCTATGACCCTTATATTCTTGGTGTCCTTACATGGTGTTTAATCAAAATTTTTTGAAGCTGCCAATTGTGCCACAGAGAACAACCTTATGGGGTTTGTGCTTCTAAAATGGACTGGTAGGAAGGTAGCAGCAGAATCCGGATTGGGTTTAGGATATGGTGACACTTGCAGTCAGCGTGTGTTACCAAGGAAGATGTTGAAAGGGATACTATGCTGACTTGGCTCCTATTATAATTGGAATTTACAATGGGGAAACTATGTCTCAAATTAGGGAAGGGACTTGTCAACATTATTCACTCCCTATAGTTTGAGTGAACCCTTGCTAAAACCCAGGTCTTTGCCCATGATATCAAATTACTGGATCTGAAGAAGGAAAACATCAGATCTGGGTTAGCTCTAAAAGTTATGAGCTGACATGCCTGGAGGACATCATACTAAGTGAATAAGCCAGGCTCAGAAAGATCTGGAGGACATTTTGCTAAGTGCAATAAGCCAGGCTCAGAAAGACAAGTGGAACACTGCCTCACTCATATATGAATTCTCTAAATAAAAGAACAGGGCTGGATAGATTGCTCAGTGGTTAAAGTGCTTATATGAAAAGCCTAATGACACAGATTCAGTTTCCCAGTAACCATGTAAAGCCAGATGCACAAAGTAGCACATGCATCTGGAGTTTGTTTGCAGCAGCTGGAGGCCCTGGCATACCCATTCATCCTCCCTCTGCTTGAAAATAAGTAAAAATACAATACTTAAAAATAAAATAAAAGGGCTGGAGGGATGGCTTAGCAGTTAAGGCATTTGTCTGCAAAGCCACGGGACCCAGGTTCAATTCCACAGGATCCATGTAAGCCAGGTGCACAAGGGAGTGCACGCACATCTGGATTTTGTTTGCAGTGGCTGGAGGCCCTGGTGTGCTCATTCTCTCTCTCTCTCTCTCTCTCTCTCTCTCTCTCTCTCTCTCTCTCTCCCTCACTTTTTCCCTGTCAAATAAATAAAGAAAGAAAGAAAAGAAAAGAAAAGAAAAAAGAAAAGAAAAGAATAAAGTGGGGCTTCCAAGATGGCTCAGCAGTCAAGAGTGCTTTTTACTCAAGCATGAGAGCTTCCTGGGCCAAAGCCCCCAAAGTTCTGACTCTCCAGAACCCACTTAAACAGCTGGGCATGGCCACTTATGTAAACCTAGTGTGTGGGGAGTAGAGTTTGTAGAGTCACTGGGGCTTGCTAATGGACAATAGCTCTGAGTTTAGGGAGAAACCCCCATCTCACAGAAATAAGTAAATGAGCAATAAAAGGACACCCTACCCAGTGTTTCTCTCTGGCCTTTATAAGAATGTGCATGGAGTACACACATCACCATACACATGTGCAAACACTACACATCACACACACCATACTCTCCACAGCACACAATACTGTATACACATATGTGCAAAAAAAACAATGCCAAAACAAATAAATAAGCACCCAAGCCCCAAATACATATACTTGACTCTGATAATTGTTTTGCTGTGCTCATATTTATCAAAACATTGTATTGTAAACCCCACACATAAGTTATGTTGTAACTTAAAGTAAAAAGACAAGAAAAGACAGATGACCCAGAAGGCAGCTTATCCATCAACAAGGGCAGGTGACTTCAGGCTCTTTCTAGGGCTCTTTGACAAAATTTCCCCATATTACCCCCTTCCTTTTCCCATCCTCTTCCTATTCTTTTCATGTCCAATCCCAGGGTATTTCCTTCTCAAGCCCAACCTGGAGAGCCCTGTGAAGGGTCATGACACAGATGAATACTAGATGAGTCACTGGGTAGGTCTGAAGCTTTCAGAGGGGTCAACTCTTGTTTAAGCCTTCCTGTCTTGTCTTAAGGGCTCTAGAGTAACTAATGGATAATTAATGAAACCCTCAGATTTAAAAGCCCACAAGAACAATCATTTAATTTAAAAAGCTATTATTTAAACTGTCTGAAAACATTTATTATTAGCATTGGGCTGTTCTTAGGGTTGTTTCTGAAGGTTAAACATTATGTTTGGTGGTTTCCATTAGTCTACCCTGTTTAAAGTTTTGTGACTCTTCTCTCCAACTCGTCCATGAAGACACCTTCATCCATGTATTTCTTATTGGGTCAGTCATTAAATATTTATTGTGTGTCTGCTATGTGCTACTCAGTCTTCTAGTTTATACTCTCATGATCTGATGGGGAATCTCTCTCACACACATGAGAGAGAGAGGAGAGTGCTGATGGAGACAGCTGGTGATTTACCCTTAAGACTAGGAGAATAGTTTTCAGAGGGCTGGTAAGGATTGGGGATATAGCTTATTAGTAGACTATGTATAAGGCATTGGATTCAATCCTCAGTGCTGAAAAAAATAAAGATGAGTTTGCAGGAGGTTCTTAGAGAAAAGAAGAAAAATAATGGCATGGTCAATTTTACAAAGATGGTTGCTTCCTGTGCCTTTTCAAGTCACCATGAACTGTGACTGAGCTACACAGACCAAGAGGAAAAGCAGAAGGGTATCCATGACATGACCACAAAGATGGAATGTGCCTTTGGGGATCCAAGTCATTCTTCTGTTTGTGTGTGTGTGTGTGTGTGTGTGTGTGTGTGTTGTGTGGAGTGTACATGTGTGTGTGTGCACATTTATGCATGCATATGGAGACCACAAGGCAACCTCAAGTGTGATTCCTCAAGAATGTCATCTACATTTTTTGTTGTTGTTGTTGTTTTTGAGGTAGGGTCTCACTCAAGCCCAGGCTGACCTGGAATTCACTACACAGTCTGAAAGTGGCTTCAAACTCACGATGATCTACCTACCTCTGCCTCATGAGTGCTAGGATTAAAGTCATGCACCACCATGCCCAGATCGTCATCTATGTTTTTTGGGACATGGACTCTAATTGGTGTGGAGGTCACCAAGTAGGCTAGATTGGCTGTCCAGCAAGCCACAGGGATCTTCCTGTCTCCACCTTCCTAGGGTGTGATTAAAGGTATGTGTCACCACACCAAGCATTTTTAAATTGGTACTAGGGATCAACCCTTGGTCCTTATGCTTGCAAGGCAAGTACCTTGCAGATTCATATCATAAGCCCTCTTCCTTTCAGTTTGGACAGAACACTCTTTTCATTGAGAGAAAGAGAGAGAGAGAGAGAGAGAGAGAGAGAGGGATTTTCCCATCCCTCAGTGAGGAGCCAAGCAAATTTCTCAAGTATGTCTCATGAGATTATTTTCCAGATTTCTCTTAATTCTGTCAAAATGTTGTTATCCATTTGCAAGCATATGGATCAATCATCCAGGCACTACAACTCTTCCTGGCAAAAAAAAAAAAAAAATGCCAAAGAGATTATTGCCTAATGCAAACAGTAATCATTAGAAAGGAGAAAGCTTCTAGAACTGTAGTAAAAACACTATTGTCCGTGTCTTGCGAGTTGGTGAATTAAGCAAAGGAAGCAGTATAACCATTTCCTTCTCTTTAGTACTGGGTAAGGTTACTTCTGAGTCAATCACATGAGATACAATGAATCATTTGAAAAGATCTCTTGCTCTGGATATATTTTTCCCAGCTTATTCTAACAACGTTAAGAAGTGGAAAGTAAAGGTGGCACTGGAGTGGAAGTAGATGTCAGGAGCATTGTATTGTCTGTGTTGGGCCGAGGGACCAATAAAAGTACTCCAGCACAAGTACAATTCAGAAAGGGTTTAATAAACAGCCGCTAAACATTGCACCAAAGCATTTGGAAACACAATTTCTACAGAGAGGCAAAGGTTGGGCTTCCATTCTAAATTCCTTAAGACAATCATTAACAGCCCCACCCATCCCACCCCCCATCCCCACATATCCACAAGAATACACTCTTCTAGTCATGAATTTACCTACAGACACAGTCTTAGGAACAATGGGACTGGCATGCATTATCCCAGCAATGGCAAGGAAGCAGGGGATAGGAGAAGGATGGATGAGAAGGCAACCAGCAGTTAATGGTACCCTAAACCTCCAGAGCTTTGTTCAAGGGCTGGGCAGGGAGAATCTGTGGCTATACCTTGGACTTCTAGGATACTCTGCATTAATAGAGGTATTCATATACAAAGTGGCTAGGGCTGCTGTCAAGACTGTTAGAAGCAGTCCTCTTGGGAAACACATTGCTAAATTTCTACATACCATTTTGATGTCCACACAAACTGCCCTCAAGACCCAGAAGGCCCACTGTGATTGTGCCGATTCTGATGTCAAAGTGTCCCTGGCTTCTTAGTTCTCTCTTCACTTTGGACTTTGGAAAGAGGTACAGAATAGTTCATTATTAAACACACTTGTAAGGAGCCCAGGGAAATTAGTCAAAATTCTGGGCCTCAGTTTATCTACCTTATAAAAGGTTTGTGAATGCCTGTCCCTTTTAATCATATTAAGAGCACATGAGAGCAAGTGGCCTGTAAATAATATAAAATTGTCAGTAATGTTGATGGTTTAGCTGATTGAATTAAAGAAGTAGAGATATTCGCATTACTCTGCAAATAACCCCTCATAAGAGTTGGAATTCACAAGAGGTCCTTGACATGGCAAGAGTAAAGTACCCAGGCCTGGGGCAAAGCTGCAATATGGATAATATGAAAGAAAAAGTTTGACTTTCATGTGTCCGTGGCCCTTTCTTTGCAGCCACATTTCAGCCCTTAACAACTACCACCCCTCTTGTCCCATCCACTATTTGACTAGGTACTTTGGTATAGAGGTGAGTTTCTTATAGTTCCTGTCTTTGAAAAGTTCAAATGTAGACATTTGACCTAGATATTTTCATTTCTATTTTTGCCTTTTTAGTTTAAATAAAAAGTGTTCGATCGTTTTTTTTTTTTTTTTCCAGAAAAGTTTACAAGTGGTCATTAATCCAAAGTAAGTGATGTCTAGTTGGCTATAAAGGGCTCAAAGACATTGAGGGCAAAGGGCTTTGCTGGAGGAAGATACACTGAGGTGAGCATGACTTTCCTGAGGGGCTGGAACCGGCAGCGCATCAGTCATCGCGATGGTAGGCTAGCACAACTGCTTCTAACTGTTTGGGTCATACATGGCTGTCAGTGGTGAGCCTCGCTTGCTACATTAACCTCCAAGGCAAGAAAGGGTTCCAGGGCCAGTTCAGAGGTTTACACTGACTTCTATCTTTGCTACCAGTTCTCATGCCTAGTGGATCCTGTTATGGGCATGGGAGATGGCAGACAGGGCCATTTGGGATAGCTCAGCTTGACTCCAGAGAGTCATCTGATGTGGCCCAGTTAGTAATGGTAGTAAATCTCTCCAGTCTGGACCTCTCCAACAGCCAAGGCTTTCACTGTAGGAAACAGAGTTTCCAGCTCTTTCTGCAGTGGGCAGAGTGCAATTGAACGCGTGCAGTGTCCTTGGCTGGGGGGACTGGCAGCCTAAGATGAGCAACTGGACACATGGCAATGTTGGGCTTTGACTGGGTTACATTAAGCAATGTTCAAAGGACAAGTACATTTTCTGTCATTATGTTTTCACCGAGGTTCATAAAATTGTGAATTGAGAGTCACAGCTTGGAAGAGGGTTAAAAAGAATCATGAAACACATGAAAGGGAGCCCCGGGGTTTGGGTGCCTGGATGCTTCATGGGGTATACAGTGCTCTGGTTGCCGCCACAACTACTATCTACTGCTTGCGGATCATGCCCTTGATAGCTGACTCCCGGTTCACATATGTGGCCCAATAGACCAGGTTGAATATGGCAAAGAGCACAGGAAAGATGATGCGGGATATTTTGTCAACCTTGCTGACACTGTTGTAGGTCTTGGTCTCAGCGGGGCTGTCCTGCACAAAGGTGGTTTTGGGCGAAGCGATGATTGCCGGGGTTGAGGAGGCACTGGGAGCAGCGCCCTTGGAGATGGCGGAGAACTCAGTGTCCTTGGCCAGGTTGATAGGATAGGTGGTCCCCACGATGTTGAAAGTGGTGCTTGTTTTCTTTGTCGGGGCTGCTGGTGTTTTCTTCTAGAAGCCAGGGAAAAAGAGGGGAAGTGGGAAGGACAAAGTGAACAAAGGGTGATTAGTTCATTACACAGAGACTGTGGGGAGGAAGAGCCATGAGGGAAGATAAGGAACCTGGGTCATGAAGCCACTAACTAACAGTGTCTAGGGAGATTGTTGAAAACAAAAATTTCATGTCAACCTAGCTTACATAGCTATGTGGCTTTGGATAAGTCATTTCTCCTCTGGGAGCTTCAATTTCTTCATGTATAAAATGAGGATCAGAGTAATGGGCAGGTTGTTGAGAGGGTCACAGGAAAGAACGGTGGTGGGAATTGCTAGGCAATGGTGGAATGCTAGTCGTGGGTCTTATGTATTGTGTGATCTCCTCCACCATAGCAATACTATGAGGCAGGGGGCTGAGATCACTCCCCTTTGACAGGTAAGAAAACTCAGCCTCAGACTACCAATCTGGGATGCTGACTTTAATCAGAGATGTCCCATGCTGCACTGTGCCCTGGGCTTTCTATAGCACAAGACACTCTGGTTACCCAAGAAAACCTCCAAAAGGCTGTGACTGACCATCCCAGGATGCATCTCCTGTGAGGAAGAGAGCATGGTGAGTCTGGAGAGGCATGCATCTTAACATACTAAATACTAAAGTATGTATGCATGCATTGTTACAGCATGCCATCTTTCATGCAGCCTGGGAGCATACGAAGGTTTTCCACTCTTGCCGGGCTGCATCCAGAAGCCACAGCTTCCCACCCGGCTGCACAAATGACCCTTTCCAACACTTGAACTTCAGAGGCAGCTGGGAGCTTACTTTGGCATTGCCATTTGGGCTTACTTTCTCAGAATCAAGCACTCCAAGCACACGGGGGCGGGGAGCACAGCACAGCCACGTGTCCATTCGTCTCACATAAATGCACTCATGAACACATGGAGCCTCGCTGGGGCTCCCATGCTTCTCAAGCGAGGACTCAAAGCTTAGGTCTGGATCCCAGTACAGAGGAAGATGAGTGGCATGATGACCAAGGACACAGGTTAGCCTCTATCTATGCAGTCATAGGTACTGCTTAGCTCAGAACCTGCAAGAAGGCTGCTATCGCTCTCCTCACTCAGGCTTTCAGCTCAAGGGAACATGATGTTATGCTGCTTCCCAGAATCCACGATTGTCTCCTTTGCTTTGATATTCCCTACTGTTTCGTTGCCTAGATTTTTCTCTATCCCTACCTTCCTTTATTGCCCTCTCTCTCCATCTCTATTTCTCTTCTTTCCTTCAGAGTTCTCATTCTTTTCCTTTTTTATTTTAGTCCTCACTGCCATATGCTTTCCTAATCTTGATAATTACTTTCGTTCAATATTTGTTGAATGTCCTGGATCAAGGACTATATCAGATAATAGTCAATGTTACTTAGAAAGGTTAAAGATGGGGCTGGAGAAATGGCTTAGTGGTTAAGCGCTTGCCTGTGAAGCCTAAGGACCCCGGTTCGAGGCTCAACTCTCCAGGACCCACGTTAGCCAGATGCATAAGGGGGCACACGCATCTGGAGTTCGTCTGCAGTGGCTGGAGGCCCTGGCATGCCCATTCTCTCTCTCTCTACCTGCCTCTTTAACTGTCACTCTCAGATAAATAAATAAAATTTAAAAAAAAAAAAAAAGAAAGGTTAAAGATGTTCAGTCCCTGCCTCCTAGAACTCACAGTCTAGACGAGAGATTTCGGAGCCTACCATTGTCATATGGTGTGACTCTAGTTCTGACAGTTTTGAGTAAAGTGATGCAGGCATTGTGTAGAGAGAGGGACAAAGTATCTGCAGGTGTCGGGAAAGTGGCTCAGAGACAGCCATGACCTTTCCAGTCTGGCTCTCCTTAGCTTCACAGGAGCTCATTAGATGCACAGACACAGAGGTGCAGGAACTCAGTGTGCAGACAGGAGGGGGCAGATCTTGCGAGATCTCCTACCCGCCATGTCTACCCCCACTTTATGTTGTCAGCAGGGGAGGGAATGCGGATTTAAGTAATCAACAGTCTGACTAACAGGACACTGTGAGAACAGCATTGTTCTTTCTGTTTGAGGGCTGCAATCAATTGCTACACGTGGAAGGAGGACAGAACTCTAAGGCTTCAAAGAACCTTGTAAATGCTTTAAATACTACATGGGACTCATTTATAATTAGCAAAGTCATTGTGTGGATAGAGCCCTGCTATTAAATGCTTTTTCTATTAAATAAAATAGTGTTTTACTTGTTTGCCTGCTTATTAACTTGCTTAGTAATTTCTTTTTTCATGGGTATATATATATAAAAAAAAAACAAAGAAAAAAATTGAAAAGACAAAACAATCACACGGTCACCCAGATTTTACAGGCTGCCTTCTTGTGTCCTTTCCTTTAGTCATCTCATAAGCTATCTATGAGTAGGCCTCTGAAACAATCCCTTGTAAGTTCACCTCCACAGGTGCTTTAATTTCTATAGGTGAAGCGAGGCAGCAATTGAGTTAATCACAGCAATTTTAAGTTAATAAAGGAAAATTATCTTTTAATTTCGTTCACCATTTACAACATGACACAGCTTAATTGCAACTGTATTTTTTTTTTTCACCCTGCACTGTCAAGAAGGAAATGAACATGAAAGTTACAGGCTTGAGCAGAAAGGACCACCAGGCAGAGGTCACTGGTTAACATCTTCCTATTTTCACACTGTTCCAGTTCTCCTTGCTCATAAATTTGGTAGCTAAAAAGGAGGTTAACTTAATCTGACCAAGTTTCCCTTATATTCCTATCTTCCTAGCCAAGTGCATGGCTCTTAGGAACAGGGTGAATGTGTAATGAATGAAAAAAAAATTACTCTTCTAAATTTCTCAAGCAGTCTGATATCAATATCCAAGTAAATTTACTTCTAAAAGGCCATTTCCTATGAGTTTTGGGATAAGGCCATAAAATTTCATAAACAAATAAATGTTCAACTCAAGATTCCTCCTCAGATAATGCTAGTTACAGAGTGAGCCTGGGCCCTAAATTCACTTGCAACCCAACTAAGACTTCTTCCATGGACTACCACCTCTGTATTGAGCTCCGTATAGCTGCTCATCTTTGCCAAACCTCATTCCCTACAAGTGAAGCCAAACAACGGAGTACATGTGATGTGGGATTGAAAGATGGACAAGATAACCATCAATAACAAAACCTTGCTTGTTAAAATAGGCCAAACACTTGAATAGACAGTTCTTCAGAAAGGATAAGCAAATGACCAACAGTCACCTGAAAAGATACTCAGCAGAACTAACCATTAGGAAATGAAAGTCCAAGCCACAATATGAGAAACACATTTATTAGGAATGCTACTGACAAAATGGGAACTAAAAGGTGTTGGTAAGAATGTGGAAAATTGGAAACTTTATCCATTATTGGCAATGTATAATGGTAGAACTGGTACAGAAAAAAGATGTGTTAGAAAAGGGAGAGCTTAGGCAGAAGTATGCTATGGGGGCAGATAATGCTGTCCCTAGAAGACATAGATTATTCCAAGAAAATCCTTTTGCCACAGGTGGAATACTTTCCAGTGAGTTGTTGGTCAGTGAGGCCCCTCATGCCCTGAGAACATTACCAAGGATCTTGGCTGCCCACCAGAACTAGATGGTAAGACCCTATTGCTAAAGACACCACATGTTTGAGCTGCAGGTCAAAGAGAAATGAAGCTGGATCTGAGCTGGAAGTCTCCTCCCTGTTGACTAGCTATCAGGATGCTAGAAAGAGTGATGCAGCCTGTTAGGGGAGAAAAGTCATCAATGGTCTTAATCAGCAGTGGAACCTGCAAGCTTTGTGGCTGGTCAGCCAGGTCAAATGAACCAACTTGTGAAACTGTGGCATGTCTAGGATGGGGTAAACCAACTGCTCTTTGATTGAATTTGAGGACTGTTCCATGGAAGGAATTCATGCCTGGTACTTACTTAAACTCTAATCAAAAGCCTGTGACGGGGGTGGTCATAAGCCATAGTGATGAAACTACCATTATTGTCTGGTTAAATGGATATCTGATGTGCACTAAATTGCCCTCTAAATACTATCAATTAATATTAATATATTATATGCTATTCTCACTTTGGGTTAGAAAAAGCATCTCTTTTCAGATGGTGGTAACCACTAGGGAGACTTAAAATTCTGAGAAGAAATGAAAATGGTGTGTTCAGCACTAAGTGAGACATCTATTTCACCCCCTCCACAAGGCTCAGGCACTATTGCAGAGGAGGTGACAGAAAGAATGTAAGAGCCAAAGGAAGGAGAGGTCTGCTTTGGAATACTGTCTTCCTGGCACAAGGTGTCCTTGCATTCATGACCTCACAGTGGAAGAAGAGCCACAAGGTGATCACATTCTGAAATGGGAAGAAAAAAGCGATTTTATAACTGGTTTATATTATTTCCAACTACTTCAAATTCTCTTTTTACTTTTTATGTAGATATTTTTAATCTGATATAATAAACTCTAATTATGCCTATCAAATAAAAATTCTTATACATAAAATAAGTGGAGAAGAAATAACTATATTGCTATTCAGTTGGTCAAAATGAAGCAAAACAGAGTGATGTAGTTTGGCAAGGTCAATATCAAAGGGTGAAGCAGTTTATCTTAAATAAAGGAGGGCAGAATGACCTGCAAACTGCAGGAAGGGGTGGTGGCTTTCAGTGAAAGGGCAGTCATTTCTTCCCAAACAGCCAAGTAGTAAGTAAGCAGATAAACAAACAACAGAGAGGCATGTTTTACTTTTCTCTCTCCTATGACCCTTAGAGTATGCTATAATCTTGTTTCACTCTGAGTGCAGGCAAGCTTCAGGGAATGTTTCCATCTGTATCTTAGACATCCCAGACACTGACACTGCTTTCTTTTGTTTTAGTTGTTTTTCTAGTGACAGCATGATTGTGGTCAGATCATTTATGACTACAATAGCATAGGATGTGAAGACTTTTGTTTTATGAATAAATTTAAAGCATACTTAATGTTACTGCAGAGAAATACCCAGCAGTGGCTTGATTTGTGCCCGTTCACAAGAATGTCCTACAGATTTAAAAGCCATTTATAATAAGGAACTAAATTTCTCTATGATAGGAGTAGAAGATGAGCATTTTTTCAATATAAATGGTTAGAATATTGTAGAGGTAGATATTAGCATTTTCTCAAAGGTAAAAAAAGGCTATAATTAGGTATCTAAAGGAAGGTAAGAATTTAATGAGTTGCTTTTTCTTGGAAGCAAGGTATTTTTGTTATGCATCTACCATAAGCTGCTCACTGTGCTATTAGAAAAGGCTGCAATGTTTAGCACTCATAACTACCAACATTACTCATGATTACCACACAAGGAAACTGAGAGTTTACGGAGACTGAGTTGCTTATCCCATGTCATACAGCTAGTAAGATGCACATACATTCTACAGAATAAAAGATATGTGTGATAACCACAACATTTCATTTAAAATTGTCATACGGTTACAGGAGGAATAATGTCTATTCATTCCTGACACTATTGGGAAACTTAATTACAACTAACAATAATAACTTAGTGGTTATTTCACAATTGCTGCCAAACATTGATCTTGAATGTTTCCAATATGAATAATAAATTTTAAGATGATGTATATGTTAGGAAGTTGTAAATACTTTAAAAGTACTTCTAAGAATTTTCCACCTTTGTAAATGTTTTATTATTTTTGTGGGTAGGATGTTCGTGTGTATCTGGGCACATATTTGCCACAGCATGCTTGTGGAAGTCAAAGGACAACCTTGGGTATTGGTCCTCGACTTCCACTTTGTTTCCTTATTCTTCAATGCTGTGTTTACCAGGCTGTCTGGCCTGCAGGTTTCTGGGGATTGTTCTATCTTCACCTCCCATCTGGCCTTTGGAGTGCTGGGATTACAGATACGTGCGAACACGTCCAGCATTACATGTGTGCTGGGGATCCAAATTCAGGTCCTCACGCTTTCACATCAAGTGCTTCATCCACCGAGCCATCTCCCCAGCTCAAATTACTTTCTTTTAAAATATAGTTTACTCTCTCTCTCTCTCGCTCTCTCTCTCCCTCTCTGCCTCTTTCTCTCTGTGTCTGTCACTCTTAAATAAATAAATAAAAATAAATGTAAAAAATTAAAAAAATGGGCTGGAGAGATGGCTTAGTGGTGCAATGCTTGCATGTGAAGCCTAAGGACCCCAGATCGAGGCTCGGTTCCCCAGGACCCACGTAAGCCAGATTCACAAGGGGGTGCACGCATCTAGAGTTCGTTTGCAGTGGCTGGAGGCCCTGGCGTGCCCATTCTCTCTCTCTCTCTCTCTCTGTGTGCCTCTTTCTCTCTCTGTCTGTCGCTCTCAAATAAATAAATAAAAATAAACAAAAAAATTAAAATGTAGTTTAATTCATGTTAATCTGTTCTTATAACTTTTCATGTTCAATAACAGAAGATAGTATGCCATGATGGACTATCTACTCACATCATGAGCCAAGAACAATTCTTTCTTAAGTTACTTTTTGTCAGAAATTTGGTTTCAATGAGGAGACTGGCAACTAATGCAAAGTTCAATATTTCCCTGCAACAGACAGCCAAAATCTAAGCTATGATTAAATTACAGTATTTTCACATCAATACTTTTTAATTTTCCCCCAAGTTTCACTGGTAGTTCTTCCATCTCATGGCAGTGTGGACTAAGTACTGAATCCTTATAATATGTATCCATTTTCTACATTCTATGTTTTACTTTTTATTGTTTTAGTTGACATAAAGAGAAATTTTAATTGGCAGAAAGAGATTTAGGTATCAATCATTTTTGTTTGTTTGGTTGGTTGGTGGGTTGTTTTTTTTTTTGTTTTTCAAGGTAGGGTCTCACACTTGCCCAAGCTGACCTTGAATTCACTCTGTAGTCTCAGGCTGGCCTCAAACTCATGGCAATCCTCGTACCTCAGCCTCCCAAGTGCTGGTAATCAATTAAATACATGTGCCACCATGCCCAGTTTTAGGTATCAATCTTCATCTTGTAATTTGCTTCTTAAAAGTAACAAGTAGATTAAGCTTGGTAAGAGTTTAGGGAGAAGATTTAGATTATCACATCTTAAGAACAGTTTTTGACCATTATATAAAAATTTATAATTCAGCACTCTTTAGGTGAAAAATGATAATTTTTGAAAATCCACCTCAAAAAATTTAAAAATGTATTCCCAGTTCTACATTTAAACACTTCCTCTATGCCACAGAAGCAAAAAATAAATAACAAATGAACAAGCCCATCTGTGCAATGATTGATCTTCACTGTCAACTTGAATGAACCTGTCATCACCTAAAAGCCTTGTGTGTGCTTGTGATGGGTGCCCTGAGACCTTAGGTCATAAGGCCTCTAACAGAGTAAATGGATTCATCTCTTGATAGATTCATTATAGGACAGTATTATTGAGAGGTGGTGAAAGGTAGGAGGTAGGACCTAGTTGGAGGAAGTAGAATAGTGGAGGTGTGTCCCTGGGGACCATAAATTGCTTTGGTATCTTTCCATTTTCCTTTTCTTTGTATTTTGTCTATCATGATGAAGCTCTTCTGAAATACACCCCTGCCACTGTGATTGTGTGCTTCCCAACAGGCCCAGAAACAACAGATCCAAGCGGCCATGGTTTGAAACCTTTAAACTCATCAGCCAAAATAAACAGATAAATACTTCCTTAATTTGTTCCTACCAGATATTTGCTCACTGCAGAAGACATTCAGGTTATCCTGTCAGATATTTTAAAATAGCAATAAGCTTCCTTTTGAGTCCTTTGTCTCATCAGTGTCGGAGCCAAACAGGAAGTAAACATGGGCCAGTCAGTGCAAATAAAAGGTCTTAACATCTTACTTGTTAAAGGTAATTCTTAATTGAGAAAAAAAAAATTGAAGTGGTCTTTTCAAACATTGTGCCACATGCTACAATAAGCTTAATTCTGTCTAATTCCCATATATCAATATTTTATTTCTAACATGAAATTGCTGCTAAGCTTTTTACATTCCAGAACTAATTTTTGTAAATGTGTACAAGAATTTATATTGAATCTATCTAGTGTTAATCATTTAATTTCAGCCTGTCCTCTCAAACTCCACACATTTTTTCGGATTTCTAGTTCAGGAATTATTTATTTCCTAGTGAACGCTATTTACTACTCCCTTATAAATTTAAATGTTCTACCTTAAACTTCTTCATGTGAGTTGATGAAAACACTTTAAGAGATTAGAGTTAAAGAAGAAGCCCCATGAATTATCCTCAGGAACCTTTGTTCAATTCAGGTCCATGTCAATCCATCAGTGAATTTTGTTTGACTTCATTTGGTCAACCAATTATATTGGCCTAATTGTACTATTTTAACTGATTTACATTCATCATAGGTTATAATAAAAAGTTAATCAAATATCTTGATAAAATCTTTAACATTTTCTGGTCTACCAGTTCATTAAACTTTTATTAAAGCTTATGAGGTTCATTTGTCATAATTTCTTCTTGGTAATATGAGACTATATATCACTTATTGTTAATTGTTCTTAAAATATCTGTTTAATAATACATTCTTGAAAAATTTTCAGTTTACTATGGCAGACTCAGGAAATCTTTGCTCCCTCTTCCTATTTGGAACCAACAAAAAACAAAGGAAGATAGAAATAGAAACAAAAATTTTTCTTGCCAGGCATGGTGGCACACACCTTTAATCCCAGCCCTCAGGAGACAGAGGTAGGAGGATTGCTGTGAGTTCAAGGCCACCCTGAGACTACATAGTGAATTCCAGGTCAGTCTGGACCAAAGTGAGACTCTACCTCAAAAAACAAAAACAACAACAACAAAAAAAATCAAAAATTTTTTTCTTTTTTTTTTATACTTTTTTCTTTTTTTAGTGCTGAACTTCAACCCTAGTACCTTGAAGGAAAGCACTCTACCAAAGAGGTGCAATCCCCAGCCCTAAAATTTCATCTCTGGTGAAATGAAAATGATTTTAATAACTCTCATACCAAAAAGCAAAGGCTTCCAAATGCAATGGAAATCAGATCATGGCAATAAGAACACTAAGAATGTCTGGTCTTCTGGAATTCAGGCCAAGAATAGAACATCAAAAGGTAGACGGCATAGTCTGAGAGGAGAAACAAATTAGTCTTGCTTTTTGTAATATAAAGTCAGTTTCATATTGGTAGTAAATTACTGCTTGACTATGACATAGTGTCACAGGCTAGAAAATATAGTCTCAAATGTAAACATGCAGATGCATACACACTCTTGTACTGTACACAGAGTGCTTTCCGCTGAACAGAAGGAAGTACTTGCTAGATCGAAGCAGAATCATCCTGGGGGCTAACTTTCCTAACAGTTGAAATACATAACAAATGCTGAACTCACGACTCACTTTCAAGTGCTCTCCACTATCCTCCTCAGTCTCTCAGTGAGTCACTCAAAGATGCATCCACTTATATTACATAATAGAGAACTGTTCTAATGTAATATCAAGTAATAGATGATAGTGGCATTGTTGGAAAATATGCTGCAAAAGGGAGAAAAGTGAGAAAAATGGACTGCTGGAGAATGCACAAGGGAAACTTGTAATACATGAAAAATAAGCAGATGAAATAAATGTAATTGTACCCACAGAAATGAAGGGGAATAGGAATTGTTGAAAATGGTTCGGGATATGGAAGATAGGCTTACTAAAACTGAATGAAGATTAAATGGAAAACGGTTAAAATCATTAGAAAAGAAGTGCTAGATATAGATCCCAGAAAGCTCTATAAAATGTATAATATGTGCTTCTAGGCAGAAAACGGAACAAATTTGTGTTTTCAAAAAGCTTTCCTCAAACACAGAAGGGCAATCAAATTTTAAGGGCAATATAGTGTAAAGTAACAGGACTTATTTTACACATGTAAAGAGAGTAGAAAGTACTGTCCCCATGAGACTTTCTTAAAGAAACTTCTAGAAGATAATTTTGATATAGCTAAGCAATGGGTAAGAAAATAAAGGACAATTTTGAGAGGAGAATTCATTTAAATGAAAAGCTATGACTAAATAGCCATAGGGATCATGGTTGCATTAAAGGATATAAATAGTATAAAACTTAGCTGGGTATAGTGGCACACACTTTTAATGCCAGCATGCAGGAGGCAGAGGTAGGAGGATTGCCTTGAGCTTGATGCCACCTTGAGACTACATAGTGAATTCCAGGTCAGCCTGGGCTAGAGCAAAACCCTACCTTGAAAACCTGATACATATTATAAAACTTAACAAGTTGTGAATAGTAGCCCCACAAAGCTGGAAGACAATAGGACTGATCAAGAGGGGAGGTAAGAGCTATGTTAAGTATGCCAGTTTCCTTATGGATTGTAGTCGATGGGTGGGGGCTAAAAAGATTTGAATCATAGTTGAGAAACCCAAGTATATAGGAATTCATGTATTTTAAGGGGTAAGATGTAACAAGTAGACCAAGTACAATTAAACAAACAAGAAATACTACTCTTGAGTACATGGAGAAAAATAGACATACTTTCTTTATAATTTATACCAGAGTCAAAAAGGTCTATTTAAGTAAGTAGCTCTAATCTGGTCCAGAATTTGCTAACTAACCATGCTGGGGTTGGTTCTGAAATTGCATCTGCTATTCTTTTTTGTATATCAGATAATATTCATCTATACTAGATACCTTAACTCATTTAAAGCATTCAGGGGTGAAAATCTTTATGATTAATTTATACTGATCCATGTAGTCTATTCTATCTCCCTCTCTCCCTCCTCTCTCCTCTTTCTCTCTCCTCTCTCTCATCCACCAACTTGCCTTCCAACTATACTTTAAATATCTTAAGAGTGGGAGGCTTAAATGCATCTTTTTGATACAAATCAATAATTTTAATACCAGAAACACCCACCCATGGGAAGTTATCTCTATCTAGATGATCCAGAAAAGCTTTATAGAGAAAGTAACACTTCAGCTTTGTCTGGAAGAATAAGAAGGTTTTTAAAGAAGAGAAAATGGCAGTACTTCTAATAAAGAATACAAACTCGGGGGTGGGTGGATAGCTTAGCGGTTAAGGCATTTGTCTGCAAAGCCAAAGGGCTCTGGTTTGATTCCCCAGCACCCACGTAAGCCAGATGCACAAGGGGACGCATGCATCTGGAGTTCATATGCAGTGGCTGGAGGCCCTACCATGCCCATTCTCTCTCTCTCTCCTTCTTTCTCTCAAATAAATAAATAAAAACAAAATATTTTTTAAAAGGAATACAAGCTCAACACAGAAGGAATGATGAGTGCTTCACTTTGACTACAATGAGAATGCACTGCAAAGTGAGGGGTAGCGATGATCTTAGAGACTGTTCCCTCTAAGACAGATAGGCAGCCTCTGGGTAACATTGTACAAATGAGACTCCCTTGAATCTAGCAGCATCCCCACACCATGCAATGTATGTGTAAGCTCTCCGTGGCACTTGCCCTCTGTGATCTGGACTCAGCTGACACTCCATTGCCAAGAAGCACTCTAGTTGAGAACTGGATTGATGACCCCAGTGAGTAGTACACAGCCCTGCTGAGTTTCTGCAGGCTATAGGCTGCTCACTCCTGGTCCCAATACAGTTTTCTTGAGAGGTGCTTCCCAGACTCTGTTTTGCTGACTCTCACCTTCTCCAGGGCTTCTGGCACCTTCTTGCCTTCCCAAGCCCAACTCCGCTTGGTGAAGTAGTTGACAGTTGCAAATTCAATCAGCGCAGAAAATACAAAGGCATAACAGACGGCTATGAACCAGTCCATGGCCGTCGCATATGCCACCTTAGGTAAGGAGTTTCTGGCACTGATACTCAAGGTGGTCATGGTGAGAACAGTGGTGACACCTGAGGAGAGAAGAATGAGAATTTGTTGCGACTGGAAGACAATTCCCACTTGACAGTAAGAGCTTTATCTCACTTAATCTGGTCCCCCAGACTGTGGAACCTATGCAGTGGCCTGTTGCATTTTCCCTGAGCAACTTTCTCCTTTGCTTCGGCTTCAAGTGATGGCCCCTTTAAAGTCAATTGTAATGTCAAAGCGGGACAGATCCACTGAGAAACCACCCCGTCCCCACTGGCACAAGAATAGGAATGTTCAGCGCAGTACTTCTAGCAGTTGCCCCCTAGCCCCTGCTTAAACAGTTCCATTGCATTGTAAGAGAGTTGTTAAATTAGAAAGACCACTTTTGAGCTGAAATATGCCTTCTCTAATTATCAGCCCACTGACTGGTCTCAATGTACCTTCTGTGACCAATCAGGAAGGGAAAATCTGCCCTCTTTTCTCTAGGACAGGCCTTCAGAGACATAGGGGAGGACAATGACTTCTTATAATTCTGCTCATCTCCAGAATGACCATGCAGATCTGTTTCCTCATGCCTACCTTCTCTTGTCACCTTTCTCTCCATCCTGGTAGTTCTCTTATGACAGCCCAGAACTGAGCCCATGAATTAGAGCATGCTCTGAGTTAGGCAAAAAATGTTCGTCCTTACTTTTGGACACTCTTCTGATATCCAACAAAGGATTGTGGAAATGATCTGAGGCTGACCTCTCGGTCTCTACTGTACTTCATGAGCAATGAAAAACCTCCCACCACCTATGTCTTCTGAGCTTTGGTAAAACCAGAGCTGGTTTTTGGATCAGCTAGTGCTTTTTCGTTCTTTAAAAAAAATACTCACTTTTCACTTACATGTTTAAAATCTTTCCAAATTTTAGATACGTGTGTGAGCCATACAGTGCTGTGGTTAACCATGTAAGCTTTAGACAGATCAAGCTCCTTGGAAATCTGTGCAATGCCCTTATCGGTACTATAAGCCTACTACAGTGTATTATCACAGCCAGGCTCTTTATCATGGCAAAAGCAGGGAGAAGAATGCCAGACAATACGGAGATTTGTTGGGGCCTGGGTTAGAGGTTGTTTACAGAGTCTCTAGCACAACACATGGCATAAGTACTTTCTAAGTACTATGCTCCTTAATTAATACTGCTATTGTTTTATTGTTATTAACAATAACATCATCATAATTATAGGCGACTATATGAGTATAATTATAGTCACATTGTTAGCAATATTATCATTTTAAAACTGTTAGCCATAATTACATAGTCTTAGTGAACAGTGCACTAGCAATTAGAAGTCCTGTGTGCTGTCACTTATTTGGTTTGTACCTTGTCATTAAAAAAAAAAACAAAACACTTTGTGCCTCCATCCTCCACATCTTTTAGCATTACTTACCCCAGGATTTTCATAAGGCAGCTGCTTTACACAAAGTCAATCAGACTCAAAGAAGGAGAAATGATCAGAACCTTGTGGTGCATGTTGGGAGGCTGAGAAGGGAGAGCTGATGGCAAATGTGAGTGCGGACTCAGCCCCGTAGGAGATGAAATTCTGATGAGATGAGACATGATACGGACTCTGGTGACTTCAGAGAGTAAAACATGTGTCCACAACCTCTAGGGGGTCCGTTTTTTGGTTTGCTCCTTTCAATTCCTTACTTATACACATGTTATGTACATGTTATATACATGTCCAGGCTTAAAACCATTGTGTAGTTTAAACAGAGTCCCTGAAGGAGCACCTTTGCACAAGTTAAGCATCACACCTGAGGAGCAGAACCACGTTTTAAGCCATATTATGATCAGCCACATAGGTAGTACCTATAAGCAAATGATAATGGACCCAAACCTCAGCAGCCCTCAGATCATATCAAAAAGAAGCAAGCGTGTCATGACGGCTGTGAGCAACTGCTGCTGTCCACCTTCCCACTGGCCTTGCTGTGTGCTAGAGCTCAGCTGGAGAGAACTGCTCTGCACCATGAGTATTTCTGTACCTTATCTCCATGGAGATTGGGGAGCTTTGGCCTCTATGGCTTAATTAAACCTGTCACCTTATGGAGAGCTCTCAGCTGGCCGGAGCTGGTAGGACTCTCAATCAAGCGTTCAGTACACTTCAGAGACAGACAAAGAGAATCTTGGCATTTTAAAAGAGAGTCTGCCTGACACTCAGAGCTTTTCTTTAAAGACTCTTCTAGAAAGCTTTTCTGAAGGGCTCAGGTAGAACTGTCTGACTCCTCACATCCTTTGAGGATTTCCAGTACACTTGTTTGATCAGGTGGGCCTGGCTTATCAGCCTGCATGCATGATGAGCAAAAGTGGCATCAGTCCATAGTCCCAGCATGCCAACAGTCCATAGCACTGCACCCCATCTGTCCCTGCAGAAGTCACAGTGTACTCTTCTTACAGTAACTACAAGGTTATTATTACCAGCAACAAACGTCTTTTTGCCTTCTTTTCAACAACAATATCAACTGCTTACTTTGTGCCTTACACAGGGTTAGGTCGTAGGGATAGGCAATTGAAAACATCTCCGACCACAGTATTCACAAGGAGCATTCGTTCTCTCAGGATGAGTAAAGCTACTTGTTAATTCATTGTCAGTCAGGCTGAATCATGTCTGACAAACGACATTACTGAATGTGACCCTACAGCTTCTTACCAGATCCTTTCACTGAAAGCTCTTCTACAACTGGCAGCTGCACCTAGGTTTTTGATCACTTCTCTGAATATGATGATACATATTCTCATTTGGGTCTTAGTAACTCCAAATCAAGAGCTCAAGAAATAAGGGGCTATACTTCCCTTGATATACTTTGCACTCTTTATAGCATTATGTGACCAATCTTGCAATTTGTGCTAGATTCATAACACTGCTTTCTACTCTCTCTCATAGGTTCCTTTATGTCCACACACCCCTCTCCTTGATCTCAGATAACCACTGATGTCCTTTCTTCCACTGCAAATTTAATACACTTCATTCTCATGTAAATATCATACCATGTACACTTATTCCTGTCTGGATTCCTTCACTCAACATAATATTGTAGGTTCATTTATGTGGTTCATCTATCTTTAGTATATGCTTCCTAGTTTCATAGTTTGTCTATCATGCTAACTTATGTTAATTTGATCACACAGTCACTTATTTAGACGCATATAGATTGTTCCTAATGTTCTACTCTTATAAGTAAAGGGGCCTACTTTATTGCATTTTTGTATGAGAATGCTTTCATCTCTCAGTAGATACCTAGGGATGGAACTGCAAGATTATAGAATATGTATTTGTTTAACTTTACATGATACTGTCAAGCTGTCTTTTAAAGAAGTTGTATCATTTAATATTCCTAAAAGATATTCAACATTCTCAGTTAGTATGGACCCATGATTTATGACAATTTAGTATTAGCTGATACTCTTTTTTTAAATTTTTGTTGTTGTTGTTTAGTTTTACTTATTTGAGAGTGACAGAGAGAAAGAGGCAGATAGAGAGAGAAAGAATGGGCACACCAGGGCTCCCAGCCACTGCAAACAAACTCCAGACACATGCACCCCCTTGAGCATCAGGCTAACGTGGGTCCTGGGGAATCGGGCCTCGAACCGGTGTCCTTAGGCTTCACAGGCAAGCGCTTAACCGCTAAGCCATCTCTCCAGCCCTAGCTGATACTCTTAAACTTGCCCCTAATAATGAAATTCCACAGAACATTTTATCTCCATATATCCCCATCTCAAAGAGATGATATAATAGCTTAATATTTTATTTTAAGTATATTGTTATCTAGTATGCTGCTGTTATTTATCTATCTAATACGCATATGCCATTATTCACATAATTATTATTCTAATTCTTCTTTTTAAATACACTTCAGCCTTTGAAATGCAATTTTTTTCCTGATAACCTTATCTGGAAAAACCTAAAGAAGGATACAAAGTCATAATTGTGAGGATAACTATTTCTGGACCATCCTTTCACTTCTCTCATTCTATAATTATCCTGTGCTTCACTGTTTCAGTAGATTTCATGTCATTTCTCTCTCATGCTACCACTTTTTTTGTGGTTTTTGTAGGTATTTATTATGACCTATCTTCCAGTTCATGTGTTTTTAAACCATGACCATATTGATGAGTACTTATCTATATTTTCAGTTGCTATGAGATTCTTCATATTCTCTATTTACTTGCAGGATTCCTCACATGTCTTTCTGTATTTGCACATATTCATCATGGCTATTTGAAAGTCTCTATGACTTGTGACTTCATCTTCTCTTTTAAAATATTTTATTTATTTATTTATTTATTTATTTATTTATTTATTTGCAAGCAGACAGAAAGAGAGAGAGAGAGAGAGAGAGAGAGAGAGAGAGAGAGAGAGAGAGAGAGAGATGAGACAGAGAAAATGAGAGAATGGGAACACCAGAACCTCCAGCCACTGAAAATGAACTCCAGACACATGTGCCACTTTGTGCATCTGGCCTTACATGGGTACTAGGGAATCAAACCCAGGTCACTAGGCATTGCAGTGAAGCACCTTAACTTCTGAGCCATCTCTCCAGCCCCTACTTCATTTTCTTTAATGTTTCTCTTTGATGAGCACACGTTGTTATGTTTGCTTTTGTGTGCCAAAAATGTGCAAAGATATTGTTTTATGTTACCTTCTAAGAGCATCATAGATTCAGTTTTTATATTTAAGTGCAAAATCAATTTCAAATTAAGTCTTTCTGCAATGCCATCTCTGTGATAAATCAAGTTTCCATATACAAGGGCCTACTTTTAGGCACTCTACAGGATTTAATTTACTTGCTTTTTTTTCTTTTTGCCAGTAACACACTACATTAATTACTATAGCTTTTTAATCATTTTGACATCCTGTGGGGCAAATCTCTCTGCTCTGTTTGCATTCAGGAAGATATTGGCTATTTTGGGCTCTTAGTTCTTACATAAAAATTTGGCAATTAATTTTTAAATTAACATTTCAACTTGAAGGTTTTCACATCAATGCACTTACTGTAAATAAGGATCCTAAATTAGTATAAGGACAAGTGTGAATTTTAAAAAAATGGTCAAGGAATCCAATATTTTACAAAGAGTCCAAGCCAGAATCAAGATGCTTTCTATACTGCAAGCACCATAGCCTTTCTGTTATATTAGATTTGTGGGAATGGTTTTATCTTAATTTCCAGTGGCTTATGTAACAAATTAGCACAAACTTAGTGACTTAAAACAATACAAATTAAGAGGTCTGGTGGAGATGGTTCAGTCAATACAATTCTTTCTATAAAGAAGAAGGGCCTCATGTCAGATCCCCAGCACCCATGTAAAACCCAGGTGAGGTGGCTGTAATGTCAACACTGAGGAGATGGAGACAGGGCTGCTGTCCAGCTAGTCAGGCCTACTCAGGTGAGCTCTGGGTTTACTGAGAGGCCCTGTCTCAAAAGGTAAAACAATTGAAGGAGACATTGACTTTGGCCTCCACATGCACGTGTACATACATGCATGCACATGCACCCACACATATAAACACATATACATGTATGCACATGAGCATACATTTGCGCGTGCACACACACACAATGGATGTATTCTTACTGATCTAGACCTTGGATGTCTGAAGTAGTTTTACTGAATTAAGGTCGAGGTGTAGCAACACCCCTCTGGAGGCTCTAGTGCAATAAGCCATTGCCTTTTGAGGTTTCTAAAGCTACACTATTTTCATTCCTTGACTCCTAGGCTCCTTCCTCCTTCTTCAAAACCTGGAGCACAGTATCTTTCAATCTGTCCTGCTTCTGTCACCACTTCTCTGCAGTTAAATACCTGACAACGAAGTACAATCCCTTCAGCTGGATGTCTTTAACCTATAACTAGTCACCCAGTCACATCCCCAAGTCTAGGGATTTGGAACTGAATACCTATGGAGGACATTGTTCTGCGTGCCAGTACCTGAGTCTGAGTTGTAACCTTTAAATTTACTCAAACTCAGCACCTCCTTTGCAAAACCTTAAAACTCAGGTGCTTCTTTAACAACACAAGCAACCCATCCCTTCATCTCCCCGTCACAACTGTAGCAGTTCTCACAATCAGCATTCCAGTCTTCAGTTCCTTCTGTCTTCTGACCCTCTGAATATTTTCTTTTGTTTTATGAGCTCAGATACTAAGCTAGAATGTTTTCTTAGAAATTTTTGGGGGGCTTTGTAGGCAGATTTTTTTTTCCAGTATCTACTTTATTATAGTTCTAAAAGAGGACACCTTTGACCTCTAGCCATATAACTTCTGTTCCTTCTATTTCACTAACACTGTCCTCTTAAAGATCAGTGATGTGCAAGACTGTCACAGTAACTAATAGATTTGTCTGTGTCCTACATAAATTCACAGTAGGCTTTCTTCCTTCACAGCTGTATTTATTTATTCACTTCCATGACTTTTTTGTACTTTACAAGTTACCCTTTTCTTTCTGTACTGATGTCTCTACCTGGAACTGATCTAAAGTGCTATTTCTCTCTGGAGTATCACTTACTATCAATTTAACAACACTGTACAGCTTTAAGATATTGGTAGAAAGGCCTTATGCATAGGTACCCAGTATATCCAAGTATATACCACAAACCACCATTTCCCTGGAGGCAGTTCAACAGCCTAAAAGAATTAATTTTTATCTCTTAAAAATCTTGTGGTAAAGGTAAAGGAAATCAACCCAGAACAATCAACTCCTACCAAATCAAAAAGCCAGAGCCTCAGAGGCCCCCAACACCTTATCATTGAAGCCGACCCAAAACGAATCCAACATGGCTCAGGGAAATTTTGCAGAAGAGGGGGTGGAAACAATGTCAGAGCCACATGTTGGGTCATGATATGCAGAGACATTTATCGTACCCATAACTGTGGGCTAATTCCACAATGCATGACCCATATACCTCAACAAGGAGGGGCCAAGGGGAGGGGGTAGGACATGGATGAGCCTAACAATGCTACCAACATGACTGTATTCACTGAGTACAAAACTAATTAGTAAAAAATAATAATAAATTAAATTTGAAAAATCTTGTGATAGGGGCTGGAGAAGATGGCTTAGAGGTTAAGGTGTTTGTCTGCAAAGCCAAAGGACCCAGTTCAATTCCCCAGGACCCACGTAAGCCAGATACAAAAGGAGGAGAATGCATCTGGAGTTCGTTTGCAGAGACTGGAGGCCCTGGCATGCCGCCCATTCTCTCTCTCACTCACTCTCTCTACCTCTTTCTCAATCTCTCTCTCTCAAATAAATAAATAAATAAAATACATTAAGAAAAAAAAATCTTGTGGTAGGAAAAAGAGATAGTAAATGTTTTGTAGGCTTTAAGTCTCTGAGGGGGAAAAGTGCTAAAGCTATGAAACCTCTTCCTAGAGATCACTAAGCTCATATTGAAGGAAATTCCTCGAATTTCAGGTACTGTTTAAAGAACATTCTGACATTCTTTAAACTTTACTGAATACCGGTAATTCTTTACTGAATATCGGGGATCTCATACCTTCAGCAAGGTTGGAACAGAAGCAATAAACTGTGATGGTCATACAAAAATGCCCCCTTAGAAAGCCTCAATCCATCTCCCTGTCATCAGCTTGCTCCCCCACCTGTTACTTTCTCTAGTCAATGCACTAAATTCCTTTTTCACTAGAGACTCAGTTCCTTCTAGGAAAATGGAAACAGAAGGATCTCAGCAATCCTACTGCAACATTCTTAGCTGTGCTTCCTTGTTAAGAATCCAGGTGCCTGAAATCCCAGATTTTCATGACTCCATTATGACGGCCAGGCTTGGAGGCTATGCCTGTGTCTCTAGCAATCGTTGTTCTGTCCATTTTACCTCTGCTCTGACTGTACATGACAGCCCTTACAAATGTCTCTCCTCTATTCTCCACAAAGCAACACTTACCAAAGACTGTGCGGGCAGGGACAGATTCTCTGTTGAGCCAGAAAGACACTTGTGACAGAATGACAGTCATGATACATGGCAAGTAGGTCTGGATCACAAAGTAACCAATTTTTCGCTTGAGATGAAAGTGTGTGGTCATAACGACATATTCTCCTGGAGAGAGAGAGGAACATTAGGTAGTATGCAGTCACATAAGCATTATTAAAGCAATCTGGGCCCTAGTTGAGTTCAGGGGTAGGCACACATTTAGCACTTTAATTTTAGTAAAATATTTAATTTTCACAATGCCCTTTGAGGTAGATATTTTTGTGATCATTATTTTACAAGTCAATAAACTTGAGGCAAGATGAGATTGAGCTACTTGTATAAGGTTACCCAATTAGTAAATTCAATCATAGATAGGTCGGTTCCACACTTTACTTTTATTTTCATCATTGTCCTTTTGTTTTAAAGACCTTATTTGATGAGAAACAAAAGTTCACATAGTAAAATGAAGGCTGGCAAAAATTAGACTGAATAGTTATTAAGCTGTTACTCGGTGGCAGACAACACCAGCCTATACTAATTATTACTCATTTAACACCAGTGGGCAGTTTTCAGTCTTCTGGGTTTTTCTACAGGATTTGGCACAGCTGAGTCCTCCACTTTCCTGGAGTCACCCTTTTCTTAGAATTATGCTCTTCTGTTTTCTCTCATCATGTCACCTCCCATCTCCATGGACAGTTCCTTTAAATTTCTGAACATTAAAGGATACAACAATTCAGGCATGAAATACTTCTTTTCTTTTCTTTTCTTTTCTTTTCTTTTCTTTTCAGTGTTACTCATTCCCTTGGCATTTTTGTCACTCCTGTGTTTTTGATATCTTAAACACTAGTGAATCCTTACATATTTATTCAACCTGGGCTTCATGCTTGCTATAGATAGGACTGCATCTCCCCTAAAGATATTAATTATTAACCAACATGTCAGAATATAACCTCATTTGAAAACAGCATTATAGATAAAATTAGTTAACTCAAGACCATATGGGAGTATGGGGTTCCCTTAATCCAATATGTGATATTCTTATAAAGAGAGAGATACTGGTCATGAGTGACAGGTAGAGATTAACGTGGGACATCTTCAAGTCAAGCAATACTAAGAATTGGTGGCCATCCTTAGAAGGTATGAATGGGCATGGGGAAGATTCCTCCTCAAAGTCTCTAGACATAAATAAGCCTGGAAATATCTTGATTTAAAACTTCTAACCTCAAGAACTGTCAGGCAATAAATTCACCTCTCGTCTAAGCATTCAACCAAATATTGGATAGCATTACTTGGGAATATATAAGAAGCATCATGACCTAACATGTCCAAATTTTGGCTTCTACTTTCTCTACCCACTATTCCCCTCCAAACTAACTGCTAATAGAACCATCATAGCTTAAAAAAAATTGGAAAGGGAGAAATCAAGGTATCCCATGCAGATGACATGATCTTATATATGAATCACCCAAAAGTCTCCATCTCAAAGCTTATAAAGTTGATAAATTCCTTCAATAAAGTGGCAGGATACAAAATCAATGCACAAAAATCAGTAGCTTTTCTATATGCAAAAGACAAATACACAGAAAAAGAAATCAGTGAGGCTGTCTAATTTTCAATAACAACAACAACAACAAAATACCTGGGAATAACACTAACCAATGATGTGAGAGACCTATATAATAAAAAACATTAAAAAAAAAACCTCAAGAAACAAATTGAAGAGGACTTGAGAAGATGGAGAGATTTACCATGCTCCTGGATAAGAAGAATTAATATTGTAAAAAGGGCAATTCTACCAAAAGCAATATACAGATTTAACACAATAACAATAAAAATACCAGCATAATTCTTCACAGATATTGAAAAAAATGATCTCAAAATTCATATGGAATGGCAGAAGACTTTGAATATCCAAATAACCTCAGCCAAAAAAAAAAAAAAAAAAACCACCTCTGGTGGTATCACCACACATGATCCAAAGCTATATTACAAAGCCACAGTGAGAAAAACAGCATGGTACTGGAATAAAAACAGAAATATATACCAATATAATTGAATTGAAGACCCAGACCTTAGGTCAAGTAACTGCAGCTACTTGATCACTAACAATGATGCCAACAGACATACCAATAGACTGGAGAAAAGAGAGCATCTTCAACAAATGGAGTTGGACAAATTGGATAACCATATGTAGAAGAATGAAATTAGACCCACTCATTTCACCATATGTAAAAATCAAGTCCAAAGCCAGGCATGGCAGCGCACACCTTTAATCCCAGTACTTGGGAAGCAGAGGTAGGAGGATCACTGAGAATTCGAGGCTACCCTGAGACTATATAGTGAATTCCAGGTCAGCCGGCACCAGAGTGAGACCCTACCACAAAAAAACAACAAATAAAAAAAAAAGAGTCCAGATGGATTAAAGACCTCCATATAAGACCTGAAACTCTCCAACTACTGGAAGAAAAAATAGCGATTCTACTTTCCATTGTCAAGCTCCCACTAATCTTGGGCTACAAGAGAGTCTACACCCTTTACGTTCTCTCTAAATTAATAATGGTTATCCCATTTAACTGATGCTGATTTCATCTCTGTTGGAGATCTGCTTTTCTTTTTCAGATGAGAGTTGGACCCGAGGAGATAAATGACCCCAACACACTCTACCCCAACCCCAGCTGAAACTACAGAGGAACTGGGGAAATGAGCAAGAGTGCTGCTTTCTTAGTGACTCTAATCTCAGCACAAGGGTGATGGAGGTAGACACTGTGGACACTCAACACCTACCAAACCAAAGATCTAGCCAGATGCACAAGGGGGCGCATGCGTCTGGAGTTCATTTGCAGTAGCTGGAGGCCCTGGCATGCCCATTCTCTCTCTCTCTATGCCTCTTTCTCTGTCTGTCACTCTCAAATAAATAAAAATAAACAAAAAATAAAAAAATAAAAGATTTTAACCTATCCCTTTCAGGTATCCAATCCCCAAGATGCTTAACATCATATTCACTCTTCATTATTCCTCTTTTCCTTTACCTTCCCTTCATTCTCTCCCATTGATAAGGAATTGAGATTTATTTTTACCATGAACTGGACTTTGATTAGCTTTTTCAATTTTCCCTTTCCCCATTTTAATATTCTACTTCTGAACCCCTACTTACCAATCCTATTCCTGATCATTTGAATCATTTAACATATTTAATTAATATATTAATGTCTTAATGTATATTGTTTTATATTAATCACAAATTAGTTATATTCTGCAGATCCAAAAGGCAAAGTAAATACACTTTCAAATGTTTATCAAATCAAACATTCATTTTTGATAACTGAATATATTTTTTTCTTTCATTCTCTGTTTTCCTATCCTTCATTCTCTCGGTATATCCATTGCTCTCTCAAAGGGGTGGCAGACATTATCCTTACTAAGGACTAAAGCCTTCTACTTTTCCACCTTTTATGTTTTGCAGGTTAATTGAGTCCAGTGGAGAAAGACAAGGGGACAATGAAAAGCCACTTATGCATCTGCACAGATATTTCATGTCTAGGTAGTCTCTCTGGGTAGAAATTACAAGTGTACTTTGAGAAAAATTAGCAAATTAATTCATTGTATCAATTAACTCAATGGTTCTTTTCAAATACATTGCCAACATTTTCTGTCTCTCTACATCTTCTCTGTCAAAGTGAGAGTTGAAACTTTAATGAGACTGGAAGATATTTTTCCAGCTTTCTTCATCCTATTTTGACCCCTGGGCTCCATCCAGCTTGTTAGGCTTTATTAAGTACCATCTGGGTTCTGTGTAAAACATTCAAAGGATACAAAATCAAATCTAATGCATATATACTCAAAATTTAGTTATTATCTATGGGTTCGAAATGCAGAAGTGTTTTGAAAAGTAATGCTTCATGTAATTGAATGTGTTTATCTGTAGTGGAGTGCCGTGTTCCTTTCTTCTTTGCCTTTGGTGTTGCGTCTCTGTTTCTCTTTGTGAAAGATGACCCTTTAACTGGTTTGGGAATTTTTCTACTGCCTTTGCTCTCCAGCCTATTATGCTCCGTGTGTGGTGAATATGAAATATTTGAAGATATAATGAGAAACATTCACAATTTGGCTATTATCTAGGTTTGTGGCATACATAAGAGGATTTAGAAAATATCTTTGCAAATTAATTCACTATACAAAGTAAATGTTTATTTTTTCTTAAATCCATGTTTGGGATTTTCTATCTCTTTACATCTGTTTCTTGTTCTTTATGTTGCCTTGTGTATTGTTTTTATTTTCATATCCCTGCTTTCTCTTGTCATGTCTCATTATTTCTACAGTTTTCTGTATTTTCGTACATATCCTATGCATATGTGCAATCCATACAATAACAATTATAGTAAAACTGGCATTCTAACAAATGACAAACTTGGGAATATGGAAAACTAAAATAATGTACCCTAACTGTTCTAGATAGTGTGATAATTTGCTAAAGGGCAGTAAATGAAATCAGGTGAAATTAAAGAATAGTGTCCATAGCTCATTACCAATTTTGAAGAATTTAGTTTATTTGTTTTACACATGTTTGAATTTAGAGCAAAGAGTAGAAGCTCTATGCCTGGAACTACTTCATACTAGAGATGAACAGCGTTTAGAGAGAGATCTAATCAACCCAAACGGAACACCTGTGGATCGAAGGCCTTCTCTTTAGTCCAGCTTCCCAGTCACATAATGTTCTGGAGGAGCATATTCAAGATTCAGAAGGAAATGCATATAATTTATGGGCATGTTTGTGTGAGGTATATTTATATAATTCTTACATCAAAAGGTATGAAAATGTGTACAGCTAAAGGTATCCACCCAACCTTATCATGTAAGTGTGTGTGTGTATGTGTGTGTGTGTGTGTGTGTGTGTGTGTGTGTGTGTGTGTGTATAGTGATGATTTATATTGACTGTTGACTTAACAGGTCCTAGAATACCCTTGGAAGAATTAGGTTAGTTGAGGCAGAAAGACTCATCTTAACTGTAGCCAGAGTCCTAGACTATACAACAAGGAGACTGCTAACTGAACAGTAGCAGTTATGGCTCTCTGCTTCCTCATTGCAGACTGAATGTGACCAGCTACCTCAATCCCTTGCCACCATGCCTTTCCTGCTATGATAAACTATACCCTGGAACTGTAAGCTAAAATAAACCATTCATCTCTTAAGCTGATTTTTGTCAGGTATTTTGTTCCAACAATGAGAAGATAATTTACATATACACACACATACTATATATATATATATATATATATATATATAGTAGGTATATATATATGTGTATATATATATGTATATATATGTATATATATGTATATATATGTATATATATGTGTATATATATATATAGTAGGTAGTTGGATATATATATATATCCACCCAACTTATGTCATGTAAATTATATATATGTATAATCATGTAAATTATATATATGTATGTATAATTTATGTATATTGCTAGCTACAAAGTAGTTTGAAAGTATGTATCTATATTGATTAAACAATCTGATAATTGTACAGAATATATACAGTAATTAAAGAAAATAAATTCAGATTTATGGACCTATAAGTATCTATATGCAGATTTCATACATAGTATATACAGTATCTCAATGAGAAAAAAACTAGGTTATTCACTACTGGATATTGGTACAATGTGTTTTTTTGTCACATTGTATAAAGCAGAACAAATTCTAGATACACTTGAGATGTAAAAATTTTTAAATGGAAACAACAAATCAGAAAAAAAGGGCTTTCCACTCATGAGAGCAGACAGCTCCTCTTTGGACTCCATCACTCTGTGGCTGTGAACTGATGAAACTGACATGCCCCCCTAAGAGGGCTGACAACAGTGAACAGCATTCCAAAGGTGCCTGGAAGATCCAGCAAAGGAAGTCCGACAGCCTCAGCATGGATAGGACACACATGGGGCCTGGCATAATGCAAAGGCCCTATGGGCAGAATCAACAGAGGACTCAGACCTGGAAGTTGAGGCACTATGGGAACTGTATTAATAATAAGGGCGGAAAACCGGGTCATGACAGAGACCTGGCGATCTGTACATAGAAAACTTACCCTAAGGCCAGGCGTGGTGGTGCACACCTTTAATCCCAGCACCAGAGAGGCAGAGGTAGGATCGCCGTGAGTTGGAGGCCACCCTGAAACTATATAGTGAATTCCAGGTCAGCCTGAGCTAGAGTGAGGTCCTACCTCAAAAAAAAAAAAGAAAGAAAGAGAAAAGAAAAAAAGAAAAATTATCCTGTGTAAACACAATGATCCCACTGAGATATTCACTTTCCATGCCAAAAGAGTTCTTTATCTCAAAAGAAACTGAAGGATCTTTCTACAGAGAACTGAGTGAATTTAAATGGATAGTTGTCCCTGGGGGAAACAAATCCCCCAAAAGGACAATATTTGAATAATCATTCTAATAGAAATGTACCTTCATGAATTTCAGTGTTTAAAATCAATCTCCAGAGAAAGCATTAAAGGCTTAACTATAGGCACCTGACTGTGCTCACTTCCCTTTGTTATTTTAACAAATTTATATTCTTACACTTCTGGAGGTCAAAGGTCTAAAATGATTGATCCATGTTTATATTTTTAACAAATTATACAAAAAACATAAAAATGTCATATAGGGTAGCATGCACTGTTTTGACACATGTGTACACTTCATTCTTTTCAGTGGTTCTAAGTTCTTGGGAAAAGACTACCTATGTGTCATGGCTTGTTGACCCCACTTTTCTTCCATAAAGCCAACAGCAAAGCCTCTTCTAGCCATTTGCTCTATGACAATTCTGGTTTTCATGCATCTCTTTTGTGAGGACCCCTTGTGATTATGATGGAGCTGTATGGATAAACATCTGTTTAGGACCCTTAGTTTCACCTTCAACCCCACCCCCCATCACCATTGCCATCATCATGTAACTGAACATGTGCACAGGTTCCAGGATTAGGATATGGACATCTTTGGGGGGAAGAATTCATCTGACTGCCACAACAACTTAGTGTACCTCTTAATCTTGCAGAAATCAAGAAGTAGATGAGAACAGAGAAGGGTTAGTAGACTGTGAAATATAGGAAATGATTACATCCTGATATTAAGACTTAGAATGAACTTGTTAGAGGAGAGAAAATGTAAATGAAAATTAAATGCAAGTTAAAAGAAAGAGTGTCAGTGAAATGAGCTGTGCATCCATATACTTCAAAATAGGGGATGTATGCTTAATATCTCGAGGTAAAAATAAATGTCACTGTAGCCAGTTAACACATGAGTCTGGAGGAAAGCATCTGAGTTCAAATAGAAGTGATCAAACTACTGAATCTGTCAGGTGAATGACTTGTTCATGTGGAAATGGGGGATAGTAATATTGCCCACCACCCAGTGTTGTTGAAGGTTAAAATGAACTAATACCTGTCTTTAGGGCTGTGCTTGGCACATACTGCATAATCAAAAATTGATCATTCTTATTTTCCTAATTGTGTCCATGTGTTAATTTCATCATAAGATGCATTAGTTTTCTAGGGCTGCTATAACAAAGTACCAGACGTAGGATATGTTTAAACAAAAGAAATTTATCACCTCACAGGCCTAGTGGTGAGAAGTCGGAAAACAAGGTTTAAGTAGGGACAAACTGTCTAAAATCTGTAATGGAATCCTCATTGCCTCTTACTGGTTTCAACGTGTGTGCTGGAAATCTTTGGTATATCTTTGCTTTTGAAAGCATCCACCTAACCACCTCATTCATAGTCATTCATTCTCTCCCTCTCTGTCCCCAACTGTCCCCTTTTCATAAGGACACCAGCCATATTAAATTATGGGACCTAACTCCTTACTGCAATATGACCTCATCTTCACTAATTACATCTATAATGACACTATTTCCAAATAAGGTCAGATCGTGAGGTACTAAGGTTAACACTCTGACATATCTTTTGGGGAAACATAATTGAATTTATAATAGCAGTGTTGCTAAGGAGAAGGGGAAAACCAGTGAGCTTGTGCAGTGATAATGGGAGTGTGAATTGTTTAACCTTTCAGAGTAGCAGTTTGTCAATATGTATTATTTTTTTTTCAAATGTGTCTACATTCTGAAATAGCGATCTCAATGTTCTGTCTGGATCATAGACAGATAATTACACAGAAGCAAAATGCTGTCTGGAAAAGGAGGGTCTTCACAGTACTGTTTATAGAATTAAAAACAGCATAATGGTAGAAAATTGGTTAAATAAGCTATGATCCATGTGCACAATGCCATTAAAATGAAAATATTATTTTGCCTTATTTGGCAATGACATATTACATTTCCAACTGTAAGACCACACTGGCCTTAGAATAGAGGGAGCATTTTCTTATTTTACTTTTTATTCAAAGCAGCCAAAACAGGTAATCATGAATGTCTGCATTGGAGGGTTAGCATGCATGTTGTTATGAAATGTTGTTTACATTTTATTTGGATCCTATACATCTAGTGATATGCAAATAAGTTTATAATAGAAAATGAATAAACATATACAAAACAGAACCAATGGTATGGCTCCATTCATATAAAAACATTTATATACAAAATGCAAAGGAAATACCCTTATTTATCAGATGTACAATAATCAGTGTTGAATGTGTTGAAATAGTTTAAGAACATATTTTTAGAGTTTCAAAAACTCCTATGAACTAAAAAACATAAATTCTCAAGTCCCTTGTATAAAATATTTACCAAAAATCAATTGATACTTTCTCCAAATTTTACTTTCTCTCCAGATTAGTTATAATATTGGATACAATGCAAAGCAATTCTCATACTACATTTGTAGAGGACAATCTGAACATGTTCAATGTATACATTGTTTTGAAAAAAACAAATCAACCTTCACTTGGTTGTACCTACATAGAGAGAACATATGGATATAGAAGTTTGCTTTATCTAATTTCCAATAATGGCTTCTCTCTATATTTTTAATTTTCCTAGCATGCATCTGTGTTTTCCATATGATAATTATAGGACAGTGCTTTCATCAAATGAGAATGGATTGGGGGCTATGTGGAAAGCACTGCTGGATCTCTGAAGTTGGTAGCAGATGGGTCGTACAGAAGAGGGACGTGGAGGTAAACAGAGTGACGGAGCCCAGCAATGTGCTCCCTGGGCATGGAAATCCCAGCAGCCAGGGGCAGGTTGTGGTCAAAGGCGTCGCTGCCTCTGCTGGTTTCTGCTAGGTCACACTGGTCATGTTTTCTCCCTCACTCACCCCTATCTTTTGCCCAAAACAGCTTTCCCCTACTCTAATTCCGTTTCTACATCTTTTATGACTTTCAAATGCAACCTCTCTTGGGTATCTTTGCTGGTCTTGAGGTGAAGGATAAAAGGAATTACACAAGACAACATGCTGTAACATCATGAAGTGATAGCATGTGTCCAGACAATTAAGTAAAGGATGAGCACCCAACTGTCTCTGCGATTGTGGATTCACAGAAACAAGTGTTTTTGAAATTTAATGTGATAAGCCTTTGTCCTTTAATAGCAAAACATACGATGATGTGACATGTGGGCCCTGGGCTATACTTTACTTTGCCAAATACTCTTAAAGTTTTCCTTGCATTATAAGTTGTTTTATTTCATGTAAATTTCCATTTTTATGTTAATATTAGCCAGGTCCCAGGGTATTTCCTTTGGGTACCTGGAACTGGGCAGTTTACAAATGGTCAACAAAATCTCTCTCTCAACAAGTCTTTGTTCAGTAGCTAAGAATCCGGTAGTGATTAGAACACCTGAAAAATTTTGTCAAACCTTTGTTTTCTTCTTCTTAAGGTGGGTGATCCGCTAAAGTAAAGAATTCTATGGCTACACCCTGAGCCTGGTGTTAGTGTGTCGGAATTCTATTAACTTGCTGCCTCAGTACTGGCCAAATTGAATAAAGGTCTTACTCAATCCCTTAGGATCAAAGCTTGCTCTGTGCCTCTCTGTTGTCTATTCTAGCACACTCACTTCACCTTCTGCTGAATTCCTGAGGATATCAGGGCCTGAGATTAAGAAGGATTTAAGTAAGAATCAACTGCTTGGGTTTAGAGTTTGCCTCTGATATGACATAGCTATGACATAGGTGTAGTCATCGAACTTCTACATGCCTCAATTTCCTCATTGTAATAGTACTTCAATGCAACATTGTTTGGAAGACTCAATGAGTTATAAGCAGTATTGACATGGAGTACAGATGACATGACAGTTTGTTAAATAGAATGAAGAAATACCTGTACTAGACCGGATTATCTCTGTCCCAACAACATGGCCCAGAAGGTCATACTGATTCAGGCGAGAGCCATCCTGTGCCACTTCCACAGATTTATTTTTCCCAAGAGTCCAAGAATAAACCACTTCAGCTGTTGTATAGGCATCTAAGGCAGGGGAGGGTTGAAAAGTAGAAGCAGAAAGGAAAAAGGAAAACGATTATGATGCTAAATAGTCATGATGAGATTTATACACAAATTCCAAGAGTTCTAGGTACATGCTCCTTTTCCTAAAGTCCATCCATCCATCCATCCATCCATCCATCCATCCATCTAATAAGTGCACATTGAGTAGCTACAATCTTATGTACCAATACACAGAAATTAACCATTAAGTGACTTACAGTCTCCCAGGCTGACAATAGCTCTTCCTTCACTTAGAGGAGATAGTTACAGGGAGGAGAAGAGAGAAGAATGGCTAAAAAGCCATCTCATGGTTTGAGAGATGGCTCAGTTGCCATTCTCTCTCCCTCCTCCCTCCCCCCCCCTCTCTCTCTTGCAAATAAATTTTAAAGAGTCATTTCATATGGACATCTCAAACTCAAATGCTTATAAGAGGCACCATAAATGAGTGAATTAAACTAGCTGCAAAAATAAAGTTCCAGAAAACTAATAAAATTTTCTTTAATTAATGATGAGGTGGGTACATGAGATTAAATACTAGTGATATTTTGAATTGAAAAGTAAAATTTAAAATTAAAAAATAGTAATAATTAATGATCATGGTTTACTTTCATAACTTATTCATTACTACTTTGATGTGCAAACCATGTTTTCTTCTGCACCAGGTTGTTAATGCTTGGTGTTTTATTCTGACTTCAAATGTCAAATACAGAATTTTGTACAGATTAACTATAACAGGGGTATGGGTGAGAGAGATGAGATAAAACTATGTAGTTTTAGTCAGCATCTTAAAGGAATGAGTTGATGCCTTTCCAGACATGGCTGGCTTTTTCCAGTAGATTTCAAATTTGAGTGAGCAGAATAGTGATTAGCTTCTATTTTAAACCCTTTGCTGTTCAAGCCACTGACATAAAGTGTCTCTAGCTCATGGTGGCAACTTATGTGTCCATAACATATTTTAGTTAACTATTTCACCACAAAACAAAGGATTTCTGGTGAATCTTCCAGTAAGCAAATGTAAATTTTGTAACATTGAATATACTTTTCACAGGAGGGTCTAGCATTAATGCCTACTCAGGCATTAATTGTGATGTACATACATTATACTCTCTAGGGTCTGTTTCATCTAAATAAGTAAGCAATTTCCTGATTTACTTATAATGGGCAACATGCTGACAACTCTTTCACATCAAAATTCTCATTGACATCATGAAAATATATGCATAATTCTATGGCATAGTTTTATATCTGTGCTCTCCTAGCCTGCTAAAGAACATGTCACAAGAGATTTAACTTTTCCACGTAACTTCCCCTATACATGGCCTCAATCGTTTCTTCAACACATCAACAACAATATTTCACCTTCACACACAATTTCTCCTGTAGTTAGTAGACATTAGTTGTAAAGGGAGCATGTCGAAAGTATTCTGACACCTGGAAAGAGTTGTTGCTAAAGGCATGACTGAGTTTCCTTGCAGAAGCAGTCTGGGCATGCATGCCAATGTGAAACTTTTGGAAATTTCAGTCCATTTTAAAAATATTTATGTTTTAATTAGACATTGTTCCTATGTAGGAGTATGCCTACCACCTACAATTATGGTTTGTTTCCTAAAGTTTTTTTAAGCTATGGTCAACAAAGTTCAAAAATATTGATAAGGGCTGGAGAGATGGCTTAGCAGTTAAGCGCTTGCCTGTGAAGCCTAAGGACCCCGGTTCGAGGCTCGGTTCCCTAGGTCCCACGTTAGCCAGATGCACAAGGGGGCACACGCGTCTGGAGTTCGTTTGCAGAGGCTGGAGGCCCTGGCGCGCCCATTCTCTCTCTCCCCCTCTATCTGTCTTTCTCTCTGTGTCTGTCGCTCTCAAATAAATAAATAAATAAAAATTAAAAAAAATTATTGATAAAAAATTCCAGCAATAAGAAGTTCACAATTTTAAAACTTCATGCCATTCCAAGCGACATAATGAACTCTCATGCCATTCCATTCCTTCTTTCTGGGGACATTATTCCTTGTTCGGCAGAAGCATGCTGTTTATGCCACCTATCCATTAGTGACAAGGTATCTATCTCTGTTAACAGATCAATTAATGTGATATCACAGTGCTTGTGTCTCAAGAGCCCCACACACTGTAGCTTAACATCATATTATAATGCTTACATCACTCACCTTACACCATATCAATATGTAGACATGACTTCGCATCATTATAAGAAGTGCAAAATCAAGTAGAGTATGTGACAGGCACACACAGAGAATACTGCTGTGAGCTTTTGTTATTTGTAGTTACTGTTAATTTTCTACTATGTCCAATTTATAAATTCAACTTGACCATGTATATATAGTAACAAAACAAATATCATCATATCTTCCCCAGGGCCGTCCATGGTTAGTGTTATACATGGGACACACCTACTCCTAAGCAGAAAATCTCCTGTCTACACCCCCTCAACTTTGCCTCTTTGGTGGATTCCATCCACTAGAGGTCTCAGAACATATCCCTCAGATAAAGAAAGGGAGATGCTAAATCTCAATTAGAGTTTCATACAGTAGAATGCATCATTTTTATATCTGAAGTTTTGTGTTTTTTTTTTTTTTTCGAAGTAGGGTCTCAATATAACCCAGGCTGACCTGGATCTCTGTAGCTCCAAGGCTGGCCTCGAACTCACAGCAGTCCTCCTACCTCAGCCTCTGGAGTGCTGGGATTAAAGGCTGCCACCATGCCCACTGAAGTTTTAGTTTTTCAACAAAACATGCTTTGTGGGCATAATAAAGATAGAGAAATATTTTGTATTTTTCTGAAGAAATGTAAACTCTTCTGCTTCCATCTCTTTTGGAACACAACAGTCTCAAGTCTAACTTTTAGTTTAAAAACTCTGACACTAGGCTGAAGAGATGGCTTAGAGTTAAGTCATTTGCCTATGAAGCCAATGGACCCAGTTTGATTCCCAGGACCCACGTAACCCAGATGTACAAGGGGCACATGTGTCTGAAGTTTGTTTGCAGTGGTAAAGGCTCTGGCATTTCCATTCTCTCTCTATCTGTCTCTCTTCTCTCTGCTTGCAAATAAATAAATAAATATTTTTTAACTTTGATATTTAGAAAAAATATTTTTTAAATTTCCTTTTAATTGTGCTATGAGCACTAAACTGTAATATAAATAAAATAAGAGTGCAATGGAATTGATTAGTAAAACTGATATTGGATCCTCTTCAGGGAGAATGGCAAAGGTGATGGAGGGTGAGAACATAACCTATCCTCTGCAAGGGCCTCAGCTGATTGTGACCACGTCAGAATTGAACCTACATCTGATTCCACAAAACAGTAAGCGGATATGGGATTTTGTATGACATAACCCAAATTCCAAATCCTGCCACATGAATATTAGTTGATGAACACTGTGTGGATCAAACACATTGTATCTGCAGCCCCGATTTGTAACTTCTGGCTACAAAAAGTTGGAAATCTTATAAGCCTTCTCATATTCTTACCTGAAATTTACTGTGATATGTAAGGATGATTCCATTAATGGAATATGCTTTCACAGGATGCTGCCATTGTATTTTCCCCCATGGCCCCCATGGTTAGTGTTATGCTTTTCCAGTGGCTGTTTAAAGGGCAATGCAGGGTTCTAGCCAAGAATTATAATAAGGTCGAATGTTTGTTCAAATGATGGGAGTAATTTTTCAACCTTAAAGGACTTTCTGGGCAGATTTCTTAACCTGAGTATACAGAAGTGATTGGGCTAGCATGGCAAGTTTTTAATGTAACACTTCTAAGTTTTTGAAAACAGTATATGAAAACAAAGTCATTTGTGGGATCAAAGTACTCTCTAAGCAGGAAAGGCTGAACTAATGAATGAAGAGAGTAAGAGAAAGGAATACATTCAAGCAAACTAAATCAGGGCAGCCTAACTGGGCACAACCACAAGCACTAGGTTGTAGAGAGCAAGAAACTGAAAGGCACTTGAGTGTCTCCTTGAGGGCTGACCCCTGGTTAATCAGGTACTCTTGTTTTATTTGGTTTTATTTTCTTTTCTCATTTGTGAATCTATGTGGGAAAGGATAAGAAGATAAGAAAAGTCCTGACAGCTAGTCCCTAGGAAGGAGGCTTCCAGCTCAGTTCCAGCTTGATTTTTCTTCCAAGATTACAAAAATATTCTATTTTCTTCTAAAAGTTATGCTTTGTTGCATTTAACCTTTCATAGTTAGATCTGCAATCTATCTGGAATTCATTTTGTGTACCACCTAATATAAAATAAGTCAAGATTGATTCTTCTTTTCTTATCTCTCTCTCCTTTTAGCTTTGTCCCATCAATATATCAGTCAGATTTGTCTGTCTTTGTAAGAATATGATCTTGTCTGAATTATTATAGCTTCAAAATAGGTGTAGGTAACTAATAATAGATTTGGTTTCATTATAAATTGTCTGGATTTAGTGTTCTTCAAGATTATCTTAAGTATTCTTACCACCTTCATAATTTCCATATAAACTTTGAAAAAAGCATTCTTTTCCTGATATTTATCCTGCTTGGTAAGCATGTCCTTCCTCAGTCTTTGATTAATAGTTGTGATGAGTTTTAAAGGGCTTTGCCCTGTCTAGTTAGGGATAACTTTGGTTCCTTTCATTGCCTTATGCAAAATTGCAAGTTATAAATTCTTTTACTGTATGTCTATCATGTTTCTTACTTTTTTTCTGTATTTTATATTTCTGGTCTTCCATTTTGTTATTTTTTTACCTAGTCTTCTGTGTACTAATCCTGTATTCTGCTTGTTAAATCTATCCATAAAGTGTGAATTTTAGATATTGTACTTTTCCATAAATAATTTCCAACCTATTTTCTTTTCTTTTTTTTCTTTTTCGAGGTAGGGTCTCACTCTGGCTCAGGCTGACCTGGAATTCGCCATGGAGTCTCAGGGTGGCCTTGAACTCTCGGTGATCCTCCTACCTCTGCCTCCCGAGTGCTGGGATTAAAGGCATGCACCACCACGCCCAGCTCCTATTTTCTTTATAGATGCCAGGTTTCTATATCTAAGCATTTTTCTCTCATTCATTTTTTCCTATTTTTTTCATGAACATAATCAGATTTATTTTGAGACAGGGTAGACAAAGGTAGCCTTCAAGATCAATATATATGAGGATGACCATGAACTCCTGATCTTCTTGCTACCAACTCCCAAATGCTCAGGTAAGAACAGTGTGCCACCACCACTGAGCAGCCATGATTTTTTAAAAAGTATTTGTCCAAAAAAAAAAAAAAAAACCATTTTGTGATTTTTCTTTTATTTATTTATTTTGGTTTTTCGAGGTAGGGTCTCACTCTGGTCTAGGCTGACCTGGAATTAACTCTGTAGTCTCAGGGTGGCCTTGAACTCACTGCGATCCTCCTACCTCTGCCTCCCAAGT